>NC_050478.2:148408729-149033729 GCF_012460135.2 Molothrus ater | reverse complement strand
CTTCCGTAAAATGTGGAGCTGTTTAGCTGTTACTGACTGTTTTGACTGTTTACTTGTTAGTACCACTTACAAATAAAGTTGAAGCTGCAGAACTTCATCTTTGCAGTTTTTATTAACAGTTGAACCAAGCTTAACTTTCCCTGGCTGCAGAAGCTGTCATGCCTGGCTACGTGCAAATCCCTGCCCTTCTGCAGTGCCAATGTCTGCTACTCCTGTTTGTTTTTTAAAACTCAGCACTTAAAATCTTTGCTCAAAACGATCCCTTTCCTCCTTTCCTTTGCAAGTGCAGCTCTCAGAAGAGGAGAAGATCCAGCGTTACAGCATCCTGTCAGAGCTGTACGAGCGCATCGGGTTCCACCGCAAATCGGCGTTTTTCAAGCGCATCGCGGCCATGCAGTGCGCGGCGCCCAGCATCCCCGAGCCCGGCTGGAGGGCCTGCTACAAACTGCTGCTGGAGACCCTGCCTGGCTACAGCCTCTCCCTGGACCCCCAGGACTTCAGCAAAGGTCAGTGGGATTGCCACTTAGCTGGCTTTCCATAATCATTTCCTTGAGAGATTTCATCCTGGACCTAAGTTGTTTGGTAATCTGAAACTAAGGCAGCAGATAAAGCAGTTGTTTAACACTGTGCCTTCATTTTTTCTTAATATTGTTCCAATAATTTCAAATTTCTGCAAGTCACTGCTGAATGTGTTGCTGTGGTTCCCTGGCTGCAGGAAGTAATTATGTGTTATTTATGAAAACTTCGTTTCTTATGTTTTTCAAAAAAACATTATTATCTTTGTTTTGATAATGTGCTTCTCAATACATGAAAAGGTCATCTATTATTCTGGATTACTTTTTCAATTCAAGTGCCTTCAGCTGTCCCATCAGAAATTGTATTTCTTTTTGTTTTGTGGCTGTTTAATCTTATAAGAAAAGAGTAAAAATCCTTTTACATATTTTTGTATATAGATACAGCTAATGTAATTAATAGGGTCAAATATGTCACATTTTCCCACAAATGAGATCAGAGACAGCTAAATTGCTGCTTGGCAGCTCCTTTTGAGTAAACCTTTCCAACACCTTGCATTGTGTTATAGAGCAGCAGTTTTGGGGACCGTTCCCTGAACGTTGTAGCTGCAGGAAGAGATGGGTTTAGCTGTATTTGTGGATGGTTGGTGTTGGGGTTTTTTAAAACTGTTGTGATTTGGCAGTCAAATTATATGTGAGAGGAGGTAGCAAATGCCAAGTGGACTTGGTGGAAAGATGCTGAGAGTCTAGGAAGATGGAATGTGCTGGGAAAAATATGCTGTAACCTGGGATAGAACTGTGTTGGGAGACGAAGTTGTAGAAGTTCTGCAAGAAATTATAAATAAAAAAGCAAAGAAAAGACATGACTGGTATTTATCTTTCCTTTTTCCCTTACCTTTATGTTGCACTGAAGTGAGTTGTCTCGTTTTTTATCCCCGAAATGGCTCTTTTAGAGACATATGGAAAGATCACTGCAAACTCTAAGATAGAAATGACATTTCACACATGAAAAATAATGAGACTCTCAAAATATAAACTCTCAAGGTTTGGTTGCAGTAAATATTCCTAAAACAGTTTGCCAAATGCTGATGGGTGATATTACAAGGAAGGCTGTTGAAGTTTATGAAGTATTGAACATCTTGAAATATCTGTTATTTAAAAATTATTGCTGTTGCTTACTACTAAAAGCAGGTTAAGCTTCATGAAGAGTGCTGCATATTATGGTTCTGAAAGGAAGGTTATGTTAAGATCATCTATTTATTCTTCCCATAGATACTCTACAAATATGAAGTAATTCATAGCCTGAAACTTAAAGACTGAAAATCAGGACATGTGCCTTGTGTTCTAGAGTTTTATTGCTTTTATTGCCTGGGAAAGCATTTAGAAAAAAATATCTCTTGCTTGATCTTTAAAGAGAGTTAAGAATTACTGGGTAGTTTTTTTTTCTTTACAAGGGCATGGAGTGACAAGACAAGGGAAATGGCTTCAAACTGAAAGAGTAGGTTTAAACTGGATATTAGAAAGAAATTCTTTACTGTGAGGGTGGTGAGGCCCTGGCACAGGCTGCCCAGAGAAGCTGTGGCTGCCCCATCCCTGGAAGTGTCCAAGGCCAGGTTGGATGGGGCTTTGAGCCACCTGGTCTAGGGGAAGGTGTTCCTGCCTTATGGCAGGGAGTTGGAAATAGATGATCTTTAAGGTCCTTTTCAGTCCAAACCATTCTGTGATTCTATGATTTCAATTTCTGTATGAAATCTCATGTGCATTGTCCAGAGAATTTAAAAAAATTAAAAGTTTTGAGTATAATTTTGGATTTTGGGAAGTGTTAACTTCATCTTCAGAATTTTAACTGTACATTTATTAATCAATAGACAAGCATACAAAACAAAACTTGATTTCATGTTTAGATATTCAAGCAAATACAACAATCCTATTTTTTGTGTTGAGTACAAGGGTTGGATTTTGTAACAGTCATTGGGTGATTGGTATGAGTGCCATAAAATTACTGCTTAGCATGTGAAGAAAACCAAAGCCAATGTGTTTGTGATGATTTCCACCTTTACAATACATTAAATATGATGATATATTCCCTGCATTTCCCCCAGGAACTCACAGGGGATGGGCTGCAGTGCAGATGCGTCTGCTCCATGAGCTGGTCTATGCTTCCAGGAGGATGGGCAATCCTGCCCTGTGTGTCAGGCATCTCTCCTTCCTGCTCCAGACCATGCTGGATTTCCTTTCTGACCAAGGTAGGATTTTTTAAAGAAGCAGAGATTTGCACTTTCTTCTGATCCATAATCAAATAACGTGGCTCTGTTTTGAAATAGAATTAATTTGGGAAGGAATGGAGGGCAGGGAAGTTGGGGAGTTCTGTGTATGCCTGAGTGGGTTATTGATGGTAGTCAGTCAACAGAGTTGAAATTAGATGATCTTTAAGGTCCTTTCCAACCCAAACCATTCTGTGTTTCTAACTTTTGGAAGCTGAATGTGATGGACCTGAGTTAAGCAGTGTTTAACTGGGACAGTGGCCTTAAGTTCCTCTACATTCTGCAGTTTATTTCTTTTTTTTTTTTTTTAATTCAGCAATATATTTTAACAGGATTTGATTTGTCAAAGGTTGACAATGCAGTTAACGTCTATGGATGATTTTCAGCAATGGGAATGATGTGTGTGAGGATCCTTCAGTGGGATAGAACCATGTAATATTTACAGAATCACCTGAAAAAGCCAAAAGTGACAACTGTTATTTTGTATTATGTTTCTTAGGAAAAATATTCCATAGTGACTTGTTTATCACCCAGCTTAATGAAATCAATGATCTTAATGAGTGCTGAAAGATTTTAAAATTGGTTTTGCTTCTCAGTAAGTCAGGCAAAAAATGCATTTTTCCCAGTTACTACTTTGTTTACAATAAAGAGGATGGAAGTGAAAAAGTATTTTTTTTTCTTTTCTCCTTCAGTTATGGCCAAATGTCTCCCCTTAGTGACTCCTGCAGCAAAGGACTTTGTTGGCAAACTTTTGGTATTTGCCTGCTTTTTTCCCCTCTGTTTAGTGGCTCAAATCAATGCAGGAGGAAGGAGGGGAACTGATAAACTGAAATAAATTTGCTTTCTGCCTGTAGATCTTCTTTGCTGTCAAAAGGTCCTTGGATTTTCCAGGACTTACAGTGAAGCTTTGTTGATATATGTATGGAAAGTTGTGCTGAAGACAAGGTTTTAAACTCTTCCACTCTGCATTTCCACATGTGATATTGTTAATCCCCAATCCTAAAAAGGTTTGAACTCCCAAAGACAAGAATCTTCTGTGTTCTTTGCCTTCAGACATTGTATGTCTGAGTAAAGCTTCCAGTTTCCTAAGGCCTAGGATAACTCTGATGTTTAGTGCCTTTGAAAAAATCAAACTAAATATTCTCCCATGTGTTTGAAAAACAGTTGAATATTTTTTTCCTTCTTTCCTGAATGGATCCAAATGCTGTTGAGTTTGGTGTCTTTTATTGATAAGAAGTGCCAGAAGTGTATTTCTGGCCTGTATTTTTTTGGAAACTCTGCTGAGATTGATATTGTGTGACCATAGAATCATTAAGGTTGCAAAAGGCTTCCAAGATCATCAAGTCCAACCTGATGTTGTGCAAGAGTCCATTTAGCATAGAAAAATTACTTAAAATTTATAGTTCTTATAAAAATATTGGAATATTAGGGAAAAATAAACCAACAAACCTTCAATCTTGAATTGTAGTAAAGGACAGAAGCAAGAGAATTGAAGGCAGAGGATTAGGTTATAGTTTTACTTACTGTGAACTGTTCCCTTATAAACCAGTAAAAAGGTGTCATTAGAGTCCTCTGATGCCACATGACTGAAATGTCCAGGTTTTGTTAATCAATTGAAGTTTTAATTAGAAAACAGAATTAATGCAGTGGTATTGGAGTTCAAGAGTGCTCAGATTTTCCTATTTTTCTATGCTGCATAGAAAGTCACCAGTTGCTAAGGGTGGAGAAAAACTCACTCTTTTGGAAAGTCAGTTTTCACTTGAATATGTTCTTTCCTTCGTATTTTTAAAGCTTGTTACTGACTATCTGCTAAATCCTATTCTTGTATTTAAAGTTTGGGTAGTTTGCAGTTAATTTTTAAAATTAGAATAAATAGAAGTGAAAACTCTTACGCTGAGAAGTTACCACCTAAACATTTGGCTCTGGAACTTGACCTTCTAACCCTTTTTCTCTCAAAATTAGCTGCCCCTAGACACAGAAAAGGAACATTTTCTCATTTTTAAATTTAATTCTGTTCATTTACTAGTTCAGTTGAAGCTGGGATTCTGATTTATTCTCCAATTAGAAGTTCAGCTGCTGAGATTTACTTGTTCCAATGAAATCTAGATCTATTAATTAGAAACTCTTGCTTCTATTAATGGAACACAAATGCATTCAAAACTGGTTTGTGTTTAAAACAAAATTTAATGTTTGAATTGAATCATGCATTTTAAAACACAGCTTGTCTATGTTTACTTGAATTTACTTGAATCTCCAACCATGCAGCCTGGCAAATCTAAATAAAGAATATCATCAAGTAAATGGGAGATGTCAGTCACTATTTTAACAACATGGAAGCTAAAAGTTTGATTTAAAATTAAGCTGTTTAGTTGCATAAATATGTAAAATGCAGTCTTCTGCAAAGCAAAAAGAGGTACTAAAGTCTGTGTAAAACCTCTAATCTCAAGCTATTATGTTTTAATGGTAACAATTAAGAATCACTTTCTTTAAATAAGAATTAAAATGTGCAGTTGCAAAGTTGCTTGGAATTGAAACTATCTTTTGCATGATGCTTTTTGAAACAAAACTGTGTGTACAGCTCAGTGAATTTGAATTGAATAATGTCAGATATTTGGAAAAAATTACTGTATTTTACTGTGGCTCTTCACTGATAATATTAATACAACTTAAATGGGTTGTGGCTTGCATTGAGTGCAAATAATTCTGAGTTGGCTCATCTGTTATGTCAACATAATTATATGGAGACAGCTGCTAAGGAAATGTGACTGTCCACTCACCAGGCAGTCCTTGGTGAATGAGTACAGAGTTGGGAATGTTTCTCCATTGCCTCCTGGAAGATTTGAGGTTTGAAAGTGAAAGCTTTAAACTGCTTCCTTTTAGAAAATGAGGCACCTGTTAGAAGATCACTGAAAGACCTTGGTGTTGATCTGTTAGGGAAGGGAGGAATGAACTTGGGAACATCAGGTGAACTTGGCCTGGCTACTGAGGAGCAGCCAATGGATTTTAGGGGAGCAGAGATGGAGGTCACCAGTGATGTGCTGTTCTGGGAGGTGGATGTGAGGTTGCCACTCACAGAACCCTCTCTAAGCAAGTGCCCAAAAATCTGTGAGGTCTACAAAGTGCTGGAGTCTTTGCTGTCCTGGCTGCTCCACCCTGCTGGTGCTGCTGCCCTGGCTCTGCTCCCTGGCTGGGCAGCTCTGGGAGGGACCCTGGGATGTCCTGTGGCACCCAGGGAGATCTGCCATGGCACTCTGTGAGCAGTGCTGGGACCATGCTGGGGTAACCCTTTCCTGTGCTTCTCATCATCATTGCTGGCATTCTCCTACTTCCCTATTTTCTCCTTCTTTCCTCCTCTGCAAAGAAATGAAGTTAAGTTATCTACTTTGGATCCCAACATTTAACCTTATTTGTGTTTTAATCTTTGTTTTGGGTATGTTCAGAACCTAATTCCTTCCTGCATTTGTAGATCAAGGCAAAACTTGTCTCTTTTCAGCTTGAGCAGATCAGAACAGTCCCTCACCCCTGCAAGTTCTGTTCTTTCAGACATTCAGCAGGTTTCCAGGATTTTCCAGGATTTCAGGATTCCTGCCATTTGCCTCTGTGGCAGGGACCTCCATGTGCTAAGGTGAAGTTTTCTAACCCACTGTGCATAGCATGGGAGCATGGGATGGAACTAGGAGTATTCAATTCCTTTTTTTTTTTTTTTTTTTTTTTTTAGTTTTTTTTTTTTGGTGGGCTAATTCCTTAAAGATCCTCGGGGTTCATCTATTTTGTTGTTTGGGAAGTAAATAGATGTGTATTTATTAGTGTAGCTCTGCCAAGATCTTCCTGTCCTGTGGTTATTGTTGCTGCACTTCAGTTCTTTGCAGTGTTCTGGAGAGGTGACAGCCTTCACATGTGAGCTCTCCACTGCTCTGTCATGTACTCAATGAATTAAACTACTGAGTCTCTGTTGATTCTGCATTAAACACGCAGGAGTAATTGTTCATCTGTTGATCAGGGGTTTGGATGTCTTTGTTCTTGAGAGAACTTCCCAGAATATCCTGGTGTGTTTGTCCTTCCTCTGTGTAGCTGTTTCTTAAATCATGTTTCTTAAAGATGTTTATTCTCACCCTGTACTGAGATCATTGTAACTAGTGAAGAATTTCTGCCAAAATTTCTGCTGAATGCTGGTTCAGTTCCCCTCATCCTGTAGATGAGTTGGGATGGCCTTGTCAGTGTTGGCTGGGAGGGCCACCTTGATTGCCTTGACAGCTTGGACTTGTTGGTAGCTGAGGGTCTTCACACCATTAATGTGAGAGCACTTCTGGAACCTTCTCCTTTCACGCCTGCTGTGCTCAGGTGAAATATCAGCTGCCAGGGTGAGGTTGTGCCCTCTGCAAAGAATTGATGAGCTTGATCTAAGAAAGAAACCCCAAACTTTGTTAATCTTCAGGAATTATGGTTAAGCCTGAACTGAGTGTAATTTGGTGATGTCAGACGTGGTGTCTTACAACTCTTAAAATATGTCTTTCCATCTTGCATTTTGAAAGAGGAAATTATGCAGTATTTTAGACATTTTTATTTATAGAACAGATTGCATATGCATTCCCTCAGTGTCATTTAAATTTTAAATTGCTATGTGGAAAGTATGGAAAATAAGGAAGAATATTAAACTGGTCTCCTGAAAATTGACAGCTAGGCCACAAGTGACAGTGGAAATGACTTTAACCCTTTGTAGCCCTCCTGCCAAGCAGCAATAAAGACCAGACTTGGTTTCTGAGGATCTTTACTTAAAATTGTAACATTGTCCTGAATTTCCATCCAAACCTGGGAGAATGGAGCTGCACAGGCAATTGGTGGGTTCTACCTCCTCACAGAGATTGGGCTAAATGAATTTCACTGGAGCAGGGGATAAGAATAACCTATGAGCCCATAAATAACTTTTGGGCATGGAATAATTTAAAATGGCTTTTTTTTTTTTTGAGGGACTGCTGGAGCAGCTTGTGACTCTGTTCACCTCACTGCCTCCTCTTCTCCTGTTCAAATCTTGCTGTGACTTTCTGATTGCCCCATGTTTTCAGAGCTGTAGCCAGAGCTGTTGAGGGTTTTAGCTCATTTCAGTTTGAGCTGATTGCTCACCATTTCTCCCCTCTGTTTGCCATTTCTCCTGCCTATTCTCATAGTGCTGCTCTTCTTTTTTTTTCTTCCTGTTTTTTATATTTAGATTAGAGGAAACAAGATTATAAATATTACAAATAAAGACATAAGCCCAGAAAAGATTTTGAGGTGTAACTTGCTCAACTCATGAAAAATAATAACTTCACACAGAAGCAGGAAGCCTGCCAGAACTGAAAGATAACTGAGGTATGGAAAGAGACACTCAGGGAAGATTGAGCTGTATCAGAACATTTGGATCAAGGTTTTCTGTTTGGGAAAGAAGATTCCAAGGCTGGTCCTTCCTCTATAGAGAATAAATCTGTGAAATTATTTTGAAATGTAATTAGAGGTGGTTTATGGTGGGGAGTGATCTGAACTGTAAAATGAACAGTAATAAATTTCAGGTACCAGATAAGGTTCAAAGGCACTAAAAGCATTTTAATTTTAAACAGCTGAATTACAGTTGCAGTTAATTTCTTAAAGCGTTTTTATCCTCGCTTTAGAATTACAAATGGCAAGTGCATTGCTGTATTTTTTTAAGAGTTCAAGAGGGATGGAAGTTCTTCCAACTGATACATCTATGTCATAGACTTCCTAGTGACCCTGGCCACAGCAGTGATTCTTTTTAGAAGATTCATCATTCCCCTTACACATCTGTGGCTTTTTCAGTACTGACTAAGTGACCCTGGTCATGGATGCTTCTCTTGAAGTGAGGTAAACCAAATTCCATCCTTTGAACTCCTCTGGAGTTCAGTAAATTTGACTCAGTATTGGGTGCATTATTAGAAGCTCTAGTAAATACTAGTAGGTGTGTGGATAATACTGATTTAATAGGAAGAGGTTGGAGCATCTTTGAAGCCTGATTTATTTTCAAGGAATGATGGAGCATTGAAATGAGTGTGATTTAGTTGATATAGTATTCCTGAATTAAAAAACAAAAAACCCAAAACCATCTATGTGTATGTTGGTTCATTAATAATTAGAAAAGATAGAAACAAGAAGTGAATGAGTTTAGGGTGTTGAGGAAAGAGATTCCCAGTCATGTACTCAGCAATAACCAAATCATCCCTGTATTATCAATGTTATTTTCAGCACAAATCCCAAAACTCAGCCCCAGCCCAGGCTACTGTCAAGGAAATTATCTCTACCCCAGCGCAAAGCTGCACTTGTCAAAACAGATGTCAGCTATTAGAAAACTGCAAAAGTGACAATATCACAATTTGTTGCCAAGCCAAGGTTATTTGGAAGAATTCCTAGAGTAGACTTGATTGTGATGATGTTAGTTGAGAGTGAAGGATAAGAGGTCCTGTGTTGGAATCCTGCTCTTCCAGAGTCTGCTGGTGCTGTCCCAGGTAATCCCCAAAGCTCTGCAGTGAAGGCACAACTGCTCTGCTCTGTAGCTTCTCTTTTGTTCTGCAAGGCTTAAAATACTTTAAATTGCATTTAAATTAGGGCAGCATAAATCATCTGTAGTGTGTAAATTCATTTCTGGAAAGGTAAATGTTACTGACTTGCAAGGGCTAAAAAGAATGATGTTTTAATCAGACTGAACAGAGAATTTAGTGCAAATTAAAACTTGATGTAAACTTCAGAGCTGGAGTGAGGTTTACTTAACTGACACTGATGAACTGGTTTTAATGCACTGTGTTGTATTTCAGCTGACAAAGTACCTGCAAGTTGGTATTGCCCAACCAATAAACCTTTCAAAAGGGAGCTACTTTGGTTGGTCTTGTAATATTCAAATTAACTGATTTCAGGATGAAGATGGAAATCTACAGTATAATTACCAGGGAATATTTATAGCAGCCTGGTAGTTCTTAGCCATTACTTTGAAATATTTCACAGCTTCAGCTTAATGCCATATCTTGCCTGTGTACTTATATATAAATAAGTGTATGTGTGTATATATATGTATAAAAATGTAATTAAACAGACTTGTCACCTTGTGTGTTTGATGTATAGCAGTGGCACAGTGTGGTCTAAGAATGAATATATTAAAAAAGCCTGAATGGAAATGCTTTCTGATGTGTTGGAATAAAAGACTTGGGAGATTTTATTTGAAGAAGGAGACTCCTTAGAAGCCAGTTAAGTCTTATTCATCATGGTACTGTGACTGCTGCTGCTTTTCATCTGCTTCTGTGTTTTCATCAGTTCTGTGCTATCAAACTTCAGCACTGTTGTGCTCCTGCTACACTTCCTACTTTTTTAACCCCTCACTTTTAGAATATCTCCCTGGAATTTGTGTTTTGTAGAGACAAGTCAGCTTCTTAAATAACTTTGCTCAAACTGCTTTATTAAGAGGGTGTAATTTATTTACCTGAATTAAATGCCTTTTAGACTTTGATTTTTCTTTGGAAGTTTAAATGAAATGAGTAAACTAGCAACAGGAATAAAAGATTTAAATTCATTGCATAGCACTAAATATGAAACACAACAAATTTTTAAGTCATATGTTATATGTCAAAATAATGTACTGCAAATCAAATATTTAGCACTACAGATCCATCTGAAAGTCTCACATATGATTTATCTTTGCTTAGACTTGTGGGTCAGTGAGGTACAGACAAAAACTCCAGGCAATGCCACAGCCAAATTCTTAGGCTATGATCAGCAGATCAATTGTTACAGTAAAATAGTGCTTTTTTATGGCAAAATTTGCTATTAATTCTTTAAGGTCATTCATGAACAAAATGAAGTCTTTGAGCTTTAGCCCAAAATTGCTGTCTTCATGTAGGTACCTCTGATCTTGAAGAAATGTGATTTCCCTCAATTAATTGTGGGAGAATATACAGGTGTGCAATTGGAGGCAGATTGCAAGGTTTTTATTCCAGAAAAAAAAAAAGAAATTCCTTTGGGGAAGAGCTACTTCAATTGGACAGATGAAGACATGAAGAATTTATGCTGTATTATTAAGTGCTAATTTTTTTTTTTGTACCAAAGGAAGCTATTTTAGGAGGTGCTATATTACTAAAATTCAAATATATTTTATATGACATTTAACAGACTCAATACTGCTCTCTCACCCTAAATTCAAATTAAAGCACTGGAGTCAAGGCTGCTGTTGAAATTGGCAGTTTAATGAAAATGAAATGTCCATGTTTAAAAATGGATCATCCATGTACCTTAGTGAACTCCCCATGTGATGTCCATTGAGTGGGATTGGCTGTGCCAAGGGAAGATGAGAGGGGTAGGAATGATACTGAAGGGATGTTTTCACAGAGGGATGGGAAAAATCAACTGAACATTTGGAGAGAGAGCTGACATGCCTTCATTTTAAGTTTTCAGCCAGTTTCCCATTTTTTTCAACGATTAAACCATCCTATTCTGAAGCAAGTTTAGATCACTGGTGGAGACATTGAAGTTTTGAATCCTGATAAACCTTTCTGGCCAAATTCCTGTGCATAACAGTATATTGGGGAAAATGTTCTGCAGAAATCAATGTGTTATTCTTTCCATCCTCTACCTCTGTTTCTTCCACATAAAATCCAGAATCAGATATGTTTAACAGTTACACCATTGTATCTGGGAATATTTACAAAACCTGCCTTGCCCATAAGCAGCTTTACAGCAGTCCTGAACTTCACTTATTGTTATAGAAGTTATCAATGTCTAATTTACTCCACTTTTTGTAAAGGTAGGACTCCTGGTGTTCCTTAACCTGAAAAAAGTAGCATTGATTTCAGTGGTTTATATCCTGAATTTGTGTGTACAAAATGTATTTTTTTAGTATTGAAAGTATGCAGATATCTGAAGCTCTGAGATATGGTAGAGAACCGACATTGAAATTTTGATGGTGTCTTTATGAACTGTCTTCAGCTATGTCAATTTTTAAGTCAGGTTTTAAATAGAAATATTTTGGTGCAAACTGGCTGGGACTTTGTGTGTATACATTTTATACAATTATTAAAACCCTTGTAATGGAAGGCTGTGATGTGTTTAGTAGTCTCTTCCTTTTCTTTGTCTCTGTGGCAGTCTTTTTAGAAGTGGAAAACATTCTGCTTCTAAAAGACAGCTATTTTTATTCGTATCTAAAATATTTTTTTCTTCCCCTTTCCTGCAAGGTTAGTAGTAAATTGAGAACTTGGTTTTCAAAGATGAGCTATTACACAGCCTGAATAACTGAATCCTTTGTGTGGGTGGAGTCAGTCTCTGATATAGTTCATGATGCTCTGTTCATGAAAGTAGGTCTAACTCTCTCATAGCATAGATTAATTATTTTCTTCTAGTTTCTGCTCTTTTCTGTGTCAAACAGTGAATTTTATTAGTCTCTGCTGTGTTTATTTAGAGATTTATGTTGCTTGATTTTTTAAAGAAATGGGATTCATAATCTCTGGTGACTGCCAGTGCCTTTGTCCCTAAGAACAGCTTTGGAGTCTGTGGGGAACACACACATTTCTTGCAGTAGTGGGATGAACCCTCAGGGGGGTTCATGAATGAACACAGGGTTCCTGTGCTGCTGTCAAAGCAGCTTGTTCAAGAAGGAGATTTCTGAGCACTTTGAAGTTGTGCTTACCTGCTCCACGTATTTTTCAGAAAAATATGAATGGTGCTGTTTGTTACTGAAAGTGTAGAAAATGCCACCCCCCAGTCCCTGACAGAGTTCGTGGGGTGGAGAAGCAGAGGGTGCTGCCTGCAGGGACAGGAGCTGCTCTGTCTGCTGAGTTCCAGCCCTGGTGATGCAGGAGTGGATTCGTCCTGCAGGTCCTGCCCAGGTGTTTTGCTCACACCTCTGGCTCTGTGCTTGGGGAAGGGGAATGCCCTGAATACACAAATGTGGTGCTCCCTGCCCAAACCAGAGCTCAGGCACTGCCTGAAAGGCTGAGGAGCTTTGCACACCCCCTGCAACCTGTGATTAACTGCAGAGTAAAAGGTGTGTGGTGGTTGCTGTCTGTGAATAATCAAGTCCTACTGCAGCTTTTGTGAGGGTCTTGATGTATTTTGTAGCCTTTTTGAAATGCTTTAGTTTAAAGAGTACGCTGTATTTTCATGGCACAGTGAGACTGAAGATTCCTCTGGAAGCAGACATGGACTTTCTCTTCTCTAGGGCTTACCAAGCAATTCTCATTTTGTGTGGGTGTGTGAAGGAAATATCACAGAATCACAGAATAGTCTGAGTTGGAAGCAACCTTAAAGTTATCATCTCTGCTTTGGGCAGGGACACCTTCCACTATCCCAGGTTGCTCCAAGTGCCATCCAACCTGGCCTTGAACACTTCCAGGGATGGGGCAGCCACAGCTTCTCTGGGCAACCTGTGCCAGAGCCTTACCAGACTCAGAAAATAGGTTTTTTTTCTAATATCTAATCTAAACCTGCCCTCTGTCAGACTGAATCCATTTCCCCTTATCCTGTCACTACATGCTCTTGTAAAAAGTCTCTCTCCATCTTTCTTGTATGCTCCCTCCATGCAGTGGAAGGCCATATCTGTGTTTATGGGTGCAAAAACTGCTTTTTATCTTTTTTTTTTCCTGTCATCAGACTGCCTTTTCTGTCTTGTTCTATATTACTGTTAACTCATTAAGGAGATGTTTGAGTCTATCCTGAGAATGTTGGGTCAGGACTGCTGCAGGAGCTCTCCTCAGACTTCTCCTTTGTGACCATTATTTGATGTCTTCAAGGGAGAAGGAGAAAGCTCAGCCAGCACAAATCACCCTGGGCAATGAGGGGTTTTTGTTAAAATGTTGATTTGGGCCTATCACTGAGGTAAAATTGGAGTCAGAAGGTGTGGAGCTATTTGTTTCCAATATTTTAGTGAACTCCATAAGGAAATGAAGTTGTTCCAGTGGGATTGGTGGGTCAGACAGGAATTGTTCCCTTTCTTTATTCCACCTGGCTGTGAATTGTTCTGCAGGGGACACTGTGACTTGATCAACACAACATCAACCAATTGTTGCCAAACAACAAATGTTGTGGTTTTGTTCTTTGCCTTGGGTAGTGACTGAACCCAAGTACAGCTATTTTAAATTTCTTCAAATATTCAAGAGCACAGTTACAACAATTGTGTTCTTCCAACTTTCTGTGTTATCTGCCAAGACATGAACTGCTGTTTGTGTTACACTGTTAAATCACAGTTACTAAAGTGCTTAAAAATGTTATTCTATAACTGACCTTCTGTCCTGTCCTGGTCTGATTTTTCAATGGCTCCATTATTGTGAAATACTGCTCCACAGGACTGTGAAAGGAGCAGAAAGTCTTGTCTTTTTCACATTTAGTAGCTTTCAATCACTAATGGTTTCTGACTGTGCATCTGAAGCTCTCAGATTTTTGTGTTCTCATATTAGAAGAAGGTTTGAAGGAGCTTGGACACAAAACCAGTGCTCGTTATGTTGAGGTGAAGTAGTTGAGCAATGAAATTCCAAGAGTATGGGTGGAAAAAAATTGCAAATTTTTTGGTTGTCAGAAGCAGTCAAAGCCAATTTGGTATGAAATGGGGAAAATACAGTGGGGTTATACTGAACAAACTGAGCAGAATGTGCTCACATGTCAGCACTGCCAGAGGCTTTGCTCAGCTTTATTTGGTTACAGCCATTCTGTGATCCTGGTCTTTCAGTGAGTCTGGAGGAAAAGTGAGGGGAAAAAAATTGTGAACATAGTTAATCCAGATGAGAAAATAAGCTGTCACTCCTCACTCAATAAATGAGTCTCTAATACCTACACAAGAGTATCCAGTAGTGCTCCCAGCTGCAGGACAGGCTTTTAAAGCTGTTGAGGTGAATTCACAGGTCACGGGATCAAGTGGTGATTGCCTTCCTGCTGTATGAGAATGAAGGCACCAGGTGGGTAAAGACCTCCAAGAGCAGCTGGTTTTTGTCTCTTCTTTTCAAAGAGGTAAGTGCTGGTGATAACTATCACAGAAATCTCCTAACTGTGGGTCAGGAGTGAGGTTGAGGAGTTCAGTGGCTCCTCCCAGGAGGTTCTGTCAGAACAGGATGTCAGGCAGCCAGAAGCTGTGAGAATTCAGAGCTCCAATCTCTGTAGCAGGTTTTTGGCAACCATTAAGCCACAGAGGTCAGTGAGCTGAGGTGCTCCTCGTGGGAGAAGGTTCCAGTGTTGGATTTCAGAAGTGGCTCTTGGGCAGGATTAGGCAGCTGTTTTGCATTGTGAATGCTTCCCATCGTGTCCTGCTGATGTGGATTCCTTCAGTGTCTTGGCTGAGATGTGGTGCTAAGAAAAGGAACTGAGCTGCTGGCCTGGCAGCAGCATGTTTAAAGCTGTGTTTCACACCACATCAACATAGAAAAATGGTTTGGTTTGGCTTTTTTCTCACAGAAAGTGTGGGGAGCTGCTACCAGGAAATAACCACGTGACTTAAAAATCTGTAAACAAATTCTTCTTGCAAATGGCAACTTGCTTTCTTTGAGAACAATAACTGGCAGTGTTTCACACTAGGGAATGAAAGGCAGTGCTGTGGCATGGCGGACCTTTGGTTTCAAGCACAATTAAGCAGATGCTGTAGCATTACCTTCATCATTCCTGGTAGCTGTGAAGATTTCCATCTGGGTGGATTCTGCTTGCACTATGTGCCCCTGCTCATAATATGGCAAATAACCTGAAATTTTGATGGTAATACTCAGCCTTGAACCACTACAACTCCTGGCTGTGCTGTGCTGCTCAGAGTCTGTATGGATGTCTAATGAATGTGGTTCTGGGAGCATTCCCTACAGGCAATTAAAATGTGGGGAATGGCTCAGTGAAACACAGACACGAGCAAGGCAATTTGTCGGTTACGTGCCATTAATTCCATAGTGAAGGGATTACAATCAATGTTGATTTGCTTTGGAGGAGTGTGTACTCCTTGTGGCTGTAGAATTCACAAACTGAGCTGGGTTGGTGTGGGCAGCACAAGCATTGCTGGATGTTTGTGCTTTTCAAGGCCCAAGACGGTGTTTTGGGCAGGTTTTGGTATTTTTGGCACTGTTTACAGGATATGTTTCTTTCACATTTTTCTCACTCCTCCCTCTCACAGCTGCTATGCAGCATTTTTTACCCTTTCTTAGATATGTTCTCTCAGAGGTGCCACCAGCATAACTGGCTGGCCCAGCTCTGGGCAGCAGCAGGTTTGTTTTGGGCTTGTCTGGAATGGAGATACCCTGGTACCTTCTCCCAAAGGCCACTCCTTGCTACCAAAACCTTGCTGCATAACCCAGTTAACACCTCAGGTTTTTCTGGTAGTACTACTACTGATAGCTAATTGTTATCACCCTCCCCTTTCCTATTGAGTTTTATCATTGAGTATTTTGATATTTTAAGTATTTTCTAGATACAGTTTCAATATTGAATAATTATTTCTGTTGGCAGCACATACATGGAACAGCCTGGTCCAGTGGAAGGTGTTTCTGCCCATGGCAGGGGGGTTGGACCTTAAGGTTCCTTCCAACATTCTTTGAATATTCACTTTAAAACAATATAGGTCTTTTCAGCTGCCTCATTCTCCCCTCTAAACAAACACTGCCAGACTCTATTTCTCTATTTGCAGACTTCCATTTCATCAGAGAAATAGGAATCATAAAATTGTAGAAAGGTTTGGGTTGGAAGGCACCATAAAGATCAAATACAATTTTGTGTTGAGGCTTTATATTTCCAAACAGGCTTATTTTTTTTCTGGAGACACAGTTTTATGTATTATTGAAAATAATTGTTGGATAAAACTAATATGCAATCATTGTACATTCTTGAAGATAACCCAAATAATATATATTTGTTTGAACATTCTTGTATTTTTAATCAAAACCAAAGAAAATCTTTCTTTCCTGTTGTTATGATTTAGTAGCATAACACAGTGTAATTGTTTTGAAGATTAGATAGTTTTCACACAAGTTAACATCAAAAGTAATTTGTTTCTCTTCATTGCCTTTGATATTATTTAATCTAATGTTTCAGAGCAGTCTTTGTTCCCATACAATGCTATTATTAATAACCTTAATATGTGTGAGGCTGATTGTTTTGTTTGGATATATAGATTTAATAGGTGGAATTGTAAAATATTGTATTTTGACAATAAAAAACCCTAACAAAATGTAGGTATAGACTGGCACTTGAAAAATTCTGAGAAATCTAGAAAACTCTTTTTTTCAAGGTCACTTAATTATATTTGATCCATCTGTCGAGGTTGAACATAACTCCAAGTGCTGAATGCAGAAATTGGTTGGCATGCCAGTTGAGTTATTTTGTACAAAAAAAGGCTATCGTCTCAATTAAATGTGAGTTTGAAATTGTTTTTCAATTTTATTTTCTAGAAAAGAAAGATGTCACGCAGAGCTTGGAAAGCTACACGGCAAAATGCCCTGGGACAATGGAAGTCATCACTCTTCCAGATGGTTTGAAGCTACCTCCTGTTCCCTTCACCAAATTGCCTATTGTGAAGTAAGACCAAAACACAATCTTTAACTTTTTCACAGTACCTGTCAAATTTTACAGGATACTGAAAGGATGCAGTCATCTCACTTTATGCATGTGGATCACAGGAACATGGAAAAATGTCAAAATGTCAAATTGTTTTGAGAGGCTCTTGATCAAAAATAGAGCCTTTGACCATAAAATACTTTGTGGCCTTTAGTTTCAGAAAGAGAGAAGTTTTGTTTTTTGAAGAACTGTCCTTCAACAGTTTCTTATTCAATTGAAGGAAGCTATTTTGCTGCAGCTGAGATTTTAGTTGAGTACTTGATCATTTCAATACTGAAAATGCTTGAGTTGGATGCAGTCTCCATCCACAGAGCTTGGAACTCACCTGGAAATGGTGCTTTTTGTACCTCTCTCTTTCCAGATGCTGCATTTTCAAGCTGGCACCTTCACTGGCCTGTTCCAAATCTCAGTTCCATTCAGGCACATCCTGCAGTCAGGCCAATGAAGAATAACTTGTTCAGGTTGAAGCCTGGCATGAGACATTAGAGAGAGTCAGAGAGAGAGAAAGTAGACACTGGGTATCAATAACAGAAGAGTGAAAGGAAATATTTTCTTTTTGAAGGAGAGAGAATTCCTATTCAGAAGAAGTATGTTGAATAGTGAAGAAAATGGGGGAAATTGAATCCTCCTTCATGGGAGTCATGAATTTAGTCACAGCATCACAGAACCATGGAATAGTTAAAATTGGAGAAGACCTTTGAGGTGATCCAGTCCAACCATCAACCCAGCACCACCACCATGTTCACCATTCAACCATGTCCACATCCACACATTTTTTGAACACTTTCAGGGATGGTGACTCGCCCACCTCCCTGGGCAGCCCCTTCCAATACTTGACAACCTTTTCCACGAAGAAAATTCTTCTAAGAACAAATTTAAACCTCCCCTGGTGCAATTTGAGGCCGTTTCCTCTTATCCTGAGTCTTGTTACCTGGGAGAAGAGACTGGAAGAAGAGGCCAGTCAGAACTCTGGCAAGAGATTCCCAAGACTTCAGTGGGAAAGACTTCATGTCAATGAAAATGTTTTTTATGCTGAGAGAAGGGGACAAACATATCCACTTACATTATCTACTTGTCTGGCTGTGCTTGGAATATTGGGAATTGCTCTTTCTGTTTTGCCATGGGGTGAGGAACCCAGCATCAACTTTAACATTTAAGAATTGCTGCTCCTCTCCTCCTCCTTCTTGTCTGTTAAAAATTCTATAAAAGCCATCATAATAAAAAATTGTGCTCCAATAAAATATTAGTTGAATTTAGATATAAAGGCTCTGGTTACATCTGCCCAGCAGATCTGGTGCTGTAGAGCTGCCCAGCCCATTGGGAAGAGCTGAGCTCTCTGAGCTAAATTGTGCTAATTTTTGTGACATGAGTTATAAATGTGTGGAAACGTAATTTTGATGAATGTTGAATAACCTCAGCTTATGATTCAATCCATGTTAGAGCCCTCTAGAAACACACATTTACTGATGGGGATGACTTCTATTTACTGTTGGCATTTCATGGTCTAAGAGTTTTAATCCATTACATGTGGGGTGCTTATTTTGGATGTGAATTTCTTAATCAAAATAGTGTCAGACATGGAAATGCCACTGTGAAATAGGAGCACAGTGGCAATGTTACCTTTTCTCCCCAGTACTTTAAAAGCAATAGAAAAGATTTGGCAAGGCAAAATCTTTATATTCCATTACTCATGTTCAATATAAAGTCATCATCTGGTATTTTCTCAGATAAAAAAAATCACTATTTCGATTTTTATGGTTTACCTATGTTAAAGGTAATTGTCTTACTAATATATTTAAAAGCAGAAAAATGCCTTTCTTTTCATCACTGCTGCTTTTAGTTGTCCTTACATACTTTCCTTACTACTTCAAATTGTCTCAGTGCCATTTTTTCCCTTTCCTCTGTTTACTTAGTATAGTGGGATTTATTAAAAAAAAAAAAAAGAAAAAAAGAAATTTCCTTTCCCATCTAAGCAAGGTTGTTTTTAATTAACATTTCCCAAATACAGGATTTTGGTCTTCTGGGTAGTTAGTGAAATCAGTTAGTAATTCTTAATTGTCACTCATCTGCATTCAGTGGTGGCAGGCCAGGGGACATGACTGAAGCTTTTCACACAAAGGAATTAAAAATCTGCTCTCTTCTATGTCTGACCTGTGAGGGTACAGCTCTCTGATACATTTTTGAGGAACATTCCTTCCACTGTCATGCATTCAGGTTAAGCAAGTTATCTGCCAGTATTTATATAATAACCACGAAGGAGCCAAAGCACTTTCCTCTGTATATCAAATAAAATTCCTTTTTATTACCTCTATATCAAATTCAGTGTTTGTTTCCTCAAATAAGTATAATTCACATTTTTGCTTTAAGTTGCATTCTAATTTGTAAAAAACCTCTATCAGAAGAGGTTTTAAAATATGGAATATCAGGGGTCTCTTACAGTTCCCTTCTAATTCCTCAGGCTCATTGTCTATGATTTTACATATGATTTTGATGCTGACACCAAGTATCACCAACATGTAACACATGGATGTGATTTATTTCTTGTTCAACCTACTTTGAGTGTTATTTAGTAATTTCTCATCAGGTGCTTTGTTTCACAGAGAGAACTTGTCTGTGTGGTGCTAATCTTACAGCTCCATTATTTTTCAGCAGAAACACATTATCTTGGTTTCTTGTGGGTGTCTACTTTTTATTAGTGTGATACTGATATATCTGTTCTTTGCTGTGCTGAGTTCCTGATTTGAAGTAATTAGGTGTCCTACAGGTTTATGGAATGCTGCTGATTTTACTGAATATCCACCAATTTATTGCTTGTTCTTC
Source organism: Molothrus ater (assembly GCF_012460135.2). NCBI lineage: Eukaryota > Metazoa > Chordata > Aves > Passeriformes > Icteridae > Molothrus > Molothrus ater. Next base: position 149,013,595 of record NC_050478.2, on the reverse strand, counting down.
TGCCCACAATTTAGTCTTTACTTTCCCCTGAGCATTGGAAGAGCATTGATTTCCCTGCATGGCATTGTAGGAATTGGGTCTAGCAGGGATGCAATCTAATAAATAATTTGTTTTCTATTTGTAATTTGCTTTCTGGTTGTTTAACGAACCCACTCAAATTTCTGGGACATTTTCTTCTTTCCAGCAGCAACTCTGCATTTTCACTGTATTAAAATCAGCTTTATTCACTGTGGAGAAGTTTCTTTATTTGTGTTGCCCAATGAAATCTTGTCTGGATTCTAGTTTGGGTTTAAGTTGAATATTTGGCTGCTTTCTGCACTGGAGTTCTGGTTCAGTCTGTACTCAAAAAATTAATAGCTGGGTTTCAAATCACTCTTCTGGCCTAGTTTGTGTTTTGTTGGTTTCTAAAGAAGATTTTTTTTCTTTTGTTATTTGTTTTCTGAGAGCTTTCTGAAACTGCAGTTTCCTTGGGTTGGTGTTTCTTCCTTTTGTATTGTAAATGTTTGTTTCAAGTGTTCCATTTCAGGTATTTTGTTCTCAGAGTGATATTTCATATTTATCAGTCAGTGTTCTTTTTATCAGTGTTCTTTTTTAACACAGTCACCTGTTACAAAATACAATAAATGAAATAATTAGAAATTATTTTTACTCACCAGATCTGTGAAGCTCTTGAACCTCCCAACCAGTCTCCGACCTCACAAAATGAAAAGTTTACTTGGTCAGAATGTGTCAACCAAAAGCCCCTTCATATATTCTCCAATTATTGCTCACAGTCGTGGGGAAGAACGAAATAAGAAAATAGGTAAGAATAATTCACAGTATTTTCTGTTCTTTTGTTAAATTAGAAAATCTTCTGTGGTCAAGGAAAGCAAACCTGAACATTGCTGTTTTTCATTTGAGATAATCAGTTTTTTAGCCTCAAGTCCTGAAGGAACAAATATTTTTTTCTCTGGGGCACAGTTTCATATTCAAAAGAGGAATAAAGTCTCATAGATGGTAATGTTGATTTTTCAAGAAGAGATAAACTAGTTTTATTTCCTTCTCAAACAAAAGAGAATTCAGGGAAGACTTAGTTCTGACATGCTCTGCTTGGCAGCCACCAAAATTTCAGTGCCCTGAGGAAAATGCACTGTTGTGGTTTTTCCTTTTCCTATTCTGATTTAACATAAACTCAGAGTGATGAACTGTCTGATTGGTCCCTTTTACTCAAGGACAGATGGCCAAGAAAAAGTTTTTAAACCCTTTAAGGAATATGAGTAATTTTCTTTTTATAAAGATTATAAAGCCTTTCAGTGCAGTAATTGTGCCATAGGAAAAAGATTAGAAGTTTGTTTAAATCCTGGATTAAGTTACAAATATTGGTAATTCTTTTTGTGGCTTTTGTGCCTATTATGTGAGTGATAACTTTTACCAGAGGCATCAATGTCAGCACAAAAAAGATTTGTGTGACTGTGGAAGAGAACTGATTATAAAAACTTCAGAAATTTACAGGATGTTTTATCTTAACTTGGCTCCTTGTTCTTCTGGACTGTGCCTGCCTGCAGGGTCAGTTCTCCAAGAATCTCCGTGGTTTCCTCTTTCCAACAAAAATGGGCTGTGCCCCTGCTGAGGACCTGGTTATGAGCAAGGTGAAATCCCTCACCCTGAGAAGAACATGCACATTTTCCACTTGGGTTTGTGGTGTGTATTTTCAATAAACAGCTGAAACAGGAACAGCTGGGATGTGCAGAGCAGGGATGATGATCTGGCAGTTCGGATGCACTTGGCTCAGTGTGACTTTGCTGCAGCACTGCTGTGATTTCAAAAGAGAAAGGATAAGAAATTAAAAAAAGATTAAGAAGAATTAGTTAAAGGATAAATTGAAAAAATGTGCACATAGGGGAACATCTTAAAGTGCTCTCTTGATTTCTCTTAATAATTCATTGAGAGTTTAATTACTATTAAATTTTCAACATTTAATCTCTTAGCTATACCGTATCGTGGTTTTTTCATTTAAATAAAACCTTATTCCCAGTTTTGTCACATAATTGCACAAAGCAGTATTCTCATTCCTTGATGGATACAAAAGGAACCTGCATTTTTGAACTGGTTAGCATTTGTTTCGGTGCTTTGTGTACCATAGGAGATTTACGTTTTACAGTGAACATTCTTCTTTTAGGTTTTTATTTAGCCCAAGGAGATGTCTGATTGCTTCTGATCCTGTACAGCATTTGTCTTTTGAAGTATATAAACATTGCAGTCCCTGCTAAAAGCCTCTAATGTTTCAAAGTTTAGCAAACAAAAGAAAATACAAAATAAAAGCAGATACTTCTTTTGAAAGAAGCTGGGAAATTTATTAACTTCAAAATTAATGAGAGTAACTTAATGGCATGTATTAAACATTAATTAAAAACAACAATAACGAATTGTTTGTCTTACATGGAGATAGTACTCCATATTTTGGTTAAATTATTGTTTTGCAGCAAAGGAAATCAAGCACTGCTGACAAACCAAAGGGAAACAAAACCCTTTAGAAAGTCTTGAAATGTTTTCAGCTTTCAACTTGATAAGCTTTTCTGATTGGAAACAATAACAGGGATAATTATATTGTACTTAAATTGCTTTAATAGCATGCTAGTCATAAAAAATAAACCTCCTGATTTTTGACATGAAGTGTTTTGTTGGTTTTGAGCGCTGATAGTCCAAAGCAGCAAGAATATATAATATAGTTCTGTTAGTAAATCCAGCAGCTCTGTCATACCAGTATTAGCTGATACAAATATAGCTCATTTTACCTTTCCTTTCAGAACCTTTTCCCCCAAGGAACAATTCTGTAGCCCTGCCCTGGCACATTTTTCACAGGGGATTTCAATCTCATCTCTAAAAACCTCCATTGATTCAGACTCCACCATGTCCCTGGGGAGGCTGTTCCACTGAATGACTGTTCTTACTGAAACAAAAAAAAAATAGTAAGAAAATAAAACCTGTTTCAGTCCAACTGGTGTCTGATACCCTTGGTCTTCTTCCTGTGGCTCCTTGTGAGAAAGAGCTTCTGTCCTCTTCATGCAGCCCTCGGAGTTCTGGAATACTGTGATGATATTGCCCCTGAGCCTTCTCTTTACCCCAGAGAGGATATTCCTCATCAGGGGGGTTCTCCAGTCCTTGGCCACCTCTGTGGTGCTCCTTGGGATCCTCTTCAGTCTTTCTGTGTCCCTTCCAGCTGTGGGGACCAGAGCTGGACACAGCTGTGCCTGACAAGCCTAGGGTGGAGTAGAGTGATCACCTCCCTCTCTCTGCAGTGGAGAAGCAGAGGGACACAAAACCCAAAGCAGAGGGATTTAGAGCCCAAAGCAGAGGGATTCAGAGCCCAAAGCAGAGGGACACAAAACCCAAAGCAGAGGGACTCTCAGAGCCCAAAGGAGATGGATTTAGAGCCCAAAGCAGAGGGACTCAGAGCCCAAAGCAGATGGACTCTCAGAGCCCAAAGCAGAGGGACTCAGAGCCCAAAGGAGATGGATTTAGAGCCCAAAGGAGATGGACTCAGGGCCCAAAGCAGATGGACTCAGGACCCAAAGCAGATGGACTCAGGACCCAAAGCAGAGGGACTCAGGACCCAAAGCAGAGGGACTCAGGGCCCAAAGCAGAGGGACTCTCAGAGCCCAAAGCAGAGGGACTCAGAGCCCAGCAGGGTGATGAGTGGAGGGATTGTCAGTCAGGGATTTGTTACAGGGGAAGGATGGAGCCAGGTCACTGCCTGCACCAGGAGGAAGGTTCCTCCTCCTCCTCCTGTGACAAGTAGGACTGGCACCTTTTACAACAGGGGTGAGGCTCTGGAATGAGATGGCCAAACAACTGATGAGGTGGCTGAGGGTCCTTCTGGGGCAGAGGGACTTCCTAAAGCAGCACCACCTGGACCCTGCATCACAACCTCCTCTGCTGGCAGGAGAAGAAGGGTGGTCCTCACAGGAGACTCCTCCCTTCTAAGGAGAGCAGAGAGCCCCATGTGCAGACCTGACCCAACTCAGGAGACGTTTGCTGTCTCCCAGGGGCTCAGGTAAGGGCCATCACTGGAAAATTCCAGTCTAGAAACACCCTCTGATTCCTGTCTGCTGTTGGTTGTTCAGACTGGCAGCAACAAAACAACGAAGAGAAGTCTGAGGCCAATCAAAAGAGACTTCAAGGCCCTGGGACAGCTGGTAGAGGGATCAAGAGCACAGGGAGTGATTTCCTTGATCCTTCCAGAAGCAAGGAATAACATTGATAGGAACAGGCAGCTCCATTGATGTGTGGCTCCAAGGTTGGTGTCAATGGAAAAAATGTGGGTTTTTTGACCATGGGATGATCTATCAACACCTGGCCTGCTGACACCAGATGGGATGAGCCTTTCTCAGATGGGAAAAGGAGTTCTAGCACAGGAGCAATGGGGCTTGCTGACGAGCTTTGAACTAGCTTGGAAGGGGGAAAGGGAGAAAAGCAGGCTCCCCAGTGCTGAGCAATGGGATTTTGTGCCAAACCTTGAGGATCCTGATGGGATCCCACAATCTGCTTCACCAGGTGTTGGCCACAAGGTACCACACCTGTAATGTTTCTACCCTGATGCCCAGAGCATGAGGAACAAACACCAGCTGGAAGCTTTGGCCCAGTCCCAGAGGTTTCACATCATTGGCATAAGTGAATCATGGTGGGATGAGTCCTGGGTCTGGAGAGCGCTGTTGGGTGTTGTTCTTTCAGAACAGACATTCCTGTGTGGTGATTGTTAGAATGTGGAGATTCAGGGCTGCTGTGCTGCTGCAGGTGCCTCTGTTGCTGTAGTAATCCACAGTGTTTAACTCTGTACCTGTGCAGAGCAGTCACTGGCTGTTTTGGGGGCTGCAGAATGCACAAGACATCGTGGACACTAATAAGCAATTAATATGAAATGTAGAGAACATCTCATACCACTGTGAATGTGAATGTTTTGTTTTAATCAACAGTTTTGCTTTTCAGGTTTCACAGTAATATCACCCATTAACATCTGTGGATGTATGTGTTTAATTTCCACTAGCATTAATTTGAGTTAAACATTTGCATTAAGTACATCTCCCTTGAGCTCTCTAATATTGCCTGCAAAATGTAATCAGAAAGTAAATGATTGTGAATGTACAATTAGAGTACAGATTGCTTCAACTGTGCATTAAAGTCTTAATATTGATTATCCAGGTTTTTTACTGGGCATTTCCTAATATCCTAGTAGAAAAATTGTTAGCAATGTATGTTAAAATCATTAGGTAAACTAGTAAGAACTAATCCCTGTATGCTATAATTTAGCTTATAATCATGATTTATTTAACAAATGTAATTAAACCACCTTTTGTTTACTTGGACTGCAAATCCTCAGCTTGCAGGGAGAATCTTGCCACATTCAGTTTAAAGTCTGCACTTCAGGTGCATGTGGTTCATTGTGAGAAATTTGGAAGGTAGACACAAACCTGAGAGCTGAAAAGGTTATGAAGTGCTGATATAAAATAATCTTTTTGCATTGAACAATTGCTCAAAATTTGCATCTCTGCTGCTGACCTCCATAATCTCCCACAGAACCACAGAATTACAGAATGGTTTGGGTTGGAAGGGACCTTGAAGATCATCCAGTTACAGCCTGCCCTGCCATGGGCAGGGACACCTTCCACTAGTCCAGCTTCATCTCCTTAAATTATAAAACTCGAAAAAAAAAAAATTAAAATTGGCAGTGCGAAGTATCTTTAAAGTTGACCTGTCTCTTGTGCTAAGATATAAACTGCAGGTACATCCTTTTTCCTGGCCCATTTTACCTCATTGTCTCTTTATTTATTCCATATAATCAGCTGTGTCTTTATGAGAACGTGTGGTTTCTTTCTTCCTGTTGTGTTCATTTCTTACCTGGCTGATTCTTCTCCAGGTCTCCAATGTCAAGGCCATGTGCACTCCACAAAACTCCAATTATGGAAACCTTTAAGTGTTGAACATGAAGGATGTGTTGAAGTAGTGTTTTGAATTGCTGCCTGAGTTAATTTTGCCAATGAAGCATTGGGTCTTTGGAGCACTCTTGCTGTGTTAATGAACATTTCCAGTCCCTTCACCTCTTGCTTTGCCTGGGATTTACATCTTGTGTCACACAATGCTCTTGAGCAGGACTTGGGCTGTGAAGATTATAGAGACTTATGAAGTATTATAGCAATCTGACAGCTCAGCTGCTGCTGACAGCTCAGCTCAGCTGCTGCTGTCTAAGATTAGGTAGTTCCTGCCTTAATTTTGTGATTGTTCCTTGCAGACTTCCAGTGGGTCCAGGGAGATGTGTGTGAAGTTCAGCTGATGGTATACAACCCTATGCCTTTTGAGCTCCGAGTAGAAAACATGGTATGCATCTTCCAAAATCTTCTCTTCCTGCTATTTTTCTGAAGAAAAATCTCATTTGGACTTTCTAATAGTTTTTGTGTAAATATTCCTTAAATATGGTTTAAGCCAGTATAACCTCAGTTTAACAGTGTGGTGTTATCAATTTTCTCATATTTTTGATGATGAGGTATTGAAAAGAAAAATCTCTGCAACTCAGAGTATTTAAATGCTTTACTGGCAGTGACCCATAAATCAGTTCTGTACATTTCTGCATTGAGTAAAACTCCTGCTACATGATTTACATAGAGTGGTTTTCAAGTAATAATTATACCCAAAACCTAATAATTACTGTACCCTTGCTACTGTTGTTTAAAAGTCTGCATTCATCCTTGCTTTTCAAATTCCCATTTTGACCACAATTTAAAAACCTGATGAACTAAACTACTTAGATCTGAGAAGCTTTGGGTTTTAATAAAAACTTCAGCTCCTAGATTTCTTGTTCCCAGTGATTTATGTTATTTGAAAACACTCTAATATCAGATGATCAGAAGGGAGTGAAAAAAAAGGCCAAACCACTGGAGAAATATGTGAGGTTAGAAGGATCAAGCCTAAGCTCTCTATTTCAGCTGGCTGCTCGTAGTGTATCCTGAAAAAAAGGAAACAGTGGGGTTTTTTTCCTTTCTTTATTCCATCTAACAGGATTTTAAAAAATTGTTACCAATTTAAAGGTTAAAAGTTCTGTAACTACGAGACCAACTTAATATCCACTCAGTCCTAATCCAGTGTTTTCCTTTCTGTTAAATATCTTTTCCTTTAGTATTGCTTTAAATATAAATCACATCCCTTTGTTCTGTCAAGCTAATTGAATCAGTGTACATTTATTTACTCATGATTTTTTGTTTGGGTTTTGTTTTTATTGATATGTCTACTGCAGTGTCTAGTCAAACAAGTTGACCTAAATTACTGATAATAAACCACATATAATAAAGTGCTTTTCAATGGGAAGTGAACTGCCCAAAGATTCTGTTTTTATAGCACAATAAAATTAATTCTTGGATGCTAACATGCCACTTTCTCCAGCAGCATTTTCTCTCACCCTCACAGAAGTATTCAAGTTTTTTAGGCATTAATAGAAAAAGTAGTTGTAAAGCTGCACATCAGAAGGGTCTCTGTGGGAATTAATTGATTAGGAACATTTTGATTTACAGTCTAATTTGTATTTTGTAAGTAATGATGTTGTTATATATTTAAAAAACTTGGAGAATTTCTTAATGAGGAAATTCCTTCTGAGTGCTTACATGCACTCCAGAATTCAGAATGCAGTTATTTGTGTAGATCTGCACAACATGCATTCCCTGAGCAAATTAATTATAGTAGCACCAATACTTCTCTTTACTGTTGTTGTGATAAAGTTCTGTCTTGGAATTACCACTGAATTCCAGTTCCAGTGGAAAGCACAAGAGGAATTAATTTGCCAACCTGATGCAAATCTTTGAAGTGATTAATGTAACTCTAGTCAGTGCTTTGAGAAATTCTGCTCCTCACTAATGTGGCCTTACTTGGAGAAATTGGTTGATTTTGGTAGATTTGTATCTTTATCAAGACTGTAGCAAGTTGAGGAAAGTGCTTGTTCCCCTTGATTTGGAATTTTAGAGACAATTTCTTTGGAACTGAGGCCAGTTGGGAGCTGCCCAAATGACAAAAACACTGACATCTGTTCAGCCTGTAGAGGAGGAGAATATTGGGGTAATTCCTACTGCTCTGCTCAATCCCAAAATGGGAAAGTGCAGCAAAAGCAGAGCTGGGCTCTTCCCAAAGGTGCCCAGAGAGTCAGGGAAGGAGCTGCAGCCTTGGGAAACTTCCTGGTAAAAACTCCCTTTTCCCAGGCAGGAGGGGGATCATACACTGGGGCTGCTTGTCCAGAGAGAACCTGAGACTTCCATCTTTAGAAATCTTTAAAACTTGAGTGAACAGGATGGGAAAAACCCAAACTACCACCAAAGCTACCCCTGCTTTGAGCACTGGGCTGAACAGGATGACCTCTACAATTTCTTTCCAACCTAAGTTGTTGGTTTTCCAGTCTCATCTGTGAACTTTCTGGAATGTGGAAATAGGCATTACTTTATCATAAGAATAAACTCCTCTGTTTTCATTTGAATAATTCAGAGGGCTGGTTAATATTTTAAAATGGTGTGTTTTATTATTAACATGTACCCATGCCTGCAGTTCCCATACCCTTTTCTTGTCTGATTTCTCATCACCTATCAGATTCTTTCAGATTATTTACTCTCACTGACTCAGTTTCATAGCAAGTGTATCCTTTTCTGTCATTTAGTGGCAGTTTCAACTTGTTTTTCCCATGACTTTTTTCCTCCTGCCTGACTCAGCACCTCACCTTTGCAAGATCATTCAGGCTTGTTTCCAATCATCTTTGAGTTTTCCATTGCTTGCTTTAATTTTTCTTCGTCCTTTCCATGCTCCACCATTCACCAATATATAACTGTACTGAAATCTACAGTCCTATTTATTTATTAAAATTTCCCCCTTTCCCTCAATTTAGATTTGTTGTTCTGATAAATTACTCATTTCATGTTAAATGAAATGCAAGCTTTTGCCATGGTACTTTTCCTACTGTGTCTCTCTGTTTGTTGAATTTCTGTTGTGATGGTAAACAAGTTAGCATTGAGCACAGGTTGTTAAGGAGAATGATTCCCCATGGAAAGGCTTCCAGAGCTTTTTCATTAATTGAAGTATTAATGCTGTGTCCATGTAGGTTAATTGAGGTGTGCTTAAGTAAAAGGCATTGAATTTCTAGGCTTGATATGAGACTGAGGACATAAGACTTTGATTAGTGTTGCTCTGATGATTAACCCTAAACAATTGATTTTCTTTTGTTATTTTATTTTATTGTTCTCAAGGATCTTGGCCCATTTTTTTTGTTTTTACTGTTAATTTCCTGTCATGAATATTCCTGATCTGGGACTCCAGTTAGGTACCTATTCTTCATTCCTGTCCCATTTTTGTGTTCATTTTCTGTCTTTTTCTATTTCATGTTTCTATTTTGTCCATATAGTTAGAAAGCTGGTCTAATGGAAAGTGCAGTAGTGTTTGTAAAATGACAAATGAAAATGTGCAGTCATGGAGCATGGAAGTGATTAGCTCCCACATTTGTGTGAGCAATAAAGTGAAGTAGGAGAGATCTTGGGGTTGATCAGAACAAATGCTTTAATAAAACTCAGCAGGTACCTTAAATCAGCAGAATGAGAGACAAAAATGAGCCTAACCAGAAGTGGCTGGGATGGATTAGACAGAATATTCTTGCCATGGTGGTGCTGGGGTGCAGCTCACCTGGAGATGGGATGTTCAGCTGCACATCTGTGCCACCACTTCACCTTTCCTGCCAGGAATGTTGATTTCTGTACAGCCTTGTTCAGATCTCTGAGTGATGGCCTCCAGCCCTTTTGCAGTTTGTTCTGATGTTACTGCCATTACTGCAGTTTTCTCTGCAGGAAAAAAATGATCTTCACATTTCAGGCCTTCCAAAACAATCTAAAGAATTCTGGGAAATCTCCTGTGGATTTATTTTGTATCTTGAGACAAATGCTTAAAGCAGCAAATCACAGTACAATCTGGGGAGATTTACTACTAAAATACATATGAAGATGCAGTGCAAAATGTTAAGTTCTCTAAGATTTTAACTACTTTTTCATCTTTTTTTATCAAGTTTTCTATTAAAAGCAAAAAAACCCCAAAAAACTGAGAAATTTTGAACTAATATTATGTATTGAGGGAAAGCATTTTCTCTGCTCTTACTGTAGAAAATACAACCATGGTTCCAAGAAAGCTACAAGATCTACAGACAGTAGGTCTGTCTGTATTTAATAAATAAACATCAAGAAACAAAAAAAATGTTACCCCCTAACCCATGAGAATATTATAATTTACAATACTTTGTCATTATTCAAGAATTTTTCTGTGGTTCTCCTTCTGTTTGGGACCTGTACTTATTTGAACACAATCAGCTCTGGTATTTTGATTAACGATGCTTTAAGAATGGCCATTGCTTTTTTTAAAAAACTTGAAAATTTTGCTATTAGTCAAGAGCTCTACATTGATGTTTAAAAAGAGCATCTAAAATATTGATAAATCTGAATGTATAATCAGTCCCACAGCTTTGCTTATGATGGTTTAAATTGTTTCCATGAACTGCTTTTTCCCGAGTTCACATCTTTTGCTGTTTCTGCTGTCTTGAGAGAATGTTTAATTACTGCTACACTACATTTAGTGGAGAATGTTTTAGTCAAGAATGTATACAGAAAGGTGAAGGGGGGAAAAGAATAAAAATGGTTGTGTTTGGTGTTCTTCTAGGTCTGCCTGAAATAACCATATTAGAAATAGTAGGGAAATTTTCCTTTAAAATAAATATTTGACAGTTTTTGTGTAAAGTATTTGATAACATGGTATACAACTATGTTCAGCATGGAAAGTAACTTTGAAGGTCGTGTTACTTTAAAAAAAGAATGATTGCAGTTTGGGATTGGTAAGTAAAGCCTAAAAAAAGCAGTTACATACTCCTGTTATTTTAACAGCATCCCCAAATGCTGCCTTTTACATGCAAGTTGTTTTGTTCCTCTAAAACTAAAATGAGATCTGAAGTGATTGAAAGACATGCTGTGATAAAAGCATGCATACATTCTCTCTAAGACAATTTAAATTGTTTTATAAGAATACAAAGAAATGTAAACATTTTTTTGTGTGCATGACTCATATGGAGGAAACCTTGGATTTGGATGATATATTCCTGTAGGGTCAAAAAGAGAAATGATTACCAAGTGGTGACTAAATGATTACTAGATATTACTACTTGAAATAAAGTAATAATAACTCTCAGGCAAAGAAATCGAACACATTTCCCTACTTTTAGTGGTGTGGCTGAAATTTTTTAGTTAATGGATGTGAGAGTACTTCAGCCTTGGTTGGGTTTTCAATGTTAAACTGCAAAAGTTCAGGCACCAGAGGGCAATGTTGGGCAAATATCGCAGAATTGTGCAATTCAGCAAATTGTGCTCTTGAAATCGTCTTTCAGACATTCTAAGATGTGTCACTGTCTTTTAAAACTCACTTGTGTGGCTTAAGTTTTAAGGGTAAGTATCTTGATTTCAATTTATGTCTGGAAATCTGAAGTTTAGTTGATTTTTATATTGATTTTTTTCCCCCATTTTGATGAGTTTTAATGTTTTCTTAATGTCTTTACTTTTCAAAACTTGGAAGTTTTACTGATCAGTAGAACTCTGAAAGGGGAGGAATTGAATGCTGCTTTCTTGGTTTTGTATTAGTTCACTTGAAGCTCTTCAATTTCTAGTCCAGGCACAGTGTGTGCTTAGTGCATTTAAATTGTGTTTGTTCTCTAAAAAGTCCCTTTGTTTTCAAGGTTTGCATTACATATCAGAGAATATTTAGGGGTCCCTGCCAGTTTTTTATTTACATTTGCTACAGCTGATAGTAAACAAGACACTGGAGGGTTTGTGGGTTTTTTATCACTGATTTTGCAGGACTCGAAGTCCTTGGATGAAAGTTTTTATTTGAGGTGAATCCTGAATAATTCAAATGTATTTGAATATTAAGCCAAGTGATAGATCAGTGGTTTTGAGACTAAAATAAAGTCTTAAAGCCTTCTGTACCAGTTTTAAAAGTGAATTCTGGAGAGTGTATGGGGTCAGCTTTTTTTTTGTGTTCTAAGGTTTGCTTCAGCCAAAGCAAAAGCAGCAGAATTGTGGTGAAAATTGAGGCTACATCAGTGTTAAAGAGAGAATGTTCATCCCATTTCTGTGGGGTGAATCTCACTGGAAGGATTAATGTGGGAATCAAAGAGTCTCAGTGCTCTGATACACTGGGTGCTGAATATAAAGAAAGACAAAGTTAGGTTTTACTTGGATTTTTGTGGATGAAATGGGAGGAAAAAAAAATTCAGTAGAAATGAGGGTGTGACAGAATATTTATTTACAACTCGAGTGCAATGGTGAAATGGAATTTTATGCAGCCTCAAGGACAGAGTTCTCTAATGCAGCTTTCCACAAAGCCAGAGTAGCTTTGGGTGAATTAGGTGTTGTCTCAAGAGTGTCAAGTCTACAAAGAAGTAATTGCTAGAACAGAGATTTTAAAGATTTTGGATATGTTTTTCTGTGGCTCAAACTGTGAGTTTTTTCATGTCTCAAAAGTATGTTCCTCTTTAACAGGGTTCTCAGTTCTCATTAGGCATCCACACAGAGTTAAGATTTAATCCAGTTGTGCTTACTGCTTTTATTGATGGAGATCTTTGTAGCATCTTTATTCAAAAATAAAAAGAAATATGTGTGTAGAAAAACAACAGGTAACTTGGATTTACATCTTTTCCAAAATCAAGTTTACTTTTAACAGCATATTCTATGTTCAAGCATCTTCAATTCATTAACCAAGCTTAAAGAAAAGCCCCAGTCTACTAAGAACAGTAATGCTGTGCTCAGAAATTTCTTCAATGATTTTTTTTCTGCTTAATTTCTCATTTTGTCCTATGTTTTAAATTTAGAATGCTAAAAGATTTCTCTGACACTAAGGGAGTAACTGCAGGCATTTAGGCTTGAGAGGATCAGTTCAGCAAAATGAATGCATTATTCCAACTCACTGAAATATTTAGGTTGGATGGTTAAGCTAGACTTGCCCTGTTATCTGTAAATATAATTTTTTTCCTCTTAGAAAACATATTTTGGGCATGTAATCAAAGCTAAGCAAGTCCTGTGATTTCCACAATCTATCAAATTTTGATAGACAGTGATTTGATTTCCACTATCTATCAAATATTCAAGTTAAAGTCACAGGTACAATTAAATGTAGGTACAAAACAGCACCATGCAGATGATATCTGTGATTTTTTTACTGTGCTTGAGTGTAAATTTTTATTAGTTTTTCATACTTCATTCCCAGCTGAGTTCCTGGAACACATTTCCATGTTGAATGCAAATCCTGCTGTAATTCTGGATGCATGCTGCAGTCACTGCAACTCAAACCCCAGAATAACTGCTATGAGTAAATTGGAATAAATCATAAAAGTTTGGCTGATGTAAAGCATGGGATTAAAATATAAGTATGTAGCATAAAAATGTAAGTGTATATCATAAATGGATTTATCTGTGTATTGTGTTTTTTCAGGGTCTCTTGACAACTGGAGTAGAATTTGAGTCTCTGCCTGCTGCCCTTTCCCTCCCTGCAGAATCTGGGCTCTATCCTGTGACTCTGGTTGGTGTTCCCCAAACCACAGGGCAGATCACTGTCAATGGTAAGGGATGGCTCCACTCACTCCTTGTTGGCAGAACAACCTGAGTTTTCCACCCCTGTGGCTTGCATGGCTTTGTTTGCCACGTGTGTGTCCGCCACTCTGAATTCTCCTCAGTCAGGAAAAGAAAAAAGGAACACAGGGAATCTGTTCCCTGCACCAGGCTTCATTAAAAACAGCCTGATGAATCACTTGGCTGCAGCAGCAGTAACCAGCACATTCTTGGAGTATCTCATGTGTGAGAGGAAGAGGATAATGAACTCCAGCTCCCCTTTATTAATGCTTTCATTTGGAAAGCTTCTGAGGAGGATTACTTGAACTTTTTTCTTAAGAATGCAGAAGATAATCTTGCAGGTTTTTTTTCCCCTTAATTAATCATGTTCATGTAAGATTACAGGAATTTTTGCAGATTGCTTCTGTGGAAACAATTTAGCCAGGGTGTATGGCCTGTTGCAGTCAAGATATCATTTCATTAATAAGCCTAAATAAAACCATGTTTGTAGTAAGGAAGAAAATTAAAGGGCTTTTACAAAAGGCTAGCAGACCTAGAAAAGGAGGCATATGTGGAGAGGATGCATTCAACATGTAGTAGGAGTGAATCATCTTATCAAATCACATTTTTAAATATGTCTTCCTGGAATGCAAAGTTAGGATACAGGATAAGAACCATTTTGGTAAAGCTAATCTCTAAAAGAGGATGGCTTTGAACTTGAAGAAGCTGATCTCACTGAGTTCTTTTTAAGTGCTTTTGTGTCTGCTCATAAAACAGTTTTTCATGTGATTTTTTCTTTCTCAGAAACTATTTCAGTAAATACAGAATAGCATCAAAGCATTCAGAACATTTGTACTGTAGTTGTCTCCTTTTGAGTTCCACATACTAAAAATGTATTGCAAGTAGAGGAGTTGATTTCTGTACTTGGCAGCTTTTTGTTTGTCAATGTATCAAATTTTCCTTCAGATATAACTCATAAATATTGCCTGGTAAGGAATCAGTGGAGAGGTATTTTTCTACTAAATTGAACTTTCAGAAGTTGTAGTCTTTCATGGCAGGTGTTTGTGTTCATGCATGCATATTTTTTCCATTAATAATTTCCTTTAGGATTCTTTTATCCTTCTGGATGTAGTTGAGATTCTTTCCTGTAAACATTTTTCAGAGGAAATAGGGAATGTATGTTGAAGGTTGACATGTTTTATGTGCCCCAAGGAATTTGGTGACAGGTATAAAATGGTGTCCATGCTATGACTTGTGATGTTGATCTTGTAAAGAATTCTGCAGAAGTTACTGTAATTCATTGTAGAAATCAGAAGTTCTTTACAATTTATTTTATTTTACATGCCACAGATGCAGAGGTGACCATGTTTTGTTTGTACATTGTCAGGTAGTTGTTAATGTTGTTATTTCAGGGGTTTGAAAGTCCTGTACATATTATGTGTCCTGAGAAGATTTTCCTGTGGAGAAGGTGGTGGTTTGGGTACTTTTAGACCTACCAGAAAACAGTACAATTCACAACATAACTGGTGTTTTCTTCTAAAAATCAGGTTATCACACTTCAGTTTTTGGAGTCTTCAGTGATTGCCTTCTGGACAATCTGCCAGGAGTGAAGACCAATGGCTGCACTGTTGAAGTCATTCCAGCTTTGCCAAGGCTGCAGATCAGCACCTCCCTTCCAAGGTGAAAAATTAAATTAAATGATGATTTTATTAGGTTGTATTTAAGTGTTAGTCACATGCTGAATAAAAGCTTTTCCACCTGAGTGTATCATCAATACTTGAGTAAAACAGGACATAATCTAAGTCTGCATTATTTGCTTTAGAATACAAACCTGAATTTTTTGTTTTACTGCTTGAAACCATGGGATTTCACAGAAATATGCAGAAATAATTTTGCAATATTTTTTGTGCTCAAAACTTTGGTTTTGGGCAAAGAGGGATGAATCAAGCCAAGAATTCACTGTTTATATCTTAGCAATTCAGTCCAGTCGTGACTGTTAGTTCAGATCAATTATCACAGAAGAAAGGAAAAAATAAGAGAGAAAAATATACAGAAGAAGAATCACTAATAACTACATGTACATTTATACAGTAACTGAAAACATAATTTGTTTTGCTTTTTAGTATGCAATTCCATGATACTTTTGTCTCAATATAAGGGGGAAAAGAGAAATTCCTTCTTCCCTTTCACTCCACATGCTCAAATTTCAGGGTCCTGAAATGCTAACAGTACATGACAGCACTTTCTGAATGATCAAAAAATACTTGGTTGAAGTCCTTGTCACAGATCTGTTCTGAAAGACTGAAATCTGCTCCTGTTTGTGGAGGCTGCTTGTCTTGTGGTAAGGAAGGACAGGATCAAAGGGAAGGATGGCAGGCATACCTGCAAAAAGAAGTGGAATTATTGGTCATTAATCTCAGTAACTTCTGTCCTTGTATCCTCAATGCCTTCTGACCACTCTGCATTAGCACAGAAAGTGCAGTCAGGAGTGGAACTTCTGCCCATCTGTCTTGTTCTGCAACCTCCTTCTCCCATTCCTGCTCCAAAGAGTTCATCTCTAGGCACTGTTCCACCTTTCACACTGGGAATTTTTTCCCTGGATCCACTGCTGTGAGGTTTCTGCCCTGCACTGTCCACTGAACCTGCTCCTTGTAGTGACCTGCTGTCACCATCACATTTTCTGGAAAAATCCCTTGCCCAGGATTTTGCTCCTGGGAAGCTGAGAAGCCTCAGAGAAAAAGGAAAACAATAATTATGTGATTTGCTTCTCCTTGTTTTGCTTCTTTGGAATGTGTTTGGACATTGTTTACCCACAGGTGATTATTTCATTGGTTTCATGTGAATTCTTTTAACTTAATGACCAATCATGGCCAAGTTGTGTTGAGGCTCTGGAAAGAGTCATGAGTCTTCTTTATCTTTTAGCCTTCTTTCTGTATCCTTTCTGTATTCTTTAGTATAGTTTAGTTTAGTATTTTTAATATAATATAGTGTCATAAAATAAGAAATTAGCCTGCTAAGAACATGGAGTCACATTCATCATTCCTCCCTTTGTCTGGGAACCCTGCAAATACAACAACCTGCTCTTGATATTTTTTTCCTTTCCCCTTCCTTACAGTTTTTGCAGGTATTTTAACAAGCTTTGAGTTAGAATATGCCTTCTATATTGCTTAAAATTTGACTTGTCTCATGCATAAATTATTAATTTTGGTCCTCAATGGTTCTAAAAATGGGAATGGAAAATGTTATTTAGTGTCTCCAGCAGTAGTTTCTGAGTCTTCCAAAAAAATAGTGAATAGAGTAACCAGGACAGGCTTTTAACATTTTCATCATAATGATTTGTTTGTCACATTTTGTAGGTCTGCTCATACACTTCAGCCTTCTTCAGGGGATGAAATCTCCACTAATGTATCTGTCCAGCTGTACAATGGAGAGACCCAGCAGCTCATCATTAAATTAGAAAATATTGGAACAGAACCTTTGGAGAAACTGGAGGTGACAGCAAAAACAGTCAACACCAAGGGTGTGTATACTGATTTACATTGGGAAATATTTATCCTGAGTTCTTCTCTGTTGAAAGGGAGATTATTTGTGTTATACTTCTTTTAGGTCAGTTTAGAATAAATATCATATTCCCCATTACAGAGCTGGAATAATTAAGTTTGATTTTATTGTAGAAATATAGAAATGAAAGAGAATGTAAGAAAATGTAGAAAGATGAAGGAAATTGTAGAACCATCCCTGTGTTAAAGGGTCATCTGCTTTTTGGAAATCTAAATTTAATTTCAGTGTTACTTGGGGAAAGAATCCTGAGGCAATTACTTGTAATGAGAAAGAATCTTGGGCTTAAATTATTTTCTCCTTATGTCTAAATATGCTGATTAGTTCATTAAATAAATTACTATTAGCAGTAATGTTGTCCTACTTGAGGGAGTGGAAGTAAATAAGCCTGTTTCTGTCTTACTCAGTGAGCAGTAAGGAAAAAAAATAGAGAGAAGACTTTAAAAGACAAGGCAATAAATAAAATAAACTATTGTGAGTTAAAAGAATAATTGAAGCTCTGGATGAAATACGGCACATCCCCTGTGTACACTTAATTCTGTTGAAATGCTCTGTCCATGTTAGTATTAAAAATGGTCTGATAGGTGAGTCCTGCTTTTGTTTTGTGATGTGTTTTTTTTTTTGGTTTGTCCTCTGAGGGATTGTTATGAAAATGATCTTAACAGAAGCACTGCAGGTGACAAGCACATAATCTTTACTGACAGTAGAAATACCTTATTTTATTGCAGGTTTTATTCTGTCAGTGCCAAAGCATTAAAATGCAGTGTGATACCTTGTGATTTCTGTTCATTTCAGTACTCAAGCTTCTGATTTTTTTATAACAGAGTATCCCTTTCTCCACAACCTCAGAGAATAGGAGTTGCCAATCATCTCAAAATAGATTTTTGGTCTGAGACTTGTTACCAGGAATAGTTTTAGGAGCTGAAACCTATGATGACGTACAGTTCTTATTTCAGAAATTTCAACATGCTCCTCCTGGGCCAGGGGCTGCATGTATGGAGTGGAGAGGCCAAATACAGCACTCAGGTGAAATGGAGAAATTTATGTATTGAATAGTGGAATATATGGGCCTGTGAGTCACATGTTAATCAGAATTTTTGTATGTAACATTACACAGTTAATGGGTTCACAATGTTGAAAAAGAGATTCATGCCAACTTTAAAATCACCATCTCTGCATGACAACTTTTGTTAAAAGCAGTGGGGGAAAAGGAGAATAGTTGATGCACTCACCTCTAGGTTCAGTAAAACTTTTAATTGAGCTTCATCCTGTATTTTCTTTCTCTATCAAAGATGTTTGTGATGAAGCCCCTTTGTGTATCTGACAGTGCCTTTAATGTTATTAGGCATATTATCAGAAAAAGGAAAATTTCTGATGAGAAAGCTATAAGCATGCATACTCAAAAAATGCAACTTAAGTCCTTCTCTCAGAAAAACAGAAGTGAGTTTTGAGAGGCACTGAATGATATTTGTTCTGGCAGTATGAGAACTGTGCCATCAGAATCATGCAATCAGAAATGTCTGGCAGGGACCTCTGGAAATCATCTTAACCTTCTTTTGAAAGCAGAACTTAAGGTGATCCAGGGTCCTGTCAAGCAGAATGTTCAGTTTCTTGCATTGTCTCACAGAAGTGAAATGCACCCCTGTATTTGGAGTTGTGTGCCAGAGATGAACTGTGTTACTGGAGGAGAAAAAGAAACTTAAGTGTGACTCTTTAAATGACTGCTGTGGAAACAATGTAAAGCACTGGAAAAGGCTAATTAGAAGAAATAATAGTCTACATTAAGTATACAATAATTATGTTATTTCAAATGGGATTGCATGGAGGTGTTGCAGAGTGTCATAGAATCAGTCATGGTTTGGGTGGGAAAGGACCTTAAAAACCTTGGACTTCCAGTTCTCCTGCCATGGGCAGGGACACCTTCCACTATCCCAGGTTGCTCAGAGCCCCATCCAGCCTGACCTTGAACACTTCCAGGGATGGGGCAGTCACAGCTTCTCTGGGAAACCTGTGCCAGGGCCTCACCACCCTCACAGTAAAGAATTTCTTCCCTATACTTAAGTTAAACTTGTTCTCTATCAGTTTGAAGCCATTCCCCCTTGTTCTGTCACTACATGCTCTGTCCAAAGTCCATCTCCAGCTCTCTTGGACCTCCTTTAGGCACTGGACAGGGCTTTAAGATCCACCCAGAGCCTTCTCTTCCCCAGGATGAACAACCTCAGCTCTCTCAGTCTTCATTGCAGAGGTGTTGTGATCAACTTAGTGCCCCCTCTTGACTTTTTCCAACAGGTCTTTCTTGTGTTGGGGATGAACCTTTCCCTTTTTCATGGGCTCTCTTCCATTTGAGTTATGACCCTAAATTGATACAAATGGATGAGGCTGGGCTGACAATCCAGTGAGATGGGATTCTGGTGGCCAACAGGGAACCAAAAGTTTGTAATGTCAGCAGCTCCTTTTGGTCATGAATACATGCAGGAACTCCTGGGGACAGGGCATTAAACCATCTCTAACAGCCACACAAACTCTTGGTGTTCCACATCAAGTTGAGAGCATGTGCAGGTGTCCAGAGCGTGTTAAGAAGTTGTCCCTTGGTGGTTCTGTACTGAAATGTCCCTGTTCAAACTGCTCAAGGTGTCCTTGAGAGCTGGTGGTCACCTTCATTTGCCTGACCACAGCTTGCCAGTCAGCTCAGGAGCCCATGAGAAGCTTTGGCCAATTCCAGCCAAACACAAAGAGCTTTCAGTCATCTTTTGTTAAATCCCATTTCCTTTGGTTCTTTTTGTCTTGGCAGTTGTGAATCTCTTGCAGCTGCTGCCTGCCTGACCCATTTCCCTACTTTCTGTTTCTGGAGCCACAGCTTTTAGCACAAAGATGAGTGCTGTAAATGGCAAACATTCTCTTTTTTACTGTTGTTGGATTTATAGCCAGGCACTGTCCCTGAGGAAACCAACTCCTCTGGCATTGTTGTGGGTGGTGTCACCTTAATGAGAACCTCTGGAGGTAAGAATTTCACACTTGCCTTCCCTTACCTCTCTTCTGTCACCATCAGGTGCAGCTCTTTGGGTTTTCTGCTCTGGCCCTCAGATAAATAAGGGCTTGCAGCTCCCCCTGTGCAGTTCATGAAGGACATCCCAGGGTTCTGAGTCCTTCAGCAGCTCCGTGTTACAGAACAGATCCTGAGGCAGATCAGCAAGAGGCACTTGTCAGGCTGCCACAATAGACATGTCTGTCATGGCTTTTAGTGTCTCACTGCACCCCTGAGCCAGGCTGGGGCATCTGTAGGTTGGACATCACATGTCCATGCTGTCAGGGTCAGCTCTGTGTCACCTTACAGTGTCCCTCACCGGGTCAGACAGTTTAATCCTTTTTTTGGAAAGATGACCTGTGCAGAGCTGGATGCTTTCCCTTTGGCTCCAGTCAGCTTTTTTTAGAGGCTTGTTATGTCTCAGATAAGGGAGTGCAGTCAAAATGCTGTGATAAACCCACTATTTGATCCACTGAGGGGCAAATATAACCCTGGTGTTTTCAGACTTGAGACTTGACAAGAGCCCACTTGGCAATCTTAGCACGAGTGGTGAGCCCAGCTACACACATGGAATGAACCTGGATGAAGCCAAATCCTCACTCATCTTTCCTAGCAGTGACAGACCTCAGGAATTTAAATGCAGAGAAACAGGTTCACCTGTCCAGCTGCATTCTTCCCATGGCCTTTGAACACATCTGCCAGAGCACAAATGAAAAATCTACTCTGAGGTTCAGGAAGATCTGTGAATATCCAGGACTAGATCTATTTACCTTTTTTTTGCTAAAGAAAACTTGGTAAATTCTTTTAAATTGGAGTGGGTTGGCCCTGGCTGGATGTCAGACACCATCAAAGCTGCTCTGTCACTCCCTTCACAAATGGCTAGGGAGAAGAAAATATAATGAAAATCTCATGGATTAAGGACCAGCAGAGATCATTCATGGATCACTGTCACAGGCAAAACAGACTCACCTTGGGGATATTAATTTAATTTTATTGCTAAGAAAATTGGACAGGATAATAAGAAGTGTGAAATATCTTGAAAATATATATATAAATATATTAAAGTAAAATATAAAATGTATACAAAATATATATTGAAAGTAAAATATATCTTGAAAACATCTCTTCCCAACACTCCCTCTTTCCCAGGTTTTCCAGGAGGGGGTTTGGGGGCTGCTCTCAGCTCATCCCACCTTGCTCCTGCTGCTGTTCAGGGAGAGAAGTCCTTCCCTGGGCTGCAGGGGAATCTCAGCTCTGGCACCTGGAGCATCTCCTGCCCCTCCTTCTCCACTGACCTTTGGTGTCTGCAGAGTTGTTCCTCTCACATATTCCCACTCTGCTCTGGACACAATTGCTTCTGTGCAATAACTTCTTTCCTTCCTAAATGTTTTATCTCATTGGAAAGAGCATAACAAGTCCTGCAGGTTCATTTCTATCCACCAAGTCTAGGAGAAGTTAAAATGTGTGAATGGCAATGCCTGTGCATTTAGAACTGATAGTTATTTTGAGTTTATAAAATAAACTATAGCAAAAAGCCAGATTTACCAGGGGATTTAAAATTGAAAAGAATTGAGGTTCTTGTGTTGTCAGAAGACTTTTCTACCAAGTTTCTCTATGCAAAATATCAGTGTGGACTTTTTCTTTGGCAGACCTTAATATCTGTTAAAAGTTAGAGTGGTCTAGGATGACCCAATGTTAGTTTCTGGATAAGCTTTTATGTGATATTTGTTAGGATTTTAGTGATTTAGCACCCAGTAAAACGAAACAGGTTCTATTTGCAACTCCTGAAAACAGTTGCTTGTAACTTGTTTGCTAAACACAAATTTTGGGCTTGAGAAAGAGCTGAATGCAGACTTGTCCCAGTTCAGCCTTCCACTGAATTGAGGTCTGAAGCCAGAGTAAAATTCACTGTAATGCTGATTACTGAACTAGGTCAACATTGTTAAACTATAACCAAGAGTCAGATAAATATAAATTAGCTGTTTCTCCACATCTACAGCTTAGATTTTACCTCCAGCATTTAGATCTTGTGTAGTAATTACTGGTGTTAATTAGAAAGTATCTGCAAGGGCTGTTCTCACTTCAAAAGTCTTTTCACTTGTAATGTCTTCAAATAGATCTCTTACTTAATGAAAACACATTTTGGAAAGACCTTGGTGCTCCACTGCCTGGGATATGCCCTTCTTTGTTTACACTGAGGGAAAACACTCCTTGAGCATATTGGATTTTTACTTAACAGGAAAAAGGGATAGAGAATGCCATACTTATTAACTTACTTTTTTTTTCTTGAAAGTAGAAGAAAATAATCAATGGTCATATGGTTCCAGCTAAATCATTAGATGAGGTGGAAGTGAGATTAAGGAAATAATTTTTTGAGAGGATTTTTTATTTTTACCTTGTCTTTATTTTTTTATAAAGAAATCTGTACTGTTGATTTGGTGGGAAAAGACACAAGACAACATCTGATGCTCTGTAAAAAGAATATCTGTCAGGCAAAGCTTTTATTTTTTAGGTAGAAGTTAATGGAAAAAATATTCTCTTTGTTTTCTTCTTTCCCTAGAAAGGGAAACCAAAGGTTCCTGTGCAAATCAACATGATTTGGACATAATCTGGAATTCTGATTGCTGCTTTTGAAAGATCCTTTATTCCA
The DNA here is from genome assembly GCF_012460135.2 of Molothrus ater. Classification (NCBI taxonomy): domain Eukaryota; kingdom Metazoa; phylum Chordata; class Aves; order Passeriformes; family Icteridae; genus Molothrus; species Molothrus ater. The sequence goes on along the minus strand of NC_050478.2, from coordinate 148,990,731 downwards.
GGTTGTGGTAGTTGAGACAGTCTGCCCATCCTGTTCCCCTCACGTGTGGATCTTAGAGGGTGGTTTTGGAAAGGTTCTGAAATCACAGCAGATTTTAATTACCTTGTTCTTACCAAGTAGCCTGGGAGGATGTAGAGATGAACTTGGTGACTTTCAATGGTCCCTGTTATGCAAAGCTGTGCTCAAAAGGTGTTTAAATCAGCTTTTAGAGGAATTCTCCAATATACTTTGGTGATAACATGCATTGCTATAATAAATCAATAAATATACCTTTAGGGCTCTCCCAGCCAAACCATCATGATTATTTATTGTACCAATAGACTTTGTTGTAGTATTTAGCATTGGCTGGTCTTGCATATAGGAATGAATTGATGGAGGGGCTGGGTTGACCCTGGCCAAAACTGAAGACCCAGTGTAGATGAACAGTAAATTCTGGGGTTTTCCCCCTTGTATAATTTTCTGGCATGAGGAAGAAGTTAATAATTACATTAATTACTTAATAATTAATTTGTTCCCTATATCAAGTGGACAAATGACAAATAATTTATTAAACAAATTTTCCTTTGTCACTGACTAATTCTGTCTGGCATCCTTCATGATTGGGTTTTTAAAAAGCTGCTTTTCAGCTTTAAGAAAGGACTTTATAAAAGGATGAAGGCCAGTAGTCCTCTTTGCCTTCTCTATTGCTCAGTAAATAACTGAAGAATGATGTTACAGCTGTTTCAGAATTTCAGCTGATTAAGTTTGGGTTATTTTGATGAAAAGTGCTCTGCATTCATGTGATACCTCCTGAGCTGAACTGTGTAGGATTCAAAACTACATGAACATTTAGAACCCCTGCAGGCTATATTTAAAGTTTATATTTAATGCTGCCTATTGTGCAGGGTTTTTTTTTTTTTTCCTGGTAGTGATCTTCTTCACATAAATTCATATTTTGAGCTTTGTGATCTGTATGATTCCAGGTCAGCGTCAGTACCAAGTAACTTCTCTATCTTTCTAGTGCTACATTAATTTTAATACATTAATTCTGAATATTTTAGATTTTAAACAGGACATGAGAGATTGGTTAGTACTCTCTACAGCAGTTCAAAACTGAAACCTCCCTTATGCAGGGCTTATGCTTATGAAATATTTACTTTTTTTGATACAGAGAAGCTGTATGGAGATTTCTTGAGTTGGAATCTAGAAGACACCCTCTGCCAGTTTCCTCTAAAACCTGGAAAGATTGCAACATTTGTTGTAAACATTAAAGTGAAGCTGGACTTTTCTTGCCAAGAAAACCTTCTGCAGGATCTCAGTGATGGTGAGTTTTTCATTTCTCCTTGCTTAGGAGGGTTGTATGTGCTGCTGGAAACACTTTGCTAATTGCTGTGCCCTTTGTGTTAAACTGATTTGGGATGTGGCTGCATGTTTGAGTATTTGTGTCTTGTAAAGCAAAGTCAACCCTTGGCTGAGCTCTGCAGGTTGAAGGGTGATTTTTTGAGAGAGCTGTGGCCATGAGAGTCTGGCCCAGCTTCCCCATCAGGAGACCTTGCCCTGTTGCCTTTTAAAATATTTTTGGTGGTTTTGAGGTATCTTTTTGTATCCTTACATTATAAAGGTAAATAAAAATATTTCACAAACTTTAGTAGGGTTTAAAGAAAAATAGCATTGAGTTGAATATTTAATTATCCAGGATTGTAGAATTCTGAATAATTGCTGAGTGCAGTTTTGCCTAAAGTGACAGATTGAAATTTAAGGCAGAATCCCCCTAATATTTGTACTGCAGAGAAAGTGCCATGTGTTTAAACTTATTTTGAATAATAGGAAGCCGCAGTGTTTGCTTCTATTAGAATTATTTGGAATTACAAGTACCAGATACTTGTAATAAGGATTTCCTTTTTCTAATAAACACACAGTCTTTCTGGAGTAATTACTCTACTCTGTATTTTTTCCTTTGTCTGATATGTTTGCACTGATTAAATTACCTTGATAAAACAAGATAGTCCTGTATTTAAAAACTCCCTTTTATTTGGATTTTTTCCCAGGATCCACTTGCAGGTCTGCATTACCTTTATAAGTAATCTTTCAGTACAGAAGAATACAACAAAATTACATGCAGAGCTTATTCAGGTTGAATAGGAATGATTTCTGTGAGTTACCTTGCAAATGCATTTAGACAAAAATTATAGTAGTTGTTAGTAATGACTGAAAGATTTTGGTTTTGAAACCTCCCTAATGTAAAATATAAAGATACTTTCAAAATATTTTAAAACTTTACTGCACAAACTCTACAATGTTGCTACACTGCAGTTCAGTTTAGAGCTTGTTGAAAATGCTGATAGTGAATGGAGAGCACACCCTGAGATTGTGAAGACACAGGTGCCAGGGAATTGAACTTTGAGAAATTCCTCTTCATAGCAAGTGAGATTTCATAGTAAATATGTATATATAGATATATAAGCACACAAATATATGGAAAATTTCCTTCATTTCCCCAGTTTCCAAAAAGCTCTGAAGCTGCACTTGGCTGGGAGCTTTTCTGATGAAATAACATAAACCCCAAATATTCTGTAGGAGGTGAAGATAACATACTTCATGATATGGACATTGAACACTTGTGGGATTTGGGATTTGGATTTTGGCCTCTGTTCAACTGCATCCAGCTCTTATGGGGCCACAGATGAACAAAATCTTTGAACACCATTTTTACCCTACTATTACCTCCTGCTTCTCTAAAGGTTGTGCAGCTGAAGCAATTCTATCTTTCCTCATTTAGTGATGACAAAGGAGTAGGATCCATTTCTGCTTCATTGGAACTTTGGTATCTGTGGGTGCTGTGTACTCTCTGTCCTTTGAAAGTGTTATTAGGGATGTTAAGTATATTGAAAATTTAGTTGCTACTTTATTTTTTATATATTGCTTTTAACTTTACAAATGCTGAAGTTTGCAAAGAGGAGGTAAGAGCCTGATGGGAAGAACAGTAAAGAGCTAGAAAAATCAATGGCAACTATGACAAGACTTTTAATCATAGGGTACTGTGGTACCTTTTTATTTTGAAGACCAACTACATTTACAATGATGATCAAAAATACTTCTGTCTCTTAAAAGCAATGTCTTTAGTAGGGCAATTTTTACTTCCATGTCTTTTCATTTGCTGCTGGAATTGTTTCCTTTTGCACTGTATAATCAGGACATGGTGCAGAAGGGATAAATTACTGATGTTTTTGATGATACACATTTATCCAATTGGAAAGTAAACCAAGTTATCAATCTGAATTGCTGGGGTGTGTTGATGGTGTGCTGCCTCACAGAGAAAAATGTTGAGTGCTTTGCCAGATTTAAGGAGGCAAAACCACGAGTGGCTGTACAGGATCAGATCAGTGACCATCCAGCCAATATCCTGACTGTGACAGTGGCTAAGAGCAGATTCCAGTGGGAAAATACAGGAAAAATTGTGTACTTCTGCTTTCCTCCAGACCTCTAACTGTTGTTAGCTTAGGAGCTTCCAGGGCTGAATATGGTTTCTCTGGTTCTAGGCACTTCTACTTATCCTTAGTGGGTTTCTCCATCCTAAAATTCTCCATTCTTCCTGTCAGCTCTTCACAACATGCCATGGCAAAGAGAGTCACAGCTAAATTACTTTTTAGCAGCTTTGCATTTAGTGGTGGCCTTGTGTTCCCAGGTTTTTAATTCCATGAGAGAGGTAACAGGACATCTTCTCAACATGGTTCCTGCAGTGATTTGATGCATTTTCCCAGGGTATTGTCACAGCAGACTGGGGATTTCTAACTGTTGATTTAGTTGTCCCTGCTATGGGAACTGTTCCAATGTCAGCCTTGTCCCTTTTGAACTCTCAGTTCTGTCTGTTTGAAGGAGGCTGTACACACTGAAAGCTGATCTATATGTTCATGTGATGACCTAATGGTGCTCTTTGTTTTAGATTACTGTCTCTACAATCATGGGGTAATGCACAATTTATCATTTGCTTTTTTGACTGTTGCTGAACATTGATTTGGGAGATTCATGAATGTGTGAACCACAATTCCATGATGTTGCTTCTTAACAAAAATTATATCCTGAGAGCCTCTTGCTGCATGTATAAGTTTAGGCTTCTTTCCCCCCATTTATTTATGCTGAATTTTGTCATTTTATTGGGTGTTGGTCTTTTCTCCCAGGTAGCAAAAGACGAGAGGAATGGGCTCAAGTTGCAGCAGGGGAAGTTTAGACTGGATGTTAGGAAACATTTCTTCACTGAAATGGTTGGAAAACCTTGGAACAGCCTGCCCTGTTCACCAGCTTCGCCAGCCCTGAAAGTGTTCCAAAAAATGTGTGGATGTGACACTTGGGGACGTGGTTTAGTGGTGAACATGATGGTGGTGCTGGGCTGAGAGTTAAACAAGGATGATCTTCAAGGTTTTTTCCAACCTTAACAATTCTGTGGTTCCATGCCTTAAAGCCAGTTGACCAAGATTTGGGAGATCCATGCAGGGAGATTGACGTTTGCCACAAATCTTAGTGAAATTTTGGATCTCTTGTCCCTCAGCTGGATGGTTCAGGGTTCCTCCTCTGGCTGAGAAGATCAACATGGGCATTTAATTTGATTCTGAGGTTGCTACACTGGGTGAGGCAGGGGGAAGCCCTTGATGTGCTTGGTGCAGCCAGGTGCAAGCAGCTGAAGCACTGAGACCTCTGTCACCTGTTAAGGTGACTAAAAAGGTCAACAGGGTATTCACATTATGAGCATAATGAATTCCCCTTTCCAGCTATTATACTGCAGTTTCTGAAATTCAGCATTTCCCTGGCACTAAAAATGGGGTGAGAACAAAAGCTGCTCTTTCTTGTATTGTACACAGTGACTCGTTTGAGGCTTTTAACAAAGCTCCTGTTAGGTGGGGACAGAGTTTTTTAAAGTTAATGAATTAATTTGCAATGAGTACTTCATTATGTAGAATGTTAATGTTCATTTATTCCCTGTGTAGGGAACCTGAAGACAAGTGTGAGAATATTTAAATTCATAAACTCATCAAAGGAACTAATTAATTACACATTGAGAGAGAAGCAAACCTGTGCCTTAAGTCTCTCCTTCCCTTCTCTTGATGCCTGGAGAGGCTGCCTAGAACAGAGGCCAGGCAGTGTTAAAGGAATAAAGCAGGGATTTATTAAAAAGGCCTTTAAAGGACACACCTTGGGCAGTGCAAAAGCCTGGCCATGGCTCCACCCAAGATGGACTCAGGGTCACAAGTTTTCCCACTTTTATAAGTTTTGGTCCATTTACATATTGGGTTAATTGTCCAATTACAGTTTCAGGTTATGAAGTCTCATCCTCCCAGTTTGCTCCCCTCAATTCTCTGTTGTTTGCACTTTTTGGGCCTGAAGCTGCAATAGCATCCTTGGTTCTGGGGCTGGACAAGGATTGTTTTGTCTGACTAAGCTGTGAGGAGAACTTGCTAGCACTTTATATGAAGTTCAGAGTTATACACTAATGCAGTACAGAATCTGGAAATATGAAAGCTAAAACTGAAGGCATCACTCGATGGGGAAAAAGGTTGCAGAGCAATAATAGCATATTTCTAGGAGCACTAATCTTGAATATTTTTTAAGATTGGTATGCAAGACCAGTGTATTTTTCATACTCCCTCTGTTGTTTTTCTGCTTTAATGGCCAGATTTTATATGCTTTAAAATGTCCCTGCACTTACTTCTTTTTTTTTTTTTTTTTTTTTTTTTGAATGATACCTGGTTTGAAATTTAAATGTTCTCTTGACAGTTCTTCCAAGAAACTAAGTAGCCTGGAGGACTCTATTAGGATAATGGTATCAGTGATGATGATGATGGGGTCCTCAGAGATGTTGCAGTATTATCATTTCCATGTTACTCTGCTTAGTAGCCTTTATTACATTTAATTATTCTGAGTATTCTTTTGAAGTGACTTCATTTCTAAGAAGTTTTTTTTTGTCTCTGCAGTTTGAAGATGCCAGTTTGGTTGTACTGTTGAAATGAGTAAATGAGGGTTTTTCCCCTTTTGTTCTACTTTTTAAAAATACAGATGCTTCTGTGTCCTCCATAAATTCATCACTGTGTAACTTTAAAAAATATTCTTAATTTTTTTGAGAACTACAGAATTCTTCTTGAATTCCAGCTTTAGTGCTTATAGAAGATAAGGTGTCCTCTTCTCTTCCCACTGCACTTTAAACCTGATAAATCATCTTGTCTCATGATTTGACTAATACAGGGTGGGATTTTTTAACAGTATCTAAGTGCCATAGTACTGCAGCCACTGCACAAATACACAGAGAGTTGGAGTTTCAGACCCCAAATCTTTACAATGTAAATAACTAGGACAGACATGAGGCAAATAACAATAAATTGATTATTGGCACATACAGGCCAATAAACCTGCCATCCTTTTATACTGTTCCTTTGCTGGGGCACTTTATTTTAGCATCTAATGTAATCTGCATACATAATCTCTACTGTTTATTATGTACTTCTTTACACTTCATTTGTTCTCTTTCACTGCATTCACCCTTATTGTAAATTTGTCTTCCAATTTTAGTTCAGTTCAACAACCTCAGGACATAAATCCTTGCTTACAGTGCATTTGTTATTGTTAATTATTGTCTTCAAAGGTAATGGGGTTTCAAAGAAGGGCTCAAGTCTGGTTCATGTTGGCTGAGCCAGAGAGCTGCTGCATTCCCAGGAACTTTGCCTGGAGTGCTGCTGCCTGGGCTCCCTCCTGTGATGGTCCTGAGCACATTTCTGAGAGAGGGAAGGAGCTGCATCTCAGTGCCCACCTGAAGTGTGAAGGGTGGATTATATTGCCTCAAACTCTGTGTTCTGGAGTTATTCTACTCTTTGTTGCTGCACACAGCAAGTTTCTAGAATTCTGCACACATCATGAGAATACAGTTCTCTTTTTCTAGGGGAAATAAATAAAAGACATTCAAGTTCAGCAAGCAGAGTCTGTCTCCTGTCTCAAGTTATTTTTTTTTTCTATTTTTCTGCATGTTTAAAGTACTTCAAAGCTGTTACAGTGCTCTTATGAGATACTGCCTACCAAGAGACTTTTGTTTTGAAATTTCAATCAGGCAAGAGTTGACAAAATAAACAAATGGGTTGAAGTGGCAGTTAGTTTTCATATGTTATGATCAAGCTGTGTACTTTCCAAAAGCTCTATTATTCTGTGACATAGCATCATAGAATGGTTTGGATTGAAAGGGACCTTCAAGATCATCTCATTCCACCTCCCTGCCATGGGCAGGGACACCTTCCACTATCCCAGGTTGCTCCAAGCCCCATCCAACCTGGCTTTGAACACTTCCAGGATGGGGCATCCACAAATTCTCTGGGCAACCTGTACCAGGGCCTCATCATGCTCTGGATAAAGAATTTCTCCTTGTCAGTTTGATGCCACCCCCCTTGTCTTGTCACTCCATGGCCTTGCAAAAAGTCCCTCTGCAGCTCTCTTGGATCCCTTTTAGGCCCTGAAGGGGCTCTGAGTTTTCCCCAGAGCCTTCTCTTCTCCAGGCTGCCCAGCTCCAGCTCTCCCAGGCTGTCTCCAGAGCAGAGGCATCCCAGCCCTTTGAGCATCTTTGATGCCTCCTTTGGAACTGGTCCAGCAGCTCCAAATCCTTTTGATGTTGGGAGCCCCAGAGCAGAGCAGAGGGGCAGAACACCCCCAGGAACATCCCTGGGCTGCAGGAGGGGATCCTGCTCCAGGCCAGCAGCCCCCCCTGCCCTCCCTGGGATGGGCTGCCCAAGGTGGTGGTGGAGCCTCCATCCCTGGAGGTGTTTCAGGAAGGACTGGATGTGGCACCTGGGCTCTGATCTGATGGATGTGGTGATGTCTGGTCACAGGCTGGAGGACTCAGTGATCTCTGAGGCCTTTTCTTACCTGAATAATTCTGGGATTCCTCTCCTCCTGCCCCTCTCAGGGTCCCTGTGCTGCTGTTGAGGAAGCTGCAGGAAGCAGGTCTGCACTGCTGTTGGATTGTGTGAAATTCTCCTGGAAAGAAGCAGCACTTCAGCCTAAAACCTTCCACAGTTTCATTTTGTGTGACATGGAATTGCCTGGACACTGCCTCAGAACCCCAACCTCTGTGGTGTCACTGGAACAGTTTTAAAGTGTTTCCTTGCTGTGGAGTTTGGCACCTCCATGGCTGTGATGAACCTGTTGAAAAGTGGATGCATTTTTGTCCCCTGGACAGGCACAGCAGAGTGTGACATGGGACAGGAGCTGTCCCACCTCTTCCTTCTGAGCTCAGTTACTGCATTGTACATCCACGGGTTTAACTCCCTGAATGCCCTTCCCTCATTCAAGTAAGAAATTTTGTGGGATTCTTCTGTGCAGTGTGCTGGGAAAGTGGCTAATGAAGTTAAATTGACAATTTACTTAACATTTGATAGGAGAGAGGAAATGCTGGTAAGAGATTTTGCTCTGTTGTGACAGCAGTGACTGGGATGTTGGAAAGGCAAGCTGTGTTTTTGCAGTTACCATGGGAAAAGTGTTGGTCATATGCTGTTACCATGGAAATATTCAGTGTGGATTGTTGAAATTAGGAAAATTTCTGGACAGAGTAGAAAGATAATTATACTTTTTATATAGTACAAGGCTGCTCAGGATGTTTGACAGTAGGGATTGACAAAAGGAAACTATGGAGGATTTAGCATCTTCATCTCTCTAAACTTCATGAGACAAAATAAAATGTATGTAATCTCAAAAAATATCAATAATGTAAAGTTTCTGGAGAACTGCTTTATTGGTGCTCAGTGTTTTCTCCTGCCATCATTAAGTTCTGCAGCCTAGCAGGGTTTTTAACAGGATTTCCCCCATTCTAACTGTTTAATGTATTGCAGGGGAGCTGGGCAAGGTCTCTTCTCCCATTGCTGCCTGTTCAAAGAACAGAACAAAAAAAAAAAATTAAAAAAAATAATTGTTTGTGGTAGAAAATGATTTTTTGTGTCCTCTGGCAGAGAAGTTGTCTTGAGCAGTCCAGGCTGAGAAGGGCTGAGTCATTTGCAGCATCACAAAGTGCCTGGCACTGGCTCTGTGAGAGTGCCACAGACTGGACACAGAAAGTTCAACCACTACCAAGTTAACTTGGACTTCCCTTTCATCCTGATGTCTCCTTTGCTAGAAAACCTCCTTTTCCAGATACAAATTAGCATTAAAAATGTCTTCTTTCCAAAGAAAATGTTTAAACTATTGTCTTTTCTTTCCCTCCCCCACTATAGAAATTAAAAATAAAATGGGATTTTAAATGATAAAGTAATTAAGAAAGGCATTAGCTGCATCTCTGTGATGTTGTTTTAGGTATTATCTATTCTTCTCTCAAAGAAATAAAGCTCATGCCATATAAAAAGTGGAAAATCTGACTAATGCCATGCAGGTTTTCATACTTGGTTCTTTTCATGTTTTAATTTGCAATTTTATGCACCAGTCAATGTCAGTTTTTGTTCTAAATATAGAACTAGTGAAAATCATTCATCAGTTGGAGAAGAATATTTTTCCTCAATTAAAACTTCTAATTTTCATTTTGAAAGAGCAGCTTTCAAAGCCTGTGATCAAATGTAGTTTATTTCTGTGTTTTGTCCTGTTCATGGTCCTGCTGCATTGCATGGGCAGGGTGCTCTCACCTCCTGTCCTGCTCTCCCCCAGGAAGGGATAGGACACTTTTAGGACATTTATTCAATGCTAAGGTGAATTTTAGAATTATTTACTGAAGGAAATTGCAAGTAAGGGAATATGGGAATACTCCCTTTGTTTTTTCCTTTGGATACCTGTGAAGTTTAATGAAGCAAAACCCTTTTCATGTTCCATCTTCTTCTTATGGTTTCTTCTTTTGAGGAATGTATCCTCAATATGTCCAAATTTCATAGGAGCAATTTAGGAAATTCGTTTGGATTTTGTGTCACGATTTGGTTTTTCCTGTGTGTTCAGCTCTATGTCTCTGCTGCTGTACATGAGATTTTGCTTGTATTTACTTGGTATTTGTGGATTGCAGTTGCTCTGCACAGCATCAAGTAACAAAGTGTTTCTCTTCTTTAGATGTAAATAATAACAAACAGTGAATATATTTTTACTGTTTGTTAAAGCTTCCTTGTTTTAATTCTCTTGTTCTTCAAATTCTTTTGATTCAGCAGTAATTTCCAAGTATTTTAAATTTGTGCTTAGAGTTTTTGGGTTAAGGACCCCAAATGTGCTGCAGTGCATTTATTTACCTTCAAGTTACACCTTGTTGGCAGTAAAGAAGCTGTTAAGTTGTTGTGTTGTCATTCAGTGTATGTCAGGACCCAGACTGGGAGTAAGCACCAAACTCTCAGGACATTCCTCTCAGGGTATTTTTAAGATTTTTGTTGATTCTTAAAATGGAAACCTTAAGTTTCCATTCTGCCTCCTTTATAAATGAGAACTATTTTATCTATTTTTGCCTTAGTAGATATACAAAACATGACATCTCTATTTTCTGTCATTTTCCACAATACAGTTTAAAGTGAAATCTTTATACTAGAAATTAATTTAAGGATCCTAAGGAGCTGATTGGATGACATTGTCATGAAAAACCACAAACTTTGATTTTTATTTTAATTAATATTTTAATATTTTATTTTAATATTTATTTTTAATACTGTAAATGTTACAGCTTATTTTATATTATTAACTCTGACACCTCTGTTGTGATATTTCAAATGCAGTTTCTATCCTTTCTTGTGATATTCGCCAAATTTTTGGTGTGTTCAAGTTTGATTATTTTTGGTGTCCTGGGAGAAACAGCCAAACAATCTTGGTCTTTTGTTTTGTCTTTTTGTGTAAAAGGTTAATATCACTTTTTGTGTCTTTTCTCTCCCTTTGATAATAAGCTATAAATTAATTGGAACAAAACATAGCATGAGACGAGCAAAAGTAATTCTCTTTGTTCTGTTTTCCAGATGGAATCAGTGTCAGTGGACTCCCACTCTCCAGTCCTTTCAGGCAGGTTGTCAAACCAAGAGTGGAGACCAAACCTCTTAATCCCCAAGAAAGCAGCAAAGTTGGTGATTTCAGTCACGTCAAGGTAGGGGAATGACATCAAAATAAGTAAAACCTGTGGTTTTTTAGTTGTACTGTGCTATGGTTTGTTGTGTGACTAAAAAACAAAGGTTTCCTTGTCTCATAAATATTTCCCTTTGGTTTCCTTTAGCACAGCTTGATGTTCTGTGTTTGGATTGTTATATTAAAGCCAACAAACAAAAAAGGTGAAGAAAGATCAGGCTAAGAGTGGAAATTGCAGAGCTGGCTGTCCCTGTGGTGTACTGGGGGAGCTGTCAGCTCACCTCGTGGTGCTTTCTCAAGCTATTTACTCTGTAGGAAGGTGCTTCTCTGTGAATTCTTGGCTTTCTTGCAGTGAGTTGTTTTTAGTGATGTTCATACAAGTAATAAAACAGAATAGTTGAGAGAGTCAAAGGAAAAGTAAAGAAAAGTAGCAGGGTGGAAGAAGAGTTGTGTAGGTGGAAGAAGAGTTGTGTAGGTGGAAGCTGCACTGTGCTTACCCAGAGTCTGCCCTGGCCTAAGCTGCTCTTTGCTTTTCTGGGACAGATCTTACCTGTTGAAGGTGTAAAGTTGTTATTTAGAGCATGAAATAAATTTAGCTGCATAATGGCCAGATTTGAAGGAGATATAATTTGAGATGAAAATAAGAAAGATTGTAAATAATGGACTGCAGCACTTCATTGGTCTCTTCCCAGCTTTTGGTGAATGTTGTGTTATGTGCAGTATTTGAAACATTCCCTGCACAGATCCATGTTCTGCATCAGCTCATCCTGTCAGGAATTAGAGTGAGTGTTGTATGTGGCAAAACTTGGCTTCAGATGTGTTTGAGAAGCAAACACAGGCTCTGCTTTTCTCAGTGACTTGCTTTGCCTGTGAATTTGATTCTTTCACAACGGGAATATTCACAAGTCTATCTGAGCAATAAACAACTGAAGCTGTTAATTTGTAAATGTGTTTCTTTTGGATCATTAGCACTGTTAATTCATCATCAATTGATTCTGCAGCATAGGAAAGGTCTTAGCAAAATTACTAAAGCCTTTGTGTTTTATGGTATAGTAAGGTGTTTCCAAATTGTTTATAAATATAAATGAGCATGATTGAGGAAATAACTTGCTATTTAAGTGAACAAAATGTCCAGCATTAATTTTTAAGTTCAGAGATTTGTGTAGAATGTCTGACCTGTAGACACTTCTCAGTCACAGCAGCAATGGGAGTGTTACTTCAAGATAGGACTAAAAAAATCTACAAATGCAGAACTTTGCACCAAGTACACAAAGAAAAAAGCATTTCAGTGCACTTTTTGCTTGTCAATCAGTTGTCCTGGCAACCAAGAAGTTGCAGGTTCCCAGTGATCTGTGTGATAGTATTAGAAGGAGATTGAAGGGGTGTAAAGCAGAAACTTGGTTTTCAGCATGTGTAGAAAAACTGTGGTGGGAAGGCACATGCTGGATCCTGTTGCCAGGTTTATGGAATGAATTTTGATTTAATTGGTATTTTGTGATAGAAGAACCATTCAGATGATCAAAACTATGTTGAGTAGGGAATACACATTCCAACAGCATCAAAGGGTTCTTTGCTGAGTAAATGTCTCTGTGTCCTGAGCCTGATGAGCATCACTGCTGTACAGCACCTGTAGCATGCCTGGAGTTTGTCCCAATTAAACTACTATAAACCAACAATTGGATCTGCTTGGATTAAAAATGCCTATGGAGCTCAAAACTATTCAGAACTATGCTAAAAATGTTTCTTGATTCACTGGGCTTTGCACATAATTAAGTCTCTATGTACATGGACAGACATAGTGAGTAGTGGGTAAATGACCAGAAAAAATTACCTGTTATAAGTGAGGAGATGTATTTGCTTCTTTAGGCAGTCATTCTGTGATAATGTGGATTTCTGCTTGTGACTTCTTTAACACTGCTCTTTAGTAGGAAGCAGCACAGGAACCACCAATAGCTTAAAATGAAAGCCAGATAAATTCCAAACCATAGATACAGGGAGTTACTGTAAACAATCCAGTCAATTAAGAATTTACAGATATAATTAGAATGTGCTGTGGTCCAGTTGTCTTGGCTGAGTTTTGAGGAATTTGCTGTAGTTTTGGATTTGAGTCCCTCTGGTTTATACTGGGTGTCTTTGAGTACATGAATTATGTTCATTGTCAAATGCTTTTGCTCAGACATTGCTGTCTGAAATGAAACAATCTGGGATCTGCACATGAGATAGGATCCAAGGTTCCTTTTGATGCTGAGTCTCAAAACGTTTGATATTTATGAACCTTTTTGAGTTCCTTAGAACCTTCTTAAAAGATCCTTGAGTTTCTCGCTGTGGCAGCAGAACAAATCTGGGTTTGTGGGCTGTTTGTCCCTCACAGTGCAGTTTGGGATGAGCTCTGGGTTACATTTGCTTTATTGTTGTGCCAATTAGAGTGATTTAACAAGGACTAATGTAAGAAGCAAGTGGGAGTTTTTAACTTAAGAAGCAAGATGGATCTTAAACCATTTGTATGTGTGGTGAAAACACTCTGCTGTCACTTATTCATGATTAAACAATAGGTGTCTGGTGTGAATATTCAGGGGTAGTGGTTATTTTTCAATCCTGCATGCTGTGCATAAGCTCATCTTCAAATAAAAGTGAATTTCTGCAAATGAAAGTGAGTGTAAATCAATGCTTCTCGTGTTGCTGATTCTGAAATGTCCTTGTTCAGATATTTATAAGCCTCATGCTTAAACCTTCCCTCCCTACTTGTTTGCCTTACAGATTTTGTGCTTCAGTCTTGGATATTGCAGTTGAGCTTCTCTTGCAATCTCTGTTTCCAATTTTGCTGTAGGCTGTCTCCTAATAAACCAGTCACTGGCTTCTGGAAATGACTGTTACAATGAGCTCATAAATTCAGTGTAAAAATTGCTTTATGACCTCATCATAAAGCTTGCTTATACCCTCAAGCTGAATGGAATCTCAGGCTGTAATATTATGTTCAGATACTCATTTCTGCTGTTCAGTGCTGGGTTGTTGTGCTGAGCCTTGTCTAAACTCCGTGGTTGTTCCAGGGTGCATCTGCATGAAAGGATGAATTACTTTCCTTAGGGTAACTCAGCCTTTCAGCATTGCTGTGGTGTGTGAATGTCAGGTTTGAGGCTGAATCTGTTACTTTTTGAGTAACACTGCAGTGTGTTCAGATATTCAGCTATTCTATGTCTTCATGCAAAAGCTGCAGTGAGAAATGTAACCAGATGCCATAATCTCTCAGCAAACACAAGTGTGAGTTTGAACCTGGGGAATTCTGCACTGCTTTTCATGCTTGGAAGCTGAGATTATTCTGGTGTGGTCTAGTTCTTGTCAGATGGAAGAAACAAACTGGCACTTCAGTCCTTATTCCATATGGACTTGAGCTTTAGAGATCAGTCCAACCCAGATGAAGAGTGGAAATGGAGAACTCTTTTAGCTGGGTGATGAAAACTTTGAAAGCATATTGTGAGTTTTTTAAACCCTTGATTTAAGCTGTTAAACATTCCCAGTGCTTACTGGGCAGTTGTTTGGCAGACAGGGCTGGTTTATAATTTATAAAGGATTTGGCTGACTTCTTTATTTGTTTTGAGACTTGTTTGTTCAGGAGAATTTCCTTCTGCATCCTGAATGTGAGCTGTAATTCTGGAGATTCAGCTGCAGAAGCTGGAGGGGTTTAAGTACTCTCATAAAACTGCTCTGTTCTTGCACTCTCACTAAATGGTAGGAAGTGTTAAAATACAGTATGTAGAGCTAATTTAATTTAACACACTGTCTTTAATGAATCTTTTCTGATTTACTCAGCAGTGTATTAAGATGAGATGCAGGCCTTAATTGGATTTTTTTCTATTCAGTTCTCAGGCTTTACTCTTCTATTTGAAAGTGTGCTGCTAATAGGGATAAACTTTATATTGTTGATACTTTAAATTCTAACTCCTTTTATTCATAAACCTTATATCTATTCTAAGTTTAAGCCCTTAAACAGAACAAATGGGATTTTTTTTTTAATTTTTAAAATAATGTTGGACGCTGCTGAATTTAGAGTAGATGTAGAGTCCATAGAACACAACTGAAATTTAGATTCCTTTTCACTGAAGAAATGTGAATATAGGAATGAGATCTTAGGCACAAATATATAGTCCAGTTTGGATGTTGTACTTCCACACTGTCCTATTTTGGAATTCATTACTATTCTTATAAATTCTGTGGCCCTGAGTTCCCCCTCAATATTAAACATGTCAAGTTTTATGTTTCTATCTTGTTTCCCTAATAACTTTCAAGATGGTAGAAGATAAAAAATAAACAAAGCTCTTTCACTTCCAAATCTGATTTTTATCAAAATAATACATATCTTATTTTTTATAATTGACAATTTGTGAGGTGAGTGCTCACATCTCCTGAAGCCTGCTCAGATTGGAGCTGTGAGCCACATCAACCTTTGCCAGGTCAGCAAGGTGTTTTTTATTGCCTTCCTGGCCAAGATTTGCAGTTTTCTTTGAGATAAAGTGGATTATAAAAATAGAGTCATTCTGCAGAAACAAGGGAGAAATGGGTTTTTGGCAATAGGTACCTGTCTGGCAAAATTTGATTATGATCTGGATCTGGATGAAAGCTGGCAATTTTTGAGCAATCTGGGTCTAAATGCTTTTAGCTTTCCTTCCCTGCCCAGTTCAGCTTTGCTTATCTTCCCTCGAGTTCTATAAATAGTTGAGTATTCCACACAATTTCTGCTCTCCACTCCTCTTCTTCTCCTTCTGTGAGTTGGTCTCTCAAGAAAGGAACTGTCTGTTGTGCCCTAGAGAGGACTGCAATTCAGAACACTAAGAAAATACTTGACTAAATCTATTCCCTAGAGCCAGGGGTGGAAAAAACCCTACTGCCCCTTGGATTTGGATAAATTCAATTCATTCAGCTTGTCTTGTATTTTACATTCAATATTAGCACAGTAGCATCTACAATTTCAATGCAATATGTTTCAGAACTTGCTATTTTTCCCATTTTATTTGACATGAAAGGAGGATTAAAAAATTTATAAAGTACTAGTAGAAAAAATTTGGATGGATTCACTGTCTGCCTGTCAAAAGCAGACTTTTTTTGGACTTCCTTCATTGTCACTCAGAAAACAAGTGATGATACCCTGCTCATACCCAAACAAATCTCTCATCAGGAGTATCTGCAGGTGCAATCTCCTGTATAAACCACACTGCATCTCTTTCTTGTCTAAAGATGGACAAAGAGAAATGAAAGTTGGCACCAGCACAATAAACAGAGCTTATGGGACCAGCTGGAGGTGGTCACATCCATAATGACATTGTGATAAGTCAGGAAAAAAAATCTCAATACCAAGGTTGGCTTTTGTAGGAGGGTGTTGGCTGCATAGAAAGTGAGGGGAGAAAAGGAGGAGAAGTTGACTGTGTTAGAATAATGGAGAAATAATAAAGATGGGCTCATGTGAAGACCTGCTGAGCTGGAAACTTGACACGGAGGGAGGGAGGTTTGGGACAAACATCTGGAACAGGGTGGTGAAAGTCCAGTCAGCTCTGCAAGAAATTTTAATAACAATGAGAAACTGAGATGTTTGTGTGAATGCTCTTGCATTAGGTAATAAATTTCCTCCAAATGTTCTTCCAGAGGTCAGAGAGCCCCTGCAGCCTGGCGCTCTCAGAGTGTGACCTGCTGTGTGCTCCACGGTCAGGCGCCACAAATTCAGAATCCCTTTGGGGTTTTGCACATTCATTTTGCACTTGCAAGTTCTTGCATGTTTAGTTTTCCTCTCTTAATAAGAACAGATGAGGGAGGTCAGACAGGGTTTGGATCAAAGACCACTCTTTATTTCAGGTGCCTTATTTACTTGGTTCTTACCTGTGCACATTTACAGTGCTTGTGTTGTAGATCCAGACATTTTTACCTAAATATTGCTCATCCTGCATATGATAATGTTTTCATTCCAAATGTTTGATGGAACTTTTTTGAAATTCCATAATTTTATTGATTTAATAATTTTCTCTGGTCTTTTACCCACAAAACTCAGTGCATTTAGAAGTAATGAAGAATAGCTGTACTGCAGGCTGTGATAAACACTGTGCCATAGTTTTTTCTCTCCATTTGAGAATAAATAATCTGCAGGCAAGTTCAATTTCTTAATATTTCAAATAACTTTTTTTTTGTTGTTGAAATATTTTCAGTTCCTCAATCATAGAGGCAGATCATAGTAAGGCTTGGAGTTTTGTTCTGATTTTTGGGAAGCTGGCCAAGGAGATAAAGAGCATCTTGATAAAAGAAAAGTAAAATCTTTAGACTGTGAGTGTTCTGTTTAGCTAGAAGTGGCATTTTTAATAGCTGCCTTCCCCAGGAGTATGAGAAAGAGAATGAAGTTTAGTAATTTATCACTGTGGGGACTCCAGAAGAGCAGGTCAGGTGTGGTAGTTTTACTCAGAAGAAATGGGAAGTGCAGACTGTGGTGGCTGCAACTGATGCCAAAGCATTTTTGAAAGGGCTCCTCAGAATCTGCTTTACCAACTTTGTTTCACTGAGGGAAGTGACTAGAGAATCATTCCAGCAAGCTCCACATTTGCTGTTTATGGGTAAACCAGGTTTTAAATGTGATAGATCGCAAGTTTTCAGTAAGATGATCTGCAAGAGGGATTGCTTAAGAGAATATAAATTTATTTACAAGTGTGTTTAAAGCTTTTTAATTTAGTACTAATAATGATTATGTGCTAAATTTATCATTGATCAGTCAGAGGCTAACTCTTTGTTAGGAGGAGTAGGACAAGATTGACTTCAAAATGCTGAAATTCCCAAGCAATAAAAATTATCTAAAACTATCAGAAGTAGAGGAGAGGAAATTCTTTGTAAGACAAAGAGGAAAAAGCCCTGAGACTGAAATAAATGCAGCTTTTTAATATTGTGTTAGATAAAACAGATCCAGCTCATATTTTGTTGGTCATTTTATGAAATTGGTTTCTCTCTGTTGTCATTAAATTGCTGATCTTGCTGTGAATTGCAGTGACTGATGATATGAGAGAGGGAAAAGCAGGTGATGAAAAAATGTTATGTGAAGAGGGAAAAGTGTAGGAATTTGAGGGTGTTGATCAAATAGAGTGTCATTTCTTAGATGTTTCTCTATGATTCATTAGACCTGATTTTCTGTAGGTGTAATCTTAGGGTAAATTAAATTCCTAATGTTCTTGTGTTTAAATGGAATAAAAAGCATGTTCTCTGGTAGTAGAAGATCAAAAGTACTATGAATATTGCATTGGGAAATTTATCCTTTAAACTGGTGCATGTTGTTTTTGTGTGGAGTATTTGCTGTGCCACTTAGAGGTGTGTAGTTTGATGATAAATTAGTATAAATATTACTGTTAAGTGACTTGGATGTGCTTCAGCTGTCTGTAGTTATTAAATACAGTGAGCATAATACATCACACTTTGCAGATTGGTAAGAGTGGAGGACTCAGAATGACTTGCTAATTTTAAACCTGGGGCTCTTAAAACATTATTGGTTTAGCTGAAATAAGTCTGAGAAGAGAAAAAGACAAATGACAAGAAGCAATTAAAATACATATTTTGTAATAAAGTAAATCTCTGGAGCAAGGAAGCTTCTAGATTGCTTCACGGCAGTAACTAATGTGTCTAAATTGTATCTAAGTTTAAATTTAAATTTTGTCTAAGTTTATTTTCAGCTATATCTTTGTATCAAATGCCCAGCAAGGTGAGCAGTCCATTTCAGTAATTTTCTTGAGTAATTATGTGAAATTCTACTAATTTTTTGTTAGACACTGTGCAAATGCAAGTAATATTTTTATTACTATTAGATGCAAGTCATAATCAATTATTACTGTTCCTGCCATTTGATGCAGCAGCAGAGAGTCCAGAACAAGGAATAAATTACTTGCCCAAGATCACACAAGTGAAATATTGTCAAAATAAGCACCAAATGCTGCATCCCATTAAGAGGGTGAGAAACGGGTGATGTAATCTTGTTTCTTAAGAATATGAAAAAATCATCTGAAATCCTGCATTCTTCACTGCTGGTGAAATTCAGCATTAGGATTTCTTTGCCTAGAACCTTGATCCTTTACCAAAAGCCATTTCTGGATTTTGCCCCTTGCATGGTGCTTGTTCCCTATGGGCAGCTGTTTGTGTCTTTTTGTTTTAATTCTTCCATGTTATTCTTCATTTGTTTTTCTACCTCTTGTTGGTCAGTGCAGTGCTGCTGGCAATCCACACCCTCTCCCTGAGTTTATCTGCTTGCTTGGTCATCACCTGTAGACTGTAAGTGCTCCAGGCTAGAATAATGAGGGGAATAGCTACAAATGGAGAGAAAATGATCTGAATTATAAAAAAATTGGAATGTTATCCAGATGCTGGGAATCTATTCTTGTAGCCTTGGTGGAAAACTTTGTACTGATCATCCATCTAATCTGATCCTGATAAATTTACCTCTGAGGTTTCAGCATCATGCCAAGAACTCTGAGCTGAAGCAGGCATTTTTGGAAGTTAGCCAATTTTGTGGAAATATTTCAGTGGTAGAAAACTTTCTCCATCCTTAGAGCAGTTCCTGTAATGGTGAAATAGCCTTTTAAAAGTGCATTTTACCATTAGCTCTAATTCGTCTTACCTTCAATTTCCACCACTGGATTTTAAAGCAAATAAAGGCCTTCTGCCCTTGGTATCCTTTTTCTCTACTTATTGTAAATGAGATAATGTGGGACCAATTATTTTTAGAATTTTATTGGGAACTTTTGTGTATGACAGAAATGTCAAATTCTGAAGGAAGGAGGACACTGCTTTTCCTTCACTATTATACAGCTCAGTGATGATTGCCCCCAAAGTGCTGGTTTTGCTCTTGAAGCTGTATTCCTGTAAAGTTTGAAAGTTTTATGAATTATAATGAACATTTTTTTAATGTTTCAGTTTTGAAGCTGACCTTTTGGGTTTCCTTTGTGGTGGCACTGTCATGCAACTATAATGCATAACTTCACCATGGCAAATTTTCTACCACAAAAGAAGTAAAATAGCTTGAATTGTAACTGTTCTTTGTACTTGGTATCGAAGTGTGGGTTATGATCTCCAAGTCTGGATGGAATGGAGTTGAAATTGTGGGTGATTGTTGGATTTTTAACTGAAAAATTATTAAAAGTAGAAATAATTTAATTATCATGTTCTATACCACTTTAGTGAATATTCCTGGGAGTGATGTTCAAATTAAGGGAGGTGAGTTGAGGAAAAGCAAAAGCTGTCCCCAGATCTGAGAAGTCATAACCCTGTATTTTACTAATAACTTTGAATAGTAACTTTGATTTCTGGGGAGTAAAAATATTCCACCCCCCACAAAACCCAAACAATCCTATCCTCAGATGTTTGTGTAGTAGAGCTCTGCTCACCTCACCTCCTTTGTGAAAGCCACTTGCTTTGAGAAGTCCCTGATGGAAAAGGCAACACAATGAGCCTGTGGACATTATCTCTTTATTTGCTGTGTACAGGGGACCTTGTTTCCCCCTGAAAAATCAGAATTTGTGACATAACTGTGTGCACAACAAGATGTTTTTCTGCACTCTGCAGTGCCAGAGTGTTCCTGAGCTGTGTGTTCATCACACCAGGCTCTCCTAGAAGTGTGTGTTGAATCTCTCAAGGAACAGGAAGACATAAATAGGTCTTTATATTAAAGACATAAGTCTTTATATACCAGGAACAAATATTTAGGGAATACTGTCAGGAAGAGAAAGGGAGGAGGAATTAATTTAATCAACCTAATAATTTTGCTTTGAGAAAAAAACACATTCTGCATTTTGGACAAAATTCATTGATATTGCTGTAATGTCCATTATTATAATATCCAGCTTGCTCCAGTGATGAATGTATGGAATATAATTCCAGAAGGGCAACCTGAGAGCAGGAATCTCAAATAGCTCTGCTTGCCCATAACTTCTGATTGCTGCTGTCCAGAGACAGGAGAAAGGGCCCAGATCAGTTCTGACACCTGCAGAGTGTCTCCCATGCACAAAGAACATCAGAAGAACGAAGTCTGTGTCATTGATTTTCCTTCTCTGGAACACTGACATGTTTCTACTTTTGTCTAGAAATGTCTTTTGTTAATATGATTTAATGAGCTCTTTGAAGCTTTTCTGCCTTTTTTTATTTTGGTTTTTGTTTTTGTCTCTTCTTATCTCTCATAGTATTTTCTACTCACTGTTGCTTTGCCATGTACAAATTCCTGGCTGTGTTTTTCAGGAATCTTGCCATCTGTTGAGTACCTTGTACCAGCCTAATGTGTGAAAATCTGTAAGGCTCAGCTCATGCTCTCTTTGCCTCATTTGTTCAGCTCACAGGCTTGCATCTTACTCAGGAAAAAAAATCAAACTATGACCATCAGACTTTGTAAGGATATGTAGAACACCAAATGGGGATAAAAGTCTGCCTGTGGTTTTGACGCTGGTGCATTTTCATTTTGCATCTTAAATTTTACCTTCCTTCCTCAGAACAACAAAATCTCCTTATTTCAAAACACTCCCAGTGTGTATTAGGAACAATTTCTTCACTGAAAGAGTTGTTAAGCACTGGAAGGGGCTGCCCAGGGAGTTGGGGAAGTCACCATCCCTGGAAGTGTTCAAAAAATGTCTGGATGTGGCATTTTGTGATGCTGTTTAGTGGACACGGTGATATTTGGTGAAAGGTTGGACTTGATGATGTTGGATTGATAGTTCTATGATTCTTATCTGGCTCATGTCCCTGCTAAAAAGAACTAAAAAGTAAAAACTTTGTGCAGTTGTCTCAGTGACTGAAGGTTTAATTGCCTTCAGAAGAGTTAGAAAGTCTTTCTGTGTATCTCAGGAAAGAGATCCTGGCTGGCCACTGCTCCCTGTGCTTTCCCAGCAGAGTCTGAATTTTCTAGAAGCTGAACTTGCTTTTGGACACCAAAACATGCAGGTTTCAGGATTAGGAAAACAATGGAAAAATGTCCTTTGTAAACTTGGTCTCTAAGACAAGAAAAGGTTTTTTTTTTGGAAGGAATTGAAAAATTCAGAATGCAGCAAACAAAGTGAGGAGCTGTTCATCCTTTGTGCTCAAATGGTTAAAATCTCCAGAACAGTGAAACTCTTATTAAAATTTTGTCAGCCAGGCCAAAGAGTCAGCCTTGGACTATCCTAAAGAAATAGGCAGGACTGGCTCTGGAGCAGCATGGAGTTCTGCATCACAGCACAGCTTCTCTGCTTCACTGACATCTTTTATTTCCCCCTCTTTTTTTCTCCCCCTTGCTGCATTCCTTTGGAGGAAGGTACAGATTATTTTGATCATTTAGTTCCTGTGTTTTAAAGATGTATTCCTTTACATTTGCCTGGTTACCTGTTAGGAGTTGTGGTGGGCGTTTTATTTTTCTGACCCTTAAAAATAAGCCTTGAATTTTAGCTCATCACCCAGGATAAACTGAAATTTTCCATACTTCTCTCTCTGCATCACCAGCTTGCTGGTTTACATTTTCCTGCTGTTTTATGAATTGGGAAAATCTTATAGAATAGCAGCAGGTTTGAAACAGTGTTTTCCACGTTATGCTCTGTGGAGTGCAGTGCATTTCCTTGCAGGTTTGTCTGTGGGTTTTGTTCAGGCTCTGTTTGATTTGAAAGCAATTAAATGAAAAACAGACACTACAGGTTTAGAGTTTCTCTGCAGCATTTAATACTGGGGGAGTAGGTTCAGATCTGGAGTGGCTGCTCTGAAATGATGGAGAAGATCAAATGTGCAGTTTCAGTATTTCAATTTTTAACCTAAACACCAGGTTCTGAGCTTTTTCTCAGGAATTCTAAATTGAAAGAAAGATTGATTGAGTCAAGCCTACTGTTAAATTAATTTTAATGTGAAGTGATGATGAATATCTGTATGTCTCTTTTTCTGCAATACATTTGTTTATATCTAAATACTTTTTATCAAGAGACAGAGTGACCGAAATTGCTGAGACAGGAAGAATAAGAAAAGCTTTTTTGGTTATTGTCACACAAATTTAGCAATAGCTGAGGTTTTTTCTCCATATTTGACTCCAGGGCATATACAGCTCCCAATTTGAGTAATGCTTTATCTATTATGAAGCAAAGATACACCTTTTTGTGAACTAACAGTATCAGGATGATGCTTTTCATCTCCTTTTTGTATTCAGTTCAGGTCCTGTTTTCCTGTGTGTCTATCCTTGCTTTAGCCCAGCAGCAATCAGTGGGAATAACTAAGGCTGCAAAGAAAATAACCAGGAAAAACTCTGAAATTGGAGTATTCCTTGCCTTTTCCTTTACATTCTATGATAATGTCCAAGTTCTTTAAAATATTTGTGATTGCTGCTTTTGTTTTTTTTTTTCCTTCCTGTCTCAGGAATTTCCCTAATTGCCTGCCAGTGCCACTTCATCAGGTCTTTCTATCAGCTTATGATCATATCATTTATTACAAATTGCTACCCTGCATCTTTAATGAATAATCAGGGCACAGAGTGAAAACAAATCTATGACCTCCTAGAAGGAATTAAGACTTTTTTTTTCTGCAGCTAGAGGTTTTAAGCAGCAATATAAACAAAATAATTTAGCTGCAAATAAACAGAAGGGAATTGTCAACGTTCCCCTTTTTGATTGCATCGCTTCCCTTTTGCTTCCTCCTGAGGAGGTTTCCACTTTTCCTTTACTTTTTCCCGTGGGGAGTTAGAAGAGGAGTTGAGGCTCTGAAACTTCTCTAGTCCTGCCGTGGCTGCAGTGTGAAAATGTCAGCAGTGCCCCCATGCCCATGGGGGACTCTCCCTGTCCCTGTCACGGGACCTCTCCAAGCTGGATCTTGCTGGAATCGTTCTTGGAATTGCAGGGATGCACCTGTTCTGAAATGAATTCAAGAGGACGTTTCAGTGTTGTGGCAGTCTTGGCAAGTGTTGAATGTGTTAATCCTTATGTCCTACCCAAACTTGTGTGCTATTTGGATAAAATTCAGCTTAAATTATCACAGCATCCCAGCAACTTCTGGTGGTTTCTTTTTTTCCTTTTCCTTCTTTTATTTTTTTTTTGTACTGAAATCTGAACCTTTTTAAAAAGAAATCTGATTGAAAGTTAAGCCTTTTATTTAATATGCCACTGAAATGAAATTTCCTCACAGAGAATTTAATTTTAAATAGATTTTTATTTTCCATTAATATATGGTTTAGGATAAAGCTGAGTTAAATAATTTGTGACTGCTAGAGAATGCATGTGTAATTTAACTTGTCTTTTTGCTTGTAAGCTATGCATGACTGAGAGTTCATTATATTTGCAAAAATAAAATCTTACAGGATACTTAATTCCCTGTGATTTATAACCTGGAGTTTGCCTGTCCTACCACCAACTTGTGATTGATTTTGAAGAGAGACCAGAAAAATGACTGTTGGAACTTGAAAAGATTTGTTGCCTACATGGAATTGGACATTATTTAAGTTAAGAAATGGAAGTGTAATCTAAGCAGGAATTTCGGATACGAATTTCATATTTCAAGAATGAAATTTAGACATGGTGCAAATATGATTCCCTCCTATTAATTAAATATCCACAAAGTGGATGGTACTGTGAATGATAAACCTGTTTTATAAATACATGCAAATGTTTCATTTGTGGATTCATATTCTGTGAAAAGTAACTTATTTTCATCTCCCACATACTGGAGTATGTATTTTAAATACATACTTTGTGTGTGTGTGTTGGAGGTTTGCACCATGAAATGGTGGGGAAAACTCCAGAAATAACAGTGAAGAGGGATCTTCTTCAGCAGACACATTTATGTTTCTATTGAAAGTATTTGATCTGTTGGGTCTTGAATACCATTCATGCAAAAGACTGAAATTAACAGTTTTAAGGTCTTTATGAGTTTCTAAATTTTTACTATTTCAAAAAACTGAAGACTATAATGCACTAAACCAATTTGGGAATATTCAGACTGCATAATATGGAAAAGTGTTCAGAAAGATCATTTTTCTTAGATTCCATTACATAAAAGAATTGAAATATCCCCATTTATTTAGCACCCAGGCTAAGCCTGTAAGACCAAGTAGTCTACACTTGGTGAGACCCCTCAGTTACTCAAATGTTTGAAGATCTGTGATATAAACACTCAGTAACAGAGTTTGCAGGAAGAAAACCCCAAAGCAAGCAAGGCTTTGTGAGCACAAAGGAAAGAGACTTGAGTGAGTACAAATGTTTAGGTTTGGAGCAGAGGGATATGGAGCTGCTCATTTTTAAGGAATATTGCTGAAGGCTGCCTGGTTACTAAGCTGATATGGGTGCTTGATGTAGCCTTCACATTCTCCTGTTGTGTCCCTTCTTTTTTTTTTTTTTATTCTATATAATTCACCCTGTATTTCCTGGAAAACTGTATACTTTCATTAAATATATGTATCAGTGCTTTTAGTATTCTGATCTGTGGCTCAGGTTTTGAGCTGCATAAGCTACAAGTAACTTGGAAACTGCAAGATAAAATTAATTCATTCAGCATTATGAAACAAAATTTAAACTGATTAATGCCAGTTAAGATAGTATATAAACATGGAGATATAAAAAAAGAGAACTATAACTTCAGCAGTATGAAAAACAATTTTAAACTGAATAATGCCAGTTAAAATTGTACACAAGTAGGTAGATTTAAAAAAAGAAAAATAGAATATGTTTTTATAAATGAAACTGAAGATATTTCAGTCTTACTTGATTTATATTTAGAAAAAAAAAATACCGTGACTGTTCTACGGCTTTCAGCTGTCATTTTTGTCAGTTCTTAATTTACTTCTTTCCAAACAAGTTTACAAATTTGTTCATTTAAAATGGAAAGTTGACTGCTGCTGTTTCTGTTTAACACATGCTTGAAAATGTGCTACTTTTGAAGATGCTTCTTTAGGTGAAAGCTGAAGTCAAGCATTTGAGCCTGTTTATTTTCAGAAATCTGTTTCAATTGCAACCTGACTGCATCTTCCAGTGTTCCTGCTCGTTTTTAACTTAATAATGGAATTAACACCAGCCACCATTATTTGTTTAATACGAATGTGGGGCTGTTTTATTTCCACTGAGTAAAAGATTGCATGGATGTCTATAAATGTAGAAAGATTCTTCTCACTTTCTCCTGTGAAGTTCTGAAAACCTCAATGAAATCTCACCCTGTTGGAGTTCTGTGAACTGAATTTTTACCCTGAGGTTCTGTGCTGAATGTTTTAATCATGAAAGGGGAGGTGATAGGCATTGGTTGGGATGTCACAGTTGGAATGAAATTTTCTAACTTCCTCTTGTCAAGAGGAGATTTCTTGTTACAACAAGCTGTTAATGGCAGGCAGATGAATAGGCTGGTGATAGGGCACTTGCTTGGAGTGGTTCAGCTTGAATCGAGCAGGAAAAGGCATTTTGAATAGATTTCTCACTTATTATAAAAGTGCACTTTAAGGGTTGACTTTTGTCAACTGTTCTTTCTTGACATAAATATTTCTGAGAACTGCAGAAGACCCAGAATCTTAACACAGTAATTTTGGATCAAAAGTCTCCTTTTCAGAACCTTAGCCCAATTCAGGGCAGTGCACTCTCTTTGGAGACTACTTTTCCATTTTATTGTGGGTTGCCCTGTGCCATATTTCACCCAAGAACTTCAGGGTTGAAGTTCTGAAAAATAAAAAAAATGGGAAGACATTTTTTCAGCACCAAACTGTGTTCTTTTAGCTGTGTTATCATCTTTCTGTTTTTCCTGAGTGAAGTGCAGCATTCCTGTGGCATTTTTTACCACTACACAAAAAAGTCTCGAGAATATATAGTGCAAGGTATATTGAACATCAGTCATCACTGATGGGTGAAAAACATAAGTAAAAGGACAAAATTATTTGAACTTTTAGGTTCTGATCCATTAAGGAAAATTAATAGTTGCATTTCAGAGTTGTGTTCACTGACTAGGAGCTGTACAGCAAAAATCAGAACAATATCTGTCCCAAATATAGCAGAGCTGTAGGTCTAAGGTCAGATAGAAGAACACAGCACAGAGAGTTCAAGGAAACAGTCCAATCTCATCTGCTTATTTATCCAGCTATTTATTAATAAGGCATCATTCACAGAATCAGACTCAGAACAGTTGAGGTTGGGAGGCACCTCTGTAAATCACCCAATGCCACTTTATTGTTTTACAGTCAATGAGAAGGTAACACCTTACATGGCTAAGCCAGTTCAGTATTAGTGCAGTATTTAGTATTGAAATTGTAACCTTTTAGTCATTATTAGTCCAGATTGAATCATTACAGGGAGAACAATAATACAGCTGGAATTATTACATATCAAATTCTTGGCAGAGGAAGGGGCAGGAGCTATGGCCACTCTTCCCAATGCTGGTGAGGTGTCCTTCACTGGGTGGAACATGCCACAGGTGGTTTCTTTTCTAGGATGCACTTTCTAATGTGTTTTTACACCTTACTTTTTCTTCCACTGGTCTGTGGTTCCTTGTTACATCCCATATCAGCATATGTTAGATGTTATTTGTTCTTGCTAGCCCTGAGCAGGGCTTTGTCCAGCTGTGTACCTGCATTTCTTTATCTGATTCTTGGTGACTGATTTACAGCCTGTGGGGTTTTGCTTGTACAGCTGTGCTGCAACCACCTCTCAAAATGTCTGTCATCAGACAGGGCCTTTATTTATTTACACCACATGATCCTCTTGTTCCTGAATATCTCATTCTACCTCTTGCAACTCTGTGTGTAAAGCTGTGGTTGGCCCACACAACTAAAACAAATAAGAAACAGTATCCTGGTCAGGTGGACAAATTGTTGTGGCAGCTAAAGCTCATAAAATAAAGTTGCAGGCAGGTCAGTCAGAGAGAAAATTGAACAAATCTCAGTCCTGAGGCCTTGTGAGGTCAATACAATGCACCAGAAACACAAATAATACAAATTCAGGCCCTTTCCTAGCTAGGGCACTGCAGTGTTACAAGACTGCCCAGCCTGGACGAGGGTTGGTTTGAAATGATGAGCACGTGAGGGACGTGGACACCGGTTCCAGTCAGTTCTCTGATGAATATGCATTCAAGTAAATAGAAAATGATTCTGTGGCACTCTGGAATATTAATGAAAGAGAATGGATGAGTTTAATTACAATTACTTGAGAAAGATTGGGTCTTTTTTCCCCTCCAATTTATCAAATAGTTGTGTATGCTCATTGTTGTCAGGAGTAGGTTGCATTACCCTTGAGAACCAAAACTGTAGCTTTTGGGGGGTGAAGTGCTTTCTAGAAAACAGTGGATAATGGAAAAAATTATTAATAGCATGGTTTATGGAAAGAAAACTTAATCAGAAATTGTTGACCTGTGTAACATATTCAGAACAGTTCTGCTTTACTGAGTGTGGAATCAGAGCAGTTTCTTCCAGTGAAAGTATCAGAAACAGCAGATTTGGGGTTTTGAACAACAGCCTTTCCTATTTTATGCAGTGATTAGCAGGCCTGCTGAGTTCTTCCCTAAATGGAATGTGACACTGTCTTCCACAGAAAAATAGGAAATAATTATTCTCTCTGAGCATCCCAAGTGTTTAATTATGGGATGGTTGAAGCATTTTGTTACTACTGGTACTGGTAGCAGCTGAAGTAATGTTTAATGTTTTATACACTTGATTCCATGTGAATATGCTTAATAACAAAATAGATACTGGACTGGAAATTGAGGTGGTATCAGCATAAGAAACAACAATAAGAATTAATTTTCTAGCTCATCTAACTCATGCACATTCATTTTATATGAAGTTGGTTATGCCTGTTGAAAGCCTGAAGTAAGTGTAATATTACATAAAATCCTTTTATTCCAGAAAGAAGGAGAGACAGCAGTCTATTTAAAATTCATGTCCAATAACTGCCTCTTTCTTACTGTAAGAGAAGTTTCTGGCTGCACAGAATCATAGACTGGTTTGGGTTGAAAGGGACCATAAAAACCCTTTAGTTCAGTCTCTCTGCCTGGGGATTTTAGGGAATTGTCTATACTGCCTTAATTTCTAATCAGGTGTTTTTCATACAGCATTTTTTTTTTATTAAGGAAAACCAGTGCCAGGTATAGTATGTGTTCCTCTTTTATAGATATGCCATGTATTACAGTCTTGTCACTTATTTTGTTGTGGGAAGGGTTGAAGGGTGAATAATGATGGGAATATTTGTTGTGAGTTTGGGGAAGGGATAAAAACAAAGGTTAACACCAACATAAATCTTTCTCCCATGTTGCTGCTTTCATCAAAGTGTCAGAACTGGCTCATAACTGCTGTAAATTGTTAAAAGAGATAAAATATATAACAAGACTGGGAAGTCTATTTGAATTTTTCATATGTGGACACAGTAAGCTGATCAATACTGAATTATCTTTACTAAATGGATGTATCTGCCACCACTTTTCAATGAAAGCTGTGGTAACTTTAGCAGCAGGATTTGAAAGGCAGTTTGTGCTCTTTGTCCTTGCACAGCTGGCTTTTAGAGGCCAATTTCCAGGGAAAAGCAAAAAAAAGCAAACCCTTCCATTCATCTCTTTCTTGAGACCATGTTCTTCCTTTCTAGCAATAGAAATTTTATTATTTTATGGCAATATTAATATACCTTAGTGCTTAAAGTCCGCTCTGTTCCTAATGAACTTCTGAGTTCACTTGAAGAACATGTAAAATGGAAATCTGGAATCATTCCATTTCCTGCAGAACTGTTCCTGTCCTCACTTTCAGATCAGACTTAGGAGGAGGTTAATGGATGACATGAGGTGGTTGGATGAGCCTAAAAGATACCATCTATTTAAAATGTATAAGGGTATAAATAGTCACCAGATGGCACTGTGACTGAGATAAAACACAGCACCCATAAATATAGTCAGCTACAGCTCAGAATAAATGTTAGTTTGCTCTGAAGTTGTTATATCAAACAGTGGTAGGATTTTTTAAAATTATTTTTATTTTTTCTGTCTGTGTTGAACTTCAGTAGCTCTGTTGGCTTCAGTAGCTTGTGCTTTATCCAATCAAGACCATTTGTGTCAATGCAGCCAGCCAATTGATACTTCCTAATGATTAATTTTAGACTATCTGATAAAATTATAACAAATTCAGGCAACTTTTGGTATTCTTCTTTTACTTCTAAGGGAATATATGCAACAAATTACTTGAGAAAAAGTAATTTTGATGAGAGTCACACTTCAGTGCCTGGTAAAGTTATGGAGGAGATTATTTTGGGAGGTATTGAAAGACAATGCAGGTACTGGAAGGCAATGCAGTCACTGGTCACAGCCAGCTCAGCTTCAGGAGAGCAAAGTCCTGCTTGTCAAACCTGGTTGCCTTTCATGAGCAGGTCACCCACCCCGCTGGGCAGGGGGAGCCAGCTGATGCCATCTTGTTCAAATACTGCCTCTCGTGGTGTCCCTCTGGACAAAAGGTTCAGCCCTCATCATGGGATGGGTGAGCAACTGGCTCAGGGGTCAGGCACAAAGGGTGACAATGACACTGGTGACATCAGAATGGTGACCTGTCACTGGTGGGCTTCTGCAGGGCTCCATCCTCAGCCCTGTGCTCTTCAGCATCTTCATAAATGACTTGGACACGTGACTGGAAGGGACAGTGAGCAAGTTCACAGATGGTACAAAACTGAGGGGAGCTGTTGATGCCCTCGAAGGCAGAGAGGCCTTGCAGAGACCTGAACAAATGGACTGGGCAATCAGCAGCCATTGAGGCTCAACAAGGACAAATGCCAGGTTCTGCACCTGGGATGGGCAGCCCCGGGTGTACAGACAGACTGGGGAATGAGGCTGGAAAGCAGCTGTGGGATGGGACCTGGGGATCCTGGTCAATGGAAAATTGAATGTGGTTCAGCACTGCCCTCGCAGCCAGAAGGACCAACCCTGTCCTGGGGCCATCAGGCACAACAGCACCAGGTGGGCAAGGGAGGGCATTGTTCTGCTCTGCTCTGCACTGCACTGGGGTGGCTTCACCTTGAATATTGTGTGTGGGTTTGGGTACCACAATATAATGAAGATGTAAAGCTGTTAGAGAGCATCCAAAGGAGGGTAAAGAAGATGGTGAAGGTTCTGGAGGTGAAGCCACATGAGGAGTGGCTGAGGACACTTGTTCTGTTCAGCCTGGAGGAGACTTAGGGGAGATCTCATTGCAGTTACAATTTCCTTGTGAGGGGAAGAGGAGGGGCAGGCACTGATCTCTGCTCTGTGGTGACCAGTGAGTGACAGGACCTGAGGGAATGGCCTGAAGTTGTGTTGGAGAAGGTTTGTGTTGGAGAAGGTTTAAGTAGGAAAAGGTTCTTCCCCCAGAGGGTGGTTGGGCACTGAACAGGCTCCCCAGGGCAGTGCTCACAGCACCAGGCCTGGCAGAGCTCAAGAAGTGTTTGTACAACACTCTCAGGGCACATGGTGGAAATGCTGGGAATGGTGCTGTGCAGGGCCAGGAGCTGGACTCGATGATTCTTGTGGGACTCTTCCACTCATTCTGTGATCCTGGGAAATGCTACTTAACCAAATATTTATACCAGGACAGAGTCATAAAGTAATAGTCAGATATTATTCTGTTTAATTTTGTGGTATAGGTTTAATTGGAGATCTTAGCAAAGCTTTTACATCCTTGGAATAACAGCACTTTTGTAGCTGACACTGAAGTTAAGTGGAACAAAAATTAATTTCCTTTGCATAGAGGTTTAACCTAATTTTTGTTTTATTTGTAAAGTCAGCTACCTAGATGATGTTTTAAAGGAATGGTATCAATCAAGCTATTGCTCATTCTAAAGGCTTATTCTCTCATTAATTTTTCTGTTTGATGAAGTATCTTACCAGATCTGACATGATTTTTCTTTAGTCCTCAGCATCACACTTTGGTTGAGAAAAGTCTTCATGGTGGTAATATCACTTGGCAGATATGCAGAAATCCTAGAGAGATGTGGAGTAGTACTGTCAGTAGATTTTCAGAAGTTCACAGTTGTAATGTGTGCTCTATGTTCTAATTCCCCTGTGATAAATCTAGAAAAAAGATTGGAAGTGTTTAAACTTTAAAGAAAGTGTAGTTGATAACGGGCAAATTTGAGTAGAAGTGTTAATTCTTTTTGCCTTGCAGCCTGAGTTCACTGCCACGGTCAAGTTGATCCATATGCCTTATGAAAACAGCAATTCTAATTATCCCAAGAGCTTAATTTTCTTGCCTGAATATCAATTCTACGATGGAGTTGACTTTCATTATCTAAGTTTTAAATGTCAGATTACATTCCCTTACCAAAACCAAGCTTTAAGAAGGATACAACACGTGGAGCTTGTTCTATTTAAGTTTTAGTTCATCTTTAAGTAATCATCACGAAAGATGGAAGGTGTAATTCAAACCTATTTTAGAAGCAGTATTTAGTTTTGGGTGGGAGATAATTTTTCTTTTCCTAGGGTCTTGTTTTCACTTGCATTTGGAAGTATATATCAAAGGTCCTACCTTTACTGTTGAAGAACACAAGTTTAGTGCATTTTAAGCTGTGTTTAATTTCTTGTTTTTAATGTAGATAATACCCTTCAAAACCACTGTTAATGAAACTTCCTACACACACATATATTTATGCTTATAAAATAAAATTGGATACTTATCTTGCCTTACCAATGGCATAGGCCTGATGCTGACTGGACAGAGAGTCATGGCAGAAAAAAAACTGGATAGATGTTGGTGGAGGAACAGTCAGCAGTGTCTGTGCCTTTTCAGTGAAGGCCAACTCCAACTGGATGTACCAGGAAATGTGTGGTCAGCAGACTCAGGGATTCTTCCCTTCTGGTCAACACTTGGGAGTGCTGTGCCCAGTTTTGGGTTCTCAGTGTATGATGGACAAGGAGATGCTGGAGTGAGGGCAGTGGGCTCCATGATGGATGTGGTGGGATCTGAGGTTTCTGCAGCCCCAGGATGTGGTGGGATCTGAGGGTTCTGCAGCCCCAGGTGAAGGTGGCTGAGGGCGTTACCTGGTGGAGAGTGTAGAGTGAACGGAGCTGGGCTCATCTGGGAAACACACAGTGAAAAAACAGTAACAGAATTGCAGAATGGCTGAGACTGGAAGGCAGATCTGGACAACATCTTTGTTCCAACCTGCTCAGGCAGTCAGGCATCCAGGATGGTGTCTGGTTGACTTTTGAGTACATTTTAGGTGGGAGATTCTCCAGCCTCCTGGGAAACCGTTCCAGTGCTCTCACCCTGCACTGGTTTTGGCTGCAGTAGAGTTAATTTTGTTCATTGTGGCTGGTGTGGGACTATAGTTTAGGTTTGTGCTAGAAATAGATGATTGATTGATAACTGAGGGATGTTTCCTGATGTTCAGAGGGAACCTCCTGTGTTTCATTCTGTGCCCACTGTCTGTCACTGGGCACCACCCAAATTCCAAGCAGTAGGAACAAGCTCGAACATAAGATGCAGTCACATATTAGGGAGTTTCTTGTTCACTCAGACACAAAATGGCTGCTCAGAGATGTTGCAGGATCTCCATTTTCAGAATTTGGCTCAATGAAAACAACCTGCTGTGATTTAGCCCTGCATTGAGTGGGGCTGATCAGAGAACCTCCAGAGATTTCTTCTCAGCTAAAATACTTTATGCTGTGTGACATGATGTACTCTGTGAGCACATCTTTTTCTTTGTAGAGACCTTCATCATTCATACCTTTTTTTTTTAATGAGTCACATTTTCCAGTGTACAGATGATTATTAGGCACTTAGCAATTGTATTTGATAATTTAAAGAAATGCAGGCATTTCCCTGAGTAATAAAGGACACTGGTCTGTTTTTCATCAGCTGGCTGAACTGGTCACAGTGGTATTACTGCACTGGTATCAACTGGGATTAAAGAGATGAGGAAAATAATAAAAGTGGCAAGCAAAAGGTATTTATTGAGAATGTTTGAATTAATGAAATCTTCTGTATTTAGAAACCTGTTTTGAGACAGTTTTTCTGTCTTCATATTGAGTGGTGGCTCATACAGCTGTTAGTAACAACTGTGTAGCCATCATTTCCCTGTTCTAGTTCTATGGATGTATGTTAGAATTAAGCTGAACTCCAGCAGCTCACACAGATTATTTGTGTGCTCTTGATTGCCATGTGTTTTTTTTTTCCCTCCTTGAAAAATGAGTTTTGATTCTGCTCTTGCTTCATGTACTTTGAATTCTAGGCATCATTTCATGTTTTATAGCAGCCTTTTCAAGATTGTTGCTGTTGTGCTTTTATTTGTAGTGTTCTAGGGGGGAGGGAGGTCAAAAAATGTCACACCGTCTGTCTCCTGTGTGCCACAGAAGTTCATTTTCAGCTTCATGCAAGAAAAAAAAATATTGAAATTCGCTCTGTGGATGTGACAAAGTGTTTCTGAGGACAAGTGTTCAAATGCAATATTGTCAAGCTATTTTTAGCCAACTGCTGTCCCTATAGTGCTGTTTAAAGATTCAGCTCAGGCTGCTAATAGATATATTTATAACCATTCTGTCAACTGCCACAGCATGAGTGCTGTTACAGATGATAATTCTATTCTTGGAAGCAGTGCCATGGTTACCAGTCCCCGAGCTGCTCAAATAGAAGCTATACATCTGTACACACTTAGTAACATTTTAATATCCCAACACATTTTTACACTGCAAGAACGAACAAAGCTAGACATGATAATCAAAGAAATGATACATGCAGAAAAGCACATGAAAATTAAAATCAGAAAAAAAATACAGTAACTTCTCGAGTATTACATATTCTGAAGTCTGGGTGTGAAACAAACTGTAAGAGGGTTTCTTACTGTATTTTGTTGGTGTTTATTGTTTAGCAGTTTGATTTCAGTGGGGTTTATTTCATGTTGGATTGGTAATGGATTGACACCAAGTACGGCAGGAGCGTGTGTGGGCACGCACTCGGTACTGTAGAAAGTCATTATGCTGATGAGGTTAGTGTTGGGCCTTTGGAGAAATAACAGAATTGTACTCAGTTACTGATGCATCTGCATTCTGGTGAAGTTTGATGTGAAAGGTTTTCCATGGCTGGACATTTGTGTGTTGTGCTCCAGGGTTTGGGAGACGCTCTTTGCTGTGGAGCCTCAGTCGTGGCTGCCTGGCACCACAGCTTGGCTGAGGTTGGGTGTCCTGTGAAAGCCTTGGATGTGCCTTCATTTGGGCCTAAACCCCACATGAGCTAAGGTCCTCTGCAGCTTTCTGAGTCCCACTCCTCATCCCTGGGACTGTTCCATGACTCTGTGACTCTTTGAGGTAGCATTAATGCAGAGTCTGGGACTTAGCTGCTTTGTTTGCTCTGTCTGAGCATGGGGGAGGCTGAAGTTGTGACTGGAGTGAGGCCATCAGGTCCCACCTTTGAACAGATTCTGTTTTTAGTGCCTTCCCTGTAAGGAACCTGCAGCTGCCGCACTGTGGCATGACTGAAAAAGACACCAGAGAAAAGAGCGTGGACCTGCATGGTAGTGGAGCTTTCAGGGTTTTGGAGATCTTTGGTTTATTTTTGTTCTGCTT
Organism: Molothrus ater; assembly: GCF_012460135.2. Classification (NCBI taxonomy): domain Eukaryota; kingdom Metazoa; phylum Chordata; class Aves; order Passeriformes; family Icteridae; genus Molothrus; species Molothrus ater. Next base: position 148,955,247 of record NC_050478.2, on the reverse strand, counting down.
GTGCTGTAGAGTTTGTAGGGAATTGCACTTGGGGCCGTGAGTAGCAGTAGCAGGCTCTGAACAATGGTTGAACAGGGCTTGGGATGATTTGTTATCATCCACCATGCTGGAAAAGAGGACCCAGTCTGTTTTTACTGCTGTGGCATTGGGGAAGGGGCTTCTGTGATTCATGGACAGCAGTGGTAGATTTTAATTTGCCATTAAATTTGTTTGATTACAGATTTAAAAAAAAAGGTATATTGATTTTTATACAATGACTGTAATCATAAAAATAGCAGTATGCTTTTTTAGTGCATCATCATTGTCATTGAATGTATCCATTTTCTGTTATATGTTGGACGTGGAATACATATCACACCTGCCTGAGAAATGGAAACTAAAATGAACTTTGTTTTTGTCGGAAGATTTGTAGTAAGATTAATATTTAGAAGAAGACAGTGCTAGTATAGATTTCTTCAGCAGTGGAGAAATTTTAGTATGATCAAAAAGGAGGTTTTTTTTCACAATATGCATAATGCAAATTGTAAAATTTATTGTTGCTAAATGTTAGGGAGGCCATGACAAAAGACAGGTTCAACAATGAACAAGAGAAACAGAAAACTGGATTTGCTAGATAGCCTGCTGTCCAGATGGCCCAAAAGCAGTGTCTGTGCTAAAAACTTGTTTGATACTGAGTATAGATGAGAGTGATGATTGTTTCATGCCTTACTTGTCGTACTTCTCCTCAGACAGGTACTGTTGTCCATTGTAGGATGCAGAGCTATGGAAATGTCTGGTTTTCTCAGTAACAAAAGCTCTGTATTAAGACCCAGAACTACATAATTCAAAACCCAAGTTTGTTTGGTTTGACTGCTCAGAGGAATTTTTTTTTAGTATTTTCATGCTTTTTGCTGTTCTGTTAAGTAGGTTTTATCAAATCTCATTAGTTTGCTGAGCAGTTTATTTTTTAAAAAAAGATAATGCAATGGCTTGTTCCATAATAATTTTGCTTTATGCCCAGTTTTCAACAAAACCCTCAGAAATGTTCAAGTAATGCAGGTGTTTTTATGTAGCTGATAGCAATTACAGGTTTAACTAGTGTTCTTGGCAATAACTTTTGTTGTAATCAGTGAAGGCTTGAGTCTGTGTTTTCTAATAGTGAAGATGGTAAGGAGTGGATGGACACAAATCCAGATTCTTTTCATGGGTTTGCTTAAATTTTGCACCGGAAATGTGAATCATGCTGCAGTTTATCTTTCTTGTTCAATACTAGAATTGTGATGTGCCTGATTGTGTCTAGAAATGAGGCAGATACTCAGCTGCTTGTGGGAGAGCTTGGTGTTTAGTCCTGGGAATGTATAGAAAGAGAAAGAAAAGATACCTGAAGTTATAGTAAAACCCCAAAAATTTGTAAAGATAGTGCTGGAGGGCACGAAATTAATCGCTCTTGGTAGACAGAGGAATTCTGAAGGAAAGTGTTAGTTTATTGTTGAGTAGCATTCCATAGATGGCAACCAGGTGTGATTTTTAAAGTGATGCAATAAATTTTTTCTTGAAGTCTGGTGAAGGACAGGGTTTTTTTCACATTGAAGGTGCAAACGGTTTGAGATTGGTAACTCGGGAAGGCTCCTGATGACTGAAAAAAGTATTTTATCTAAAGGAAAGATAAGGAGGCAGATTTGGGGTTGCCTAAGTTACTCAGCCCAGTTGGGTTTCTGATAAGACAATGGAGTTTTTCCAAACATGTGAAAGAGAAGAACATGGTTGAGCACAATCAGTGTGGAGTTACCAACCTCAGCTCAAACTTGACTGACCTCTTTGTCTTCTTGGCAGAAATGGCTGATTCTTTGATGATGCTGAGGCTGGTACCATCCAATATATGAAAAATCCAGATGGTGAAACAGAATGTGTCCTCAGCAAATTCCTGGATGAGACTTGAGTGTTGAGTAAACATTGTAAGTGGTAGAGATTGAGTGTAAAAGTATCTTGGGAAATTTGAGGCTGGCACCAATAGGAATTTCAGAAGTTCTGCAAGGAGAAATGCAAAGTTCTGATGAAATGGTCTTTGTAGTCACACTGAATGCCAAGTTTAATATGAGCCAGGAGAGCATTCTCACTGGGAATAAAGGACAGCTGTTCCTGCTTTATATTATGGAGTGTTATGGAGTCCTTTGTGAAGGTAAAAAAGTTTGATCATTGTCAAGTTCTCAAGTACATTTCATCTACTTCCTCCAAACATGCAGAAATCACACTGGGTTTATTGCTTAGTAGTATTGTATTGACAACAGGGGATGTGAAGCACAAGTGCTGTGTTTGGTTTCACTGGCCATGAGAGATGGTTGCCAGGTCTCCATGTTATCTTAGTGTTTGGCAGTTCCATGCTTTAATTACTCCCTTTTTTATTCTCTTCCAGACAACTGAGTTATTTGAAGCAGTTGTTTCTTCTCTTCCAGAAGCTTTCTCATGGAATTTTTTAGATTCCTGCCAACTGTGCTTTTTATGTGAGACTGCAAAGGAGGTTGTGACAGATTGGTTTGCAGTTTCATCAATATGCTGCTAATACTCATTTTTACGTCTCTCTTTCATGAAACACAGATGGTCAGGTTTTTTAGATGATTAGTGTGTCACTGAAATTGGGTTTTGGCTAAGAGTGTTGGCTGAAACTCATCCTAACTGAAGCAGATGACACTGGCTGACTAAGGGGAAAAGATGAAAAGGTAGGAATTTGTTTCTTCAGGAAGGTGTGGAGCTGTATAGTTGTTAAGACACGGGGTGCTTGGCTTAGGTCACATTGCTTTTGCTTTTCAGCTGTGAAGAAGAAGAGGCATCCAGTCATATTTCCTAATGGTAATTTTAAATGCAACTTTCTCCTTTTATTTTACTGATGAGATACTGGTTTTAGGTGGTGGCATCAAATGTCATTTTTGTGGCTTTGCCTTTGAGTGTATTGAATTCCAGTTACTGATAGTATCTGTGATACAGCACGTTATCTTCCTCTGGTGTTTTGCAGAGAACACATTATATACAGCCTTTTGCAAAGAGCATCACCTCTCAGAATGGATTTTATTTCTGCTTGGAGTGCTAAAACAAACTTTGTTTGCATTTGTGTATCTCAGTTTCCTGTTCTCTTGACTGAGAACAGATAGAATTCTGAAGATATGGTTTGTAGATTGAGTTGCTGTCATTCATCTTCTGCTTGGCATATTTGTTGCTTTCCATTTAAGAAATAATAATTTCCATCACTCACTTATCAACAAGTGTGCATGGCCAACAACAGTTCATATCCCCTTGTACTGAGATGTTCTGCATGACATGATTTTGGTAGCACGTAAATGCTTAAAAGTCTCAAGCAAATAGCCTATATTTGAACTGAGATTTACAAGAGATATGAAGTTATATAAAAAAACCTCAGTAAGCCTAAAATATTAATATTACCTAATCTTTGAAAATGTTACCGACTTCATAAAGGGGTAACCAATTCCATTGGGGCCACACATCAAGAGTTCCACCCATGTGTGCATAGAAATCATTCATTTTTAGGCAACTGTGGCTGAAATTTTGAATGTACATAGGCAAAGTGGAAATTTATTTTGCAAAACATTCCTTGAAAGGCCATGTCTGGTTTGTGTGTTGATTTTTTTTTTAAATCTGTCTAAAAACTGGTATAGAACATTGATAATTATGAGGGGATACAGGGGATGAAGTCTTTTAATTCCTGAATGCTGTGGTACAAGTCAAAACTTCTGAAATTTGGTCTTTGGAAAAGAGGAGGAATGTTATTCTCACCATGCAGATATGGGCCATGTTTTTGGATGTTCTTTGTAACATCACAAAGGCCTTTTTCTTCTTCCTGGTCTTCTAAAGAAGACTGATGGGCTTGGTCAGATTTCTTTGATGTCATGATATCATAACTGAATGGGGTTCTCAAAACTTTTTTCTGAACATCCTCTGATAGTGACACCTAAATTTTGGCATCCACATCCACTCTTCCAGGAACCTTGAGTTCCCTGCTACATTTTTTTTTTTTAGCAGAGCTTGGCACTTTTACATTGTAAGAGAAATCCTGCAAATGAGTGGTTGTCCAACTGCCCCATTCCTCTTAGTTTTAAAATCCATCATTAGCAAGTTCTTGTTTGTCTGAAAATTTGTGGCCAGCTCAGCGTTTATCTGGTCTGTCTGTATTTAAGAGAAGATTATTGCTGCCAGATTCCTTGTAAGGACTCATCATGGCTTTTTTTTGGCTGTTGGTTTTAGGATTGTTAGTGGAAGCACTGCTGATGAAAGCTGAATGCTCCATTATGAGAAAAAGGAGTAAGCTGCTTCAGAAAGATCTGACTCATAAGTACAAGGAACTAATTTTTATAGCCTTAATGAAAGGGCATCCATCTTTCTTCTTGATAAAAGAGCAGCCAAGAATACTCTGGTTACTTTAAAGTGCTGGGTAAGCAGATCAGTACAAAAAGTATGTGTTTTACCAAGGTAAAAGAAATTTGACATGGAGCAACAGTGCTTCTTTAGGCAGATGGAAGTTTCCAAAAGATTAAAGAATCTTTAAGGCCTGTCCAAGATTTGTGACAAAAAATTACCCTTTCCACGATCCAGAAATGTCATGGATTTCTTGTGTCCTGCAATGTTACCTTCCTAGTGTATGCTGAAAGTTTTTTGTTCTTCACTAGAAGGAGGTGGGAGATGGCTTTGATTTGTTTAAGTAAGACTTTGTCCATTTCAGGGTGAGCCAGTCTGTGTTAGAATGTCACCGAATCATGGAATGCATCAAGTTCGAAGAGACCACAGTGGGTTGTCTGGTCCAACCTTCCTGCTCAAGCAGGGTCATCATAGAGCATATGGCACAGGATTGTGTCTCAACAGGGCTGGAATATCTCCAGTGAGGGAGACTCCACACCCTTTTTGGATTAAGTGTTTAGTACTTGGTCATTGCATGGTAAAAAAATTATTGTTCATATTGAGATGGAACTTCTTTATATCAGTTTCTGCCTGTTGCCTGTTGTCCTGTTATTAGGCACCACTGAGAAGGTCCATCCTCTGATATCCTCCTGAGAGACAGTGGTAAAAGCCCCGTCTCAGGTGGGGCTCCTTGAGGCTGAACAGGCACAGGTCTCAGAGCTTATCTTTGTAAGAGGCATGCTCCAGTCCCTTAATCATATTTGTTGTTCTCCAGTGGACACACTGCAGGAGCTCCAAGTCTCTCTTGATCTGAGGAACCCATAATTGGACCCAGCACTCCAGATGCCCCTCTGTAGGGCTGAGTAGAGGGACAGGATCACCTCACTTGATCTGCTGGCAAAGCTCTTCCGAATGCACCCCAGGATCCCACTGGTGGTCTTTGTGGCCACAAGGGCACTGCTGGTCCCACAGGAAAGACCCTGGAGGTGCTGGCTAACAGTGGCCAAATACTAGTTGGTGTGTGGCCAGGTGGGCAGGGAGGCTGGTGGCACTAGTGTGGCCAGCAGAGCCATGGCAGTGACTGTCCCTCTGTGCTGGGCATGGGGGAGGCCACAACTCAAGTGCTGTGTGCAGATGTGTGGCCCTGTTGAGCTGGGATTAGCAAGAGATTCCTGTGCACAAATTAAGGTGCCAAAGACACCAATCTACCAAAGTAAACAACGGGGGTTTTATTTAACAAGAAATGTGGGGTAGAGAGACAGGAATGAGACAGAGGAGGGCGAGAAGGAAAGAGGGTGAAGAGTGTAGGTGGGATGGGGAAGACTGGGGTGTGTTGGGGCATGGGGGAGAGCAGGGGTGGCGTGAGGAGGGGATCAAACAGAGAGAGGTCTGTCCTAGAAGCTTGCCTTCATCAGGGTCTCATTGGTCCTTCCTCATGCTGTGCTTCTGCACTGGGGGTCCTGGTATTTCCTGTGCAGGTGAGGACCCCGGACTGTTCGTCAGGGGTTAACACCTTTCTCCAGTCTATGTTGTTATTGGTATGTAGGGAGGTGTTTTTGTATTTGCTAAGTGAAAAGAGGATGGGTTTGCCTTCATTTACCTGCAATGCTGTGGCCCAAGGAGCATTTCTCAGCTCCGAATCCAGGCTGGGGCAGGACAATGTTGCCTGCTGAAAATGCAGCCCGGGCCTAAATTCAGCTCCTCAGGGATTCTACAAAGGAGCGCTGTCATCCTTCCTCAGCTGGCTCTCCCTGACCAGGCTGCCTTGCTGGTGGCTAGAGGGCAAAAGGCTGGGGCCACCAGCAGGGCCTACCTTTGGCAAGTGGTTGCCTTGGCCACCATCTTCCCATCCATCAAAGCATTGAGTGTTTTTCTCTGCCTGGTGCCCTTGACTCTGGGACCTGCTGCTGCCCTGCCATCCTGCTGCTGGCCCTGGGCTCACTCCTCTGGCTGGAAGGAGAAAAGGCGGCGCAGAGCCCGCTGGGCTGTCTTGGCCATGGAGCGCCATGGCCGTGGGGCCAGGGGCTGCGGGACGGCTGCGCTGCCAGCATGGGAAGCAGGAACGCTGTGTGCCAGGGGCTGGGCAGGCACCAGGCAAGCTCCTGCCGGCGGCTCATCCCCGCAGGGCTTTTCCTGGGGAGGGGCGGCCAGGGCACAGCCAGCCTCCATGTCTGCTGCATCATCCTCCTCTGGAGGGTCAGCAGCTAAGGCACAACCCGCAGACATGTTTGGGTCTTCAAATAATGCCGAGGGAAGAGGCTGGCTGTGCTGCTCGATGCAGGGATCGCTGTCCAGGGGAGAAGCTGGTGGTTCTGCTTCCTCCTCCTGCAGTGGGAGAAACAAGAGGCTCTCTGGCTCGCTGTCACTCTCTCCTGCTGCTGCTCTGTCATGGAGCTCTTCTTCCTCCCACATTTCCAGGAGCTTCTCAAGAAAGGCGCAGGAGGGCAAATCACCAGAGGCAGAGCACAGGCCTGCACCCAGGTCAGGATGTGCAACCTCTGCATGGTTTTCTGCCTCTCCTGCAGAGTCCTTGACAAGAGCATCGCAAGTCAGTGCATTATCCGTGACAGAGCACAGTTCAGCCAACAAGTGGTCAAGAGACACAAGTTCTAAGGATGTTTGTGTCTCATCTGCAGTGTCATTGGTCACACTGCAAGTGCTGTGCGAGACCAAGTGGCCTGCAGCTGGCTCCAGGGAGAGGCTTGGTGCATCGCTGACAATGCACATGGACCTCATGGGTCTTTCTTTGTCATCCAGGGAGGAGAAGATGGCTCTAAACGTCTCATCATGGAAGACTTTGTCTTCCATCTCCTCCAGCTCCTCCCTCTTTTTACGCAAACGATGCACCAAAGCCTCCTCATCCTCTGGGCACAGCTGCTTATGATGCACAGTTTGCTTGGCTGGCCAACGAATTTCCTCCCCCTCATGTTGTGTACTTAACCCCTTAGGGCTTCTCAAGGTGGACTTGATGGACCTGTTCTCCCTCAGATATGGGCCCAGGCCCGTGAACAGGTCACTGCAGGTGTTGCCCCCATGCACTACCTGCACCTTGCTGAGCACCTCTGTCTCAGAGTGCCCCAGGTGCTTCCAAGCCGGCTGAGTCGCAGTGCAGAGCGGCACAGCACGTGCGGCTTGCATGGGTGGCAGGCCATGGCCCTGCCTTGCTGCTGGCCCAAGCCCTTTGTACAGCAGTGGCTGCCCGTGCTGGGGCTGGCCGTGGGCATTCGCCTCCTGCTGCTTCCACATCTTCAGGCTGCTGTGCCAGACACTGGCCAGAATCACCAAGGTGAGCTGCTGTGTCCTGAGAAGCTGCTGCCTCCAGAGAAGCTGCTGCCTCCTCAGAGAGCTGCTCTCCAGGGAGTGGCCACTGCAGGGTATTTATAGCCCCGAGGGGCATGACATGGACCTGCATCACAATGGTCTCTGGGCACGATGTCACCGCGGGTCACAAAGGCATGGTAGTCATGGCCCCCTGTGGTCCCAGAGGCCTGGCGGTTTCCATGCAGATGTCCCTGGTCAGAAAAGTCTTTTTTAGTCCTCTACCCATTGTCTTTGCTTATGCTTGTTCTTTCCCCGAAGACCTCTAGCTCCCTCTTGTTCCACCTTGTGTGTTCCTCCCCTAAACATCCCTGAGGAAGCCCTCTGCTGTGCCAAGTGTGACTCCCACCCAGCCCCTCATATTTCACTGCCCTGATGATTGTGAGGGGGATCACAGGGCCCAGAGAGGGCAGCTGAGGGATCAGGCCCAGGGAGTTTGGGTTTAGGAAAGGCAGGTCCTGCCTGAGCAACCTGATATCCCTTGGGCCCTGGATGAACCACCTCAGGCCTGAAGGAAAAGCGGGGCATGGAGTCTCCCTGGACTTGAGCAAAACCTTTGACTCCATCTCCCACAGCAGAGTCCTGGAAAAGCCCAGGCCTTGTGCAGGGGCACTGTTTGCTGGGTTAAGAACTGTCAGGTTGGCCGTGTCCAGAGAATGATGAGGAATGGTGTTGAATCCAGTGTTGTCTGGTCCCTAGCTGTCTCCCCTGGGCCCAGTCCTGCTCAGTGTCTGTTGTGTGGATGTGGACAAGGGCATAGAGGGTACCCTCAGTAGTAAAATTGTGATGAAAATAAGGTGGGCTGGATGATTGGTTGGCTCTTCATGCTGGCTGGTTGGTGTGAGGCCAGTGGGGTGACATTCAAGAAGAGCAAGCTCTTCGTCCTGGCCTTATGTTCCACGAAGCCCCAGCAGTGGCCCAGTCTGGGGGCAGAGTGTCTGGAAATCTGCCCAGGAGGAAAGGCCCTGGGTTGCCACCTGACAGTGGCCAAATGTGAGGTGGCATGTGCCCAAGTGGACAAGGAGGAGGGTGGCATCCTGGCCTTCTGTGTCAGCACCAGTGTGGCCAGCAGGACCACGGCAGTGACTGTCCCTCTGTGCTGGGCACTGGGGGAGGCCACATCTCAAGTGCTGTGTGCAGATGCGTGGCCCTGTTGAGATGGGATTATCTAGAAATTCCTGTGCGAATTAAGGTGCCAATGAGACCATCTACAAAAATAAACAGTGGGGATTTTCTTTAGCAAGAAATGTGGGGTAGAGAGATAGGGATGGAACAGAGGAGGGTGAGAAGGACAGTGAGTCAAGAGTGGGGGTGGGATGGGGAAGACTAGGTGGTGTTGGGGTGTGGGGAAGAGCAGGGCTGGGGTGGGGGAGGGATCAAGCAGAGTGCAGTCTAAGACTCTTGGCTCCAGCAAGGTCTCATCGGTCCCTCCTCACGCTGTGCTTCTGCACTGGGGGTCCCGGTAGTTCTTATGGAAGTGAGGATCCTGGGTCATTCAGCATTAACACCTTTCTCTAGGCCTTCTTTCAGGTAACCAGGGAGGCGTTTTTCTATTTGCCTTGTGAAGAAAGAATGGGTTTGCCTTCATCTATCTGCAATGCTGAGGCCCAAGGAGTATTTCTCAACTCCGAATCCAGGCTGGGGCAGGGCAGGGATGCCCCCTGAAATTGCAGCCTGGGCCTAAAGTCAGCTTGTGTGGAGTGCACAAGGCAGTGCTGTCATCCCTCCTCAGCTGGCTCTCCCTGACCAGGCTGAGGCTTGGGGGTGAAGGGCTGGGGCTGGCAGCAGAACCTACCTTTGGCAAGTGGTTGCCTTGGCCACCGTCCACCCATCCATTGAAGCACTGACACTCCCTGGTGCTGTTGCCTCTGGGACCTGCCACTTCCCCTGGGAGCTGGGCGAGCTCAGGGTGAGCCGGCGTCTTTGGTGATTGTCCCAGTGCTGGCCCTGGGCTCACTCCTCTGGCTGCCCCCTGAGGCAGCTGAAGGAGAAAAGGCGGTGCAGAGCCCGCCGGGCTGTCTTGGCCATGGAGTGCCATGGCCGTGGGGCCAGGGACTGTGGGACGGCTGCGCTGCCAGCGGGGCAAGCAGGAACACTGCGTGCCAGGGGCTGGCCAGGCACCAGGCAAGACCCAGTGGCTGCTGTGCTGGCAGATGGGGCAGCCTGACCCCTGCAGAGGCTGCACTTTGCATTTGAGGGCTGAGCTGGCAGGGAGTTGCAGGTGGCATCTGAGGGCCATGGAGAGGCGGCAAGTCCGATACGGACAGTCTCTGTGGCCCTGTGACATGGCTGTGTGGTGTGTTCTTTGTCCAGGTGACCTGAGGTGCCAGCTGTGGCGGCCTGTGGTGGCTGTGTGAGCGCAGTGTCCCCCACGTGCCTGCAAGCCCGGGCCTGGCCCCAAGGCAGGTGCTGGCCACAGCAGCCAGGCTGGGCCGGGTTCCCAGCTGGGCTCGCTGCCTCTGGGCCATTGCTGCGCCTGGGCCATCCCAGTGCTGGCCCTGCACAGAGCATGGCCTGGTTCCAGGCCTGGCTATCCCTGCCCCAGGGCTTCCCTCAGGTCCCACTGCATCCTCTTCCTTCATCCCTGCCCCTCACCTTTTGCTGCTTGGACGTGAGTGGCTGCCCCTCACAGGACTCACCATTGGCATTCGCCTCCTCCTTCTTTAACATTGTGGGAGTGCTCTGCTGAACACTGGCCACAATCACCCAGGGGAGCTGCTGCCTGCAGAGAAGCTGCTGCCTCCTCAGAGAGCTGCTCTCCTGGGAGTGGCCACTGCAGGGATTTTTTGCCCTCTGGGTCACCCTGAGGACCAGCATCATGACAGTCTCTGGGCACCATGCTGCCATGGTTCACAAAGGCCTGGTGGTCAAGGTGGAGATGTCTTTGTTTTTGTCCTGCTCATGGTACAGGTGAAGCCCCTGGACAGACTTGGCAGCTCCCTTAGGCTGGGATCTCTGTTCCCCCTCCTGCCATTCACAGAATCACAGAATCACAGAATTTCTAGGTTGGAAGAGACCTTCAAGATCATTGAGTCCAACCCATGTTCTAACCCTTCAACTAGATCATGGCACCAAGTGCCACATCCAGTCTTTTTTTAAGCACAAATGGCTTTTGTAGCTCCTTGGTGGGCGTTCAGAGGAGCTGTTTCCCAAGAGCCTCCTGGCAGTGACCAGAATGTTCTGTGAAGGGTATTTTCTGCCCTAATTACCAATAAGCAATATTACAGGGATGTAGCAGGGATGAGTTTTTTCTTGACCGTTCTTACATTTCTGTCTTTAGGTATACTTCTAGCAGCGTGTCTTTTTATACATTTTTGGGAACAGAATAGTAGAAATGGTTTTTTTTTGAGGAAACGCTTGAGGGAGAAATGCCATGCCTGTCACAGAACGAGAAATGTACTGAATAAAGGTTAATTACTTTATGATTCACAAAATAACTGAAAGCACAGATGAATTCACTGTGAAGACTGACTTTTGAAGCAGGATCAGAGTTGACCTGAAATGCTGAAAGAAGCAGTGAAAATGTACTTTTAGACTAAGAAGATAGCAGGGCTGTGGTTAATGTCCTGTATTTGAAAAGCTGTGCTATCTTTTTTATAAAGAGTATTATCTTTTGTGTGATATTTCAGAATTTTTTGGTTAGGAATTTTTAGACAAATATTGGCTATATCTTTATGTACTTATTAACAGCATTATTAGACTGGAATGTTTTAAAAATTGTGCAAGCATTTTTGCACTAAGAGGTTGTGGTAATAAATTCATATGTAAGAAAAGACAGTCTCTCAGCTATACAGAAGCATTTATATCTCCAGACTATTTTGAGTGCTAGATCACTACTCCTTAAAAAAATCACATAATACTGCTTTTAAATTATTTGATGAGAAAAATGTTCATGCTACTCCTGGGGTTGTATCAGTCATTCACCTGCTGAAAGTCATGGGAATGGTATTTAATGTTACCAGTAACACTATAGTTTTCTTTTAACATTTTAGAGTCATGAAATGCTTTCTAGTACTTGACGTTTGCTTGATCTTGTGAATGGTTAACACAGTAATATAGACAAAATTTAAAACTTGAAAAATTGCAGATTTCGTCATAGGAGATTGCTGTCAGATGTGACAGAGCATTACTACAAAATTATATTTTACATTTTTCATTATACTTTACTTTGTCATCTTTCTTCATTGAGAGGTGAGGTTATCTGGTCTGTAGCTGCCAAACACATTGATACCCTTTTTGCAGCTGAGACATAAGTTAGTAAAACCTAAATTATTTTCAAATTCCTGGTTAACCAAAAGCAAATGTTAGGTTCTTTTCTGTGTATGCCATTAAGGTAGCTTCAGTTAATAATGCTGCTTTATGATAAGCTTTTGTAGCATAATATTTTTAGAAAGCTTCCTGTTTGACCTAATGGGAAAGCAGCTTTCCCAGAGAAAAGCAAGATTTCAGTTAGTTTGTTCTCACTTTCAGTACTGACTTCTTAAACAACTATTCCTGCTGCCATTAATGAATTTTCCTGCCCATGTTTACATGAGAGATGCTAAACAAACCACAGAAAGTAGAGCTGGGAGGGACTTTGATAGGACACCCAGTCTCCATCATGCTCCCTCGAAAGTTGCAGAGAAGCAATGCCTTGCCCCTTCTGGAAGAAGATCTGGTGATAGAAGTTCCACAGTCTGCCTTTAATCATCTCCAGTCCTTGCTATTGCAGGAAACTACAGACAGCTTTTCCTCTTTTCTCTGCAAGTTCTTCCTCTTCATGTTTTTCCTGTCCCCAGTGGAAACTGTTCTCATCCTTTGCACATTGAACTTTTGATGACTTAGCAGCTGTTATTTGATGTTTTCTATCAAGACTCTCTGAGTTTTTCAAGTTAGGAGAATGGACTAAATAGGAAACAACCAAATTTTAATCCAAATCTGCATCACTAGTTCATTTGCTTTCTTTGGGAGTGACAAGTAATACAGTCATTTCAGCAAAAACCTGATTGAAGATGAGGATCTGCTACATCTGGCTGAGCAGGGCTAAATTCATTTCCTGGGGTGGAGAGTGTTTCATGTATAGTCACGAAGCTGTTTCAGATGGAACACAAAACTGAATTAAAAAAAACCAGTGTTGTAACTAAAAACAGTGGTCTGTATAAGAAATAGAAAACTTTCATGGATTAAAAAGCTTTAAACCAGCTTCTGGCATTCTATAATGTTTGGGTTGACTTAGCAAATCTCTAATACCAGAATGCCTTTGGTTATAAATTGAACAGTATCTTAACATTTTGTGCTTTTAATGAACTAGTTCATGAAAATAAAACTGACTATAGTAACAGCAGAATTGTTAAAATTTCAGCAATTGTGATATTTATTCTAGAAAAGGATTTTAAAAGGTATGGTAAATAAAAAGGTCAGTGAGCACTATTAGCAGACAACTGGAGAAAGTAGGAGTGAATTCTTTGTTCATCTGTGGTACAGAGTTTAGAATGCCTTTGCTTTCTTGGGTGTCATGCAGTTATAATTTATTTTAAGGCTTTATTCAACAGGCATTTATTTTTTTCTTTAGGCTTTTACAGACTGAAGTACCATATGGCAGATGGGTCACCAAGCAATAGAAGAATTGAAAAAATTAAATATATCTTATAGAACTGGAGCTTCAGAAAAAAAACGTATTATTTTTTTCTCACCTTACATTTTTAAAACTTTTTTCACTAAACTGCCAAAGGTAGGAAATCTGTGGATGACTCTGAATTAAAACAAACAAATTAACAACAGCTGTTGTTAATTACCTGGCTGAGCAGTCCAGAATGCTGACAGACACAGCAGGGACAGGAAATGCAGTGGACATGTGTGAGCCAAGACAACCAGTAACTTTATTGATCATGGAAACTCAGTTCAGCACAGAGTCCCTTAAATAAATAGTTTAGCCTTTAGTATATGGATTAATTATTCATAATTTCTATTTCATTCCATACTTTGGTTTTTTTAAAAATTTCCATGATCAGTTTCAACTACATTAACTGATTACAATTTCCAAAACTTCTCAATTAAACAGGGATATGAAATTGAACAACACATTCTCCTATTTCCGTTCTTTATTTTTCCTTATCAAAATCCTAGATAGTGTTGAAATGAAATGTTAAATTATATACAGCAGTTCCTTGCAGAGATCAAATGGTTAAAGGAATGTATTGGTTGCCTGTAGAGATGTATTTTGTTATTTTGACTATGGATAATTTGAACCTGGCCAAGTTAACCAGTGTATACCTGAAGCGTGGAAAGATGCAGGAATTATTTTATTTATACATGGTATTTATGTTTATGAAGTTATTTTTACTACTTGTGAAAGATTTAAGTGCACTGAGCACTAGTTCTGTTACCTTTTGTAGAACTCAGCCTATTGGTGGAGACATTTTAATTCAGAGAAGACTGATTTTTCTTTTTTGTTAGTTTGAAGTAGCAGAGTGATCTACATGGAGGTGATAATTCAGTTTGCCAGAGCAGGTATTTTATTATGTTTTAACCTTGCACAGAATATATTAAGTGATTTACTACACATGAAACCATTTCTTTCTAATTACTATTAGTTATAAATATTTTAGAAGACTCTATAACTGATACACTCTGAACCAAAATTGCCTTTCTAAGTCATTAATTTGGAACTTTCAGAGGTTTTTATAGTAACAGTGGAAATTTTTATTGAGGATGAAATATTGCATAAAACCTTCTTAAGCATGAAAACTCTCAATCATTTGATAATATATGAAGGAAAATGTTGCCTTTTTTTGATGGTTTTGTCTTTTCAATGTTTTCTTGCAGGGAGGAAAGACTTATTACCATGCATGTTTTAGTGATATTCAACTTGTTCTGGGAGTAGCCAATGAGCATTTCTGCAGAGTTTTGAGGCTGTGTATGTTCTAGTGTAATGTTTTTAGGTGGAATCCTCCCATATGTTGTTAAATGTTTTTCAGTTAGTCTCAAGTTTAAATGAAGCCTGATAGTGTTTTGTAAAGTCTTCAGCATTATTTAAAATTACTGTCCCAAATTTCAGCAGTCACTGATTTTTTGATATTCCTGTACAAATTACTCAAAATAACCTAGAAAAACAGATCACTTTTTCCTGTGTAACCATGTGTTTGCAGTATGTGCACAGTAATATTAATGTATCTTTCATTTGATTTCCAGCTATAAAATGGTGAGAACTTGTTGTCTCTAAGGTCATATTCATCTGGGTTTAGTGGACTCAGCTATAATATCGTGCTCACAGTTGACACTTCTGATTAGATTTTTTTTTTTTTCTCATTGCTGAAATAATCAGGTAGATAGTTATTACCATAAAGGAGCAAAAAGTGGTTAAATTACTTGCAAAAAAAACCAAATAAAAACTCTCTGGAGACTCTAGCTATACTACGGAAAAATTGAAATTTTGATTAAGCAGGCTTTGAACAGAACGCACTTAAATGCGTATTTATAATGTACATTTTTCTGCATCATGAAATGCTCAAGGCTGGAGCCTTTATTTTTTTTCTGTCTAGGCCATGCACTTAAAATCACAGAATGGTTTGGGTTGGAAGGGACCTTCCAGATCATCCAACCCCCTGCCCTGGGCAGGGACACCTTCCACTATCCCAGGTTGCTCAGAGCCTCATCCAGCCTGGCCTGGAACACTTCCAGGGATGGGGAATCCCTAGATATGCTTGCTGCTGTTTTTGTGCTGGACTTGGTACCTCGTGAATGACATTGACTTGGGATGGAGGATTCAGTTGATCTGCAAAAAGTCTGTTTCTTGGCTATCCAGATATGATTTTTCACAGGAATTTTGAGTCCTTTTATTTATGTATTTTTTCTGTTCTAGCTCAGTGGCTTACACTGCTCTCCTTTTCTGTGCTGTGGTAGTTGTCTCTGGGCTATAACTTTGAAGGAACTTCCTGTCAATGGGTGTACTTACTGCCTTTTAATTTATTTTTCTCTCAATTTTGTTGTCCCTTTGACTGTTTGTGCTAGTAGTTTTTTTCAAAGAGGACTAACTGGGAGTTATACAGATGTTCAATTATATTTCAGTCACTACAGTTATTGGAAAGAGTGTTTATTGGCAATGATCTTGCTTAACAGAACCGTTAAAACCCCCAATTTCCAGATCCTGTTTTTGTCTCAGTATTGTATTTTGTCTTTTAATCCTTTAAGATGTACATTGGCTTTGTCATGTATAATAATATGATATCTCTCCAGAGAATGGGAGACAGGTGTAATGCTTCAAAACTAATATTCTGGACAATTCATTGAGCCTGTGGTCTTTTCTGCTGAGTTGCTTTGTTTGTTTTGAGACTGCACATTAACATCCTGCAAGGTTGCTTGGTTTTGTTCTGTACAATATTGCATTGAGCTGTGATTTCTGCAGTCACTGCCACATCCTAATTCAGCCAACTTAAATAGCTTTGGGACTCACTGTACTCCAAGATCTTAGAATTTTGTAGATGTGAAAGGTCAAGGAAATACCAGTTCCAAAGTACTGGCTTGGTTGTGAAAAAGCTCACCAAGCTGTTGCTTTGAAGAAAAGTAGTTTTTAAACAGCATGACAGCATCAGAACATTAATTTGTTGAGGTATGTAATTAGATACATTTTCACTAGCCTGCTTAATTATTAGTCAGAATTAGGTGATTACTGCATTAATAACTCTCCAGGTAATGTTTTCATTGCCTCAATTTTAAATGCCCTTGCCTTGAAGTACTAAGGGAATGGGTCAAAAGGACCTTATGAATGAGGATCTGGCAGAGAAAATAGGCCCCTTCTATTCTCTTGTACCTTTATGTAAGTTCACTGACAAACATTAAGCTATTTTACAAAGTCTAAAGTTCTGTAGAAAGAATGTCTGATTTTAAAGTAATTTTCTTGGTATCAAGATGAGGACCTCAAAAACAGTCATTCTGCTTTTCTGTAAATAACCTGTCAGACTTTTGGGGATGTGGTGAACAAGTAAAAAATAAGGAATGTTTCTCCATTGCCTCTTCATTGCAAGTTAAAGTTTTGAACTGCCTCTAGCAAAAACCTTAGAAACTGCTTTATTTTAGAAAATGAGGCAGGCTGTTTGAAGATCATTAAAGAGCCTGTAGTTGATCCATTAGGTGAGCAAGCAGTAAACTTCCTGATCCATCAGGCAAACTTAGCCTGGATGCCAAGGGGCAGGCAATGAATTTCTGGGGAGCAGAGATGAAGTTCTGCATGGATGTGACACTGCCACTCTCAAAGCCCTCATAATAAGAAAGTGCCCAACCTGCCACATGTTGCGGCATGGCAGGGTGGTAAAAATGCTGCAACCTTCTTTGAAGTGTCTCCTTCAGCAGCTGCTCAGAGTAAGGCCACAAGAATAGCAATTTCAACTCCTTCCACACCCAGATATCTCAGCAGAGGAAAGGCAGGAAGGGTCTTTGTATGATGTATTCCAGAAACAGCTTATTCCAAAGCAACCAAGACAAAACCCTGTGCTGTGCACAGCCTTAAGTATGGGGTCAGTGACCAATGACCTGAGGGCACAGGGGCGGGCAAAGGGCAGCAGCCTCTAGGGGGGATGAGGGATGAATAATTGGGGTGGGCAGTGCCAGCTGGCCAATGGGAGAAGAACTCTGGTGTAGATTGGCAGTGGTACTGCAGAGCGCCATGGGCTGAGTCCTCTCTATCAGCTTAGGTGGGGAAAACTCTATGATCTCTTCCTCAAAGGTAAAGCCCTGGGGATTTCGCTTGAGGGGGAGGATCCCAGCCACGGGAGCTGCAAAATCTACAAAATGTTGGAGTCTTTGCTGTCCTGGCTGCTCCTGTGAGGCTGCTCCACCCTGCTGGTGCTGCTGCCCTGGCTCTGCTCCCTGGCTGGGAGCTCTGGGAGGGACCCTGGGGAATTGCCCCTGGCAGGGAGATCTGCCATGGCACTCTGTGAGCAGTGCTGGAGCCATGCTGGGGTAACCCTTTCCTGTGCTTCTCATCATCATTGCTGGCATTCTCCTGCTTTCCTGTTTTATGTCTCTTTTTCCTCCTTTATGGGGAAAAAATAAAGTTGAATTATCACTTTGGATGCAAAAATTTAATGTTGTTTGTATTTTAATCTCACTTTGGGGTGTGTGTAGAAGTTAATTCCTTTTTGCAACTGTGGATCAAGGCAAAACTTGCTTCTCACCTTAAGTGGATTTGGACAGAAGACTGTGGGAAAGCACTGGAAAATTCATCTTTCTTAAGCAGTGAATAGGTGTGTTTTATGAATTTCAGACCAATTAATTGGATTCACTACAAGTAAAGTACTAATGAGCTTTTAAAAAATGTCTATAATAAAAATACAAAATGTCTTCATAAGGAGCTACCATATTGCAGAGCAAATCACTGTCATGCTGCAAATGTCTAATATAATTTTTTTAGAAGTCTTACGGGTGAGCTAACAAATAATTCAACATTTGCTTACAGGCTTTAGCTCTTTCTTTACAAGGTGGTTTTGTATTTTAGGATTAAGATGGGTTGTGCATTTATTTACATGTTACTGAAGTGTTCAACAGAGGGAAGTGTTATGGAAAATATTATTAACTAAAGGAAAAGGTGGATCTCATGTTTAAAGAAGAGTGAATTTACCATCAAAGGTTAAAAAGCATGGTAGTTTTAGTGGAGTCATTGAAAGGCTGGCTTTTATGTCTGTGATATTAAATGGAAGTGGTTGAGTGTAAGTTTGAGGTGCATCAAGAACCAGACTGATAATCTCTTCCCTTCTAAAGCAAACCGACCTTCTGGATTACTACATTAGGTGCCAATTTATTCCAAAAGATAAATATGATACGCACCTACTACATAGAATATACCAAATATCTATAAATCTACTCTGGGATTAGTGTATAAACTCCTCAGAGAGGGCTTCAGAAACTTTTTCAGCAAGATGATTGTGGTTTGCTAGATGGGTGCAGTTGGATGCCAAGTAGTCAAGTGTTGTTTCAGTGCTTCTATCTATTTTTCAGAGGAGTGATAGCTTATGTTAGCTGGATGTTTTATCTCACCAATGGCAATGCAAGGTCTTGAAAGTAATCTCAAGTAAATAAATCTAGTCAGAAAATATTATCTTATTTTCCTGACGTACTTCTTTATACCATAAAAGAAGTACTTTTATACTTGTTTTTATCACTTATAGTCTATAGAATGGCTGCTACCTTAAAAAACTGTAGTGTAAAAGTGCTAAACTTTCCTGTCATATTTCAAAAAGAGGATTTAGTTATTTTATTTTCTTCTTGTCTATTTCTTCCCTTATTCCAAAGTCTTTGTTTTGCCCAATTTTTAAACAATTGAAACACCTTGGTTCCATTCCAGTGCTTGATGCATGGAGTTGATTTAAAAAGAGAAAGTTCCTATATGAAAAAGTATAAATGTTATGAAAAAATAATTTCCTATTCTGACCCTTCTCAAGCTTTTATAAAATTCTACCTTTGATACTATAGTCTTAAGTATTCAAACAAATCAAGCAAGTTCTATTTTTTAAATCTTGCCTAAACAGTTCGTAGCAATGTGTTGCTTTGACTTTACCCATTTTCAAAGCTATTTTAGGTAATGGTTTAGGTAATGGTTTCAGTCTTGCACAGTCATTATTTTGTATGAGTTTTTTTATAACTCCCTGTCTTGTTTACCTATTTCCCTCTGATCCAGTATTTCATATGTGAAGAATTATCCTTACTCCAATCTCTTGTGTCTGAAAACAGAGGTTATGCACATAAAGCAGGGTTTTCTTTGGCCATGTTACAGAAAGCAACTCCATTTAACACAGAAGTAGCTTTTACTAATGAATAAAGGACTCACTGTTTAAAACTTAGTTTTTTGGGTTAATGAATCAGTCCCTAACCTGTGCCTGTGACTTAACCAAAGATCCCATAAACTTTTCAGCATAATTTTCAAAAATGCTGCTTAATTCTCAGTTGCATTTTATATCCTACACAAATTGCCTTGCTGACATTTAAAACTGTCTACCCATACACTGCTGTTTATCTCAGTGACCTTCTAGTTCCTCATGTTCTGGTCTAAGAGCTAAGGAGGTGTCATTTGTTCTGGTGACTCTTAGACATTTGAAATCACAGGAGTAGTTAGTTGGAATGTAATTGTCCAAATGAAATTTGTCCCAAACATGAAGGTTAACACTTCTCTGCATGTGAAAACAATCAGGTTTTATGTCTCAGCAGAAATAGAATCCTTTCAGCAATGTATTTAAATACTAGGACATAAAATCAGTGCCTTGTCCCAAAGTAAGAGTGCTGCCTTCTGAAAGATGAAGGATTTCCTTTATTTAGACTATGTTATTGACTTTAAACTATATATTCTCTTTTTACACAGCTCAAATGCACTTCTGAAATCTTCTGTAACTTTCCCCCCTGTACATTTTGTTTTCTACTTAACAAAAATATAAAATGTGAATAGTTCCTTTTGGTTTTGGAGCTGGTAAGGATGCAGTACAGTGTAAGTGACACATTTACTATGGTTCACCACCTATATTTAACTCAGATTTGGTGATGTTTCTGACAAACTGCTTGCATTTAGACCAAGTAGCAGTTCCCCATGATTACCCATGGGCTGGAACAGGAGAACTAATTATCTGAAAATGACAGAAAATAAAGGATTCAATGGCAATATGTTAGGAAAGACATTTTAAAGTAAATACTGAGAGCAATTATTATTGTTAATTTTAATCTGTCAGTTTGACATCCATGAAGTGCTGAGTGCTTTATTTTTTGGGTTATACTATATATAATAACTGGGATGAGCCATAGGGTTGAAGACCTGGAAAGATTTGGTTCTTCACAGTCTTTACAAGTACAAGAACATATTGTTAAGTTTCTACATGCTGTATTTTATTGATTACCCTTTTTGAGTTCTTATTATGATCCTGAATCAGAACCTGTGTTTTTCTGGTTATTTCCAGTATGTAATTTATTGTTGACAAATACACTGGATTCCTACCAAGAACTGCTTAAAATTTTGACATCAAATGATATAGAAAAAGAAATCAGGAGAGAAGTGAGTTCATGTTAGAATGCTACTGAGTGACTGAATGCAGTTGTTTTCTGAGGCCATTTTAAGAGAGAAGAAAATTACTCATTTGAGGTTTAGTAAGAAGAAAATTTAAATTAAAACTATGTTTTTATAGACAATTCCAGTATTGTGGGATGACATTGGCTGGCTGCCAGACACCCCTCCTGGCTTCCTTCCACCAGTAGGATGGGGACAGAGTAAGATGTAAAAGCTCATGGATGCTTATAAGAACAGAAACAGGCAAGAGTCAAGACTGCACGTTGCCAGAAAGTGGAATAACTGTGGGGAATGTTTTGTTGTGAAGGGCCAAGGGTTGGTGTTTGTGTGTGTAAACTGTCCTCCTCTGTTGGTGGTGCTGTTTTTGGCCCAGTCCAATGAGCAAAGACTTTCCACTCAACCAGGAGCTCCATCCAACCTGGCCTTGGACAGGGATGGGGCATTCACAATTTCTCTGGGAAACCTGTGCAAGGGCCTCACCACCCTCACAGCCCAGAATTTCTTCCTGTATCTAATCTAAACCTACTCCCCTTCAGTTAAAGGCCATTCCCCCCTTGTCCTGTCATTCCAGCCCCTGTCCGAAGTCCCTCTCCAGCTCTCCTGTAGCCCCTTCAGGCACTGCAGGGGGCTCTAAGGGTCTCTCTGGAGCCTTCTCCAGGCTGAACAGCCCCAGCTCTCCCAGCCTGTCTCCAGAGCAGAGGTGTCCCCCAGCCTTTGGAGCATCTTTGTGGCCCCCTCTGGACTCTCTGATGTTGGGAGCTCCAGAGCTGGATGCAGCATTCCAGGTGGGAATCCCAGAGCAGAGCAGAGGGGCAGAATCCCCCTGGAAATATCCCTGGGCTGCAGGGGGGGACCTGCTCTGGGCTGGCTGCCCCTCCTGCTCTTCTCCTCCTCCTGCAGCCTTTGAGGTCTGGAAATAACCTCCACACAAAAGTGAGAGGATCCTTTTGCCCTCCTTGTTGGCTTTTTGCTTCTCAGATCTTCCTGATAAAATTCCTTAGACAGAAGTTGTGGACAAAGTAACAGTAGTGGATAATGGGATCCTTTATGAGCTGGTGCAGGAAAAGACACCTGGGAGCTCTGCTGAGTGTGTGTGTAATTAAAACACGAAAATATTACTGTGCAAAACGCTTATTACACCATCCATCACAATCATTCAAAGGAACTGCTGTTTTAAGAGCAGAACCCAATTTTAGTTTGTTTAGCTGTGAATTTAATGAGTAATTTGCTGCTAAAATACTCAGAAAATTTGAAGTGAGAACATTTTCAGGCATATTTGGAGTATTGGGCTTTTTTACAAAGAGGAGGTTTTTTTAGAGATAATTATTTTTAGGTAACATGCAGGAAATCAAACTACAATACTTTCTCCTGTTCCTTGTGCTCTCCTCCATGTGGTGCTGTGTATCTGCAGCAGCACAAAGCAGAATTTCTGAGTAGCTTTTCTATACATTAAAACATTTGACACCGACTTCTTAGCTTGATGGAAGTAAACATTCTGCATGTGTGGATAAATCAGCAACCTGGAACTTGGCATGCAGGAATTGTCTGTCACATCTCTTAATGTTTTGAGTGATACAACCACTTAAAAGCACAGGCAGATTAGTGGATTCCATTAATAATGACTTAAAATATGTTAGATTAATCCTGAATTTATTACCTGTCACATACTTCCAGGCTTAGAGATGAGTGCAGGTATTCCAGAAGTGAGGAAGACTCACTGTGCTGTGGGATAAAAGGAGATCTTTTAGACAAGGCTGTGGATATTTGAGCTTTGAAGTCAGTGCCAAACCTCAACCATACCTCAGCAGAATGACAAACTGCAGAACTTAATTTTACAAATTCTGTTAACATAATTCAAGGTGTTTGATG
Organism: Molothrus ater; assembly: GCF_012460135.2. Taxonomy (NCBI): domain Eukaryota; kingdom Metazoa; phylum Chordata; class Aves; order Passeriformes; family Icteridae; genus Molothrus; species Molothrus ater. The sequence goes on along the minus strand of NC_050478.2, from coordinate 148,932,656 downwards.
ATTTCCTCTGCATTACAATGATGGGCATTTCAGTGAATTCACAGTGATCATTTTAAGGTGGCACATTGCTGCAAATCAGGGAAGATTTAAAGCAAAATGGATTAATAGATCAAACATCTCACTGTGTAACACAGAATTTCATAAAATCATGGAATACATGCAACCTGTTCCACTGTCTTGCTATCCTCACAGTAAAGAATTTATTCCTAATATCTAGCCTAAACCTACTGTTTTTAAATTTGAAGCCATCCCCTATTTTATTTGCAGAGATGCCCCAATGAAGGAAGGAATGATGCATCTGACTCCATGTTCTCAGAAGGCTAATTTATTATTTTATTATACTATATTATATTAAAAAATACTATACTAAACTATACTAATGAATACAGAAGGGATACTTAGTGAATGCTAAAAAGAAAATAATGAAAACTTGTGACTCTTTCCAGTCTCAGCACAGCTTGGCCCTGTGATTGGCCAAAGAGTCAAAACAACTCACACCAGAATCCAATCAGGCAATCACCCTTGGGTAAGCAATCTCCAAACACATTCCACATGAGCACAACACAGGAGAAGCAAATGAGATAAGAATTGTTTTCCTTTTCTCTGAGACTGCTCAGCTTCCCAGGAGAAAAATCGTGGCTGAAGGAATTTTTTCAGAGAATGTGAATGCCACAATCCCCTTTATCTTGTCACTAAATGCCATTTTAAAGAGTCTCTCTCCATCTTTCTTGTGGGTTCCCTTCAGGTGCTGGAAGGCTGCAGTTAAGTCCCCCTGAGGCCTTCTCTTTTCCAGGCTGAAAATTTTTTTGTGGAAAATAATGTGGAGGAAATGAACAAAAAAAAAAAATATCACTGTTGCTGCACCCCGAGCACCTCTGGGAAGTGCTGTGATGGTTCAAGTTGCCAACTGCAGTTTGTCACCTCCTGCTTTCAGCCATCTCTGTGCCTGTGCACGGATTGACAGATGGCAAACATGATGCCAGTACTTTCTTAGAGCTCCAGGTCTGGGACACTGCTGAGCCTGATGGCTCTTTGGGCACTGACAGAAGCTGTAATCAGAATTAGTGGACACATGAGTGTGTCCCATAGACTGGGGACCAGGCTTTTGTTTTGCTTTTGAAGTCAATGCTTCACAGTCCATATGCTTGACACACTGGAGGTCTTTGAAGATGTGAAGAAACACTTGAAGGAGGGAGATGGTGAAAGTTCTTCTGGATTCAGAGAAAGCTTCAGTAGGATCAGAGAAGAGAGGGGTACTGAATATGTAGAATTCAGCTTTATTTTGTGCAGAAAAAGACATTCACACCCATTTCTCCTATCATTTTCAGGGAATCTCATGCTGTTTGTGCTGTTTGGGAGAGTGGGTTGAGAGGTATTTTGTGTTCTGGCACTGTTCTTTAGATATCCTAGTTTTGTTGCTGTATGTGGCCATTTCTTAGAAGTATGAACTGAGAACTTTTCTCTGCAGAATGTGCCATTAGTGAATTTTATCTTAGTTAGGATAAAGACTCTTTCCTTTTAGATTATAGCAGTGAATCTCAGTAAATGCATGTGAGCAGGTGTCCAGCTATGGAAAACTTCAGACATGTTGTATACTACTTTTTTCACTGAAAGACAGAACAGCAAATGAGCATTTAAAATGTGCTGCCTTAGATATTTCTGAAGATGCATCCTAGCAAGTACTAAGAGCTGTGAGCTACAAGAAATCTGAAGTATAAAGCATCTATTCTTTACATTATTGTACTGATTTGTAACTTTTTAGAGTGTGGATTTGTATGAGAACTCTTAGTGCAAGCCAGGATTTATTTTTGGTCTACATTTGTATGTTCATGCATTGATTATTTCATCAGATGTTTCAAAGAAACACTTCAAAATATGAGATTAGACATAACATGGTGTTATTACTTTTAAGAGAATCAGTGAAAACATGCAGCCGCTTAACAGGACATTTGTAGTTTAAGTTTCTATTATAATCTCCATTATATGGCTAAACCCCTTAATTATTCTCTCTCCAGTTACCAAACTTAAGTTGTTCATTGTGTTGGTCTTTCTTTGTATTTTTTAAATAGCCTATGAAAAAGTAAAATAGTTGAATTTGAAGCAGGAAGAAAGGGAGAGCAAGGCCTGAAACATTTGAGTAATGTGGGCAGTGGGTGAGCAGTGTATAATAACTTGCCAGATATTTGCTCTGTAGAGCAGCATTTTTCCTTGACACTATTCATAAAGCTGTCATCCCCACACCACAGTAGAAAGATACTTCCCTCTACACATTTTACAATATCTTGTAAGTTTGTTTGACAGGGCACATGACAGGTCTATCAAAACTGGGAGTCTCCCGTGACAAAATTCAAGACAACTGGCAATCCTGTAAATGGAAAAGGTGGAATTTATGTATGTCAAAAGCAACCCGGTTTTTATTTAAATTTGTAAGAGTTGTCTTCTCACTTTTCCTTCTCATTTTTCTATCTATATGATTTGAAATATTAAATGGGAAACAGGCTGAAATGCTGTACCATGTTTTTATAAAACCTTACATGGACACTTGCTTGTCCTACCCTTGGATCTCTTTATGTCATGTATTTGGAAAGGATTAAACTAGAGCAAAATCAGGAAATAAAAGAAACCTTGTATATTTCCCTTAACACATGAGAGCTCAGTGAAGCAGGTGGCTGAACCCTGCTGAGAAAACCTTGGGAGTTCTTGCACTTGTGCTCAGTGAAGCACACAGAAAAGCTGGAGAGAAGCTCAAGGTAGTGATGGACAGGGATTCCATCAATCAAGCACAAAAGCTGCATTTAAGTGCCTGAGAGCATGAACAAGTTACTTTTATGAATTTGGGGTATACTTGGGATGGTGCAGACATTGTCCACAGCACTTTTGAAAGTGGTGAAGTTGATTATAACTCTTAAAAATGCTCAGTCACTCACCTGTGTTACACAGCTCAACTCAGAGGCCTTCAGGTAAGAAGAGCTGTGGGCTGTGCTCTTTCCAAGGGCTTCCCTGGGTGGCAGAGAAGGTGGCAGGAAGATTCCTGTCTCCTGTTTCCTGCCTGCTGCCTGTTCTAAACTGTTGGAACCCTGGATGCTGACAATTCTAAACTTTCTGTGCTGAAAGGCACAGACCTGCAAGAGAACAGTGCATTTGACCTGAGGCTGTGGAGAAGACTTCCAAAATTGATTAATAGCGCTGGGATTATGAGTGTGTAGTTGGTTAGAAGTGTGTAATAACACAGGGTGGAAAACTTAAGAGTTTGGGGTTTTAGAATATAGTAATAGATATGAAGCAAGATGGAGGTTTTAGGGTGGAGACATGTTGTTCTTCTTTACCTTCTTCACCTTCTTCATGGGTTTGGGTGGTATTTTGTAATTGGACAGAACAGTCCTCATTGTGGGCTTTGAGTGATCAGTTATTGGGTTAAAAGGGAGAATAATTTAGATGTCATTTCTTAATTGGATAGTTTAGCCTTAAAAGACCTTGTAACAAGAGGTAGTTAGCCATTTTGTGCCTTGCTAATGAAAGACTGCAGAGCTCAGGGCTGTGAGCTGTCACATTGATTAGAAACAATAAACACCTGAGGTTGAGCACAAACTATTGTCTCAAGTGCCTTCAGTCCCACCGTGATAGAGGTAGAAAAAGGAAGCAGAAAACCCACATGAATCTTTTGGAGAGGGAGAGAATTTTCCATTTGTGGAAGCAGATCAGAAGGCTCATGAAGGGAGGTTTAGTAAGTGAGTACTGAGAAGGGGGAAAAAGGATTGGCTGAAAGGATGGAAGCTCTGCCATCAGGATGTTAGATTTCAGCAACCAGGGACACTCATTGGAGATGCAAAAATTGGATCATCATCTCTCTCTGGTACCAAAATGGATTTACATTGGTAAGAAATGTGGCAAAAAGCCTGCAGAGTTTTAAAGTGAAGCAGGGAGTGCTGAGGATAGGAGATGTCTGTGCTGCCAATGCTTTTGAGGAGGGGTGGATTTTATTTCAAACTGTCTCTTATCTGATGTTATGGACTTGAATGTCTGGTATTGGATGGAGTGCACCTTCCAATTTGCTATCACAGTGTCATTTCTCTTGGAAAGGATATCTCAAGTTGGTCTGGCCCAGCACACCTGGTCAAGGCATGGTCAGCTACAGCAGGTTTCTCATGGCCATGTCCACTCAGATTTTGGATATTTCCAAGAATGGGCCCTTTATAAGCTCTTTGGGCAACCTGTTCTAGCATTTGTCTATGCTAACAGTAATAAAGCTCTTCCTTGTGATGAAAGGGAATTTTCTGTATTTCATTGCTCCTCACGTTTCTGCTGGAACCCAGTTGGCTTCATCTTCTTTAGGCCATCACACTGGGTGTTTATATGCATGGGTGTGATCTCCCTGACCCTTCTCTCATCTAGGCTGAACACTCCAGTCTCTCCTCAGGTGGTCAAATTCCTCAGTCTTTGGTGACCCTGGGCAGGACTTGCTCCAGTGTCTGCGTCTCTCCTGGGCTGGGGAACCCAGCACTGGGCACAGCTCTCAGGAAGGGCTGAGTAGAGGGGAAAGATCACCCCTGGCCTGACCTGCTGCTGGTTCTCCTGATGCAACTCTTGTAATTAACCCTGACATGATCCAGTTTCATTCTTCAAGAACAAAGTCAAGAAATAAGACTGACCACAAAAGCATCTTCCTGATCCAGACAAACCAAGTCCTGAAAGTGTCCCCATAAAGTACCATGGTGGATTATCACCAAGGTGAACTGATTAAAAAAGTGTAAGAATATAGTGGGCAGAGGAAACTTACTTACAAAACTTTAAAATTTCTGTTCTACTTTCTATTTATTTATTTTTAAATGGTACCAGTTCTCAGAATATTATAATTTCTAGTGGATGGAAAGAGAGGATGGTAGGAGACAGAAGTCCAGATGATTCTATTCCAAAACTGGGCTGACTTTAGGTCCCATCATAATGTTGTGGTTCATATTATCCTGTAATATTTTAAACTTGGATGTTTCTTTTTAACATTTTGAGCTTAATGCAGTTACCTTAGCACAAGTGTATCATCAAATATCTGTAATATTACACATAAGTCTAATAAATTTCATTTTTCAGAACTCATTAGGGTTTCTTCTCTGCTTTAGAAAGTTACTTTCCTTTTTTTAAAACCATTTAGCTTCTTTTTCTTTCTGACCTGGGTTGAATGCAGGTGGGTTGCCTTAGGCAAACAATTACCAATCAACCCTCAAGCAGAGAACTTAGGAGTAATTTACACTTTTCCTATGTTAAAGCTGTGATGATGATATGTTTAAACTGATTTCTTGTGTGTCTTTATTTCAATAGGAAAAAGTTATGCTCCTGCTACCTGGTAAAAATAGATCATAAGTTGCCAAACAGATTGTTTACCATTTGGTGTGATAAAATTAAAATCTTAGAGATGGACAAGAAAAACTTGATTCTTTATAATCTTATTATATTTTTTAAAGCAGGGTGAGACACTTGTCATGTAGATGCAGGAATATGGAGTCAAGTATTGATGCTTTGCTGTTCCTTGACTTTTAAAAGCAACTTTTGGCTACTATTTTTCTTCTGTTGATGAGGATTTCAAACAAATTTATTGCCAAACAGTTCCTGACCTTAAAATGATAAAATTCCTGACCATGTTCTAATTATTGAGCTTAAAAAAAGGGGAGTGGGCATAGAAGAAATTCTGGATGGCTGAAATTATGTATTTTGACAATTTATAAACAAATTTGATTTCTAAAAAAATCTAATTTTTTTAGATTTTTGTCAAAAAAACCCCACCAAACCCACAAAAAAACCAAAAAAGCACACCCAAGAAATCTCAAACACCTGAAATCTTCCAAACAAACTAAAGAAAAAAAAAGGTTTTAAATAAAGCAAAGCCCCATCTTTCTGGTTAAATAAAATTGAATTTGAAAATAACATTGCTTTTCTATCATAATTATTTGAATTGTCTTTTTTCCCTACTCTCTTTTTCTGTGTGAAAATTTAGTACTCTATACAAATATTTCAAGAATAGGAGACTCTGTTTCTTTTGACTACTGACTATTGTGTGATTGCCTGGGATCATACCAAAAATTATTCCTGTCTTTTAGCTGGTGTTGCTGCCATAAATGGGAAGCAATAACACCTCTGTGTTTTTTACAATGTGGATACATTAACTTGCCTTTTGGTGAAATTATTTCTAACAAAGCCAGTATTTTACTACGATTTAGGAAAATTAGAAGGAGTTCTTGGTAATTTTACAGAAATCACAATGTTTGCAGTAGCAACATTTTTAGTTATGTCAAAATTAAAAAAAAATCAATTTCAGGATGAAATAGAAGTATTATGGTGATGTTTTGCAGAGTAACCCATTAAGCATGTATTCTTAGCATCATAATTCTGTAGGAATAGGTACCTAGAGCATCTCAGTGCATTGTCTGACCAGGAGTGAGTAAGGATTCTTGAGCTGCAACTCTAAATAATTGTGCACAAATAGAAAAACTTGGAGATTGTTGCATGTTGTTTTTCTTTTGTCTAGATTAAAACGAGTTGTAAAATTTATTTAGTTTTTTGTTTGTTTGTTTTCCTCAGTCAGTCATTCATTCACTCAAAATAAAAGCCACACATGGCATAAGTTGCGAGGTAAAGAATATTCAAAGTATGTTTAGATGAAATAGTGTTTCCACAGAACAGTCTTCCAGTTTTCTGCTTTTGGTTGTATTTCCCCATTGTGCTCTTTTTTCTGCCAAGCTTATTGGGTGGTCAAGTGGAATTCACAGAACAAGGATGAGTTTTGCTTAGGAGTTAATCGAGTATGAGTAACAGTTGGAAAATGCATGATTGTGTTTTAAACCTCTGAAGTGATGAGTCACTGTTTGGGAGTTTCCTGCTGCATATTTATGAAGTGCTCGGAGATGACTCAGTGTGTTTTTTAAGTAAGCATTTGTAATCGTTTTAAGTGTGTGCTAACCACTTAGGCTGGGAATCAAGTTGGCATCCTAAATAAAATCAAAATAGTGGTTTAAACATCAGGTACCAGGTCCTTCCCTCCCTTCCCTTCCTTCCCTTCTTTTTGTAGGATGATCTATTATTTTTAAAGCATTATTGTTCTGTGTGCAGAATACAGATGTATCAGTAGTGGCAGCTTGAAAACAGGAATGCTTCAAGTATTGTCTGAGTTCATGCTCAGAAATCAGCGCCAAACACTTGCTGCAGATTGGTCAAATTGTCACTGCCAAGTCTTTTATAAATCTATATTTCTGAGAGAGCACTGTGTTACACCTCTCATTTGCTTTGTGACCTTTGCCTCTGGAAAATTTCTCTGTATTTTTGGTAACATCACAGAATTTAAAGTGTCATTCATTCTCAGCCTTCAGGACTCCTCAGTGCAGGTGGGACTGGAGCCAGCGAGCAGAGGCCGTGTCCACCTGGCTGAATTGTGCCAAAATGACATCAGTGAGGACTGGAAATGAATTTTAATGTCATCCCTATGTCTGAATCATATCTGCAATTATTTTCCCTGTGTTTACTGAAGAGCTAAGTCCAGATTCCCTGTCCTGAGGGGAAACTTTTGAGGGAATCACATACAGAGTTTATAGGAGCACTGACTGTGTGTTTCAATGGTGTAACTAAAGGCTTGGTTGCTTGGCAGAGTGACTTTCAAAGAGCCTGCCCAGGGAAAGAAGAGATATCAGAATGGAAAGTGTTGTTTTTCTGCAACTCAAAGAACCCATTTCTAGCCAGAGTAGAGGACAGATTTAATTTCTGAAGTCTTAGTTCTTGAAAACTAATTTCACTATTTTCTTATTCTGTTAGTTTTGATCATCATATTAAGGAGAAGGAATTTGCACTATTCATTCCACATTAAACTCATTAAATCAGTGATAAATTTAGCTCAGTAACTTTACTGATTTTAAAACTGATTGTGCTACTGGAGCATTTTTTTCCAACCCAAGCAGCAGCTGAAAAATCTGAAGTGCTTAGTCTCTCATATTTATGTGTTAATGTCTGTGCTGAATAAACAGATCTATAGATAAAATTGCTCAAGCATTCCTCTTTTAAAGCCCCTTTCTTCATTTGCTTCTACTTTTGAAAATTCACTAATTGGGCTTATCCCTTCTAATCAGAGGAATTCCTAAAAAAATGAGGATTATTTAACCCGAGAATTCCAAAGAGCTCTCCTATAAAAATCTTATCAGTTCCAAGAATCTTTTATAGAATTGATTTTTTTTTTTCTCTGGTTTGCTGGATGCATTGTTTCTTTTAAAGATACCTCAGTTATTGAAGAGGAGGATTTTTATCTTTTAGGGTGTATTTAGAGTATATTTTTTTCTTCAGAGTGTAGTGCAATAATATTATGAATAAAAATTATGCACATAGTGAAGGGAGCTGGCTTCTTCAGCAGAGTGTTTTGAACAGTGAGTGGATTTGATACCTTCCTAACACCATTTGTATGGGATGGATTCCTGCGATGTAAAATAGGAACTCTGGACCTCTCTGTAGGATCTTGTGCCCATAGGGGGGTGCATGTGATTCTTCCTTCTTAGTCTGGAATATTATTTTCATATTCTCTGGTGGTTCAAAAGTTTGTAACTTTGACAAGTTGTATGTTGCCATTGGGGAAGCAGAACAATTAAACCAGTTAATTTACACTTACTATTGGTAAATGTGGTAAAACCAGAAATGAAACTGCAGAGTTTCAGGGTTATTTTATTGGGTTATAGGGTGCATATGTTGTTAGGGGGTATAGGGTATTATTATAGGATACATTTGTTGGGAAACTGTTGAAATGGGTTTTGTTAATGAAGGGCAGCATCATGGTAAGCAAATCTGTCCCAGTTCTTTGAAGCATGTTCAGAGCTCCTGAACAAAGAGAAAATCATTGGTACTGCTCACTTGATTCCAAAAGCACTCCCAGAGACTCTACAAAAAGCTCTTTGAGAGAGGCAAGTGTGCTGTGAGATGAAAGTGATGGTCCCATTGTGAGTTGAGCTGGTTCAAGGTAGGATAAGGGGCTCATTTGCACACTACAGGGTGATCTCCTGCCTAATTCCTTGGGATTGTTTTGTGCCTGTGCATGCTCTTAAAGGATCTGGGCATTAGGGTGATTAGGAATGTGCCAAAAATCAGCAAGGGTAGCACACATGGAAACCAGCTCTTAGGGATTACAGGCTTATCCTGCAATAGGGCTGGGGGGTTAAAGTTTGAGGTGAAGATCAGCCCTGATCCACATGTGCATGGTGAAGTTAATGCACATGAAGAATCTGGAGTCTTAATTCCAAATGCACAGTGATGGACTCTGAATTAATCATTGCAGTGCAGGGTAGAGATCTTGGAAGCATGAGATGCTCTACAAAGGCAAACAGAATATTAGGAATAGAATATTAGAAAGTAAAGGAATAGAGAACAAGCCAAGCAGTTCTTTCTTTACCTCTCTTTGAGTGCAGTCTTACCCTCTTTTCTCACCAAGGACATGGTGGAAATAGAAGGAACAGGGAAGGGGTTGAGGAAGAGCGAAACAGTGTAGAAATGTTTGGCATGAAAGAAACAACTGAATAACTTTGTGCTGTTACCCAGGGAGTTGAGGTTGTTGCTTATCAGCCTGTTTAGGCTTGGTAGTGTTGCTTTTGTGGGAAGGTTGGAGGAGGACTCAGCCTGGACTCACCATTTGCAGACCTTAGTAGTGTTGTAGAGGTTTGCAAAAGTCTCACTTGGTAAGTGGGAATATGTTGTGGGAGGTAATGCTTGTTTGCTGGGTCTGGAGCAGCCAGATGTGCTGTGGAGCCATTAAAGAGAGTCCTGTGCTCACTCTCTCCAAAGTGAGAGGTGACCTGCCTGTGAATGAGCAGCAGCAATGAGCAGAGGTGTCAGTCCCAGCTGGGAGTCACTTCTTCAGCACTTGTTTCTGGTTTATTACTGAAGTTCTTTCTGAATTGTGACTGGGTTTATATGTAATTTCATTTAGGGTTTCATGACATGTGAGGTTTTTATGCTGGAGACATATCTTTGTTATGCCCACATCTTGGTTTTATCCACCTCTCCCTGGGGTGTGCCTTTAGTGAGAAGGGATCTGCCAGCATTTGTGCCTTTACTCTTGGGGACTCTGCTTGGAGGGTGAACTGAACAGGTTCAATGTACAAATGTATCCTATAATAATACCCCATACCCCTAACTACATATATACCCTATAACCTAAGGTTTCAGTGAGGAAATAGGTGCAGTGATGCTGCTTTACAGCACCCAGCACGTTCCTAGCCATTGCTAGGAGAACCAGGTGGTCTCCACATAGAGACATTTCCCCTTGGAAGGGTGTGTATATGTCTGTGATTTCTTCATCAGCTTGTGTCCCTGCATTTATTCTTTCTTTCTGCCTTCCTACTTCAGAGTCAGGGCAGGATTTATCCAAAGCACTGTGGCAGCTGTGGGAGGGGATTCTGTCCCTCTGCTCTGGTCAGACCCCACCTGCAGTGCTGTGTCCAGCTGTGGGGCACAGGAATGACATGGAGCTGTTGCAGCAACTCCAGAGGAGGCCACCAAGATGATTGGAGGGATGGAGCAGCTCTTCTGTGAGGAAAGACAGAGAATTTGGAGCATTCAGCCTGGAGAAGAGATGGCTTCAGGATGGCCTCATTGTGGCCTTCCAGTACCTGCAGGGAGCCAAGAGGAAAGATGGACAGAGACTGCAAGGGCCTGGAGTGATCGGACAAAGAGGAATGGCTTCCAGCTGGAAGAGAGTGGGCTTGGTTTAGATAAAAGCAAAACCATTCTTTACCATGAGGATGGTGAGGCCCTGGCACAGGTTGCCCAGAGAAGCTGGGGCTGCCCCATTTCCAGAAGTGCTCTAGAACAAACTGGATGGGGCTCTGAGCAGCTTGGTTTAGTGGAAGGTGTCCCCATGCCAGGGGGGGTTGGAATGAGATGGTCTTTAAGGTTCCTTCCAACTGATGCCATTCTTTGATTTCAGAATCAGAGAAGCTATCAAGGAACATGTGTTCTGACTTGCCCCTCCATTCCTTCTCATCCTCCAAGACCAGCATGCAGGGTTCCTTCCCCAGCATGTTTTTCTAACACATTTTGCAGTTTAGTGTCAGCAGACAGAAAACTCTCCATGGGAATGTTCCACATAAAAGTTACTTGTGTTTAAATTATTTTTAATCTCTCATCTGTAGCTCAGCCAAGAATGAGATGCTGTGATAGTTGTGGTCAGCAGTCACCCAGGCTAAGGTAAAACCTTTGAGGCAGCTGAGAATGGGCATCAGCCCCTTGGGCATCCAGCTGCAATAGTGGGACCCAGGAGGCCTGGATGCAATTTGCCTTTAATTAAAGAAGGCAGAATTCTGTGATTAATACAACAAAAATAATTATGTATTTCCTGAATATTTCCAGAGGGGATTGAAACTCTAGGAGGGAATATTGTTCAGGGGAATTATGCTGTATATTCCTACCTTCTGTCTGTAGGAACTAAGAACTTGTATTCCAGCTAAAAAATGTGCACAAAATCACTTGTGAATGTGTGGCTGCAATAGTCAATTAGGAAATGCAGAGTTTAATGAGAGATGAATGCTCTTCAGTCCAAGATTGCTGGATATTCTATTTTATCTGTCAGCCTGTGTATCTGTTTGTCAGAGCGACCTTTGATTCACCCTATTTGTTAATGCAGAATGACTACACCAGCCCTGCCTTTAAACTTAATATTATTCTGCTCACATCTCCATTCTCATTATAAACATGGCTATTTTTAGCCTGCACAGATTCAGAATATGCCTTGTAAGCTTAAGGGGGATTTATTGAGCTCCTGTGTGTATTCACTAGAGATTCCTTGTTGAAGCTTACTGATTTAGGATTGGGGAGGGGTAAAATGTACTATTTAATTCCCAGTATATGCCTGCAGGAGCTATATTTAACTTCAGCTACTTGCCATTGTGCTATTTTTGCTGAGAGATGCAGCACTTCCATTGTTCAGGGGTTTAACTAGACAGAAATGTGGATGGATGAGCTCCATAAACCCTGGTGTGGTGCAAGAATTGCTGCTGAAAGTCACTTGAGTAACACTGCACCAGAGCTGCACACAACAGGCACCTTGTTCACTAAACAGGGTGTGTAAAGCCACCTGTTAACACAGGTGCTAAAAATGACATTGAATTGTGTGGCAGACTGATAGAGAAGCTTAACAGGAGTGGCAATGTGGGCTTTGTTTGTATTTGTACATGTAAAGGCCTGACTTGCTGCAAAGGCACAATTTATTTCATTGCTTAATCAGTTGTTAAGAATTTTATCCTGGCTTTTGTAGTTGCCAAGTGTATTTTCAGTGGAATAGAGAAGAGAAAAATTAGCATGGAGAGTGTGTGCTGCAGTTGGGTCCAGGAGGATGATTACATATGCACTACAAGATCATTACATATGCATATCCTTTTTATAATGCATGTATCAGAGCTTCTGCTATCAATTACTGCACTGTTTGGTGCTCTAAGGAACAATATCTACAGGGAGAGTCTCCTTTTCTTACTTGGGCAAAATTAGGAATTATGCCTTGATCAATCAAGTATTCCAGTGGATTCAGATTTGCTTCAGGATTGACATGCAGACAAAAGTGTAGGATTTATGTTTTAGCAAAAAAAAAAAAAAGACAGTCATATCATCTATGGAAATGCAAAAACCCTAAAGGACCTTTTGTGTATCAGAAAATAAGATAGGTTAGCCATGAGTGAAGAGATTGATACTGTCCAGCGAGAGTGCAATGAATAAATCTCTTTCTGCAAAGCAAATGGATCTCTCCCTGCTTATCTCAAGTCCATGGTTGGACTTGATGGTCTTGGAAGTCTTTTACAACCTTAGTGAATCTATGTTACTGTGATGTCACTGTGCACTTTATCCCACCAATTATTTTCATGTAAAAATTCAATTCATTACTACTTTTTAATAATAATAATAATGAGGTAGTGTTTCCTACAGGCAGAAAACTATAAACATTTGTTGACATGTTCAAATTCTTACCTTCATTTATTAACATGGACCTTTCATTACAGCCTAAGATTGTGCCAGACACTGAAGACATTAGAGAGAAACAATTTGTTTTCAATTTTGAAACAACACTCACCTTGAATTAGCCCTTTGAGGATATCAGCATCCAAGTTCTTCAGGGAGCTGGGACCAGAGACTCCATGCTAAGGAGTTGGGCAGATTTCAAACCCCAGATTCCAGCAGTGCTGTTCTTGGGGATAAATAAAGAAGGAATACATACTTCTGTCATTTAACTGGCAGATTTTTTTTTCCTATTAGATTGGAGATTTTTGTCCTCCCAAGTAGAAGTATAGGATTTGAAGGTATCCAGAAGTATCTCTGCCTTTCCTCTTTAGCAGTGTTGGGAGTGTGGTTTTTTTTCCATTTATCCTCCTGAGAGCAAGTGGGCAGGAGGAAATTCAGCCCAGGGACATAGAGGCACCACTTGCTTCTCCCAACACTGCTGTTAAGCCTCATTCTTTTTACACAAAATCATCCTTTAAGCCTCTTTTTTATATAGACTTTATTCTTTGTCAGGTTACCATGTGGAACCAAGGGCTGTAGATTCAGTGATGAGAGGGAGAAGCAAAAATGACAGGAATTCTTTTGTTAGACCATTGTAAATAAAGCTCAAGAAAGTGCTAATCTATATTAATTTTGATAGCCAGATGAATACACAGGCAGAGCTGTGTGCATTTCCAAATGCCAGGACTGGGTTTGGAGCTCAGTGCTAAACATAGACACAGTCCTTGTGTTCACAAATTGCTCCAAAGTGGAAGCTTGATGTATTTGAGTCTCATCTTCCTTGGTTTCAGCTATTTAGGCATCTCCATTTCCTTCCCAATGCTCACTTTTTAGCCTTTTCCTTAAAAAGAAAGATTCAGCTGTGTCCATGCCCTGTATTTGTATCTGAAACATGTTCCTGGACCAGCATATCCCACGTGCTTGGATTAAAAGCTTGCAGGACTTTTTGAGGTTGATCCAGTTCTGCACATTTTTGGGGACATCTCTGCTGTTGTCAGGAGCTTGAGCATTGTCAGGGTCACCTGCTGCCCTTGAAAAGAATGTGGTTAATTAGAGAAACTCACTTTCCCCTCGTTACTGCCAGATCATTTAATTAGTTACAGCTAGGCAGCTGAAATTCCTGATCCATGGTTTATTTACATAAAGCTCTTTCAAGATTTTCAACATTGCACCCAGCAGAAGAAATGGAGAAATTCATTTTGGTGAGACAGATCCTCTGGTGCCTTTTGTGAAATGGAACTGATGAAGTAGCAAAGTTTTATTTCTTTCTTTTTACTGATGAGGATTTTACTGATTGTTGCTCAGAGTTGAGTATGAGAGTGGAATGGTCAGAGAAGAAGAGGAATGAGGGAGGGAGGCAGAGAGAACTTAACAAAATTGGTGTTTAGGGTAAGGTTAAGGAAAAAAAATCCCACACCCAAACCAGAAAACACAAGGCAACAGGTGAGAAAAGGGGCTAAAGTCAGAAAAGTTGGCTGAACACTGAGGAATGTGTGGAACCAGAGCTGCTAATGGGAATCAGGAGTAGGATAGGATTTGGGAATAAATCTCATTTACAGTTGGGCAAGTAATCTGTATTTGTTTTTTCCAAAGGAAGGTGTATTGAAAGGGTACACACCTAGAATAAATTATTTTTCAAATTTCAAGCCCTAATTGCATAAGAAATTATACTCATTAATGAGAATTGCATTCTGGAAGCCATTCAGAAGCTAAAATGGAAAGATTATGTGCTGAATTGCTATATTTTTTGAGTCTGGTCTTCATGCTATTTTTTTTCCCTTAGTTTTTAAGTATTGTGGATTTAAGGAGGAGTCTGTAGTGCTACAGTCTGGTATTTCTTCAGTCACTGCAGTCAGCATCTGCAGCTCCTTGGGAGCAAACTGCCTGTAGCACTGACATTTCATCTTCTATTAAGGGCTGAGATCTACTTAGTGTCATTTTTATTGTACTAAGGGAATTTTAAAAAAGACCTGGAAACACAGTGTATGTGAGCCTTGCTCACAAATGATGATGATGCTTTGTGTTCCTCTATGGAAGTTTTATTTTCCTTTACAAAGAGAATATAATGATTGCATCTCTGCAGGTGGGCCCTTATATCCTTGATTTATAGTTCCTGAACATGTTCTTGCTCTGAGATAATTCTTCAGCTAAAATTTTATTATTTGCCACACAGAAGTCTGAGCACTTTTTTGGGGGACAAATTTTCATGTGTCTGGGATTCAGTCAACCATCCCTCAGTTGAGAGAAAGGGCTGAGCACCATATTTCACTTGCCAGCACAAGAAATGCCCTTCACACAGCTTTCCCCCCATTCATTTCTCTATTTAATTTGTCATTGTCTGTTTTGACTTTTCTGTTCTCAGTAACATTCCAGCTTCTGCATGAGTAGCAATAATCTATAGAATTAGGTGGAAATTCTCTTTAGATTTGATTTCGCTTCTGTGGAGGAAGTACTGTGGAAGTAGTTCAGCAGAAGTAGTTGTTCTGAGCTGTGGATTGCAATTAAATTGGCAATTAAAAATCAGTATTAGAGGTGTTGCTGCTCAGAGTCACCACTGAGGTGTTGGCAGCTGGGAACTGACTGGTGCCAGTGAGTGAGGAAACTTTAGTTCCCAGTGGTTGCTTTTCATTTGTGGCATCAAACCTCAGTTCCTTTCTAACTTTACTTTAAATTTTATTATGAGTCAACAAACTGGTGCCAGTGGAAAATACGTTGAGGAAAAAAAGCATGAAAAACCAAACCAGCAACTTTTGATAGTTTATCTGCAGAATGTTTCTGGTAGGTGTCATTGATAGTGGGTGCTGTTGGTTAAGAATCTCTCATTTGGAATTTAGATGCAGAAACATTTTTGTTTCCTTTTCTTCATCAATAGAAGGAAGGACCAATGAAATCATAAAAAAATTTATCAAGCCAAAGCCATCACAGTAAATATTTACTGTTGAGTTTCCAGAATGGAGCTCTGCCTTAAAAACAAGAATCCCCCAAAGTCCACAGGCTTCTGAATTTCAGATGTATTCAACAGTTATCAATATTCTTTTCCTGCCTGCCCTGAAAGCCTGGTGCACTCTCTCCTTCCTTCCTTTTGTTTTTTATAAATAATCTACAGGAAGAATGGTGTTCACATTCTGCCATCTCATTTTCAGTCTGCAGTGATGCAATTTGGAGAATTCTAAGTGATGCTATTTGGGTTTGTAAGGATGAAGAGAATCTGCAGCTCAGGCTGTGATTTCTGCAGGTTTCACAAGGAGTCAGGGTACAACATTATTTAAATTGGGGGCCGTAGCATTTGGGCCATTCTCTGCAGGTGCTGTGGGAGGGAGTGGTAAATTATTTGAAATTTGTAGGTTTATGAAAGTGTAGGATTTTCTTTTTCTATCATTGAGATAGAAAATAAATCTTTCATATTATAGGTGAAGTAATATTTGAGGTTTTAAAGGAGATTGAATTTTGTTGTAGTTGTTGTGGGGTTTTTAAAATATTTTTTTCTGGTCATATTACATAAATCCTAAGCAATGAAACTTTCTCTAACCACCTGAAGGCTCCTGAAAAAAAATTATTTCCTTCTGTCATGCTCCTCCCCTGCACATCCATCTACAGTCCTGATGTGAAGTGTGCCTGATGTTTTTTCTTTGTGTGCACATGCACGTTCATAGACACCTGCAAACCATCATGGCCAGAGAAAGGACAGAGGTTTGGGTGCTCTGCAGTTGTCAGAATCTCCTGTCTCCTCAGTCTTTACTGTGCCCAGTTAGATCTCACATTTTGGGTGGGAAGGGATGTCCTGCTGCTGTCTGGATTAACAGAAGATGGTTGGGTTTCCTTTTCCTTGTTCTCGCCAGTGGGATTTCAGGAGACACAGCATCATCAGCAGGATTTCCCCCACAAATTCCTCACTGCAACAAGGACCAAAATTATGATGGTGCCCTTAAACCCCTCCTGCTCATCAGTGGCACATAATGGTTGTGGTTTTAACCTTTGTTCTGGAGGTTTTTCACTTGGTCTAGGATGGAAAGGAGTTTGAATCTGGAATAGTGATGCTCTGTGACCTTTCAAGCTGAAATCTGTTGTGTGTTTACCTGTAGTGACACAGGGCTGGTCCTGTTAAGCAGCTTTTTTCCATGGTCCTGTGCAGAGGGAACCATGGAGCTTTTCCCAGCAGGACTCTGTGAACATTGCAGCAATAATGCAGAACATGCACAGAGTTTTCACCATGCCCTAATTGAAATTGAAGTCCATTCTCACATTGCAACATAAGTAGTGTCAGATCCCTGTACTTACAGAGTCCGGCTCTGATTTTTATGAAATGGTCCAGCTGGTTAATTAGGATGAAGTATGTTTTGAATGGGTTTGTGCTTTTTTATTTTTGTGTTTAATATTGATTAGCTCTTCTGACATAACATAAACTTGAGTTCATTAAGTACAAATTAGGAATTGACATAAACAGAGTAGATGGGTATGTCCAGAGTGCCCAGTCAAGGGTTTTATTTGTATTGTAAGGTGGCTCTCATGAATTTTAATGAAACTAAATTAAGAATTAAAATTATTCCACTTAAAAGCGAGTTGGAAATAGGCAGAACAGTTAAGTGCACACATGCAGCAGAACTTTAAACTCTTGATTTTGGTATTCTTTAAATCACTGGACTGTGGTTATTTTAGGAAAATGATTCTATCTCTGTTTCTTTTCCTTCAGCCAGACTTATAAACAGAATGGTATCAAACAGAAATGGAGTTTTTTTCAAGTTGAAAAATCCTTAGATTGTTCCTTAGAGCTCTTGATAAAAAATAACAGGTCTCATAAATTTTTTGTGAATCTTCTGTTGAAAGGCAGAGTGCTTTTACCTTTCTGAGGCTTGATGATGTCTGATAAATAGATTTGCTGGATAAGTTGTTGACTTGAAGTTGGCATTTTTTGCCTTTTTTTTAATAAAGAATGAGCTAAAAGCCAAACAAAGGCGAAATGGGTGTTGTTTCTAAAGCCTTTTAAGAAGTGTCTTTCCTTCCAGATACAGGTTTCAGCATAATATGTGATGTCCTTGTCAGGCTGCAAGGCTGGCACTGCCTCTGTCCTTGCTCTGAGGTGTGGCAGTAGCAGCTGCCTGAGGACCAGGATAAAAACTGAGAAAATAAAAAAAAATCCAGTGACATTTCCCAAATTCTCACCCTGCTTCCATCAAATCATATTTCAGGGACATAATGAAAGAGGAGGTGGTAAATAATCTTTTTGGATCAATCAAAGGGTTGTTCTGGGTTTGAGCACTGATGATGACGTGGGGACTGTGCTGGGAAGCTGCTCCCATGCTGTTCATCGAGGGGAGAGGCACAAAGCCCCAAATTTCCTCACAAAAGTAAAGGCTCAGTGCTGCTGAGAGCAATGAGTGCAGAAAGCTCATGCTAGAGAATCATTTTAAATATTTACTAGCCAGCCATTTCCTCTAAAATGAACACAAAGACAAGGTGCATGCAGTTAGGTGTTGCTCCAATCTGTTAGTTCATGGACATGAGAATGAGAGACCAGATTTTTTTAGCTTTGTATAATCTTTATCTGCCCCCCAACTTTGAAGCTTTTCCATTTGATTAGAGAGTGAAGTGGTGAATATTTTTGAAGAGAATGAAGGAATGGAGCATTGAATAAACCCTAACTCTTTTAAGCAAATTTTTTCATTTTTTTGGTGTTGAATGTGATATGGAGAGGAATTATGTAAAGGGAAGTCCAGCTGACTTTGTGCTGCACTCTTTAGTTTTCCAAAGGATTAGGCAACTGTTTGCCTAAGCTGCAGTTATTTGTTAGATTGCCTTTTTTCCTGAGATAACAGAATAGATGGGTTAGGAAAGCAAATTTGCAAATCACTTCTGTGGCCTAATTTAATTGAACTTGTGAAATGCACGGTAGTGAAAAATAGCTAACAAGGAATTGACTTTTATTCCTCTAGACACTGGAAGCCATTCTGAACTTCAAGTACTCTGGTGGACCAGGACATGCTGAAGGATACTACAGGAACCTTGCCCTGGGTCTCCACGTGGAGGTGGAGCCCTCTGTTTTCTTCACTCGCATCAGTACCCTGCCAGCCACAAGGTGAGCCTTGCCCTGACTCTTGAATTTTCACTCATTGTCTCTGTTCCATTGAATATAACTTAAAGACCATATTGGAAACATTTTTAGTATCATCAGTAGCACGTAGGTAAAGAATTATGTGAAGAAATTTTCAAAATTGCTCATTTAGGAGTTTACTGAAGTAATTCATGGGCATTCAGCAGCTTCTGAGGTTCAGATGTTTTCTCATGATGATGTATTTTAGCAGGGCCTGGAAATCTCATGTTTATCGTACAATTTGATGACTTTTTCTGTATCTCTTAGCAGTTGTGGTGTGTTGTGTATAACAGAGTTTGGAGTTTTTATGACAGAATCTTACTGAAAATGCAGGTGCAAATAATGTGACAAATAAATTGTGACCAAACTCTCTGTTTGTTTTCTCCTGGAAACCACAGAGTAGTTTCACATGCCATAGTGAATATTAAAATCAAGGCAACACTTGATGGTGGTCAAATGCTGTGATAATGAAAATCTTTTTGAATAAAATTTATCAGCCACTGAATGCAATCAGTTTTAATAATTAGTAGGATTATTGTAAAATCCCTCTATGCACAGTGGGAGCAAGAATTTGGTTTGATTAAATTCTGAGATTATTTCAGTGCAGTTATGTATGCAACCCCATAATAATAATAGTTGAGAGGGAACTTAATTGATCCAAGAAATTCCTGCTGGGCCTGGGACCCTTTCATGAAAAACTTCAGAAATTTAAAGATGGGCAAGAAGGAAATGCCAGTCTAGGAGATACTGGGTGAATATTTCATTTTCAAAGGAAAGCATTGAGTTCCCAGTATCATACCATGGCAGAAATGGCCAGAGGTAGATGGACAGCCTGTGGCAGCAACATAGCCTGAAAAATAGGGCTATGAGCAGAAGAATTAAAGCATCAAGGAAAGTTTTTAGGCTTGAACATGCAGAAAAGTTGTGAGAGTCTGGAGCAAGAAGAGTGATAAGATGGGATTTTTGCTAAAACATATGTTTAAAGCAACTTCTGCTCCTGCTGAAGGGAAGATGACTGACAAGGGGGTTGAGTTTTTAATCATGACACTGCCAAGAGGGATGGGATCCTGTTCTTCCCCACAGGGGATACAGCAAATAATGACCTTTGCAGATAGCAAGGGAATTTTAAGTTAGGGAAAGGTACTGAAACTCTGCAATAGGTTTTTTTTAAGAAAATGTTCAAAAATGAGACAAACAAGATTATTTTTAATGAGTCATTTGTGTCCAGCTCTTATGAAACCATATGGTTCTATTAGTAAGCAAATTTCTTGAGCATTTTGCTGCTTGAAAGTGTAACATAACATGGTTTTATTATTTTAGGAATTGCTCAAGTAAAGCAAATCTGATGCTGCTTGGCAAAGTCAGAACACAGTATCCAGAACAACTGTTTGCAAAATTCTGGGCCCCTTTTTAATGATGTTCAGTTTCATCCCTGCAATGGCACATTCTTCAGCCTTTGAAGGTTTTCAAGAGTGAATAAGTGATCTCTCTTGAACAACCTGGAAGTACCACAGCATCAGCTAAAAATAGTTTTCAAGAAGACTCATTATAGAGGTTAAAATAACCAGATTTCATTTATTATTTGAATGCCTAGTTCCCTCCATTCAGTGTCGAAAAAGCTCTCCATACTGTCAAAATGTATATTTTTAGTGGACAGACTGCTCTGTGGTTCACTGCAACTCCTTATAGGGTGGATTGGGAGTGAAGCTGCAAACCTTCCACAAAAGCTTCAAATGCAACCTGATGCTTTTATTTGACTCTCCCTTGTTGGGATTTTGGCTTTTTGTGCTTGGCTTCCCCAGCTGTGTTTTGTGTAGGCCAAAGTTATCCCACCTCTGCCTTGTCAATCTGCTCTCTGGAGTTCTTGATGTGGGGCAGGCATTTAATCCTGGAATCCTTACACACAGAGGTAATTCAGAGTTTCTGGGTTAGCAGGACAGTTCCCCTCATCATGTGGCAGCTGCTGCTGTGTTTAGTGGCTCCAGTTCATCTCACCTTGTGTTTCCTTCCTCCTTTGCTTGTTCACAACTCAGATCAGTTAAGTCATGGAAACTTTCTGTGATTTCATGGTTGGAGATGTAGTTAAAGATGTGGCTGCTTTTCCGGGTGTTTAAAAGCTTTACTGAGTTAGAGAAAAAGACTGTAATATTTACATGGCTCTCAGAAATGTTTTCTTGCCAGACCTGTCATAGAGGAAACAAAATTTGCTTTTTATTGTTGATAATCTCTGCCAATATCTGAGACACAATGACAGCAAATTATAATTATGGTTTTTTTACTTTTACTTGCTCTTGTAAAAACTCAAATCTGATTTCCTTTTGGTTTACAACTGAGACTTCATTGCTTAAGTACTGTCTGAGGTGCTGAGCTATTTTTGTTTAGTCATTACAAGAAATTGTATTTTATAATTTGCCTCCTTAGCTGTCATTTATCATTGCTTTCATTATCTGGATTAATTTTTTTTCCTTTCCTTTTTCATTTTATTGTTTTTATTTTACATTTTTGCCTCCACAAAAGTAAGAAACATTAGCTTACTAACTCCTGGGCTTAAAAAGTCAAATCAAACTAAAAAGACTCTGAGCATTGATTCTTCCCTTAGGCCTTTAGTGAAAAAACCTCAGGAAAAATGTTAATGAAAACACTTCTCCCCCCATTGTAGCATAAAGATTATGGTTTATGCAGAAGTCTTCCAAACTTAATTGGTATTTCTTCTATTTAGCTTCTGGAGCAGAAGTGCATGGGAAATATCACTGAAATAACTGGGGATTTGGGCTTGGCTTTTGTTTTTTAAATATCTAAGCAAAATTATATCTTCCACTCATGCACAAGTTCTGCCTCATGGGGAGAAGCTTCATTAACCACACCTCAAATATATCTTCAGTTATTTAGTCATGACAATAGATCCTTTTAACCTTTGTCTGTTCTGCTCTGGGGGGTGGAAATGGGGTGGATGCAGCCCTTGTGACACTGCAGTGCCTGATCTGCTGCCTGAGCCTGGGTCACATCTCTGCTCTGCTCACTCTCAATTCTGGTCCAGATCTCTGCTCTGCCCACACCCAATTCTGGTCCAGATCTCTGCTCTGCCCACACCCAATTCTGGTCCAGATCTCTGCTCTTCCAACACCCAATTCTGGTCCAGATCTCTGCTCTTCCAACACCCAGTTCTGCTTAAGATCTCTGCTCTGCTCACTCTCAATTCTGGTCCAGATCTCTGCTCTTCCAACACCCAATTCTGGTCCAGATCTCTGCTCTTCCAACACCCAGTTCTGCTTAAGATCTCTGCTCTTCTCACTCTTAAGTCTGGTCCAGATCTCTGCTCTGCCCCCACCCAATTCTGGTCCAGATCTCTGCTCTTCCAACACCCAGTTCTGTTTCAGATCTCTGCTCTGCCCCCACCCAATTCTGGTCCAGATCTCTGCTCTGCCCACACCCTAGGTGGTAACCCGCCTAGTCGATGCAGGTAAGGCTGTAGATGTTGTTTACTTGGATTTCAGCAAGGCCTTTGACACTGTCTCCCACAGCATACTCCTAGACAAGCTGGCAGCCCGTGGCTTGGACAGGAGTGCTCTGTGCTGGGTCAGGAACTGGCTGCATGGCCGGGCCCAGAGAGTGTTGGTGAATGGTGCTGCATCCAGCTGGCAGCCAGTCACCAGTGGTGTTCCTCAGGGTTCTGTGCTGGGGCCAGTTCTGTTTAATGTTTTTATTGATGACATGGATGAGGGTTTAGAGTCCTTTATTAGCAAATTTGCAGATGACACTAAGCTGGGAGCGTGTGTGGATCTGTTAGAGGGACGGAGGGCTTTGCAGAGGGACTTGGAACGGTTGGAGGGATGGGCAGAATCCAGTGGGATGAAGTTCAATAAGTCCAAGTGCCGAGTCCTGCACTTTGGCCACAATAACCCCCTGCAACGATATAAGCTGGGGACAGTGTGGCTGGACAGTGCTCAGGAGGAAAGGGACCTGGGGGTGCTGGTTGACAGTCGGCTGAACATGAGCCAGCAGTGTGCCCAGGTGGCCAAGAAGGCCAATGGCATCCTGGCCAGTATCATGAACGGTGTGGCCAGCAGGAGCAGGGAGGTCATTCTTCCCCTGTACTCAGCACTGGTGAGGCCACACCTTGAGTATTGCGTCCAGTTCTGGGCCCCTCACTTTAGGAGGGACGTTGAGATGCTTGAGCGTGTCCAAAGGAGAGCAACGAGGCTGGTGAGGGGCTTGGAACACAAGCCATATGAAGAGCGACTGAGGGAGCTGGGGTTGTTCAGCCTGGAGAAAAGGAGACTCAGGGGTGACCTTATCACCCTCTTCAACTTCCTGAAGGGTAGCTGTGGTGAGCTGGGGGTCGGTCTCTTTCTCCGGGCAACAACCGACAGAACAAGAGGACACAGTCTCAAGCTGCGCCAAGGGAGATGCAAGCTAGAAATAAGGAGGAAGTATTTTACAGAAAGAGTAGTCAAATACTGGAATCATCTACCCAGGGAGGTCGTGGAGTCACCATCCCTCGAAGAGTTTAAAAAAAGACTGGATGTGGCACTTGGTGCCATGATCTAGTTGAGGTATTAGAACATGGGTTGGACTCGATGATCTTAAAGGTCTCTCCCAACCTAGAATTTCTGTGTGATTCTGTGTGAATTCTGGTCCAGATCTCTGCTCTTCCAACACCCAGTTCTGTTTCAGATCTCTGCTCTTCCAACACCCAGTTCTGGTCCAGATCTCTGCTCTTCCAACACCCAGTTCTGGTCCAGATCTCTGCTCTTCCAACACCCAATTCTGGTCCAGATCTCTGCTCTTCCAACACCCAGTTCTGGTCCAGATCTCAGCCTGCTGTTGGTACAGAGGATGCTGTGTCAGTGAAGAACTGACAGAATATCCCAGAAGAGCCCCTCATCTGCTCCCAGGTCCTTCCCTAGGTGTCACCCCATGCTCCCTCAGCTGCCTGCACCCTTTTGGTTTACAACTGGGGCTGGCAGAGCAGCCTTGTGCTGGGAAATATCCCTCTGAGCATGTTCCCTCTGATCCTTGGCTCTGCTTGCTGGTATGTGCAGGGAGGGGACCATCCCAGGAGCATCATCAGGAATGCCCTGGAATGGGGTATAAGGGATAAGGAATTAATGTTGAAAGTTCTCCCACTCTGTCCTGCAGCTCAATGAAATCTTGAAGAGCTTCAGGGATCTACTTGTTGAACCACTTATTTACCATAAAGTGCAGATACATCTATATAGTAAAATTGTCCTAATTATCTCCTGCCTTACCACATTAATTGATTCCACACCAGGGCTCAGCCCCAAACCCTGCTGTGCTCCCAGGCCTCCAGGCAGTGCAGTTCCCAGCAGGTTCCAGGCTGCCACTGGGGATCCCATGATCTAACCCTGAACTGCCACTGGAGATGGATTGCAGATGGTTCAGTGTAAGGAAACATTCTGTTGATAGTTTTGGGTGACTCTTCTCATTTTGGTATCCTGTTAGCTCTAAGTCTGCTGTTGAAACTTATCTAGGTTGTCTTGAACAATCTTCTTTATATCTGTTGTTTCTCTCAGGTGTGTTATCTGCCAGTTTTCATGGGCACTGAATGTCCTTCCTTATTGCCTTTATAAAAGAGCATGAAAAATGCCAGAAAAAATACTGCAAGTCTGATAAGAATTCAAGTAATGTGCTCTGCCCACTGTGAGGTACCTGCTGGTCCCCTTGTGTCCCTTGCCACTGTGCCATCAGTACAACAGTGTCTTAAACAAGAGCCTACAAAGGCCAGAAAATGTTGATCTTGCTTACTACAAATGTGGTGAGACAGTCTGAATTTGTAGATAAAGTCAATCCTCAGGGATGGTGTCTTCACTTTTAAGCTAAATTGGGAATCCAGATATATAATAATATTCTTACCTGTAAATTCTACAAATTCAAGATGATAAGATTTTTAATCTTTAAATTTTTTTTTGTGGGGCAGAATACTTTCCTTTCTATCTTAAAGCCACCATACAGCTGCTGAGACATCAGCTGCAGATCTCTTCTGGCACGTGCTGAGCCTTAGACTCTGTTCTTGGGTTTAAATCAGGTCTGACACTGTTAAATTCAAAGTGCCAGTTCATCTAACTGTAGGTCCAAGGTAATTGTCCATTGTATCATTAATGTACATCCTTAGATGAAATGATTTGGTTTTGTTCATCAGACATCAGTTCATAGCAGGGTCTGCAGTGTGCTCCCTAGTCTGAGATTTCTCATGTTCTGTATTTAAAGTTAGGATGCTGCTTTTTGGTTTCACTGAGGGTTTGGAGACAGAGAAGTCTTGGCTGTGGTGAGTATAACTTTGAGGCTTAATGAAATCAGACATAATTACTAGAATTTCCATTTCAGTTTCCAAGGTTGCCCCTGTTTTCACTACTATAAATTGCAACATGTGAGGTTTGGATCAGAAATCCTGATTATTGTATATTTACAAATTGTACAAGGGAAAGAGTAAACAGCATTGTTTCTTCAGCTGTGCTCTAACAGACTTTGTTATATGATAAAAAAGTTATGCAGTAGTTTCTGAAACCCTTGTTGGTTTTATATAGTCAGATTTTTAAATTAAATGTTCCTATTTGCTACATTCAGAATGAGAATCAGTCACCTACTGATAGGCAGCTGCTTATAGTCTTCTCTTAATATTTTGGTGTTCAAAATGTCATAGAGCTTTGAAAAGGGGAGGAAAACCTGTCTTGTTTGGGTGCTTGAAGAGCAAGATGTTTGGTTTGGAGGAGGACTAAGATGACCTGTTTAAATTGATCTGATGTTTTTACATGGAGAATATAATTATATTAAATTCACTGTTTTGTTAATGAAAAATATTAATAATAAGAGTCAGTCAAATTGGGAACCAGGCAAATTCAACTAAATAAAGCAAATAAAGCTCTCATTTGGTGCAATTAAACTGACAAATCATTAGGAAAATTTGTCAAGCAATGGATTTATATTAATGTTCTCAGGAGCGGATGTCATTCTAAAATATATTCCTTATTTATACACTATTGAGCTCAATATAGATTCTACTGAGTGGTAACTCATGACATGTGGGAGGTTACACCCAATAGTTAAATTATCTTGGTAATCAGAGGTATTTAACTTCTGCTAATGGTGTAACATTGCAGTGAGTTCATGAAAGAGCAGCAGAAAGCAGTTTGCAGATTGAGAGAATTGATTTTTGAGGTCCAGATGTTAAATATGTATGGTTTGACACATGAAGATGTCAGAACATATATCTGCAAATATTTATAGATGTGCTGGGAATATTTAGCATAAGTGAAAAGGTTTACAGCTGGGAGAAGTCAGATGAGGACTCTTCTTGGAATTTGTGGAAGGGCCTTTTGCCAGTAAGGTGGAGAAACTGACTTAATCATCTGAAGTTAGTACTGAGAAGTCCATTTTTAGATAATTTATTAAAAATTAAAGAGACCATACTGATGACACAAGAGCATCAACAAAGGTGGTGTAGATCCTTGTTCTGCTGTGCAGCTCTTTGTGCTGGTCAGTGGATTTTGGAGAACAGGGTTGTCATCTGTCACACCATTGTCACCAGAGCCAAAGCTTCTCTTCCCTGTCTGTCCCATTCTGTGTAGCAATGGCTGCTCAAAGAAAACAGAAGAAAAGAAAAGAAAAAAAAAAAAAAGTGGATCTGAAAATACTCCATGACTTCAGTTGATGGGAAAGGGAGATGAGTCAGGATGCAGAAAACTTGCCAGCCCTCCTGAGAATTTCTTGTTTAAAGTGACTTTTAAACTAAGCTGGAGACAGAACTGCAGAGATTGTTCACTGAAGTGAGCCATCATTGCAGCTGCATTTGGGGTTTAATTCTGTGTTCAGTGTTACTGAAGAATATCCTCAGCTGTCATTTCAAGTAATCACAATCCTCCTGAAAGAGATTTTTAGATCACAGTGTCATTGTCACTTGCCTAAAGTTCCCATGGCCCCAGTTTTGTGACTGTTTTTGGAACCATAACTGGCATTGTAAGATTTTAAAAATACAGCATGATTCATTGTGCTGCTAACTTTTGCTTGTGCTGTGTTCTCAATTCTACAGTAGATGATAAGAGAAATTCATTTATACACTAAATCTCTAAGACATTGTTGAACTAACTCAATTTTCAATTAAAAAAAAGATTTCTTAATTGTTTTTGATATCAGCGTTGACTGAAATTTGTAATTCTGAGGTGTTCATATGATAAATCAATCTGCTGAAAATATTTCCTCCTAATTCTAGTGTTTTACCTCTAGAACCTTCTGCAGTTTTGTGTTACTTGTGAAAGAAAATCTTGAACATGACATCTATGGAAAATTTTTCAAAAGCAAGCATCATGAACAAATCAGGAAGATTATTAAAATGGGAAAATTTTTTGAGTGCTGTGATTTTTTGGTAGGCTGAGCTTTTGGACCAGACTTCCTTCCTTCCCATTAGATGGGAAGAAGAGTCAAACCCTCTCATGAACTTTTGTTCTGTATCCTGGTGTCTGTTCCTGGTCCAGCACAGCTGGTGATGGTTTCATGTTGTGTGTCTGACACCATCCTAAACCACCACCCCACCCCACCCAAACAGAAACTGATTTATTCTGCATGTGTTCATCCCAAACCTTCAAAAGGGGCTGGTTACAAATAATGACCCCTAAAAAAGACTGGGAAGCCACTGGGGACACTTCAGAATGTTGAAAATGTTGGGGGATGCTGTTCTCTGCCTTCTCTGGGATGAATGGTAGCTAACAGCTACTTAACTAAACTTGGAGGACTCAAATTCCACCCTCCTCAACCAAATAAATATTTAGTGTAAACTATTACATGGTGGTGGATAGTTTGGGAAAGGGAGAAGAAATTGTGTGTTTATGGGCAAGTCTTTCCCAGTTCCAGAAATCTGTGGCTTATGACTGGGGTTTCTCTGCCAAACATGTCAGTAGGGCATTATGGTATATAATGTAATCAGCTTTATTATTACTTTGAGTGGTTTAAGGGTTTTTTTGTAAGCTGGCAGATTTTAGAAAAAACTGATTTACATAGTGTTGAGGTCAGCACAAATGGTCTAAGATTTGGTCAATTGCCTTCAAATCCTTAAAACAATTTGATGTTTGAAATTTTCTGGTAAAGAGCTTGGTTTAAGCAACATATTTCTGACTGCACTTAAATGTAGGAATTCAGCAAAATCTTACTGGAGTTCCTTTATCAAACTTGCATGAATATGATTTGCCTCTTAAATCTCCTTTACTGACACTGAAATAAGTTCTTTAATTCCTGTCTTGCAAAGGATGGCCTTCTGTATGTTCTTCAGGAGAAAAAATTTATATTAATTTTTGGCTTTCTTGTTAATTCTTTGTTTTCCTGGAACATTCCTAACTCAGCATCATGAGTTCTACACAGTCCTACTGATTGCAGAATGTTAAAGAACAAAAAAGGAAAAAACTTCCTGCTAGTTCTCAGATCTTCAGCAAATTGTTCTTTAAAAATGTCACGGTTTCTTTTTTTCATTTTTTTAAAATTTTCTTTTGGCATTACATCTGATTTTCCACAGCTGATGCTTTCTTGGTTTCCTTACTTGGATGGAGCTTCTGTTTGAAGCTTCCTGTTTTAATAAAAAAAAAAAAAAAATTAATCTTTAATTGTGTTTGGTTTTCATTGCTGTAATAGTCTCTTTGATAATGTCCTGTATTTATTCTGAAGATCTAGTGCTACCTTTTCCTACAGTCTTAATGTTACTTTCCATTATTTCACACTAATGTCTTTTTCTTCTAAGTTTTCAAGGTACTGTAATAATTCTGTAACTTCAAGTTTTATATTTTTTTACCTAAAGATTTCCCTTGAGAATTTACTTAAAATTACAAGGAAAGAATGATTTTTTTCCTATATGTCTATTTTGTGTAGTGTTGGAACAGGAGGAAATAAATGTCGTGGTGATGAATAATTTTCAAGAATTCATATTTGGGAATTTTTAAAATCAATATTGTTTAGTCCTGAAAGGCAGCTGCTTGTGTAGGTCCTTTGTGGCATGATTTGTTTTATTTGCAAAACTTTGGCTTTGCTGCCAGAAGATACTGCAGGAGGCTTGAATGTTTTTTGTTTGGGTTTGCTGTGGCAGAAATAACAAATTCCTTCCACATGAAGTTTTTAAAACTAATCTGCACTGGAAGTTGCTCTTCCAGACCATCACCTTGTATCTGCTATAGAGGCAGAGTTTGTCTGAGACTTCACAGGTCTCGTCCCACTCTGCCAAAGATGAGGTCGAAGTTGATAAAAAAATAAATAAAAAAAAAAAGCTGTTCCCCCTTTTCTTTTCCATTCCTTCCTGGTAACTGACTCAAGCACTGCCCTCCCAGTTATTTCTTTCTTGTGAGTTCTGAGGAAGGAAGTTTCTAACAAGAGCCACATCTCCTTATCTCTTCTAAATGCTTAAGTTTTGACAAGTTTGCTTCAGGCACTCAGCTGCCTCCCTGCATCCCCCTCTATACTCAGTAGTCATTGGGGTTTTACAAAGAGAGAGAAATCTCTTAAAATATATATTAAAAAAGCTTCCACCCCCACTTTTGCTTTTTTTAATTTTTCCTAAGAGACTTGATCCTGACCCCAGCAGTGCTTGCTTGTCCTGCAGTGCCTGGCTGCAGGTGACATTATTGTCACTTGATGACCTCAACCTCCACCTCCTGGGCTTGTCCTGGGAGTGTTCCCAACCCAAGGGTTGGCAAAGCATTTCCTCCTCTGTGTGCTCTGCAAGGAACTTCTTTGATTTTCAGAACAGAGTTGTATTATGGACCAGAGAACCTATTTCAGAGTAGGTTTAATTGCCTTTGGAATGGCATTTCAGTTCATTTGTAAACTACTGTGCTATAAATATAAATATATGTTTTTGGTTGCTCTAGACACACAGCTGTAGCTTGATCATTAACATTGAAGGATGACTCTGACAACTTTCACCAATATTCCTCTTTCTTCCCTTTTGGGGATATTTCTGGGTTGTTCAGTAGCCTCTTGGGAAGTTTGGAATTAAAGATAGATTGGTAAAGTGTTATTGCAGCTGTCTGATAGTACTTGGCATTTTGCTACCTGGTTCCAATAAATTTTCATGTGTATTGTAGTTTTGTCATCAATGCTGCTATTTCTGCTTATTCTCACAAAAAAGAAAAGGTTGTAAATTAAAATAAAGTTTTCCAGAATCTTAATTTGAATAAAATAATTGAAAATATTAACACTTAATTGTATTAAACAATAAATTATTATTTTTATTAGTATGAACATAATTAATAAGAATGGTGACTATTATAAAAATAATAATTACAATGAAAAGGTTTATTGGAATTAACTTTTGCAGTAAGGTTTCTATTCTACAACTATGATTTTCTGAGGTTACCAGAAATGCAATTGGTGTATTTCTATCAAATGTATCTGGGGAAATTTGAATTTGAAGGATAGTAGCCAACAAATGTTAAGTTTTTCTGTGAGAAGTGCCTGTGTTTGCCTGTCTTACAGAGATGGGAGAGTTCTTCTTCTCAGAGAAGTTCCTCTCGAAGTTAAGTGCTCCCTTTGCCAGCTTGTTTTGGTCTGTAGACAAGCCATGGAAATGGAATTTCTCCTTTATAATGAACTTAAACCAATTTAAATTTTTGCTGGCAAATTTGTGTCTTAAAGAGGTAATGTCAAGGTAATTTAAAATAATGCAACTCTTAATAATGCAAGTCCTTTTTTTTTTCTTTTTATGGGAAGGCTTAAAGAACTGAAAAATGTCTGTGGCTTTCTCCACAGAAGTGAGCGTGAAAGCTGCAAAGTGAGAATATAGAGAGGTGAACAAATGCTGTAGGGCTTGATATTGTGCAGGGCAGAGTTGTCATGGGACTGCTTCTCTTTAGGATGTACCCTTGTGCTTAACTCTAGCAAAAAAAAAAATCTATTTTTAAAAAGCTTGTTTTTGTAAGGATATTCTTACAATTGGAGGAGGAGATAAAACCTCTATGTGAATGTATGTATTCTTTGTATATATATTTATATCCATGTATAAATACTAATTTTGATAAACATACAATAATATCATCACTGAAAAGGTGTTTTTTTCCCTCCATCTGAACAGCACCAGGCAGTGCCACCTCCTTCTTGATGTCTTCAATTCCACAGAGCATGAGCTGACCATCAGTGCCAGGAACAACGAGGATTTAATTCTGCACGCCGGGGAGTGCCAGCGGTGAGTGCTGCCACTGCCAAAGGGGCCCAGAGTTAGCCCTGGTGTTTTCCTGTACACAATTGATGACATTTAGGTGCCTGTTGTTCTTTTTAAACATTGTACACATGTTAAAGAATATAAAAGTTTTCTTTCTTGGAGGTGCATCACTAAGTTTTAGCAATATCTCAAGTAAATTTATTTTGGCTCTTCATGTAGTGATACTGGAAATAATGAAATACAAAGCAGTTGGTACTGAGGTGTACAGCTCATTTAACTTTTGTAGAGTGTATGAATGTAATTTCCATGTGCTCTGAATGTAATCCTGGTGTTAAAACCTGATCTCAGTGGTTTGTTATCCCTTCCCTCTTTTAAATTTTCTTTATGTGGTTCCCCAGCCATTTCCTCACTTTTCCTACAAAGAAAACTCCAGGAAAGAAAAATAGAATTGAAGAAAAAGCAATTCCAGTCTCTGTGGGAAAATATATTTCAGATCAAGCAGGCTGTTGTGGGTATTGATTCTTACAACCCTACTAGAGTGATGTTCAGCTCATTATTAACCATTATTTGCCATTACACACCTGCCTCAGGTTCCTGCTGCTGGCTGTAGCCCAAGGCTGCCTGATTAATCTCCTTCAGGTGATCATTGCATCTGAATTCCAATTTCATCCTGGAAAGGTGATAATGTGGACAAGTGGAAAGGGGTATCTTGTTTTTGGGCTCCCTGCACTGCTCCCTTCCCTGGGAGAGTTTAAGGCCTGCAGCTCAGAAACTTGGTTAAAGAGAGATGTTTTGATGTCTGCAAATCCCTGGCTGAATATTAAGTTCAAAGTCAAACCATGTTAATTGCAAGGAATGCAGCTGTCAAAAAGAATTACAGAATAGGTAAAATAGCAGCACATTTGAAATCCTTTTTGCCTTGGTGACTCCCAAAGCACAACCAAGTGGAAATGTGTTGACTCAGACTCAGGTTGAATTTTACTTTACCAAGCAATGGACAAAACCATCAGTAACATACAGTGCTTCTTCTTTTTATTTGGAAAGAATTGCCTTTTTTCTTTTTTAAAAAGCAGTCTAAACAGTTATTGTATTTGCTGGGAATGTCCTGACAAAGGCAGGAATGATGAATCTGACTCCATGTTCTCAGAAGGCTAATTTATTACTATATTATATTAAAGAATACTCTACTATACTATACTATACTAAAGAATACAGAAAAGATACTCAATGCTAAAAAGCTAATAATGAAAACTTGTGACTCTTTCCAGAGTCCTGACACAGCTTGGTCCTGATTGGCCAATGAGTGAAAACAACTCACAGCAGAATCCAATGAAACAATCACCTGTGGGTAAACAATCTCCAAACACATTCCACATGAGCAAAACACAGGAAAAGCAAATGAGATCAGAATTGTTTTCCTTTTTCTCTGAGGCTTCCCAGTTTCCCAGGAGAAAAATCCTGGGTGAAGGGATTTTATCAGAGAGTGTGAATGCTATAAACAGTCACCAAAATATTCTTGTTCCTATCTATATTGTTCTATAATTTTATCTTCATTCCTCTTGGTTTTTTGCATTGTTTTTGTAGTTTTAAAACCCCTGGAAATTTTTCATTCCCAGTTTTTGGGACAATATATAACAGATAGAAATTAGGCTACAAATCACGTTATAAAATTTCTTTGCATCCCTTTGACTGAATTTTATTTCCTATGGATTTAAATTTAAATATATTTAAATCATTACATTGTAATGGATTTAAACCCTTTCAATAAGTCTTTTGAAACAGTCATTTATCAATGGAGATTGTATATGTGTTGCAGGTATTTAAACCCTTAAAGTTATTTTTATTCTTATTGCAAAATACGTTTTTCATGTTAGTTAGAAATTGCACAGTTTTCCATTGGTTCTAAACTCATTTATTATCTATTTCTTGAAGGTAAGTGCTTTTCATTGTAAAACTGTGTATATGGCTCCTATGTTGGCATGAGTTTTAATTTTAATTCCAATATATCTACTTCAGAAAAGCAGGTGAAACATACACTGGGCTTTAAAATAAGCTCCCTGCTCCTAGGAAAAGGCTTCTGCTGCACTTTGTGGAGGGGGGAGGAAAGAGAAAAAAAAAGGAGAAATCTTTTCCCTTTTAAAGCAATGGCTCCAGATATTTGCTTTTTAATACAGGGCAGGCATTCCCTGGAATCTGCTTTTGAACCAAGGTTTTCAACCCAAGTATACCAAGCTTTTCAACACATCCCTCTTTTTTGGAGTCTCCTTTTAGGAATTTTTTTTTCTTTGGATATTGTTATTAATACCAGATTAATATTTCAAGAGAGGCTTTTCAATCAAGGTCATTATTTCTTTCATTTCCCCTGTACCTTTTTTGATGCTGCCCTCATTCTTAATGTTTGCCTCATTCTACCTTTATTGAAATTACTACTTTTTGCCAGCTTTGGTCATTTTCTCTTCCTTTTGTAATTTACTCTGTCTCCATTCATCACCCTCACTTTGAAATCTCCCATCCTGACAGAGTGGAGGTAGCAGGAAATTGTTTTCTTTGTCCCTTTTGTTATTGCTGGGGACTCTAAGTGTTTTCATATTCTCTGTCTCCAGACTCACAAAGAAGGATAATGCTGCATCCTGCTTACTCTGGCCTCTTTTGCTTCCCACTTTGGATGCTTAGAAAGTAAAATAACTTGGAAATTTTGATGTGTTGCTTCTCTTCTCTCTATTACAGAGTGGTCACTGTAGAATGTAAGTTTTTCCCTCCTGAGAGGGAATTTGTAGGGGATTCTTTCATTGCTCCCATGGAAAATGAGGAATCCTGATGGGTGCTGCACTTATTAGAACACTCTCTATAATATAATTTGATTTATAATGAATCTGTACAATTGACCATGGTGCTGGCAATGGGAAGGGCGAGGAGATCAAAACAGAAATGCCCAAAAAAATTTGGGATTGTCAGCAGATCAGTGCTGGCACTGCCAAACCTTTCTGAGCCCATCAAGAGGAGTCCCTGGGATCCATTTTGTAGTATCCACATTATTTGGTGCATTCCAACACTGTCCTGTTTTCTGTCTTATTTGTATCCATGTAAAATGAATCAAATGTGTAGAATGCTCCACAATATTTTTATTTTAAGGTCTGAAAGGCAGTTTGCTTCAATTAACTTAGAGACAGGGCAATAATAGCTGCTACAATAACACTGCATATGTCAGGAAAAACTGGTATTATACTAGTTAGGAAAAGTGACATCCTTTAGGCCATTAAAAGACTATCTGGAAAATAGATGCCTTTTTCTACAGTAAGATTATTCTGCTGACTAGGGAAAATTATCATTTTAGCTTTCAGAAAAGCTTAAATTTATAATTTGCTGTACTTTTTATGCCAATAATTTGGATTATTTACTGTGTGCATTGTAGCTCTTCTTGGAGATATATATAAGCAGTGTTTCTGGGAAGTGACACTCTTCTCCCTCTATTTTAGGATAGAGAAACATTTTGCTCCCTGTCATTTTATAGTCAGAAATGATAATTTGGGCTCAGTGATTATTTTGTTCGCTCATCTTTCTGTCTTTCATCATTGCTTGTTTTGCAGACAAACAAATGAAAGGAGCAGCCTTTTTTTTCCCCTATATCCCAGGATGTTAATTAGAGACTTCATATTCCCATCTCTGCTTTCCACATGACTTGAAATGTTCCTTCCTATCCCATTGTGGGACAATTAGTGACATGTTTTAGTCTGAGGTCTTTTTTTCCCACGATATTATGATGGAGAGAGAAGAAAACCAAGATTTCTTTGGAGTAGAGAAGGAAAAGACAGGAGATTTGTCCTCCCTTTCCTGTGAGGTTGGTTGAAGAAAACAGAGGAGCAAGAGTTTTGGATGGTCATTTCTTGAACTCCTGAAAATAATTTTAGGCTTCATTGCAAAGCTAAATTCCAACTCAAATTAATTTTTGCTGCTTTACACCTGCAGGAGTTTTTTTAAACTTCAATATCCCCAGGGAAATGCACTTGGAGACCTGGTGTCCTGATGAAAAGGTGTCAGCCAAGTTACTCTGTGGAAGTTCTGGCTGCAGTGAGTGGTGCTGAGGTGTTGGCAATGTCTTCAGCTAAGTTCAAATGTCACCCAGTGCTATCAACATGTTTTGTTCACCTCTCCAGTGGAACACATGACATGTGATGATGATGAGGGAAGCAAATTCTCTCATGTTGCTATTGGAAAGCTCAGCCTCCAGAGATTTTTTTCTGGACTAGCTGAGTCTCCAATTTCTTGAAGAAGAATAAAAGATGTTTATTGCAGCAGTCAGCTGCACTGTTAAAGGAGTTTTGCAGTGAGCAAAGTGCAAGTGTTTTGAATGTAATCAGTGGGAAATCTGAGCTTGTTTATCCCAGCAATGAGGTAATCAACAGGTTGTTCTGACATGGAAAAATAAAGCAGACAGCTCTTGGAGGGAATTGAATTAATGTCTGTGAATAAAAAAGTGTTGCCACTAACAGTGATCTGAATTTATTGAAAAACCCTAGGTATGGTAATTATTGTGTTTCTTACTTGATTATCAAACCATTAAAATTAAATTTCATGACAGCCCTCATTTATGCCTAAATCACTTCATAATTTATGGTAATAGATGTAATCTCGTTGTGTGCCCCAGGATATCTCATTTTGTACCACACACCCTGCCTTGCCTTCCCATCCCCATTCTGTGCACTGGGGGAAGATTGCTGCTGGGGAGGGTCTGAGCAGATCAATCCTCTCCTGTGTCCTTGTGGGACAGCACAGCTGGGCTGCTGCAGCCTTCCCCATGTGGGACACTGCACAGCTGGGCTCTGCACATTCACACATTGCATTTTTCAGCCTGTTCTGGCCTTGGTGTGAGGACCATGGGGATTAAAGCTTGGGATGCCCAGGACAGGACTGGTGTGAGGATCTGAGAGATGAAGAGCAAACAGGACAGGTCGTGGTAAATGAGGAAATAGTTCTGTTGGTAATTCAAATCAGAGAGGCTTTTGTGCAAAATTTACAAGTTCTGACAAGTGCTGGTGACCCAGGGGATGCTGATGTGAAAGAACACGATGGAATTTTGGCCTTTTCATTTTTTTTTAATTGGAAGTTGCCTAATTAAAAATAAGTGGAAGAAATCCTGCTGTAGCAAAGTCAACACTCAAGTTCAGGCTTCCGTTCTGGGTCAGCAGTTTTACCTTGTCTTTTAGCAGGGTTACAGGGTTAAATGAGTGTGTTTGCTTACACATATACTCTACAGTAAGTTTTGTTCTTTTTTTTTTATAGTCAGCAGAATTATAGGTATAATGCTCAGTTTTGCTAAGTGAACTTTTGTGTGTATTGACTTCACCCAGTTTGATTTTTTTCTGTTACATTCTAATGAGACAAGAATAATTAAAGAAACAATTTATTATTTTCACTTTTATACCTTTTATCCCATAGTCTGGTGGGTTTTTTTTATCCATGGAAATGAAAGAATTTTTTACAAGTCCTTTGTGTGCATACTAATTATGAGTGCCATTTCTGCTGCTTAATTATTTGATGTAAATGCGTTGATTAATTGAGCTGTGAAGTCTGTGCAGTGGTACACTGCAATTTCTGCAGTATTAGTTAACAATGCACATTTTGAAAACACTTTGAAATAAGTCCTCTTTCAAAGGGAGCAAGAACTAAAAATTCTGCCCCATTTTGAACTAAAAGTTCCCCCAATAAATTTATTGCCCATATGTAAGTAAATGATGATTGTTATTTCTCACAGCTGCCAAGTCAGTGTTTAATTTGTGTGTCTGTTTATGACAGGGCATGTTGTCTGTATGGGAGATTAATGATTTTTTCCATACATTGCTTTTACAGTTTATGTTTTAAAGACAAAGCTGCTATGATTAAGGCTTTGCCTCCTGTCAAGAGAAAATAAAATTTCACAGCAGTTGCCCTTGGTCTTCGTGTTAAATCTATGGCCAGCTGGATATTTCTGAGATACCTTCAAGTCAAATTGTATTACCTAAAACATGAAAATCACCCTTTGTTGTCAGGGCAATAGTTTTTGTCTCTTATTTGACAGTTGTTAAATACACTTTTAGTTTATTTAAGGCTTGCCTTTTTCTACTAATAGCCAAATCAATCTTTAAACATAGTCTATAATTTTTAGTGAATAATTAGTTATTTTCAACAAAAAAATTGTAAAGGAAATGTTTGAGTAGGAAAGGGTGATATATCTATCACTAGTCAGAGTCATACTATGAACCAGTTATGATGTTCATATTTATTTCAAAGCACTTTGCAAAATCTGGAGATGTTACAGGAGGATTCTGCAAAACCTATAGAACTGCAAAATAACAAACAATAATAAAAAAAAAAAAGGAAAGAGCAAAAGAAGAAGTAATAAAGAGAAATTTCAGTTTTGGACTGCTTTGTAGCTGAAGCACTCAAGGAATCCTTTTGCATGCCATAAAAACCAGATGCTCTTCTGAGGTCCCTTCCAAGCTTGTCCCTGCCTGGTCCTGGTTCTTTTTTAAGGTGTGGAGTGTCCCACCCCAGCTGGGGGCTGTTCACAGGGAGCCCCAGTGTGACTGCTCTGCAGTCACAGAGCAGATGTGATCTGAGAACAGGAGAGGCCAACACAAAGAAGGAATGATAGGAGGGAATTTTGATATTCAGCTCTGGTCACGCACACAGGACAAAGAGGAGATCAAATGGGTGAAGATTCAGCTGAGCAGTGAAAATAAAAGCCTTTGGCTTTGGCTTGACAAGTGCAGTAAAATTGAAAGGCAATTTAATGCTTTGTATGAGGTGGGGACAGAGGAGGGCTATCCTGGAAAGGTTAAGGGAAGTGAACATGGGAATAAAAAAATGAACTTTGAGCTGTGTATGAATGCATCTAGAAATGAAGAGATTTCAAGGCCTCAGGCATCATCTCAGACCATGTCCCCCATGGAGAAGTGGAGGCAAAGACCATCACAGAGGCTGGTTCTGAGGTGTCCTCCTGGAATTGCTAAAGATCTGCCTCAGCTGCCCCACTTCCCAACTGCAAGGCCTTTTCCAGTGTTCTATCCCTGTAATCATGATCAAAACAAATGCCCTTGTAGGTTGTACAGCAATATGTTTCTGTTCCTCTCCCTGTCCTGTTCCCAATGCAATATCCTCCTTTTCTCCTGAACAGTTAGGATGTGTTTCCATAGGGAATGTCCAGACTATCTATTTACTGTGATTTGCATTTGAATTTAGCATTTGGTTTCTGTCAAGAAATGTGTATTTGAGTGAACTTTCCTTCTCCAACTGCTGGATGAAGAGCTTCCTTTGGGTCAGCTTTCTCAGACTTGTCTGAGAAAAGGGGGTTATTTCTCCTCTTCCCTTCCCTCCTTTCCCCAGACCTCAGTGTATGGATTATATCAATCCTGGGGTATGCACTGGGTAGGCACCTCTTTTGATATTACATCACTTTCCCTAAGGTTCTTTTTCTTTTCCCACTTCTTCAGTTGCCTTTTCCTAAATCAGGAGTGACTAACTCACTGGTTCTAGCCTGCATGGCACTTTTTCTGACCTCTCTGAACATTGCCTTGGCCTCAGAAGACCCAATTTGCACTATTTATAATATTTTGTGTATGCAGCTGGGGAAACAGGAGCTTTGTGAGCACAGGCCAAGTTTGTCTCTGACAGGATTCATTAAGTTTAATAGGGTACAACATAAATGTGGCTGGGTAGTTTGGCCCTTATACAAAATATCCCACAGATGTAGCACGAGTTTGCTGTTCCAGTTTTAAATGAGCTATAAATCACTCCAAATCCAGACCAGTCATCTTCATTGTCCCCTTAAATCCTAAGTAGATTACAGGTTATAGGACTTGAAGGGTTCAAAAGCTGTCTCTTGAAAAAAAGGCAGAGTAATTGATTTCAGGATTTAGATTTAGAATTTTTTTTTTAATACTTTTTTTCTCATAGAAGAAGCCAGACTTTTTCCTTCCTTAATTTGCTCAATACTTGACAAAAATTATTTCTGTATTGAAATTTTTGGGTGCTAGGCACAGTTGTGGAAGCATTTGACAAAGTGCAGGCATGTTAAAAGGATGGACTGAAGTGCTAATACTTTTTAATTAGGTTTTCATTTCTGTGCAAGGAATGTGGAAGAAAAAGTAAGAATGTGAGAAAAATTAGAATTGTTTCTTTTGTTAGATTACAATGGAAAAACAAGCTAAACAGGAAGAAATAACTTTTCCTAAAGGAAATCAGAGTTGAAATGAATTGTGCTTGCCCTTAATTCACACATATTCAAACCAATAAATTCAGACTGTAGTTTTAGAAAATCATGTTTTAAGATTGATGGGTGATGGAAAAAAGTGGGGGATGAAGGTGAACATTATCAACCTTTCACTGTGAACTAATTTCCCTGCTAGAATGAAATACAAAAATACCAATATTCCCAGGAAAAAAAGATTCCTTGGAACTTTGGGGTTTGTCTTTTTTTCCTGTAGGTTTCTGAACACTGAAGGAGAAAGGAAAGTTGTATTAATCAACATTGTTTTTTTCTCCCCATGTTTGTCTGTATTTCTGTGAGATGGATTCTTAATCAAAATTTCTGTTTTGCCCCAGTCTGCCCTGTGGCCAGCACACCTGAGATATTCTGTTGGCTGTCTCTCCTCCTGAAATCCATGTCAGAAATTTGGGAATCCTGAGTGAAACCATGGCAGAGAAGAGGTTCCCTCCACAGGAGCTCAGACAAGTGGGGGAGTGAATTGTGCAGCTGCAGCACAGTTGGCACAGCCCAAATTTCTGCCAGACTTGCCTTGTAGTGTGAATTCAAGGAAAGCTGCAGAGATTGTTGCTGCAGAGGTTATTCAGAATTCTTTCTTACCCAGTGGGATGCAGCAGTGCCCAAGGCAGGGGGAGCTGCCCTGAGCTCTGTGCCTGCATGGGAGCAGCAATGCAAAGAATAATTTACTTGCCTGGTGCTGTGCTGCCAACCTGGGGCTTCATGGCCAACTTCCATGGCCAACTTCCAGGTTTGAGTGGATACTTCCAGAGGGACCTCCCAACCTACACTATTCCTTGATTTGAAAATCTACCTACTCATTGGTAAACTTGTTTGTTCTTCCAAAGCCAGCAGTTATGGGCATGTGTCCATAGGAACTGGTTTCTCTGTTGCTTTCTTTTGTCCTCCAAGACTTCCTGTCTTTCCATAATTTGTCCTAATCTGTCTTGGGGTTTTTTTTACCCTTCTCTGGAGGAATTTTTTTTTCCTTAGCCTTTTTTCCTTGTTTTTTCTGCTGTTACAGATGTCATAGTGCCTCTTTTTGGTAAGGCTTTGACCTCTAACTCATGTCTTACTTTAAATAGTGTGTTATTGTGAGAAATGTGAATTTGCACAGTCCTCCTCCATTGGTTCAGGTAGGTGCAATACTTTTTCTGCTCATTGTCACCTGGTGCCTTGTATGTTCATCTAACAGATGAAAAAACTCTGTGGAATTAATTTTGCCTAATAAATTGCTCTATTATGATATTTGGACATAAGGAGTGAAGGGTATCTGGGTGCACTTAGACTCTTTAGAGATTGCAGGACAAAGTGATGAAGGTAACTGAATAATTTTAGTCCATCTCCCAATTAACCATCATCTTTATTTTTTGTGGAAAACCTCCCTAACACATTTCAGGTCATTTTTTGTTTATGCTGCCAGTAAGAGACTGAGCTTTTGGGTTTAGGTGCAGCTCCAGGTCACACCTGGCTTGATCAATATCTGTAGATAAATAGATTATTTTGGAGCACAGCACTCCCTGTATTGAGGAGCACTTGGCTGTGTTCTGTGGCTGTGGTGACACGGTGGCTGCATTAATGGGATGAAAGAAGATTGTCTTGAGTGGCTGCCAGTTATGTCTGCCTTAATGGCCAAAGGATTTATGAAAGTTACACTCAGATGTTGCCCAGATTTGGCTTCCTGCCTGCTCTGTGATGTTCTGTAAAAGATCACGAGGGTGCAGCATGGATTTCCTGAAGTTGGAAATGAAAATATCCAATTTCTATTAATTTGTTTTAGATGATCAAAAGTATAATTAAAATAGCTGGTTTGTGAGTATTTCCTTCAAAGAGAACACACATTTAAAATTAGTGCTTCATCAGCTTAAATTTATTCCTTACTCTTGACATCCATTTAATTCTGCTTTCATTAACTGGAAACAAAAGCTAAAACAACAGTGATTTGAAAAAATCACTGAAAGATGTTAAGTAAGTGCTGTAGTATATAAAGCCAACCTTTTATGACATTTTCATTTTGCAGTTACAAATGTGTCTCCAGATGCTGATTTGGAAATTCTGTTTTCTTCCCGCCTCACCAATGCCACCATAATAACTGGGATCACAGGCCAAAAGCCGATGCCTTCTTTGGAATAATGGGAAGATTTAAAGGTCCTGAATTAAAAAAAGCAAACCAGTATTCTGCTAAGTTTGAATACAATTTGTGATTTGCCCTATAAAAGTGTTTAACCCTGGCAGGGAATGGGGGGGATGATAAATCTGTAATTTTTCTTCTTCAACCTCTTTCTCTGTCCACTCCAGCCCACTCTTCCAGTGGCTCTCCCAGTGAGAGCTTTGCCATGTTTGAGGTTTTCAAAAATGCACATTCTTTCTAATTCTTCATAACAATGAAGAATTCTGCTCTAGCCTTGGATTTTTGAAGTATAATTGACAATTCTGAAATGAGATCACTGGAAGTTGTTTGATTTCCTGGCCCTCAGTGGGATAC
Source organism: Molothrus ater (assembly GCF_012460135.2). Taxonomy (NCBI): domain Eukaryota; kingdom Metazoa; phylum Chordata; class Aves; order Passeriformes; family Icteridae; genus Molothrus; species Molothrus ater. The sequence goes on along the minus strand of NC_050478.2, from coordinate 148,890,691 downwards.
CATTTCTCAGTCTGGATTGTGTAGTACCTTGATTTCTGCCTCATGCAGGAGGTGTGTTTAAAACCTCCCTATATACACTTCAAATTACTCCTTATCTTATATGGTGCTTTCAGGCTATGAAAGATCCTGGCATCATGGAAACATTCCAGATTTGGTATGTCAAATAAGAAGATGGAGGAAAGAGGGTGACTTGTGCTAAAGGAGGTTATTTACCTGTTTATTTCAGTTTTATGTGTACATCTGCATTGATTAAGTGTGCTGAACAAGGAAGGAGTAAACAGGGTTTTATGCAGGGAAGATGTAGCTCATAAATCCATTTTTATGAGCTTATCCATTTCCAGAACATTGAAGTTCTGGTCAGGAATGAACAAGCTTGAAGAGTGAGGAAGGTCTAATTAATGTAATTCTTGACATGGGAAGGAGTTCCCCACCAGAAGCTGATAGAAAACCAAGCTGCTCTGGCATAGGAAGGGAAAGTTATTGATTAGTTAAGAAATGGAGTAATAACTTGTAGAGCTCAGGTCCTCATTGGAGCCCCTCTGGAATGTGGGCTGGGCCCTGAACTGCTCAGCTTTGTTTGGGATTGCGTTGGAAGAGGGGTGAGCAGAGGACTGGGTAAGTCCCTGGTACTGGACTGTGAAGGAGGGAGCTGATGTGAGGAGTTAGAGAGGACAAGATGATGAATTGTCAGGTGAACTTCAGTCTTAATAAATCCAGAGTGATGAACAGGGTGGAAAAAAAATCTGAGCTTTAAATAGTGGATGATGAGCTCAGGGCTGCCTTTTACCTCTTAGGAATTGGATCCAGGTTTTAATACATCTGTGAAAATCTTACCTACGGCTCAGTAGTGAGCCAAAAAAAGTATTTTTTGAGCAGAATGTTTTGTATCAGCACAAGGCAGGATGTTTTCACTTCTTTGGAATGATCTCACCAACTGAGAAGATGATACTTGAAAACTATTTAAATTGAAAGGAAGTGCTAGGAAAAAAAAATATTTGCAAAAGGGAACCTGTCTGATATGAGAGAGGAATCCAATGTTACACTTGAAGGGAAAAAAGGAGAAAATAAAAGCAAGCAAACATTGTGAATAGAAGAATGAAGTATAAAAAAATTTCAAGTATAATAGTCCAAGATAATTGGTAGTGTATTTTTTCCCCTCAACCAATTCAGGATAAAACTTTGCTGGTTGGTGTAACTGTTGTTAAGGTGGTTAAATGGAAACTGGTTTATTGATTCTTGTCTTCACAAACTGAATTATTTACTTCTTGGTGAAGGTTTTGCTGTTGTCCACGGATTTTTTCCTGACTCCTAACCTGAAGGTTTCTGGAATGTTCCCACACATGCAGTGGTTGCAGGATTTGCATTGCTGAGGAGAGGAGCTGCTTGGAGGCTGTTTATAGTAGATTATTTTGGGATGGAATAAAGATTTTCCTCACCAATGGCAGGTGCTCCTTTAGGTACTTCAAATACTCTATTTCTCCTTTCCCCTGTGGCTTATTCTCCTCCTCAGTCTTCTTTCCCTTGGATTGTGCTGATGCCAAGCAGGTGGGCTTAGGTCTGTGCTGTAACTGAGAGGGGAAGGCAGGAGAGAAACCTTTGCTTTAATATTTTTAATCAGCTGAAAGAGTTATAAACTACGCAACAAAACAGTTATAATCTGGATAAATTCAGGTATTTGTTGCAACTAGAGAAACTGAGTGTAGCAGAACAGAGTTGGGCCAGAGATTTAGTGTGCCTTTCATAGAATTAATTTTTTTTTCTTCTTATCTGTATAAGTCTCTATAAACAAAGCTTCTTTTGGAAAGAATCTACTGAGTCATTGCTTGCATGAGGGAGTTTTCTTCTCTAACTGACTCCTGCTCTGACAGTTTACTAGGTCAGGAGGATTTTTCCTGAAGTATTTATTCATTGTCTTTATTTTTTTAAAGTTGAACCTGAAATATGTGTCAGCTCTGCAGAACACATGGCAGAATATTAATTCTGTTAATAGGAGGCTGTGAAATGTGGGGTAAAATCCCAGCCAGGGGATTATCTCAGCTAAAACCTTTTCCTTTGACAAGTGAGGGCCTTACATATAAATCATACTCACCACCAAAGTTTCCTTCCAGGGTTACTTCATCAGGGAAGCTTCTCAGCCCTATCTTTTATATCAAAATTGAGTTAATGAGTTGTGCATCTCCTGATGAGTTGGCAGAGCTTTTGCAGCTTCAAGGAGATCTAACACCTGCTAATATCAATGCAAAAGCTTGGCTGCAAAGTTGCCAAACCCACATTTAACCTATTTAAATCACAAGCTACCATTGATCTGGTTTTCACAGTGTGTTCTCCTGAGTGCTTTGGGCTTAGATGTATTACTTAAAGAAAGATTTTAGTATTTAATTTGCAGCGTTTAAAAGGAGAGAAGCTGCCTCTTTAGCATTGAGAAAGGCAAAAAAAAGCAGTTTAGTAATTTATTGCTAATTAAGAAGAGGCATGAAAAGGATTCTTTTACTGCATGAAGATTCAGTTTGGGATGAAGAAAACCAGAACTTGATCAAGAAAAATCTGTGAGTGGCAAGCTGCAGTGAAGTGTGTGTGTGTGAGCAGTGAGGGTGGCAGCAGGGCTGATCCTGTGTGTGAGTCAGGGCTGTTCTCTCAGTTACCCCTGGCAGCTGCCCAGGCTTTGGGGAGGGTGATGGTGCCCAGGCTTGAGGCTGAGGTGGTGTTGAACAAACCTTTCCATTTAGTGTAGCTTGAAATCATAGAAACATGGAATGGTTTGGGTGGGAAGGGACCTTGAGGATCATCCACTCACTACCAATCCCTGGTCAAGGACACCTTCCACCATCTCAGGGGGTTCCAAGCCCCATCCAGCCCTGAACACTTCCAGGGATGGGGCATCCCCAGCTTCTCTGGGCAGCCTGTGCCAGAACCACCCTCATCATAAAAGCCACCTTCCTCACATCCAACTGAAATCTGCCCTCTTTCCACTTAAAACCACTCTCCTGTCACTGCAGGCCTTGGTGAAAAGGCTCTCTCAGGTTTTCTCGCTCCCTTTCAGGCCCTGGAAGGTTCTCTAAGGTCTCCCTGGAGCCTTCTCCCACCCAGGCTGAGCCCCCAGCTCTCCCAGCCTGGCTCAGAGCAGAGGGGCTCCAGCCCTGGAGCATTTCCATGGCTCTTTTTGGGAGCCCCTTGGGCAGGTCTCAGGTCTCTGCTGTGCTGCAGCACTCTGAGAGCTACCAAGGAGTTGAAGCAACACACATTTTATCATTTTTTCATGGTCCTGAAGTTTATTATTGAGGGTGCTGATGGGAACTGTGTCATTTTATGTGTGCTGTAACAAGTTAATCCAAGCTTGTCTCTAATGAAGATGCTTGTGGTGGCAGTGACAGCCCAGATTTGAAATAGACTTTGTTTGTAAACACTGGAAATGAAGTGGACTTTGTGTAGAAAAAGGAGAAACCTTATTTTTTTAAGCTGTTCACTCTTGAGTATTGCCTGTGTATATTTGGAGAAAGTACCAACCAAAAAAATAAACAACATAAAAAACAAAAAATAACAAAATAAATCTGAGATAGTTTCCATCTAGTAAAATACATTTTTAAAATTTTAACAGCTGCACATTGTATTGGCAGATAAGGGAATTTATGCAAGATTTTTCACAGACATTTTTCTTGTTTTCTTTCTCTCAACCTGTGTCTATATAATTTTTCTAGGTAAAAACTTTTCACTCCCTGGAGGTTTTGGATGTCTTGTGAGTTGAATTTATTTTGCAAAAAGTAGGCAAAGAGTGGATGATGTTTGTAAATCTAACTTGTTCAATTTGGATAAATCTTACACTGAGATCTTAACAGTTCAGTGACTGAAGGAGTGGGGAAAAAAATAAAAAATTGAAAAAATGCACATAGTAAAACTACTTTAGTAGCAGTTTATTTTCCTGCTGCTCTTTGAAAAAATGGGGCAGGGGAGAAAAGTGTCTTTAAACAGCCTGTTAGGCTGCTGCTGCTGCATCTGCTTGCCTGTGTGACAGATACTGCATTTCTCATTAGAGGTACCTTGCAAGGACCCATGGTCACCATAGTAACTATCTTGGAGCATTATACCTTAAATTTATCCTGACAAAGGTTACTGTGGCAATTCCTCAATTCCTACTAATTGTTTTTTTTTTTTTTTTCATTTTCTTTTTTTGCTGCTGCTATTTTTAGCTCATCCCCTCCTCCTCCATTATAAGTTCCAGATCCTAAGTGGAATGAATTAGGAGAATTAGTGAGAAAATGCTTTACAGGGTAGGACTAATTGGCAGCTAAACTCTGTGTTTTGCTCCTCAGTGTAAAAAAAAAAAAAAAATCTAAATCATAACTTCCAGTGGTAACTAAAAGGTTATCAGATTTGTCCTCCAAATGTTTTGATATGAAACAATATCAGTGCTCTTGAGACATGGGTTTGGTTTGTGCAGACTTCTACTATTGTTTATTATCAAGTATTAGTCATGTTGTTTATTAGCAGATATTACTACCAGCAGATATAGAGGGAAACAAGCCATATCCTGAGGAGCTGAAAAGCTCATTTAAAGGAAGCCTGTGATAAACAGAAGAGTTTCTTGTGCTGAGCTATATTGGTACCTGGGCCAGGTGCTCTATTGGTACAGATGCAGCCACCTGGCATCTGCTGGTGCAGCAGGTTGAATTAAAAGTTATTCATAGGCTGATGATATCATTGTTTAATTTCCTGTAGGTGTATTAGAGGGTGACTGCTGCACTTCCAGTGGCTGAGAAGTCTCAAATTTAATTGCTGGGTTGACTGCAGCATCATTTTCCAGGCTCAGGATGGAGGGAGCTGTGACCTGATGAGCCCTCCCAGCATGCTCATCCCATGGGCAGCAGAGGAGAAACCTGAGCTGGAGAGGGGCTGGGAACAGCTCAGTTCTGCTGAACAGGGAGATGGGATTGCAGATATGGGCACAAAATGTGGCCTTAAGGAAGGCAACAAAGTCAGAGAACATCAGACCATGGCACTGAGGGAAGAGGAAAGGGGGGAAAGGGGAAAGAGAAGGGCAAGGGCGAGGGTGAAGAGGAAAGGAAAAAGGAAGGGAAAAAGGAAAGGAAAGGAAAAAGAAAAGGAAAGGGAAGAGGAAGGGAAAAAGCAAAGGAAAGGGAAAAGGAAGGGAAAGGGGAAAGGAAAAAGGAAAGGAAGGGAAAAAGGAAAGGAAAGGAAAGGAAAGGAAAGGAAAGGAAAGGAAAGGAAAGGAAAGGAAAGGAAAGGAAAGGAAAGGAAAGGAAAGGAAAGGAAAGGAAAGGAAAGGAAAGGAAAGGAAAGGAAAGGAAAGGAAAGGAAAGGAAAGGAAAGGAAAGGAAAGGAAATTCTCAGTTTTTCAGTGAGGTGCAGGACCCAGATGCATGTTCAACCACTCAGCCCATCTCTGTGTGGCAGAGTTCACCCAAAGGTGCAGCCAGCAGTCACTTGACCTTTTCCTTCTTTTTGAAATGTGAGAAAAACTCTTAAAACTTCCCAGCCTTTAAACACTGAGCTTTCTCACTGTAATATCAAATCAGTCCTGATGTAGATCAGCACTTAAGTTTAGCACAAGGCAAGCTCAGAAGATGTAAGAGATGTTTATTCAGTGTTGACTCTGAAGCACCAAGGATGATGCATTCAATTGCTTTGGAGTCCAAGAATCATGCACTAGAACATGTTAGCACAATTCAATTTTCCTCCCATTGCTTAGAACAATTTCATTTTCTTCCTATGCTTCCTCAGCAGAAATTTACAAGGACTGCAGTTTCATGCCTGGGAATGGGAATTTTCTACAAAGCTAGAAATTTAAAAAATAATTAAATAATGGCGGCCTGGGAATTACACGCATCCTCAAGGGCTGTGCAGGGCTGTGTTTCATTTGCCATTGTTTGTTTTTTTTCCCTTTATATAACTTTGAGCAGAAGCCTCTTTTACAATATAAAACAAAATAACCCAAAATCTGGAAGACTGTCATTGGCTTTCAGCAATTTTAGTTCTTCTTTAGCATGAAGGATAAGATGAAGGATTTCTCTGTGCTAAGTAGATGGACAGGATTTATATCTTGTTGACAGTAAGTCTGCCTTCCATGTAATTTAAAACAAAGTTAGCAGAGCTTTGTGGGATCCAAAATTGTGATTTTGTGACTGTGAAGCCATTTCAATGGGTTTGTAGAGCCCTCATTCTCTTCCCTGAGATATTGGGTGCTACAATTCCTGGCACACTGTTGAGCTTTCCAGATTTTCCTGTATTCTTCACTCGGAATGTCTGAACAGGAACAGAATTGAGAACAGAATTGAGAACTGGAATTTTGCTCATTTTTTGGAAACTTTGGTAATTTCATCTAATGGGTGACCTGGGATAACCAAGTCCCTCTCATGTGGTTTTTTTACCCATATTCTGTGAGTATGTTATTAGAGAGATGCACGGTGTGATTTGGAGCCTGAGAGACCAAGTGGGGAGTGATATTTTGGGCAGGAAAGGGCCAAGGGCAGGAGCACAATCTGCTCCTCTGGGTTTGTGGTGAGTGCTGAATTCACTACCCTGGCAGCAGGTGAACCTGCACTGCCTGGATGGAGATGGCAATACCAGAGCTGGGTACTGGATAGAGCATCTTCAAGGTTTCCAGAAGTTTTTATTTGAAATACATCAGCAATGGTGATCTGAAATGAAAATGATAACTTGCAGTCATGTAGAAATTTGCAATGTTGTTCAAGACAATTTCTTCCAGTGGTCACTCCTGGAAATTGAGTCCTGTTGGAAATCTGAAATTAAATGTGGGTTGAATAAAACAGTGTTCACATGCTGTGGTAATTTTTCAAGGCATAATTTTTTGAGGCATTTCAACTTTAATTTTACGTAGCAAATTATATTCATTTGCTGCTTAGATTTTGTAGCTGAACATCTACTGAAGATTGTTTTTTATTTTGTTGACTTTTATATTGTGTTGACTATAACTTTTTGACTGTGGTTTTTGTTCTTCTCAGCAGTTTTATATCTTCATTTTGATCATAGATCCATTGGCAGTGGGATGCCTTTTTTCTGTGTGTGTTTTCTCCCTGACACAAAGTGATTCTGATCAGTATTTATGTTTGAACACTTGCTGTTGCAGGAATTACAAAAGATTAAGGGGTAATACAAAATTATGGAAAAGAGGAAAATAGTAATTTAAGTTGTAGCAGCAAATGTTTTCTCATGTATTTCACTTAAGTTTACAGAAAGTATTTAATAAGTCATAATTATGGGTTTTGTTATTTTTGGAGGAACTACAGAAAGTTTCAATGGAAGTTAGTCATACACCTGATTCTAAAAGAATTTCAGCTCACCTACCAAAAGTGTTCAGTTTTTTTTTATTTTTTTTTATTTTTTTCACATTTTGCTTTGCAGTTTGTGTTAAATTCTAGGCCTGGATATTTCAGGAGAACTAAGCAGAGTTAGAAACTGAATGAAGTGCTCATGCTGTTGACAGAGTTCTGTGCTTTCTTGCTGTGTGAATCCAGTTTATGAATGGCTCACAGTAAGAGGCTTGTGAAAGCTCATGGAGGGTAATTCTCTAATAAAATCTGCAGCAAAAATGCACTTGTTTAAAATGGCATTAAATTCTGTCCTCATGTACTAAAGTATGAAACATATGCTCCTGACAGCTTGAGCCATTTAAAGTTTTTTCTTCATCTATCATTAGTGACAGTAAATGTAGTTTAAATACTTAGGAGCTTTAAGACCAATTTGGTTTGGATGTGAATGCTCTGTCAAAAACATCAGTGAAATGTCTTGTCACAGCATCATTCAGGGTCTTTTAGGTTGGAGTGGATCTTTTGAGGTCAGATAGTGCCATGCCCTTACTCAAGCAGGGTCACTAGCACAGGTGTAATCTGCTGTAGTGCTGTACAGAATCTAGTGGTTGCTAAAATTTCTCAGGGGGAAAGATTTTGACCAAATACTTCCTGAGCTTTCCTCTACTTATTTTTTTTTCTTTCCTTTTCTTTCCTTTTTTTTAACTAAAGGATTCTGAGTTTTTATCTGCACCTGAGACAAGTTGTTATATTGACTGTAAGGAGCACAGTAACTTCACAAAGAACAGAATCCCAGTATTAAGTGTGCTGTTTCTCTTAAGGACTGAGTTTCCTCAGACCGGATTCTTTTTAAGCTGCTGTTTCTCCCTGCTCCCAAAGGTGTTTGAAGAACACTCTTAGAAGTCCAGGCATTTATCTCTGCCTCTGATGCGACTTGGTCCTGGGTGATGAAAGGGGGAGGAGGGGTCCTCACAGAGCAGCTGATGAGTGACTTATGGAGATGCTGGAAGTTCTCCCTGAAATTACAATGATCAAGGAATGTGGGGTCCAAGAAAAACTGGCCCTTCTGGGGTCCAGCCTGATGGCTTCTCCCCCTTACCTTTTCAGATCTGTTGCTTTTAAAAAGGATTTGTTTTGTTTGATGGTTTTAATTTTTTTTCTTTCCAAGGTAATAGTTCCACTATCACATTCAGTTTCTTTGACCTTTTCCTTATCCCTTTTTAAGGTGGTTTTGTTGATTGGATATGAAATCTGCCTTGCCTTCTGCCTAGATCCAGAAAATCTGGAGATTCTTTCACTTGTATCATTCTCCCTCTTTCATGGGTTTTCTCTTCCCTAGCAAATACACTGGTTTTAACTATCTTAAGGGGGAATTTTCATCATTATCATATCTTAAAATAAAGCTTTATCTCCATTTATTAGAGAGCTTCCTGCAGTTCTCTTTAATCCAGGTTTGACCCATGGCAGAGATTGGTGCCTCACTCTTTTGTAGACTGTTTTTCTTTCTATCTATCTATCTATATCTATCTATCTATCTATCTATCTATCTATCTATCTATCTATAGATATATATGTATAGATATATGTAGAGACAGATGTATGTATGTATATTCACAATCACATTTTTACACTGAAAGCTTTTGAGTTTTATCTTGTGTATTCCTTACCTTTCCTATCCTTTATTTGAGGGGTGTTGAAAGAATATTAGAAAGCCAGAAGCTGCTTTTCCAGTTCAGATTTTTCTTTTAGTTTCATATAGTAATTAAAAAATAATCAGAGTTTGATAACTTGAAGGTCAATTTATGACGTGTAAGTAAATTTGTCACTTTAAAATGATGGCAGTGCTTGTGGTGGGTGTCTGATCTCTTAGATCAAGAATTATTAGGATTTTAGCTTTTTGGTTTTTTTACTTCCAAGAGATATCTCAGTATCTCAATACTCTTAAAAGAAAATTTGGGATTAGTTTAAGGTTTTTTGTACCCTCTTTTCTGGCAAAATATTTTACTTAGTTTCATTGAAGAAAAACTGCAAACAGGTTGTGTCCATCTGTGCATGAAGAGTGAGTGGATGCTCTCAAGAATGAAATACTCGGATCTTAAAGAAATTAGCAGGTTTTCAAAATTACTTTATTTACAAGAACATGTTTGTGTGGCATCCTAATTACAGCTAAGCCTCAGAGGCAGGATGCTTGAGAAAACACAAGCAGTGCACATGTCTTTTTCTTTAGTTAAGGTGACACAATAACCTCCAACTGTAGTGTTACAGACTACCTGAGGGATTATTTGCTTTGCTTTATTTGGAATATTTTGATTATTTTAAGCTGATTCAGATAGAGAAGTAGCAACTGCATGACAGAGAAATGTAGACAGGAATTACAGAAATAAAACATTAAAATAGATTTTTAAAGAAAAAAAAATTCTCCTTAGTTAGGCGTGAAGTACTGTGGAATTGTTTAAATAGAAATTGCAGGCATTACTCCGTGGACTTGAGATTCTGTTCCTCACAGTAGGGGATTTAAGCCAGTGGAGTATTCTGTGCTGTACTTCACTTCAAATGATTGCAAATGGAATGAAAAGTAAAACTGAAGAAGATTGAATATAATGTTTTTGCCATTTCTTAGGTGTGGAATATCCCCCACTGCCAGTGCTTGGGCACCTTTAGGAATTTAATGTGTGCTGGGCTCTCAGTTCTTGCTTGGAAGAAGAACAGGTCCTGCATTCCTGATTTCCATACTGGAATTTAGTGAAAGTTTTAGCCTTGGTACCTTCACTGAATGTTGGGTCCAATTAAAAACTGATTTAGTCACAATACTGTATGAACAAGGCAGTAGGAAGTTATTTCAGTAGAACTGGGACACCAATTCTGAGGAAGGAGTTGTAATTTTCTATTTCTAGCCCCTTTTACTCTGATGAGCTCCTCGAATGGTTGGACTGAAAAAAGTGTAGTTTTGATTTAAGCTCCCCAAAGTTCTGTCAGTACCTGGCAAGTCCATCAGTGATGCCTTACAGGTACCTCTGGGTGTGTTGCATGTTTTATTTTTGCTCCTTGTTGATTATCAACACTCCTGATTCCAGGAGACGTGTGCAACTGCAATTCCTTGGTTGTAAATATGTTAAATTAAAAACTAACAGTGAATTGAATTTGCTTTTCTGAATCCACTGAAAAACAAACATGCTGAGAGCTGATCACTTGGAAATTCATCCATTTTCAAGTCTGGTTCAGATCATACAAATTAAACTTATTCACTGCTAATTGTGGTGTGTAATACGTTTACATAGAATTTACACTCTTGTGTGTAGAAATAACAGAAATAACAGCCTACAGGGGTTTAAAATAATTTAATGTAAATAATACATATTTTGGCAATATTCTGCTGTTTGGCTGGGTTTTTTTTTTTGTCTTAATAATCATCCCTCACTTTTACACATGTATTTCATTGTTTTTTAAACATTTTTCCTTGCTTCAGTTCAGAAATAAGTCTGTCAAGTTTCCAAACCCAGTGTTGTTCTCTTAGTGTTTAAAGCAAAACTAATTATTGTCAAAGGTCTTGAATAATGTACAGAACATGATAAAGAAATACATTATATAACCTGAGGGAAACAAAAGTTGGCTTTCCAGAAGCAATTTTAGAAAACATTACTAACATGCACAAGATAAAGAAGCAGTAATATGCCCTTCCAACTCAGAATATCTGTGATCTGGAAATAAAGATTAAATATTTCTGGAAATAATGATTTGCTGATGATGAGGTGTTTATAATCTTTGTTGAGGCTGTGAAATGCTAGAAGCAGTAATTAGATTGGAGAACATGAAAAACTGATTTAGGGAAATAAATTTCCAATTTTGTTTACCACATTCAGTCATTTCAGATTTACACAGAGATTCTGGCCAGGGATGGAGAAGACAATGCTGGGAATTCTTAGACTGGAAAGAAACTTGCATTTTAGGGTCACAGTCTAATAAAGTGGAAATGTATAAAGAAGAAACAAGTGAAAGAAATGAGAATATAGGAACCCGGGTTCCTGTGCCACAGGAAGATCAGTGAAACAGCAGAAAACATCAGGACAGAAGGGTTGATCTCACTGAGAGCTTAAAAATCACAAACCCCTCCTTTTGTGGTGCTTCTTCCAAGAGCACCAAGAGCAGAATTGTGCCTGTGGCCAGTCCAGTGCCCAGCAGGACAATTGTCCCCTCCCAGGTGCAAACTCCTCCCCTTTGTGCTCCTCTTCCTCCTTAGGCTCTGCATTCCCCAGCTGGAGGCTGAGTCATCTCTGACACCTTGGTCTGCTAAAGAAATAAACCATCCTTCTTGTCTATAAAACAAAGGTTCAATTTTGCATGATGTGCCAGAAGAGTGATTATATTTGACAGTTTCAATATTTTGATTTCACACCGAGCCCCCTTTTGAATTGCATCTGTCAAGGTAAAGGAAAGGTTTGCTCCTACAGAGAGCATTGTCCCTGAGACAGGATAGTCTTTGTTATGTTGCTCAACAAATTCATGGATTTCTTTCCAGATTTGTCCTCAGCAGGCAAAGAATCAGTTTCATTTTGGATATGATTAAAAAAAGAAAGAATCAATAAGGAATTAAACAGGCAGGAGTCAGAAAAGGCCTGATAATGATGGATAGTTTTATTACAATTTTGTATCTTTTTTTTTCTTAGCTAGTGGAATGAAAATGCAAGTATAGGAAGTAAAAGTTACGGAAAGTAAATGAAAAAAATACCCAAATTTGGGTATTTTTAAAATCACAGCTGATTTGCTGTGATTTAATGATAGGATATTACTTCTCTCTTCTTCTTGTACTCGCCAGTGGTAATTAATTTAAAATAACTTGTTTTGAACATACTGGTGTATAAAGTTGGAACAGTACTTTACTTGTTTTGGTAATTTTCTCCTTATTGCTATTTCTGTGTTACTGAACTGGCTGTTGTCAGTATTTTTGTGATCCTTGAGTCAGGTATTTGCTAGAGAGATTTTGGAACTTTTGGAACATTTTGATGAGCTAGAGAGAGAACATGAGAATAAGAAGGTTTAGAGTTCTGGTGGAGGAGAGCTGTCTGCTCATGAAGAGTGAATCAATGTCACATAATGAGCATACTATTTTGAGTTCCTTTAACTGATTTATAAAGTCACAGAATAACAGAATCATCTATTCCAACCCCCCTGCCATGGGCAGGGAACCATGTCACCCTGCATATTAATCTGTTGCAAGATAATAAACTGAGAATTTAATCAAGGAGGATTCCCCCCCCACCCCCAAATCCAGCAGAAAGTCATCCCTGAAATGCAATTTAGGAAGAAGTATGTTGCATCCCAATTGTTAGTTATTCAGGATGCTGCTAGAAGATAAATGATACTGAGCTTATCTGCACTAACTTTCACCTTCCTAGATGGAAAGAGAATAAAACTTCTATTGTTGCAGCAAGTTCTTTATCTATCTGAAGTTCAGTGATGTTTCACCTGAGCTATCCTGGTGTGTTATGGTTGATATTCCCTAAAACTCTCTGACCCAGCAGCCTCCTCCTCCTGTGACAGAGCTCAGCACTTGAGATTCCCATTAGGACCCAGTTCCCTGTTCATCAAGAACTCCTTAAACAAAGTGATTTGTTGATACAGAATGTTGTTCTTGAGTGAACTGGCAGCCATAAACACTGTAGTAAATAAAAGTCTTAGTAAAATGCAGTTCTGCAATTGTTGTGATGGTTGGGCTTTATCCTAAAAACTCTGTTTTATAAAGTTCAGAGCTCACTTTGGGAGCTGTTTGATGGTTCAGAGGACCTGTATGGGTTCACTTGGGTTTGTGCTCTCTCTGTATTTTTCCCTGTGTGCTGGGTTCCAAGTTCTGCAGGCTGTGTCCATCAGGTGTTGATCTGAAATGTGTATTTTTTCTGCCTGGTATCAATTCTGGGTGCATTAAGTAGCCATATATAAAACCCAGAATTACAAAATTCCTCAGGGCTTCTTTTGCAGCTCGTTCCTCTTCTCTCTCTCACTCATTTCCTGGTTTAGTCTCTGTTTTTCTCTCATCTCTTCACCTTGAGCTGCTCCCTATCTCAAGTAAACATATTTTGGAAGCAAAAGAAAATTTTCCCTTTTTTGCCCCCTCTCCCTTTTGGCAATATTTTATTGAGACATTGGGAGTAGCTGAAGGTTGGAGATTTCCTTACAGAGAATTCATTTTGGTGAAATTAATTGAAACAGCAGTAGGAAATGAATGTAAAAGAAAACTTCAATTTTTGAGAGGGCAGGGATAATGAGCAGGAGATGATCCCAGAAGTTCTTGTGTACATTTCTCTTCCATTGTGTTAAACATGTTTTCTGAGCTAACTGTGCCTTATGCAAGTAATCCTTCAAGTACTGAATGTAAAAAAAAAAAACCAACCCAACTCTGCATAACTCCACCTGATAAATAGAAAGGCTGTTCTTCTGCATATTTATTCATCTAGAGCAATCCCCTAAATGTTTTATTCTGTGTTTTTAAGCCTCTTCAATAATTTGGAACATTTTGTTCATTTTTCCATTGAAGATTTCCCCCCATTACTTTCTAATTATTTATTAGTAAGCAAAATCTGGCCTTGGGACATATTAGAGGATGGACATTCTGGAATAACCTTCAGACTGGTTTTTCCCTCTCAGTCTTCCTAACTAGTTTGAAGACAGAACTGATAATTTTATGAGCAAGGTCACAGAATCACAGCCACAGTCAGGGGCTGCAGAGCCTCTCTGAGCAGTTCCAGGGTCAGAAGACCCTCACAAGAATAAAGGTTTATACCATGTCCAGGTGAAATTTCCCATATTTTGTGTTCCGGCACTGGGCACCACAGAGAGCCTGGGTCTGGCTTCTTTACTCCTTGCTCCCATCAAGAATTTATGGATAAAATCCTCCTGAGCCTTCTTTTCTCTGGGTTCTCTCCCAGCTTCTCCTTGTATGACAAATATTTGTATCCATTAATTGTCTTCATGACCCTGGGCTAGACTTGCCTTTATTTGAGAACACTGCTGTATTTATTTTAAAGAGAGAATACAAAATACTGAATATTTTTGCCATGTATTTTCCTTTTCCTTGTGGCCTTAGCTTTATTTTCAGTCAGTTGTTGATTTGGGACACCAGATCAATCCTCATTTCTTTCTTTTCACATCTTCATCTTTTTCATTGATGGTGCTTAGTCTTCAAAGGATCACAGAATCCTGGAATGGTTTGGGTGGGAAGGGACCTTAAAGATCATCCAGTTCCACCCCCTGCCATGGGCAGGGACACCTTCCACTATCCCAGGTTGCTCCAAGCCCCATCCAACCTGGCCTTGGAAACTTTCAGGGATGAATCATCCACAAATTCGCTGGGCAACCTGTGCCAAGCCCTCAACACCCAATAAAGAATTTCTTCCTAGTACCTAATCTAAACCTCTCCTCTTTCAGCTTAAAACCATTTCAAAACTATTAAAAAGTTACCAATATTTGAGTTAGGTTTTTCATTTAGAAGAACATCTTGACTTGTGGAAGCATGAGATAATGCTGTGTTTTTCCTAGAAGTAATTATTCTGCAGTTGTGTCACACTTTAAAGCTTATCTATGGAATTTCACAACCTTTCTCCTCAAATACAGGATTTGTTTCAATTATTTCTTTTTCTGTTCTGACTGATGTTTGATGAAACTTCTGCCAATGAAGAATGGAAATGGATATTTGACTTCTTGTAGAAAATGTTGTTTTCTGAGTTTCAGTTAACACTTAAATCAATTCAGCTTTCCTGTTGGTTTCCCCACTTAGGTAACTATTCTGTGGAGCAGAATCATTTATGCCCATTGCATCAAGGAAAATATTTATTTGAAAATAAACTTGCTCTTCTCAATGTTTCATTAAGATTCCCACCCACATAGATACACAATGTTTTTACTACATAGTCAGCTATTTTACTTAATATCATATTCAGTTAGAAAATCCCAAAAAACAAACAAATAAACAAAACCTACAGCTTTTCATCAGGCATTATCAAACAGTTGGTGCAAACACTTTCTATCCTGGTATGTGCTAGAAGAATTTTGTTAACACACGGGGAAAAAACTTCATTTATTCATAGAATTACAGAATCTTTAAGGTTGGAAAAGACCTCTAAGATCAGTGAGTCTAAATGTTAATCCAGCACTGCCAGATCCACCACTGAACCTTGTCCTTAAGCACAATATTTGTCTGTACTTTGAGCCCCTCAGGGATGTTGATTCCACCACTTCCCTGCTGTGCCTGCTCCAGTGCCTGACCACCCTTTCTACTTTGTTTCTTCACCTTTCAACTCATTTATTTTGGCATAGATCCATGGTTGACTGTATTGCTCTTCTTCAAGGATGTTACAGCCGAATTAATCTCATTTAATTTAATACCCAATTTTTAAAGCATTTTGTAGTTTCTCCAAGGAAGTTATTCATTCATCAAGTTGAAGGGAGATTCATGAAAATGAGTTAAAAAACTGTTGTAATGTTCATGACTTGTTTCAGGTTGCATTACCCAAACTTAACAAATCTTACCAGTAGCACTGAAACCGAAAATCAAATACAATTAGTGAGGAAAGTGGTATTTTTGTGCATAGCTTTAGCTAAAAATAGCAAAGACCCTCAGGAGATGGTGGTAAATCTATTTTTAAAAAAGAGCATTGCAATTAAATGAAATGCTGAGCCCAGGGAATGCAGTCAAGGATAATCAGAGTCCCTTATCACCTTTGACAGGCTGCAGTATTTCTTACAGCTTTGTTTCAGCCTGTGACTTCTTACTTCAGTAATTGAATACTTTCTGTGCCCATTCTTAAGGAAAACATTAAAGCTTAAAAAAGGCATAATAGTAATTAAACCAAAAAAAGGTGTAGCTTCAGGGGATGGGAGCATGCTTGGAACATCAGATTTGAAATATTTAGATTCCTTTAATCAGACTTGCAAATCACAGTAGAGCAGGCTCAGTCCTTCATCTTTTGCATGCCACATAAACTCAGCTCAGTGCAGAATCATTGAAATGCCTAAACTGTTGTACCAGGGAATCACTTTACTGGTGTTCAGAGCACACTTATTGATGGTCTTGTTAGATTGTTCTTCAAGGTCCACAAAGAGCAGCTCTGTCCCTTGGGACAGGACATTCTGCCAAGTGTGGATCTGCTAGAGCCAAAAAAAGGAAATTCTCAGGGCAGTCTCAGCCCCTATCACTGCCACTATTCCATTCTAATTTTTCTACTCTGAGAAGTGTGAAATGTGTTAAAGGAATGGTTGGGCTATGATGATCTGGTTTCCATCAGGAGCTGGAGAGGAATCCATTAGCAGATCCATATGGAGAAGTTTCTTGATGTAGCAGGATCAGCATTTTTTGTGACCTCTGCATTTGTGGTAATGAGCCTTTCTGTACTCCCCTGAAATGCTGAAAATTGCTGGTTTCTGCCTTCATGCACCTCAAATATATCCATCTTTATTCTGCTTCACTGCATCATTTGTAGAGAGTGGAAAGGACTCACACCGAAGTTTGTTTTCAGTCAGTGAGTTTGAATAAATGTTCTCTCAACACCAGCAAAGTTCTTCACTGATGAGAACTGCATGGGCAGAACTCAGCAGAAGCTGACACAGAAGAGCTGTAAAGAAATAGCTGTGGGCCAGTGGCAGCACCTTCACTTTTGTCAGTAGTATTTTCCTGTTGGAAACCCTTCATAGAGCTTATTTCTTTGCATCTGCTCCTTCTGACCTTGAGGGTGGGCAGCTTAAAGTTATTTTTAGATCTTTTGTGAACGTATTTTTCTGGCATTGACTTTTTTAAATTTGAAAAGCCAAGTAGCTTTTTATAGCATTGTTAAAGAGGCAGTGGTCATGGCTCAGTGGTTAAAACTGAATTCTATTTTGCACTTAAAAGCTGAGATTTATCCTTTTAAGCCTCATGCTGGCTTAATGATTCAATGCAACTGTATGTTTTTCTGGCTGCTTTGGTCTGGTTGTATGGTTTTCTGCCTTAAAAAAACCCAAGCAGGTGTAGTTTGTACTGTGAATCATCTTTATGCTATATTTGTAGACATTTCTGAAAATCAGTCCATTTTCATGGTAAAACCCAAGTCCCAGCTTTATCTAAACTAGCCTAAGGTTTGAATCAGCAATTTAAACCAAAGGAAAAAAATAGATACCATAACTACCTGCACATTATTCATTAAAATTTCAATAAATTTACAATTGAAAATGCCCAGAGAAAGGCTGATGTGTAAGGTACAGGTAGAGTGGCAGTTTCTCCAGCAATGACTTGCATTTTGTATTTCTGGGGTTTTTTTCCCTGATGGGATTGAGAGAAGCTTGTCTTGGAATCTCATAAAATACCTTGCTTCTTCTGCACACGTTATTTGATCAAAGTCTAGGATCTGCAGGTATTTTTCTGTTAATGAAAACTGGCTGTGGAAAAAATGCTTTACAGCACCTACGTCAGTTCTCTTTGTGTTGTTGGCTTTTGACACATTTTGGTGTTGTTAAAATAGATATAGATGGGCTTTTTTTTTCCTCTTTCAGTGATTGCCCCATGTATGCTTTCTAACAGGGATGTATTTCCTTCTGCTTGTCACCAAATTCTTCAACTTCTCAATTAATTAATGCCCTTAAAATCTGTGTGTATCTGCAGGAGGAGATTAATCTACCTGTGTTGTTCTTAACATGGCATTGCAGCTGCATTTATTTTCCTTAATGCCTCTTCTAGAATATTGCTTTGCTTGTGTTCTGAGAGCTTTGACAAAAAACATGTACAGGAGGTTTGAATTTGTGGGTGTAGACTTTGAAGCTTGGGCTTTGATGGCCTCACTCTATTTTTGATGTTTGATCTTCCCTTGGTTTTCTCTATTCAAATGAAAACAACAAAGTCTCAGAACACCCAGTCTTGAGGAAGGTCTCAGTATTCACAGGGAGAGGTGGGGCAGACTTCAGCCAAGCTGCATTTAGCAGCCCCAGCCAAAGAGGAGAATTGTCCTCCTCAGCTTTGGTTGTGCCTGGGAGCATTTCTGCCATCGATGCCCTCCTGCAGCCTCCACTGCTCCTCTGTAATTCCAGGGAAATCTCAGTCTCAGTCCTTCCATGAGGCTTCCACAGAACTTCCCAAGAACACCTTGCCAGCCTTTTCTTGGTAACACAATTATGTTGATGGAAGTGTGCAATCTCTCTGCATCCTTGAGATACCTGGAGTTCTTCCCATGCCCAGCATTATTCCCAACACGCCTGTTCAAGCTGCTGTGCTGAATTAAGGCATGTCTGTGTCACTGCTGTGTCACAGGAGGGTGCAGTGGGCACGTCCTGCAGCTTCAATTGTGTTTTCTCAGAAGAGACACAGCACTCTGCCAATAAGAAATCCAATTGTTTAAGGAGCTGGAGAACAGGAGGATGCAGTTCCTTGTGCCTAATGGGAATCTCTGAGGCTTGACCTGGCTTTGCCATCAGTTCTCTGACCCTGTGATGGAGCTCCTGCAAGGATGTTCAGCTTTTCAAGGAGATTGTCTTTCCCCCTTATCTGCCTTGGGGGCAGTTGTTGAAACACAGCAGGAATGGTGGCATCTCAGATCTTGCAGGAACCATCCTGTTTGTCACCTTCCTTCAGGTTTATGGGTGTTCCAACACCAGTGTAGACAACGCTGGTGGACTTTGCTGGTGAGAACAACTGCTTTGCCCACCAGTTGTTCCTCCATCCTTAGGAAAAGGCTTGTGAAAACTGCTTGGAAACACTACTCAGTGTCTTCCTCACAAGGTTTCCTCTCACTTGAGAAGAGCACAGTTTTACAGCAGCTGTTTTGTGGCAACAAAGAGGAAAAAAGTACAGAGACTTTGAATTTCAGAAAATGGTGGTTCAAGTTAAGTATTGTGATTGAGGTTGAAATAAAATTATATCCCTCCATGGGGAAAACTGATTTGTATCTATCCATCTTTGAGGGGACTGGGGGCTGGTGTGCTTTTCATATTTTGCATGTTCTTGTGTAAATAGAATCAGTTTTTCATAGGTGAGAAGTCCTGTCTGTACCAGGATGTGGAGTTGGATTCTCTGTAACTCCAGAGCTGCATATGGAGGTCCCTGCAGCATTAGATGTGGGCACTTCAGGTTAAGTAAAGGGGTTTTTTGTCATTACTTCAAACAGGTACAAAGATTTCTAGAGATGATTGTGCAGCTGTTTCACTTACTGGAGATAATTTGAGCCATGCTTTTTGTTTGATGATGACTCATGGCCAGCATCTGCAAAATGGAGCCTTTCATCTTCAGCCCTTACCCTGTTTAGATTTTTCCCTGGTTAGGAGACAGGATCTGTGTTCCATGGAAGTGCTTTGGAGCTCAGGGCTCCATCGTGCCCAAAGCATCTTGATGTGCTTGTGCCATTTCTGGGTTCCAAACAAAAGAGGTAACATCAAAAATAATGTTCTTTACTTAATTTTCAGTGCTGAACCCACCTGGAATTTCATGTGTGGGGGCTGCCAAGCAAAGCTTGGATTCTGCTGTGGATGCTTTGCTGGCCCAGCCCAGCTGAGTGTCTGATTCACTGGTTGTGATTAATGATGGATGCTTTACCTCAGTTCCAGCTCTTACTGAAAATACCTTAGGAAGAACTCACTGAAGCTCACTGCAGTAATTATATTCATATTGCCATAAATGAGTTTCCAGCAGCTGCTTGATCTTTTGATTTATGAAAATGCCCTGAAGTTCAGGATGGAAGTGCATGGTCTGGGAGCCTCTCTGCACTTAACTGAGTGGTGAATTTACCCCAAATCAGCCAGACAGGCACTGACAGCAGGGAAAGATGCAATTCCTCTCTTAATGGTGGTGGAGAGGCCAGAGATGATTTAACACCCAGCTTGATGGAGTTGATGACAAACTCTGTAAGACCTGCAATACTCAGCTGATTTTTCCCTTTATCTGTCTCATTTTTTTATATTGAATTCAGGTTGAACATTGAGAGAAGCTGGAGGGGGCCAGGGAATTACAATGTCCTTTTTTGGCTCATTCTCCAGCAGCTTGTGGATGGGTCAGTCTGAGTGAGATGTTGAGTGAGGTTATAGGGCTGAGGCTAAAAAGGTGACTTAAATCAGAGGTGAGTGTAAGCAGAACATAAACACTGAAGTGGACATGGGCATCTTAAAAGAACTTCCAATTTTTGGTAAATAAATTTCCTTATATTATATAATATTCATTATTAAATGCTAAAAACTGATTGCCTACTGGGGTGCATGAGTGTGACATGGAGAGTCATTATAGCCTGGGCCATGTATTATCTACAGAACTTTTAACTGAATTCTTGTTCCTTGGCCAAATTTTGTCCTTTCTTTGCATTTCTTCCTCTTCTGGGAATAACAGTGACTTTGGAAAAGTTTGTTATTGATAGTGATGAATAGAAAAAAAGCATTATTAATCTGAGTGTGGGGATTAGAAGGCTGGAAGGAAGGAATTAAATGATAAACAAAAGAAATTTGATTTGGAGTCAGTGACCCAATAAACTGTAGGATAATTTTTTAGAATATAAGTGCATATTAAACAAAGTGTTATTATGCCTCAAGTTAATTCAGTTTAAGCAATGAGCATTTATGGGCAGGGCAAAGGTGTTGTTTAAGGACTTGTTGATATTTTGAAAAAGCTTTTGTGCTGCAAAAACCCCTTTTTAATTATTAATAGAACTTAGATTGAGAATAGATGATTTCTCCACTGTAATAAAAAGGGTAAATCAAGACACAAAATGTTTTTTGTACCTTCACATCATGAAACCCACATTCCTTCTAAAGCTGTCCCAAGGAAGGGTAATTTGTTGTTGTAGAAAGGCTGATGACAATAAAAATCATGGAACAATCAGAGTTTCCCTTAGAGAAGAAACTGCATTATGAAGTCTACTGAACTCTGGAGGAAATGTGAGTTAAAGAATGCAGTGACATTGGTAGACTAAATAAATATTTCACCATTTTAAGTCCGTGCACTTGGAAATCTTTAGGGTTTGGTGATTTTTTTTCTCTTCTTACATATTTGATACCCATTATTGTTACAAGCATTGTCTTTTTAGCTGCTTGATCAGACCTTACTGTTTTAGATCCTGACATGGATGTAACAACACTGTTTCATTTCCCCCCCTGAATTCAGTTTGGATTTATTTCCAGGCATTACACTCTATATTCTATATAATTTATTATCCACTGGAGGGAAAAGCACAGTGTGTATGTAAAATGAAATGAAAGGTGAACGTTAAAAAATTCAAAACCATTAATTTTAAGGTACAAGAGCAGAGCATCATGATGAAAATTGAGTGAAATCCTATTTTTCATTTGGGTCTAGACTCATTAAGTAGTAAATTTGGAAAGGGAAATCTGTTATAAGTCATTGAGATGTTTTTTAAAATATCTATCATAATAATACATAAAATCCTGAGCTGTGCTGTGTTCTTGAAATAATGCTGTAACCTTTTTCTTATTATTGTGTTTTGTGTTACTCATGAGCAGCCTTTTCTCCATCTCTTCCTACAGCAACTCTACTGAGCCCAGCAATGTCAGGCACAATAAACCCACATCACACTTCACCAATATTTCCTTTCCCTCTTGATATATTGATGGAAAGCATCTCTTAAGATGGGCATCACTAGCAGCTTATTTCAAGCTGTCACTTAGTTTCTTTCAGAATCACAAGGACTTGAATAGGATGGGACTTTGGAATATTCAGTCATGATCTCCAACATGAAATAGAGAATTTTATGAGAGTGAGCTCTGGGGGGATTCGTGACTGCTGATTACATGGTGACAGCAGACAATAAATACATGTACACAGGCTCTAATGATGGAATTTGAGTTTACATGAGGAATATTTTCGTGTCAGTGCTCATTGTTTCTGGGGCCATTCCATGTGGGTTCAGGGCAGCTCCTTTGTTGTGTTATCTCTTCTATTTTGACATTATGTCTCCCTTTCTGGGAAGAACCATCCATCTGTAATTTGAAGGAGAGCTTCTTGCCATTTATCTGGCATTATCTGAGAGGCTGTGCAGGCTGGACTCCTGTACAGTGATATTTGCAAGCACATGGTGACATTAGACAGTGGGTTATGTCTGTACTACTTGTCCTCAGAACAGAACAAGCCCTGGTTTTTGTCTTCCTCCTGGCCTCTTGCTTTTCTCACTGCTGCTGACAGCTACACTAACTCACTTAGATTTGATCCTTTGTGCACAGGAACTGGTTTACACAAATAATTAGGATTTAAAAATATCTATAATTTTTAAAAGCTGTTTGTTCTTTTCATATAAATGGGTTAATTTTTTCCTAAGGCAATTTAAGCCATGTGTTTTTTTCATTTTCTGCATTTCCATGCTATTCAATCAAGAAAGCAGATCACTTTTTTTCCTTTCCAAGTCTCCATTTTAATTTGTGTATGTGTGTGACATAAACAATAAGCTGATTTTTCCAATATTGAAGTAATGATAGTGCTTCAAACAGGGTTTCTCATAGGATAGGAACTTCCTTTAGACAGGAAGTCACAGATTTGCCATTGAAATGGTACTATCTAAGAAACATAACAGAAAAAGAGATAGATACAAAGGGATCTTTGGGAATTACTCTGAGGAAAATACCAATTTGGCTTAGGGCACAGACGCTGTGAAAATGTTTGTCCCCCTTGGTTGCTGGACAATCACAGAATTGATTTAATTCCAAAACGCAGTTTGTGCTTAGAGCTGTCAATCCATTTCTGATATTCTGATTTTCATCTAGATGAACAATTAATAGTTTAACTAAATAGTGCTATTCTCAAAATGGGGTGCTGATGGCTTTTTGCCTGCTTTAGCCAATTTCCAGAAAGGAAAAGTGTGGAAAAGCACCACGGGCAGAGGTAAATGTTGCTTCTCCTCCTCCTCTGCTTCCTGTAGTCCAGGACAGTCCCTTGAATCTGCATTTTGGGATTATTTCCATCTCAGCCTGGGCCCCAGCTCCAGTATTTTGGAATTTATTTCCATCTCAGCCTGGGCCCCAGCTCCAGGGGCTGTGCAGTGGCACAAGGAGAAGGCTGAGCTGGTGCCTACAATGAGCAGGTTTTGGGCTCAGTGCTGGGAATGGCAGGAGATGAAGAACCCAAACCTTGTAAGTCAGAATTGTTTGCACTTTTTTTGTTCCCCACTGCATTGTTCCTTTTGATGATGTTTGTGAACACAAGCCAAATTATCCCCAGTTATTGCCACTCACATTTGATCTGCTGGTTTCCTGGGTTCTGGGGATCTCTATTAAAGAACAGTCCCACTAGAAAAATGTGTGTAGGTACCCAGCTGCAGGATATTACACCTGAAAAAGAGAAGAAAACTACTTTTTATGACTTTGTACTCAATTATGCATCATTAAAGTCTTGTATATCTGGGAGGGAATGCTGCTGTTTAGCCAATTTCCTACCACCTGGCAGTAACTTGATTTACAATTAAGAAAAATGCTCTTTTTGGTAATATCCAAACTCCTAATGTACAATTTTAGTGACGTGTCCTACAATGTGTCTTGTGCTGATTAAAGTCGAGTTTTGTCCTTTTTGGGAATGATTTTAATGTAGTCTAGTCAAAGAATTTAATTTAATTACATGTGTAATACAACTTTCTGCCTTTCACTTAATTGGTCTCGCCTACGTTGTTTCTGCCTATTAGATGACAATTTAGCAATTTCCAATTTGTATGTCCCTCAGGGAGGCTCAATGGGAATAAATGGGAGTAAAAAATCTCTGCAGCTTTATTCCTTGATTTACTTGCTTGATGGCATCTCTTTTGTAGTTGTATGGAAGAAGAGAAATTGAGAATAGTAAGTAATAAAAGGAAATATTTTGTGTTAAAGGCTTATGTTGGGAACAAAGCAGATCATGTAATCTTTGCTTTGTGTATTTACAGCATTATTTGCTTAGCATAGGGTATATACAACCAATTTTAATAATAATATACTTTCAGTTTTAGTATTAACCCTCTAATCCATTTGTAATTGTTTAATTGCATAACTCAGGGCAAATCAGTGCATCAGAACCATGGTGACTTCTCAGTTGTGGATGGGGAGTTCATGAAACTGCTGCACAATTTTGGGGTACAGTTTTTCTGGTACTAGTAGTCTGTCCTTTTGGGATGATCTGGGTCTGGAATTTCTATGTTAAATTGCTCTTTGTAGATAGAAAAGAACAAAAAATAATTTTTTCTTTGAACTGTCAAATTGGCCCAAAGCTCTGTGTAGGTTAATGTCTGTGCTCTCTGTGGTTTTTGGAGGTTGTGTCTTTGCAGGAACTGGCAGCCTGATGGCACAGCATGATTTTAAGATAAATCATGTTGGTATAAAAATGAATTTCAATTCTTTCGTAAGCTGGAAGTGAAACTATGATAATTTTGCCATTCTTTAAAGGCAGAGAATCAATCTGATTCCCTAAACAGGAATTCAGTTTAAAATAGATGCCTAAATCTAGATATGCCTGTGTTTTTTATAGTCAGAAAAATCTAGTCAATGAGTGAAAAGTAGATATAATTTTCATATAAGACATGACAAAGCACTGTTTTCTATTTCAATATCTTTGAATTTTACCTCTCAGTTTCCCTTTTTTTCCTAAAGGAAAATTTGTGTGGCAGGTGTTTAGATACCATCATCTTCTGGACTTTTATTACATGTAAAGGAATATTACAAATAAACAGAGAATAACAGAATATTGATTAAAATTTTTTATCACTTCATAAAATTTAGATTTTGGTGATTGAAAAGATTTTAAAAATTCTATGCTAAACATAAATGATGACAAAAACTAACTTTAGTATTTGAACATTTTAAAACATTGCCAAAGCTTCTAAATAATACCACGTTAATGTTTTACTTTAAATAATCCCTTCTCAGTTTATGAAGCATTATAAAGATAAGCCTAAAATCTCCATATTTTCAAAGCTAGACATTGCCAAAGAGTAATTTTAAGTTGATATGAATTAAATACTTAAATAAAAAGTTTTGTCACTCCTTCTTCATGTTACTGTGTGCCTCATTTTAAGAATAATACTTTCTCCTAAAAATCATGAAAATTCTGAAGAAGTTTAGTAGCAGACTTCAAATTATACCTTCAGTGCAAACTTGTAATGGAAAGGTCATATTTTGGAGGTTTTGTTTTAAATTGTTCCAGAGCTGGAGGTTTTGTGCTTGCCATGATAAGAAAGGATGCTCGGACAAGTTGATTTTTAAAACCAAGGTGTCTGTCTCAGACACCATGAGCTGACTGCCCATAACTTTTAGTATTTCTAGTTCCTTTTCCCTCACTTCCTCCAAATGTAGTGAGGAAATCCATTCTCATATAAGAGATTTGTGTATATGAAGCTGACAAGAAAAGTTGCTTTATGAGTGGCACCAAAAATCCAGGGTTTACCTCTGAGATCCTTCACACAGCTGCATATTCTGTGAAAGCTTCCCAAGCATTGCTTTGCTGACAGGTGGAATTTCCCTGGCTAAAATTTAGACTACTATGTTCAAACTATTTCTGAACCACAGTAAGCAGGAGTAAAAACCCCCTTGATCTCATTTGACTTTGTTGGTTTGTTTAATTTGTTTTAGTTCTTTGAGGATGGGTTGGTCACTGCCTGGACATCAGGCCACAGGTGAGCAGGATCCATTGGCCATGTATAATGTGTGCTCTATAGCACCCTAATTGACCAAGGGAGGCTAATGTGGCAGGAAACTGCTCCTAAGTGAGGATCATTCCATCACAATAATTAAATAAATACTGAATTTCTAGCTGTAGTGTTCACATCTGTGTCTGGTGGACATTTGGCTTTGCTGTCCTTTCCCAGGGGAGCTCAAGGTCAAGGCTCACTGAGGAGGAGGAGGGCACCTGGCAGGGCAGTTATGTGGGATGGTGATTTCCACATGGGGAGTTTTGGCTAAAATTAAAAGGTGTTTTAGAGCTGTGCTCATTTTCTGCTAAACTGGTAAAGCACATCAGATAATTAACACAGCTCAGCAATACGTGGGTGTCATGGTTTGACACTGGCACAATGCCAGTGCCCCCATGAAGATACCTTCTCCCTGGTTTCTGCTGTGAGATGTGACCAGGAATAAGCAAAGCAGGCTCCTACTTAGGGAAAAAAAAAGAACCAGAACTTTATTAACTACTCTACAACTACAGATAAAAAGGAACACACACACAAGGAAAATGAAAACCTCACAAATGCATTTCCTCCTCCCCCCACCAAATTTCCAACACAATACATTTATTCCTCAAATCACCAACTCTCGGTCCAGCAGCACCTTTTAGACAATCAATCCTCAGTTCATCAAGAGGAGAGGAGTCCTTCTTGTACCATGGGCTTCCCCTGGAAACAAAGCTGAAGCCTCGTGTGTTTCTGTGTCACTCGTGGCACCGCCCGGAGTACATCTGCCGTTGTGACTTCTTCCTTTTCATGTCCAGTGCTCTCACCACTGAACACGGAGCAGAACTGCTTCTAGGGTTGTCTTTTAAGGATGCTCTGTCCCGATCCAAAAAAGGCACAGTCTCTCCTTTGGGACACCTGTCCCCACAATCTCTCCTTTGGGACACCTGTCCCCCCCATATTTTTTCACCCCCTGGGGCCGAGGGGCATCAACACTGGACCCTCTTGGTTCTGAGGCCATTGCCTCCCCCTAGAATGCAGTCTCTGTATCACAAGGAACATGGTTCTGTCCATGGCTGTACAAAAAGAGTCCAGCAAAAGCTACTCCATCATCTCTTCCCACTAGGATTCTTCTCTACTCTTCTACTATCTCTCACTCGCCCAGACCTCTCTCACACTTGCACATTTCCTTCCTCATCTTCCACTCTATCTTCCAGGAGAGGTCAATGTTCTGTAAAGTTCTCATTCTCCAAAAAGGGGTTAAAAGCTCCTACAAGCGGCCGGCTGCACTCCCCCCCCCTTCTCCGTCCCAGCCGTGCTGCCGGCACAGGCCCATGTTTATCCAGTTTCAAGGTTACAGTCCCAGGCAGCGGCTCTCTCTCTCTCTCTCTCTGTGTCTCTCAGGGGGGGCTGCCCGATGGCTCCCGGTGTCTCTCTCTTTCTCTCTTCCACCCTTCCACCCCGGGGCTCAGGCCTACCTCTCTCGGCCTCATGGCTTTCCCCTCCCCCTGCCCAGCCAGCAGCTGGGCCGGGGCAGAGACCCGAACTCTTTCCCGCCGGAAACCCAAGAGAACCCTCCCAGGGGAGAGCTCTGCTTTTAACCCCGTGTTCTCAGAGGCGTGTCCATGTCCCAATGGCCAGGTTAAATGCCAATATTAAAGCCTGAATATCCATTGGCCCAAAACACCGCATCCCAAAAAACACATTTCCTGTCAAACCACCACAGTGGGGCAAAGTGTGTGAGGATAAATCAATATAAACATGAGATGAAAGTGAAGGCAAGCCCAGCTCTGCATTTGGCTGAAGCTGCACCCAGGGCTGCCAAAGGCTGAGTATCATGAGCAATAGAAGCAGCATCTTGGTTTATTACCCATTATTGTCTTCAGTTTAAAACCATTATCCCTTGTTCTGTCACTACAAGTCCTGATGAAAAATCTGTCCCCATCCTTCTCATAACCCTCTTTTAAGTACTGCAAGGTGGCTTTGAGGTGTCCTCAGTGCATTTTCCTCTCCAGGGTGAACAATCCCTGCTGGTTTGTTTTCTGAAAATAGCTTGTTTCTGAGCATGCTTCAAAACACACATACAGGTGTCATTGCTGGTGAAAGCAATAAATAAACTTATAATATGTACAGGGATTTTTGTGAAAAAAAAAAAAAAAAGGTTTAGGTGAAATAGTGTGTGGGTGAGTGAGATGTGTATCGTTTCTGTTATTAGTGCTGAGCAGTTGACTGCTCTGGAACCTGTGACACACGCTCACTGTGAGCTGAGATTTCTGGAGCATGATTAAAGCCTTTGTGCTCCCACTCATGTCTGTGAACATTATTCCTGTCACTAGTTAAAGAATAAATTCTGTAGGTTGAACCTCATGGACCACATTGCTTTGCTGGGAGATGTTCACTGCTGTTCTGGTGCTTTGGTTTCTTAAACTGAGGCTGTCCTGGCTGTTCCCCAGCTTTGCTCTTTGGCAGAAATTCTAGATTTCCTTTTTAAACTATAGCATCACTCACAAAACTTGCAGCTAGGACTTGAGAATCTGTAATAGAATCTATGCAACTCTAGAGGTGAAAAGAATCAATGTCTGTGGCAAAATAAATGTTTTAAAGTCGATGGACTGGGTTAGCTTGAAATAAAAGACTCTTCAAGAGACTCACCAAAGAGTGAGTGCTCCAAACAGAAAATGTGAAAGTTGCAGGTGTAATAAAATTATACAGGTTATACTGGGAAAACAGGGACTTGAAAAAGTATTTGTTTATTACACTAAATCATCTTGAGGTGAACTTCTGCTGCAGTGCTTTGGGAAAAGGGAAAATGTTACCTTTGTGTATAAAAAGAGAAGACAAGCAAGTAGAAGGTAAATTAATATTTCATTGTGAATGTAAAGTCTAATTGTATCTTGAAGTGACAGTCCATGGTGAAATGTGTATTCTTGCAGATTGAGCATTCATGCATCCTGTGATTCTACCCAAAAAATGTTTGAATCATTTCCTTTGTGAAAAACTTACATTTTCCTTATGTTGTATATAAAGCTCTGTATCTCTGCATTTTCCCTGGAGTAGTCACTGAGATGGACTCCTCTCATGTGAATAATTTCCCAGATGTACAGGCTGTCCTGGGGGTTTTTGCCCCCTAGTTTGGTTTTTGAGTAGGATCTCAGCATCTTCTCTGAAGCAACCTTCCAGTTGTGTGCCACATGTCACAGTCACATTCCTTTAAAAGAGGAGCACTGGGAATTTTTCTTTTTTCTTACAGGCAAAAGTGAATTGGTGCTCCAGGTTTATCACGTGGAGGAGGCTGTGAGACCCCTCTGAGTGTTTTGGGGTGCTGCACACACCCAGCTCCACCCCTTTGGACCATCCTGCAGGGCCCTGGGACCAGCAAAAACCATTAGTGCTGGCTCAGGACAGGGCCCAGGCTGGGAAATGATCCAGGGGTGATTCATGACCAGCATTTCTGGTTTCTTTGGGACATTCCAGGAGCAGAGACATTGGTGGATATGTACCTCAGTGCTCAGTGTGAGAATGGAAATCAGATTTGCACCAGGTGAGCACCTGGTTCCTTCTTTTGAGGCTCCCTGGCAAAGATGCTTTGAACAGAAGTACTGACCCCATGCCACTTTTATTTTTGCTGTTTGTATTTTGGGGTGGGCAATCTTCTCAGTCTTTTCCTGAGGAGATTCAGACAGCTGGAGTGATGACTGCATGACTGTAGAATTGAGGTTTTTTGATCTTGTTTGTTATATCTGGCACAAAATTCCATGTTTTTAATTTGCATATATTTTCTTCTGAACTTCCTGCCATATGAAGGCAATAATGAATTACACAAATGAGCAGCTGAATATGAACATATATATTCTGACATTTATTTCTCTGATTATTGGTATTCCACTGAGAGAGAGGTAGGAGGTACAGTATGGCATTATTTTGGATAAAGAGAATTTTGAAATCCTTGTGTAGTTCAGCTGTGATAAAGAGAGGATATTTAACTCAATCTTCAAGTATTACTGTACTTAGGATTTTCCAAATTTCCTAGAATGAAAGGCTATTGATTAATGGTCTTTATGCCCCCTATGGAAATTCGTGTATTCATAAAATAGGCTATAACCATTATTATTATTATTTTAAATTTCCAATTTCTTTAGGTAGCTAAGGGCTTTGTGCATGGTGATTACCATGGAAGTCCAAATTATTTAAGTGAAAAAAGAGGCAAGTTGAAGTTAATTGTTCTGCCTTTTCATTTGCAGTTTATGGTTTTCAGATTTGGAGTAGGAATTAAGAAGCTATGTGCCCAGCACGCATAGTATAATCACATTTAAGCAGAAGATTTATGTTGCCAACTATCTCTTGGCACTGCTCTATTTTCAAATATTACATTATATCCAGTGGAACAATTCTTTTCTGGTTTAACTTTTTATTGTCTTTAATGTTGTCGCTCAGATAAGTCTAAACTGTTGAATATTCAGCACTATAGTTTGACTTTTATCTCCTCTTTAACTATTTTAAATAAATAATTAAGTTCTAAATGCAAATTTTCAAATTTAATTGACCTTTCTTGAGATTAATAGAAAAAATTATCTTCTGCTCTGCATGGTTCAGGTATTAAAGCCATCATTTTTCTTTCTGCAGTCAGTTTTAGGCCAGGAGGAGAGACCATTACTTGTGGGTCACCTGAGCTATGGAATTTTAAAGTTGTATTTTATAGTAGTGAATGAAACACAGATTGTTGTTCTAAATCTGTGAAGTAATTACAATTAAACACAAGGTATATGTTAATTTGCATTACTTTACATTATTATTTCCAGCCAATCATATATATGTGATCACCTCACAAGAGATTTGATTCTTGATTCTCTCTTTGCCTGTAAATTATTCTATGCTGGGGCATCATGTCTAGTTTGGTACCAAATGCAGGACTTGTATTTAGGGTGGAATTATGTGCACCTGAAACATGAGGTTATACACTACAAGTGAGATTACACAATGAAAGAATCAGGCAAAATTTTAAACCAAAAATTGCCTCATGCATTTTTTCCCCCTCTTGAATGTGAGAACAAGAGCATCATCATCATTTCAAGTTTTCCTGAAATTTAAAATCATTGAGTGTACAGGCATTCTTCATGCACATAAGCATTCTGCATAAGTGGCAGTAACATGGTCTGGCATAGTGTCCCTACTGTCTACTTTTATATAAGAAAGGAGAATGAAACATAATATTGAATAAAGTCTCCAACTGCCTTCTGTCA
Organism: Molothrus ater; assembly: GCF_012460135.2. Taxonomy (NCBI): domain Eukaryota; kingdom Metazoa; phylum Chordata; class Aves; order Passeriformes; family Icteridae; genus Molothrus; species Molothrus ater. The sequence continues at coordinate 148,859,599 of NC_050478.2, read as the reverse complement.
GCTTCATTTTGGAAGCAGCTTGCAAACTGCTCTGTGGATGATAGTATTTAAATAGGTAGTTAGCCATGAGGAAGAGTTTTTGGGTTCCTGTTATATTGTTTTTTCCCAAGGATAATCAAATAAGGACTATCTCTATATTCTATTCTTCCAAGCTAAGCAGCAGTGTTTTATTTACTTAATGAAAGCTGAAATCTACTTATGTTGACCAGATTGCTGCTTTTCTTTTAATACCATGCCTGCTCTTAACCTCGTTTTATTTGGAGAGTATCCCTTAATTAATTTCACTTTATAGATTCAGAGGAGGACATGGAAGGACCTGAGGTGCATCACTGGTGGATGGGACGTGCCTGGGACCTGCCCACTCTCCTCCCAGCAGCAAAGGCAGGAGTTTGCAGCACAGCCAGTGATGCTCCTTACTCAGTTTTTCACCTATGATTTTTTATTTCCAGTTGCCATTTCTGTGAAGCTGTCAGCTGTGAAGCTGCTTGGTTTTAAGTGGCACTGCTTTGGGAAAGGGGGATTTGGACGCCACTGGCTCGGGAGCAGTCCTGATGTCATTTGCAGGAAGTTGTTTTCCTGCCTGCAGATCCTTTCTGCTGAGTGTTTTGTTGTCAGGGAAGGGTAAGATTTCCAGTAAAGTTGCAGCTCTTTTTCTGAGAAGAGGTGAAATGAGCTGTCCAGTGCCTTTAGCAGCTCTGCACTGTGACTTTAATGGGAGTTTAGGTGACTGTCATTGAGATGTTGGCTGTGCCATCAGGAGGTTTGTCACTTGTTTCCCTGTGAGCCATCCTGACAGATGACGTGAGATGAGACCGTGCAGACACATCATCAGCATTGCTAATGAGCTGACCTTCTCCTCTTCATCCTTTTCATTTGTATTTGAATAATTTGCATCCCTGTATCGATGCTCCCTTGTCTGAGGAGCTGTCACAGTGGCTTGGGCTGCTTTCGTGACAAAACCCAGTAGTTTCAAAACATGGTTGTTTCATTATTCATGAAAACTGTTGTTGCTTTATTCCTCCTCCTGCTCAGACAAGTTTGGCCAGAGAGAAACAAAACCTGTTTTGCCTTTGCAGGATTGGATATTTAATTCTTTTTTTTTTTTTGCATAAGGCAGTGTTTTTATACAAATATCTCATCATTTATTGAAAACTCATCTAGTAGAAAATTTATATAGCTCCCCATGAGGCAAAGAAGTTAAAATGGAATTCTAGTCCCTTTTCCTGGAACAAGTTTATTTCTGAACTTTTGAGTTTTAAGATCTTCTCTGTTTTCCCTGATATGTCATTACTGTGAAGGGCAAGGAACAGGTGCCCTTGCACAATGTGAGCTGTCATTATCCTGGCTGTTTGCAACAAATTGAATGCCTGTTTCAGACTGAATTGTCTATTTTTACCTTTTTCTTTATAGATCCATAGATTCTTGTATATCACAACAAGCAAGGACAAATTTGGGGAGAGGTGCAGAGAACTTTTGACAGGAAACAAGTCACAAAGTGACTGCAGAAGACAGCAGAGAATTATTTCTTTGGCTAAAATTTCAGTCTCATTATTCTGATGCTCAGCCCAGTGACAAAGTTGGTGATGTTAAAAAGCTGCCTTTCACTGCCCTCCCCTTCCTCAGGGTGAGGTCCAGGTGATCTTTAGAGATCACTTAGAAGTTGAAAATGATCCTTTTTTCAGCTGGTGGTTGTAATTCATTGTCCAGCTTATCCATTTTCTCATTCCATCAGCTGGCTCTGGGAATTGTTTGTCCACTTGTTAACACCTCCCTAGTGAAATGCATCTCTTGAGATGGGAGAAATCTTTGTATTTAAAAAGAAAGTGAAGAAGCTGGGTTTGAGTAGGGGTACGTTTTTCAGGATGAATGACTGATTTAGGTTATGGTATTTATATTTTGTTTTGATTCTTGTGCAAAGCCTTCCCATGTACTACATGTTCCATAGGCTGAGGAAAAAATACTGAAGCAACATTAAAGATAAAAAAATGCAGAGACAAAACTTAATATTTTTAGCACAAGAGGAAGCAGAATATACATGATAAAAGGCAGATACCTTTAAGAAAAAGAGCAAGGATTTAATTCTATTGTGCTTTGCCTTGAGAGGAATTATAGTCTTGAAACATTTTATTTTATCTCTCTTTATTGCTTTCATATATCCTACCTAGAGCTGTGTTCATAGTACTGTTTTGTGGGATATTTTTCTCTCTGTAGTCTGTTTTACTCAGACTCTTCACTTTCTAGCTGGCAAGTGTGTCACTGGGGGTGTTTTTGTAGCTACTCATGTGACATGAGGTGCTACTGTGCTAAATACAGTATAAACATTATAAATAAAAACATAGTTAGAAGATTTGAAAACTTAGTAGAGTCTCTGAGTACTGAGAGCCCCGTTTACTAAAGTTTTCCATAACTTAGAGCTTAATAAAAGTTACTTCAAGCAGAAATACACAATGGAGAGTTAAGAGCAGTCTAGGCTGTATTCCTAAAGCTGATGTGGATTTATTGGAGGCTGTTGGGGTACAAAGTGCTTACATGCATATTTAATTTCCAGACAAAAATTACAATACTGACCATAATGCCAGCAATGATCCTTCAACAGAGGAATGCAATCTGAATTATGCAGTTGCATATTAAATATTGTTAGGCAGGTACATATTTCTCAAATATCAATCACTTAGAAAAGTGCAACACTAATTAGATGGGAGCTGTTTTCCTGGTCCCTTCAGAGATGGATTCTAAATACTTCTGACTGTTCAGAAGCAAAGGCAATTTGTTAAAATATGGCTATAGGAAATCAACTATATTTCTGTGAGAATATCAGCATTATTGTGTATATCATAGAAATCAAGTACTGGGTTTGCATCTGCTCATGTACCACAGAGGGGTGGAGTGATCTCGGAAACAAAGACTGAAATTTAAAACATTCCAGTTGTGTTCTTCATGTGCATTGCCTGTGCAAAATCCAGGAAACCTATCCTGCCATTGCAGAATCAAATCATACTTCAATGCCAGTAAGAATTGATGTTGTTAGTCATAGTTTCAGGCCTGGTAATTTTTTTCAGAATCCACTCTTCAGATTGTATCTGGGTGTTTTTCATTATGGTCTTTATTTCTGGCTTGAATTTGGCAGTTACTGTGATCCACTTTTATAACTCATCTTTAGCTTTTGAATATGCCCAGCACTTGATGGATTCTGCATGCAAATGAAGAACTTCTAATGATCTCTTACTGCATTAAAAATAGCCAAAACAAAACCCCCCTTAGAGAGGAGCAGATTAATTCCTCCGCCTTTGGGATGTGAGGATCAGCAAAGATGCAGGCTGCAGACGTGGGAGCTTATAGAAACCTTTGCCTGAATGCTATATTTGAACTTTTTTGGTCATAAAATCATAGAATGCTTTGGGTTGGAAGGGACCTTAAAGGACATTTAGTTCCACCCCCCTTCCATGGGCATGGACACCTTCCACTAGAATGCTGAGGGGGAAACTTCAGAAGCTTCTCCTGAGATATCAGTTTTTGCTCAGTGTTGATAAAGCTTATTTGAATTCACCTTCTCACTGCAAACTTCACAAGCTCTAGATAATTCCTTGTAATTGCCATCTATTTTCACCCAGTTTCTTTTGGGGTCAAGATTCTTTTGAATTAATGAGAATTATAGAAAATATTTTCTGGTCTGGAGAGATTTCAAAGCTCTTTCTTGTTGACATTTGTTACTGGTGTTTTCCTTTTGGCAACATTCATGGAATATATTTCCCTCTTTATATGGAGAAATAGATAAAAGGATAATAGTAATCCTGTGTTTTGTGAAATGCCCTTCCCAGCTTCTCAGTTTGCAGTTGCATTTCATCCTGAATGGTTTTCAAAGCTGTTGCTTGGTCTCCTTAAGTGCAAAGTCATCTCAAGAGCAATATATTTTAATTCTTCCCTAATTATTTTTCTATTTCAGACAATTCAGGAAATTAAAGCTGTTTTGGCAGCATAGTATATTAGATCTTCCATAACCACATTTCATGTGATGTGAGCTGGTCTAAATTCTCTTTTATATTAGATTAGTGATTCTAATTTAACATATCAGTACTTAGTATGCATTATAGTGTACTATATTTAATTTGATTACCTTTTCTGCCTTACCGTACATTTAATAAAGCAATTATTTAACCATTTGCTACCAATGAATTTTACTGTGATATTGAAATTAATATGGTCTGTAATTCATGAAGATGCACAAAGCAGGAGAGAAGTGTCCAAGGGCCACATTAAGGCCCTGCTTCTGTTATATTTTGTTTTTCCTTCCTGAATTTTGCAAGGAAAAGTGAGGAAGTCGCCTTTGAAACCAATGGACTCTCCAATGTGTTACAGCTCACTTCAGGAGACACTTTCATATATAATATTCTGCTTCCCTTTTCTATGGGTTGGTATTAATAAACAACTTTAAATAGAATATTCTTCAGCTTTTGGCCAGTCTTGTTGCTGTTTTCAGCAAGTCTTGAGCACCTACCAAGAGTGGGGCAGGTGAACCTCTGCAGAACCACAGTGAGGTCATCTGCTTGCAACTGCAAAATGAATGTCTCGTGCACCTCTCACAAAGTCATCAAGATGTTGATTGATGATTTGTAAAACATTTTTACCATCAACAGGCTTAGACTTCTGTTTTCAGTAGCATAAACCATATGGTTTCTATATCATTGAGTACAGACTAGCTGCCACTGAAACCAATATACTGACATTGTATTGCCTGTGTTCACAGTGGTCTGCAGTTTCTGCAGAAATAATATCAGCAAGAATGATGATGTTGGCTTTTTTCTTTCTTTTCCTTTGCTACAGCATGGCTATCCAAGTGGACAAGTTCAATTTTGAGAGCTTCCCAGAATCCCCAGCTGATGGGGCACAGTTGGCGAATGCAAAGCAGCTGGAAGAAGAAAGGCAACAAGCAAGAGGCCTGGAGATTAACAGCAAGCTGGATATTTGCTGGAAAATTATATCCTTTCATAAATACTTGCTTTAAAAGTACATAAATAGATGCCCTCTGATACATTTTATTTTATAATTCAACTCACTTCGTGGCAGTGTTACTGAAAAGAAAAGTAATTAGAACTGTGAAGCTTATCATAATTATAGACTGTTTGAGGTTAATTGTGCTGTATATTATTTAGGCAATGCTTGGGTCATCCTATAATGGCTTTTTCTGAGTCACTGGGCATGTCATAAATCCTGTGTGTTTTTCCCAGCTTTTAGGGAACTGAGGAAGTGTAGTTAGGATTGCTGAGTAGTAGATTCATGGGGTCAAATTTTTCTGTTCTCTCCCACACCGAGTAACTGAATCATGAAGAAATTAATGAAGCTAGATTTAGAGAGTTTGCATATATTTAATTAAATTTGGGTAAATTAGAACATATTAGAATAATTTATTTCCAAGTCCTCTCTATAGATTTAGTAGTGTATCTAATCTTAGGTAGCTTTTTAAGGCTTAGACAGGACTTGTGTGATGACTTAGTCATTCTAAGCATAAAATCCCCACAATAATTCTAAATGCAGTAAAATATTGCCTTATGATTATTAATAAGAAATAGCATTCAGTTTAGAGTTAAAAAAAACCAATGGTGTTGCTATAAATTTCGTGATTTCTATAAAAGAATCTTGTGCTTGGCTTGTCAAAAATACACTTTCTCATGATTTTCTTCAGGAAACATTCTGTACAGTAAACAGTCCCCCAAGCCATGTGATGGTACTCAGCACTTCCCTGGAGATTTATATTTTTCACTCAGATCATCCTTGAATTCACATGATAGGGGGTGGCAGAAGATGGGAGAAGAATGGCAATCAAATCGTGCTTGATCTGTTTGTAATTTTAATTATACTTTAATCCAGTGATCTGAAATGATGTTTCATTACTAATTATTGTGAGGAAGAGCTTTGTACTGTGAGGGTGGCTGAGCACTGGCACAGGTTGCCCAGAGAGGCTCTGGAGTCTCCTTCCCTGGAGATATTGAAGATCTTTGCTCTGGGGACCTGCTTGAACAGGGGGTGGACAAGATGACCTCCAGTGGTCCCTTCCACCCTTAACCATCGTGTGATGATTAAATCAGATCAGGATTTGTCAAAGGCAAGGCTTGAGACATAAATGAGATTCCTAATGCCTGGTTCGGTCCAGACTCCCCAAGCAACATTTCAGAGAGCTCCTTTTATGCAAAAAATGTCAATATTTAACCAGAACTCACTTAGAAAATGTCTGTGATATGGGAAGATATAAATATTCTGTGATAGCACAGATGAATTCTTACACTGGAATTGAGTGCACAGTTGTAATCATTTTGTCAAGGTGTAAAAATTCATCCTCACTCATTCCAGTTGCTGGGCAACACTGTTTACATCCATTCTGTGTTCTGGATTTAACCCCAGTTTTGATCTCAGTTTTGGTCAGTACCTTAGACACCAGTAGAACAGTGTGTGAGTTCTGTGTGTTAAATTCAGTGCAAGCATTAATTTCTGTATTTTTAATACTTGTCATGATTTTTCTCTCTGTTCCAGGAACTAAAACTCACCTAATTAATGAAAGGCAACAAGTTTCACAGGTGCTTGAAAATCCTTGAAGAAATGTGTACATTCTTTTCCAGGTGTCATGCCCCAACTAGAGTTAGTCTTTCCCATAGCATTGTAGAACCATGAATGTTGGAAAAGTTACCAAAATAGCTCCAAAATCATCAAGTCCAAACTTGAACCAAATACCACCAATTAAACCACAGCACTGAGTGCCACCACACTGAGTCCTTTCTTGAACACCTCCAGGGATGGTGACCCCACCACCTCCTTGGGCAGTTCCTTCCAACCTTGACAACCCTTTCCATAAAGAAATTCTTCCTTATGTCCTACCTGAACCTCTCTGGCTTCATCCTTTTATTTCTTGCAGCAATATTTAGATATAAACCAGTCGCTAAAAAATATTATAGTCTCCATTCTGCTAATTGCAAGAAATTTGATTTCTGAGATATTTTTTTCCCATCAGAGTAATTGGACACAGGTCAGGAGAGTTTATGCTGATGGACAGACAGGCAGAGAAATGGATGGATGGTTCAGCTGCTTTAGCTTTGTCTTCCTTCAGGACTCAGCCTCAGTGCAGCCAAGAGAGGAAAAGTATTTGCAAAATGACAAAGGGGTAGAATTACTGAGATTTCCTCCTAGAGGAGGCATTTTTGCAGGTCTCTTGAATAGTAATTCCAAGTGATCCCTTTGTTATCCATCATCTCTGAACTACTTAGAGCTCCCCAGATAACTTTTCTGATCAGATAACAACTGCTCAGATAAATCAGAGCTCCCCAGATAACTTTTCTGTCCTGACTGTGTGCATGGCATGGGAAGGGATGGTCTGAGGTGAGTTAATGTCACAGAATCTGCCCTGAGGTGTGACCCAAGGCCCCTGCCACATGCTCATACCAGCACTTGCAAAAGCATCTGGAGGAGAAAATAGAGTGTGCACAGGGAATTATTAGGAAAAGAGGGATGAGACAACTGACAATTTGACCAAGGACAGAGTTGTCCAACAGACTGAGGTGCTGTGTGTTTGTTACAGACCACCCAAACAAGAAGCAAACCTGGATGAACTTTAAGGACTGGAAGAAGTCTTCCAGTTGCAGATGAGCTTATTTCTGAAATACTTTCAGAGCAGTTTTTGTGTACAGGTGGTGGATGGTTTGATTTGGTAGGTGCTGTGCAAGATCTGCTCCCAGAACAAATGATCCAGCTGCACTGTTTGAAGTTTGGCTGCAGCTGTCCTGAGATGATGGAGCTCAATATCCAGAGGGAAGTGAGGAAGGCACATGGCAGGATAATGACTCTAGACTTGAGCAGAGGAGAACTTGGGGAAGGCAGGACTGGGAGGGATGCTGGGTCTTTTCCCAGTGAAGCTTCTGGGCCTCCAGGAGCAGCCTCCTCAAAGCCTGGGAGCTACAGCAGTCAACAAAGTTCATCTGACCCTTGGAGCAAGGTGTGTCATGAGGAGACTGCTAAATTCCAGTTAGGTACTAGGAAAATTCCTTTTCACAATGAGGCTACTCAGATACTGGAACCGGTTGTCCAAAAGTGCTGTAAATTGCTGTCTTTGAAGATGTTAAAAAATTCCGGACAATGCCTCGAACAGCCTGGTGCAATTTCAGTATTTTCCATGCTTTGAGCACAGGGCTGGACAGTGACTGGAATTGCCTTTCAATATAAATTATTCTGTGCAGCTTTTGTGCAGCTGGGCAGAGGGCTGGGTCAGAGAATGACTTCTGAAAACGAAGCTCTTTCCTTCATCCATCTTCTGCTATCCCCAGGTTTGATTGCAGCCAGAGAAATTTTCTAATGTACTGTGAAGGAATTGCTATTTCAGTGAAATGAGACTATAACATTTTGGGGTCATTTTCTTGAAAATATTCTAAACCTGGCCCTAACAGCCTTTAAAAAATGAGATAGACTTCCAGTGCCACCTTAAATATCATGTTCCATATTTAACTTTTTTAATAGTTAGACTTTTTTTTCCTTACTTCAGCCTTAATATCTGTGATGTATAGGAAGTCTGTCCTATTTGCAATGTTCCCTTACATTTTTTGAATTGTATTTTGTGCCCCTTCCTCAGTTTGTTTCCCATATTTAAACCTAATTGCCAAAATTTCTTTCAAAGCACATTTTCTTTCAGTCATATTGCTGATTTTGTCCTGCACTGCAGGTCTATTTTTCTCAATATGTGGGATCCAAAGCTGGAGGCAATACTGCAGGTGAGATTTCTCACAGAATAAAATTGGACCTTTCAGGTTTCAGAGGTGATGTTTTCTCTGAGAACTTTCCTTTAATTCTATTGTCTGATTTTTTTTTTCATGTGGTCCAGCATAACTGACTGAATTATTATTCCCAGCTTTCATTTATAGATTTGTTGATTTCTTCTAGGATGACACTTGGGACTTTTCATCATTTCATCTCAATGATCTTCATAAATTCCACTAATTTATTAAGTTTATGAACACTGCCATCTTTTCCAAATACATTAAAATTATGAATGTTTTTGTATTTCATCATGGAAGCAGCCAATCAGGATTTTGAAATTATTATCTATCAGACAGAATCTTGAGTCATCTCATTTGCTTCACAGCAAATTACTGATAACTCTTATTGAAATTCACTTTTCTGTATCTATTCCACTTTTGATGACTTTATCTTGTTCATAAATATGAATCATCAGCTATGAGAGTATTACATCTTGTGGAACTTCTGTGCATCAGTAAAGGTTTCTTTAAATTTCTATGCTGCTTTTTATTGTTTGCAAAAATAACTATTATTTAAGACCCTAAATAACTGCTTATAATTAGTTCTAATATTAAAATTCCACAATAATAATCAAGGAGAAAGCTTAAAATATGAATAAGGCAACTGCTGTAAGTAAAATATGCAATTCACGCAGATTTATTTTTAATTAGTATAATTCTTATTTATGAACATTTGCTATTTTTTATGATTATGTGCATTCTCCCACCTGCATTTATTTGCAAAGGACATATGTATTGGAAATAATTTCTTTTAGGATGCAAGATGAGGAGTGCTGTAGGGAAAAAAAACATGAATAATTTGCAGATAGGAGCCATTTTTTAAAACCAATTGTCTTTTTAAGCAGTAGGTTTTAGGTAACAGACTGTGTTCCAATTGTGAGTACCCAGCTACACATGAGGCAATCCAGAGAGTGTAAAAGACCAAAGTTTTCCCTGGGGAAATAACTGGTTCATTTGACTGTCATTTAGCTTTTGGTATGAAACAGTTTATATCATATTCAATCTGTTGCCACAGAAACGTGAAATAAGGGTGTCAACTGTGAAAAATTAGGTTTTTAGGTTTGTTTTGATTTGTTTTGTTTTTTTTTTTTTTTTTAAACAGCATCTGGTGGTTGTGTGTTTGTTAGCTCTGAGGCCCCCACTGGGGCTGATTTGATTGTGCGGATGAAAATATCTTGAGCTGTTAAATGTGAACTGTTGTGCTGGAAGCTGGAAGTCAACTTTTTTAATCCTGGCAGATTCTTGTGTTGTTAATAACAAAGATTTAACTTTAGGAAGGGAGGCCTGGGTCAGCAATGTGGCTCCAAAAGAAGAGCAGGTTTGTGATGGCAGTGAGACCTCAGCAAAATGTGTGGAGATTTGGTTAAGTAGATAAATTCTGCAAGGTCAGACTTCACCTTGGCAGCCTGTACTCGTGTTTATCTGGGCAGTCTTTTTCAATGAATTTTAAATCCTGGATCTTACACTTGTGCCTTTTATCGTCTTTGACTTTGAGCTAAGAATAAAAGGGTATCTTGGCAACCCCTGTTCAACTCCTTTGCTTTCATTGACTTCTAAAGGCTTTGTCTTAGGCAAACTCTGGAGTTAAGCTTTTCTCTCTTTTATATTTTCTTATTGCATATTTTGGTCGCTTTTCATCTCCAAGATAATGAGTTTGTTGCAATTTTCAGTTTTGTATTTGTCCTATAGTGAACAATTTAATGTAATTGCCTGACAGCATAGTCAGGAGACAGAGATCAGTGAGATGGAATTCCATGATCCAGATCCCTCTGTAGGTCTGTGTGAACAAATAAATAAATCCTTTATGTGTTTATTCCTTTCTGTTTTAACAAGTCCACTTTTTTGGTTGCATCTCAGCCTCACCTTTCCCTCCTTTGCCACCAGGCTCCTCTCTGCTGCTTCATTCAATGATCTCATTAGACAAATTCAGTTTATTTCATGAGTCAAATAATCTGTGCATGGCCTAACCATTTAAATGCTGCATCTTTCTTTAACATAGAATTATGAAAGTTGAAATTTCTCATCAGTTCTACAATCCATAGCCATGTATCTAAGATAAGCTAATACATCAATTTGTTTGAAAAATAAAACAAATAAGACCCTGAACCTCCAGATTAATCTACAAGAACACTCACTGAGCTATTTCTTGTCTATAGAATTCATTTTGCCACTAGATGACAATAAGCAGTGTGCTAAAAATGAGCTTGGTGCTTGTGACAGAATAAGGAAATTTATTTATCTGAAAATTTGGGCTGTGAAGGCTTAAACTACTTTTGGGTTAGGACATAATTTTTTTCTCTGATAATCAGTTTTCTGGTGTGTTTTTTTTTCTGTTGTTGTTTGTTGGTTTTGTTGTTTTATTTTTGTTGTTGTTGTTGCCCCCCCCCCCCTTTTTTTTTTTTTGTTTTGTTTGGGGTTTTTTTTTTGGAGTTTTTAAAAGCATTTTTTAGCTTTTGCAAAGAGCCATTCAGTTTGATTTCTAAGTGTTTTTTTGAAATGTGTGACCAGAAAACCACCAATAGTATTGGAGAATGGTTCAGGCTGGAAGGGACCAAAGTGGAGTCACCTGGTGCCACCTCCCTGCTCCAGCAGGGCCATCCCAGAGCACAGGCACAGGATTGTGTCCAGACAGTGCTGGAATATCTCCAGTGAGGGAGACTCCACTCTGGACAATCTTGTCACTGCACAGGAAAGAAATTATTCCTGATGTCCAAGTGGACATTCCTGGCATCAGTTCCTGCCCGTTCCTCTTGTCCCATTGCTGGGAGCACCGAGCAGAGCCTGGTCCCTGCTCTGAGCCCTCCCTGCAGACACTGACAGGGATGAGGTCCCCTCTCAGTTTTCTCTTTTAAAGGCTGAACATCCCCAGCTCCCTCATCCTTTCCCTGCCAGAGAGATGCTCCAGCCCTTTCATTTTGTTGTCCTGCCCTGGCCCTGCTCCAGGAGCTCCACATCTCTCCTGTCCTGAGGAGCCCTGGCTGGACACAGCACCCCAGATGTGCCTCACTGCCTCCTGTGGTTTTATGTTCCAGGAGGAATATTCTACCTCTGAATACATGGATCTGCTTTGGTAGCATTTGGCAATGATAAAGAAGGGAAAATCACCTGTTTTATTATAATTTTATAGTGTTAGTTGAGACATTAAGCTTTGCATGAAGCACTAAACAGTGAAAATTTGTGATATTCCAGGCACCACTGTGAGTCTGTTGTAAGTAAATTACATTAAAGTTAGTTTAATGTTACAGTTAATGGCAGCCACTCTGTTCTAAAGCATCTTTTAAATGCTGCCTTTTTATTAGTGTTTTCTCTCACTTACAGTCCTTAGATTAAAGATGTGATAACAGAATTATTTATCTGCTGTATCTGTGAAGTAATTCAAATTATTCTCTACCCTCTAGTGTGTTTTATGGAAATTATTGAGTTGTGCTGGTGTTCTGAGTCTCATTTTTTAGCAGCAGCACTATTCTAAGGTGATATTCTGCTGCCTTCAGTTTTCCAAATAGATGCTTTTCTTTAATGGTGTTTACAGCTTTCAGACTCTTTGGAGTTTGTGAATTCTTTATTTGTGGTCTCTTTAGGAGAAAAAAATAAGGTGCTATTTATGACATTTTTCTGGGCATGATGAGAATATTTTTAAAAAATAATGGCAAGAATCCTGTACTTGGTATTGATTTTCCACTTCTATCATCTCTGAGCTCTTGAGTCTCAATCACTGTTAGGTTTGTGCTTGTTCTGAGCTTTCAAGACTTTTCTTTAAATCTCCTGGAGACCCTGCAAGATTATGTCCTGTGGTAGAAATTAGTTGTCTGCAGTGCTTGTTAATTTTCTTTTAACTGCCACAGGTGAATCTATACTTCAGCAGTCAGATGCTGTGTGTCCATCTCCAGAGTTTACAGAAATGGGACTGATCACATTTAGAAGCTGTTCATAAAAGCTCAGATATTTTATTTTTTATGTATTTTTTGAGGACCAGGGTTCCAGTACTTTTGGAGTAGTTGGCTGAAATCTTGATGAACTTCACCAGGAGCTTATTCTTTAACTATGGTGGGACACATGCCTGGATACAAGATGGTGCTCACATCTGCATGTGCTTCCAAGCCCTGTGAATCCAGTGCCTTTCTGCAGTCAGGGAATTAGAAAAAAGAAATCCAGCACTCTTCCTGTTACAAATAAATGTTATCTTGATTGACTCATCAAACAGAATTATTATAAATTTGTTTAACTAGATAATACTGGTTTTGCATGACATTGTATATTGTCTATGCTTTTATTTTAGCACTTGTGTAACCTGTTTTGAAGCCCTTTTAAAAGGGATTCTTCTGTCCACAACAGTTTCTTTCAGTGCTCTGCTGTCCTTAGAGTAAGAAAAATTTTCTAATTTGTTCTCTTTTCAGTCTGGGCCTGTTTCTGAGCTCATGCAGGGTAGAAAGGAAGCTTGGAGGTTCTGTGCCTGTGGTTCTGGTCTGATGTTTGCCCTCAGTAATGACACTGCCACTGTCCAATATCCCATGGAACTGGCACCGAGTCTGCAGTCAGGGCTGTCCTGGCAGACATTTGTTCTGTTTTCTGTTGCCCTGTTAAATTTTGTTCTGTTTTCTATTGCCCTATCAAATTTAAACCTCTTTGTTTTCAGATTATTCTTGATTTATCATTCTGAATTCTCATCCTGCACCACATACTTAAAGGTTTTGCATTTTTGCAGCTCCCAGACTTTTTTACCCTTGTGTTTTATTATGGTTCAAGTATATTTTACCTTTGCTTTAACCATCCTCAGTGGAATTAAATTTTAATTTTCAGAAGATATCAACTGCTGTGCTTTTACTGTCGGTCAATTGATGGGTTAATAAACCATATTAATGAATCTGTAGATGGAAGTTTTGATTTGCAATAATAAAAGTTGTGCATGTCACATACCCTATTCCTCTCTGAAACAAAATTTTCCTTAATTCCAATTTACCCTTCCTTGAAGCGTGAAGGGGAGGCCAGTGTGGAAGGGGTTCTGAATCAGCTGGTCCTGGAGCATCTGCAGTTGGCTCCTCTCCAGTGGGGTGAGTGCTGTCAAAATGGATTGGTGATCTTTTATACAGAATCTACTGGCTTGTAATTTTCAGCAGCATGGGAAGAATGATAATGTTTTCACTTACTGACAGTCTGTGATAGCAAAGAATTTGATAGGAACTTTATTTTCCTTTAGGTGTTTTACTTAGCTGAAGATAAATGTAGAATTGATATCTGTTTTAGTTTAAGTACCACTGTTGGTTGATAGTAAATAGGAAACCTGACTGTGCACTTTTTCCTGTAATTCTCAGTTCTGGTTGTCTTGTATGAGAGTTGGCTGCTATTTAAATTTCCCCTTTTTCTTACAGTGTGTGTTTTTAAAGTAATTTCTCTGATTTTTTTCATATGAATGGTAATGTTCTTGTGATATATTTCTTATTAAGGTCCAGACAATTGCATTACTAACTTTTGAGATACAGAAAATATTTTTACTCTGGGTAGCACAGAAGAATTACTTGCCCTAATTTTCCATTTAGAATGATGTTCCCACAATGAAAAACTGAATTAATTTAATTTTGAAGAGTCATAATAATGCAACTTCTGTCTAAGGTTCTCAACAAAGCTTGTTCAGAGGCTTTGGAACATGGGATGTTTCATCCCCAACACTTCCATGTGAGTTGCAAGTTTCAGGTAAAGTCCCCAGATCATCAGCAAATTGTTGCCAAAGCTTTTGCTTTTAAAGCAAATTTAACTCTCTGCTTCATATTTTAATTCTTTGATGACCTAGTGAGGAGCAACTTTAAGGAGCAATGATCCATCACTATTGCCTGTGTTAATTATTAAAATTGAAATGACCCCAAACTCCATTATTTGTGTACTCTTTTAATTCTTTGGTCTTTTTCAAGTGTGCTGACCACCCTCAACTCATATGTTAAAACCTGTGAGCACTTTGTGTATAGATAAGAAGATTAAAAATGGTTTAAAGTATTTTGTTGTAAGTATGTCCAACTTTAGCCATAATCAGCAACTTCTGAAATCAAGCTTACCTGGTCTCAGTTCTTCAGAGGATTCAAAGATTTGGCAACATTTTTAGTATGATTGATGGGATTTGGCCATGATTGCCCTGGACCAGTAAAACCAGTGGTTTGTGTCAGTGGTTTGTGTGTTCTGAGCTCAGTGGTCACTTTTGGCTCTGCAGAGTGGCTTTGACCATCAGCAGGTTTCTAACCTGGGCTCTGTGGTGAAAAACCTTCCTTTGGCGCTTCTGCATAAGGCATCACCGTAAGGATGGAAAACGTGTGTTTCTTCTTTCCCTGCACCCTTGGTTTGCTCCTTTTAATTCTCTTTATGCCAAATTCCACTGTTTTCTTAGGAAAAGAGGCTTTTTGAGTCCTAGAATTGTGCCTGGCATTCCTGCCTCAATAGTGATCTTTGATGCACTGGTTGAAAAACATGGACATAGCACTGATTTACAGCAAAATCTCCTGTGGAGTTGGTTACTTCTCATGCTGCTGATTAATTCACTTAAAGAGTCCCAGTTACTTGAGTTTTCAGCCAGAACTCTGTGATATTCTCTGCTTCATAGCTGCAAAATCTTTTGAAGCACAGCCTGTTGACTGATGGTGGTGTACATTTTAATTTTCTACACTGAGCAAAGCAGGGAAAGGGAGATCCTATGGGATATTGAATGCTTGGTTTGCTACCACTTTTATATTATATCTCCTAGTGGAAATTTCAGTTTTGCAGAAGTCTACTTAGCTTTCTTTGTTTAATTTTTCCCAGTCCTAAACTGCTAATGAATATTATCAATTTTTATAACACACAGAGTATGTCCATGTGGAAGCTGTAGCTTACTGCAGAGATTATTGAAAAGGACATTTTGGTTAAATGGCTGATTTTACTTGGAAACAAGAGCAAAAATTGAAAATTGATGACAATAGAGACAGCTTCTTTTAGTTCACCATATTTTTGAATATTCAACAGTTAAATCTTTGGTAGTGTTGTAGCCAGGTCACCCTACCTGCAGCTCCTGCAGTCCCTCCAGACTGTACCATGGCAATACAGGAGGATTTTTTCTTTAATAATGTGTGGGATGCAGGAGGAATTAAGAGATTGCTATTATTGATTGGTGGGTGGGAGTAATGAGGAGCTGCTGAAATGTTTGGACAGCCAGGGGATGTGTGTGCCATGTACAGGCACTTAGACAATGTCACACACTGTCTTTTGGACTTAAATTCTCTTTCAGGGCCAGAATACATTTCCTATTCAATTCTTACAGGCATGGAAACATGTTAAGAGTTTAAAATACTGTAATATTGTAGCATCAGCTGGATTTTTTTTTTCTTTTAATCATTACACTGTTTGTATTTACAGCCTGGCTTTGCTTTGAGTTTTGTTTTTCGGTATGTTAACAATAACTTGTGTTTTAATATGAACTCTTTACTACTGGCCATCATTGTAACACAGCCTTTGCATAAACTGGCTAAAAATCTGGCTTAGTTTCATGCAATAAAATTGATTCTATGATTATTCAAGGAGTTTGCTACACTGCTGGTCACATTGAAGGGTTTACTTTATTATAAGTGCTCACAGTGAAACATGAATGAATATTTAACATGGTTTTGATTAAAAAAATGACTGGCTCTTATTCAAATTTGTAGAAGCTGTACTCCAACACTCCTTTTAAAATTGGCATATTTAATTCATATAAGAGTTAATATTACATCTCTAGAATTATGAAAGCATATTGAAATAATTTTTCATGTAAATTTGACAATCCTGTCCTTTTTTCATTAAATAGAAGGCAAAGAGTAGAATCAAAAGTTGGTGACATTGAAATTTTGGTCTGAGGGTAAGAAGTTACCTTTGAAATTTGTCATAGAGAGAGGAAAAAAGTGGTCTGTAGTGAAGACTTTGTTTTATAATTTAATGACTGGGGGAAGGGAAAAGTATTTAAAACATGAGGAATCATAAAAAAAGAAAATACTTCAAAGGCTGGAGTGAGAGTTCTTAATGTGTTTTTAGAATTGATTTTAAGATTTAGGACATCTCAGTAAAATGAAGTTGTCTGTGAGGCAGGTGAGTAAATCACATGTAATTGAAAAGCATCATCTTGTTCAACACCAGCAGCTTCAATGTTCTCTAAAATTTATGACATATTTTCTTTTTACAGCTGGGCACCAAACCAAATGTAGGCATAGATGTGGTTTTGAGGTGAATACATTAATTCCATCAAATCAAGGAAACAGAGCCTGCAGAGTGTAATGAGGAGAACCAAACCTCCTCAAAGGCCTGTGCCATGCTGGGGTTGGAAATGATCTGATGGAGTCATCTGCGGCTGCTGCCTGGGCAGGGCTTTTTCAATCTTTATTTGATTTATGCCACTGACTGCAAGCAAGAAAAATCCCAGGACAGAACACTTCTCAGTTTTGATGGTGCTCTGCTGATTTCCATAGCAAAATTATCTTAGGTACAAATGTGTGCACCAGATTTTATTGAACTTGAAGGAGAGTTTGAACTTGAAATGAGTTTGAAATCGGCTCCTGATTGACCCTGGAGCAGGCTGGGCTTGGGATATTCCTGCATTCAGTGAAAAGTTCCTCTGAAACAAGAGGCTCCTGACACTTTGAATGCTGTAAACAATTTTCACAACAGAAGCTTATTTTGAGTTCTCCTACATAAAGTGAAATAAGCTTAACTTCCTTCACTGCCTGCAAGCACCAGGTAGAGAAATCTTTTTCTGATGACCCTCATGTGTATAAGAGGGAAGATTTATTGGAGAAAATTGGTTTAGGAATTTGGAACTGTAGACACTGAAAAGTGCTAGAGGTTTTAATATATCAAGCAAATGCTTTTCTTTCTCCATAGCAACTAACTGAATAACTGAAAATCAATGATCATACATGAACTCTAATATTACTACAGTAGTGTTCCAAGAAACATGTATTTGTCAAGCTTCACCATGGAAAAAGTCCAGAAATAGATTTTGCTTCCATTCACTCTTTTATTTCATTCATTAATTTCATTTATTCTTCCCTTCTTCATTAAAAAATGTGAATTGAAGTACAGTTTTAATGTTTAAGTGTACTTGGATGCCTTTGCACAATGCAGTGCATTTATTTCCTAGTATGTGATTACAGGAGAACTGAAATCACTGCTGCTGGATGCTGCTCAGGTCATAAACAAGAAAAGGGATGGGCAGTAGACAAAGCCTTGATTATTTACTTATTGGCAGAAAATGCTGCACTCCTTGTTATGGGCCTACAATAAATTCTGTGCCTACTGCAGCATGTAAGAGTATTGTACTTCGAGAAAGCTAAAAAACTCAGAAATGAAGGTGGTGTTAAATTGTTCCTTAGAGGTAGCTGGAATCAATAGAAGATGTTGATTTAAAAGTCTTTTGAAATGTTTTATGAACATATGGTTCATGACAGCTTGTTTGGAAGTTCAGTCTGGTTAAGTTTCACAAAGCATCTTATGGAAGCATTACTTTTAAAATAAATTATCTTAATAATGGACTGTATGTTTTAGAGAGCACCAAATCATAATCAGTTTTCACAGCTTTATGTTTTGCAGATATTAACATTAATTACTGAAGCTGCACACCAATTTTATTTTGTAGTTTCCAGCCTGACCCTAGACAATAATTAAATCTTTCTTTCCATAATTCATGTGATTAAGAGATTTCAGCAGCGTGAGATAACTGCATCCCAAATACACAGGAAAATATTTTGTAGTGTCTACCAGAGAGTAAATAATGCACCTCTAAGCTGTGTTTTGGATCTCCCTGGACAATCTTGTCCCTATGGGCTTAGTTAAAATGATCCAGATCTCTGCACACATGACCATTATTCAGAGTTAGGTTTTA
The DNA here is from genome assembly GCF_012460135.2 of Molothrus ater. Taxonomy (NCBI): domain Eukaryota; kingdom Metazoa; phylum Chordata; class Aves; order Passeriformes; family Icteridae; genus Molothrus; species Molothrus ater. The sequence goes on along the minus strand of NC_050478.2, from coordinate 148,840,942 downwards.
GCCAGGGTAGTCCTAGAATGTTGCTGTATGGTAGAGAAATGTATTGTATTTGAATATTTGTATTTGAATATCTGTATAGAGGCTTTGCTCTAGAGGTCTCAGTTGTCCTTGATGGGCTGCAGCTGCGATGTCTTTATTTAGGCTGCAACTGTAACCAATGAAGATAACTAGGATAAAAGGGGGCGGGTTAGCCAGTCAGGGAGAGCCTTGGAGGAGCCCTGACCTGAGAGAGAACAGATACAGAAGAAAGAGTCTGCGAAGATCTGCAGCCATGAGAATGCACCAAAGAGGTATGGACTTTAGAAATCTGATAACAGCAATATGAAACTCTAGAGAAATAATACAACAACGATTAGTGACCCCGATGTGATAGTTAACAGAAGATAAGACAGCCGAGAGCTGTGGCAGCCAAGAGCTGTGATGATAGTTAGCAGAAGGTAAGACAGCCGAGTGCTATGGTGGCCAAGAGCTGCAACAGAACATAGCCTTTAGGTCAAAGAGCTGTGAAAGAGTATGGCCTTTGAGCAAGGAGCTATGTTGTTGTACACGGCCTGTCATGAGTACATAGCCTGTCATGTCGTCATGAGACTACAACAGGCATGTATTGTACATGGCCTGTGAGTCATGAGAGAATATGTGTGTTGTACTTGAACATCTGTACAACTGTTAACTTAAGTAAAAGAAAAGGGGGAAATATAGTAGAGGAAATGTATTGTATTTGAATATCTGTATAGAGGCTTTGCCCCAGAGGTCCTGGTTGCCCTTGATGGGCTGCAGCTGTGATGTCCTTAATTGGGCTGCAGCTGTGACCAATGAAGATAACTGGGATAAAAGGGGGTGGGTTTAGCCAGTCAGGGAGAGCTTTGGAGGAGCCCTGACCTGAGAGAGAACAGCATGTGGAAGGCGTCAGTGAAGAGCTGCAGCCATGAGAATACACCAAAGAGGTATGGACTTTAGAAATCTGATAACAGCAATATGAGACTCTAGAGAAATAATAGAACAACAACATTGCTGCTCCATATTTGAAATTCCAAGGCTGTCGTGGACATGTTTTCAAAGACTGAACTTAATGGGGAACTGTAAGGAAGTAGTTTTGCTTTCTGTTTTAATAAACAAACCCCTCCTAGGCCCTAGACAGGATCATTTATATTATATAGATATAGGTTTGGAAATGCAAAGAAATCAGCAAGGTATATAAAGGCCTGCCCTTGAGAAAAATGGTGAATGTTACTGTTTTTGTTCACCAAACTAAAATATTCTACAATTATTTCCTATTTTAGCACTACAGTAGTCTGGCCATTGTCATCATTGGAAAGATGAACCCAAGAGCATTAGCCAGGAAATCTCATGAGTAAGCTGTCTGTAAGGTAGAAAATCACAGTCTGATTCACAGGACGACCAAAACTGAGAAACAATCTGGTGATAAATGGATTTTGCAAGGTAACCGACCTTTCTCATCCATTTAGAAAAATCTTCAGGTTTTTCATTTTTATTTTTAAGATCCAAGAGAGGTGGGAACACTTCCATATCTTAGCAGCTTGTGTGCAGGCTGTTTTGGAGGATATTTTGGCAATGTCAAGCAAGCAACATGCTTTAGTTCCTGGGAAGTGTTGAGGGACTGGGGTAGTACTCAGAAAAAATGGACTAACTTGATGAAACTGGGGCATCTGGCACAGGAATAATGGTCTCTTATGTCAAAACACACTGTTGTGTGATGTGTTTTGAAGCAGCTGTTGTTTCTGATTCCTACCCAAGCCTTGGTTACTCAAAACTGAAAAGAAAAACTCACACAGAAAAGGTTTCAGATATAACCAGATCAGTAGGGATTTCAAAGGAAAGATGCTAAGAATAAATAGAGCACCCTGAAGTGAAAATAAATCAACAAAACCTCTTATGGAAGAGGCCTGAGAGAGGTTGTGTGAGTGCCAGTGGTTGCTTCATAGCAGATTTCTGAAGGAACTGGCAGCTGGAGCTTCAGGTCCAGAACTTCTAACGAAGCAATGAGAAGACTGGGAGGAAAAATGGGGTAATAAATACTGGAGAAGTCTAATTACTGGTCCAGGATCATCCACAGATATGCTGGGCAACCTGTTCCACTGTCTCACCACCCTCATTGTAAAGAATTGTTTCCTTAAGTCGAATCTAAACCTTCATCTTCAGTGTAAAACTCTTTCCCTTCATCCTGTCACTGCAGGTCTTGGTCAGAAGTCTCCCCCTGTATTTCTACAGTATTTCAGTAATCTCAAAAACCAAATGCCATTAATGAAATGGACGAAATGTAGTCCAGAAAAGGTGTTTATCTGTTCTGAGACAAGTAACACAGAAATCTGCTACAAGTTCAGCTGTCTGAAGTGGTTGGAAATTATTTAATTAGGTGTTACTCTGAGCTGCCAGAGTAATTCAGCTGTGAGGAAAGGTCTATGTGACATTTGTCCAAACCTCTAATGAAACTCTAATGAAACTTCTTACCAGAAGAGCTGAAGTCAAACCAGAACAAGAAAATGTAGTTTCAGAGGTGATCTAGGAATGAAGACAATTAGCAGCTTTATAGTATAAAGATATTACACTGAATAAAATTTCATCAATTCTGCAAAGTTGAGAAAATCTGGCGAGTGAGTTTGGTGTTCACTATTTAGAAGATCTACAGTCTGCTTCCTTTGAGTTGCAGCATCTCTGAGATGCAGTTTTTTTAATTAGCAAAATCAAAAGTTGACTGTTCTCTAGGAATCCATCAGAAGACCAGGAGAGCAGAAAAATTGCTGAAGTAGGGCTACTTTTGGCATGGGAGCATAGATGGTTTTCAGCACAATGTTAAGGGCTTTAGAATAACCTTCCAGTAGAGATACTGGTGGAGAGGAAAGTACCAAAAAAATGGGTTTTAATCAGATACAAAAAAGAGAAAAAGAAACAGGACATTGTAGAAGAAGGAAAACTAACTCATTCAAGCTTGATCAGGCCTAATATTTTTTTTTCTGTTGAGTGACTATGTTCAATATTTCATTTAGAAAACCATTATATTTTAACGGAAAAAAAAGAGCAGCCATGCCTTATTTATTTCTTTATAGGAGTATTCCTTATGACATTTCAGTTAAGCCATAATAGGTGATTGAGAAACACCATAATGATGATGAATTGTCATGCAGTTATGCAAGGTACTTCATTTTCTAGGTATTGTTAGAAGTAAATTGAATAATAGATTAAATGAACATCCAAATTAAAAAATGAAAAGCTCCTGTAGTAATTATGACAATGGGTTACATGTTGAAAAAGAACTGTGTGAAGATAATTGTAAGGAAGAAGATTGAAAAGACAAAAAAGCTGTCTTGTAAGGTAGTTGGTGAAAAAATATCAGTGAATCTGTGGGGAAATAGATTTCTATTACTTTAATGAACATAGAAAATACCATTTGAATAAAAATTTAGAAAAAAAAATGTGTTTCAGCTTGTGGACATCTTAGAAAATGGAAATTAGATCAGAAGATGTATGTATTAACAAGAAAAGGAAGAAAAATGTTTTGATCAGGTAAGATTTTAATTGCCCAACAATTAAATGAATTGTACAGTTAAGAGTGTAGAGAATGAGAAATGGAAAATATGCTAATTGTAGTGGAGAACTACAATTCACTAACCATTCACTAACCCAGCTCTGAACAGCCTGGGTAGGTTGGGTTTTACGTGAGGTTGATTTGGGACAATAAACAGGAGGGGAGGCCTCAGTCCAGAGGCTGACACTGAGCTTTCCTTCTCTGGCTGCTGACACTTCTCAGCTTTGGTTTTATTTCACTTAAAAAACCAATGCACATGCTTGGGCCTGAGAGCCAAGAATGCTGTCAATGAAAGCAGCTGCCTCACTGGCCACGCTGTGCCTGGGATCAGCCCCTTTTCACCAAGAGAATTTGTTATTTGACTGGACTGTGACATCTTCTCAGTAGAAGTGCTCATGTACTCTGCTGTAGTTTGAAGTTTGTACTTAATCAAGAAAAATTGAACATTTCCCTCTTGTTTTGTTCTACTAAAAGCAAATTTTTCCAAATATTTCCACAAGTTCTTCCCCCACCTCATGTATTTTGACTCGCTGGTTAAGGCCAGCGTGACCTTCCATCAGCAGAAGTTCTCCAGATGTTTTGAGGCGAGGGAAGTCAGCTTCATTTCCATTGTTCATTCTGGAGTAGTCCTTTACTTCATCAAGGAAGCAGAAGTGAATTACCAACTGCAAAGACCATAAATCCAGTTGAATAAGCCTTGTAATTCTGAAATTAATGGCTTCCAACTGTCAAAACCTCAGCAGTACAAACAGAGATCAGAGCAGACAGATTTGTATGAAGAAACATATGCTTTGACTGAAGTGCTCTCTTTCATGTCCTCTCATTTTCTCCTTTTCAGTCTCTCTCAAGTTTGACATCTAGCTGTCTATTTTTTAGCATATGAGTTTTTTCCTCCATTTTGTGATTTTTCTTAGTCTATTGCATCTCCCTGTCGTCCCTTTAGTAAAACAATATCAGAACTCGGTATTACTTTTGTTTTTTATTTTCTGTCCCAGACCTTTGAATTAAGAAACTTAATGAATTTAATTTAAATAATAAAACTTAATTTCATTTATTTTATTTCAATCATTAATTGATTTGGTTTTACAAAAGGAGCCAGTGAAACAGAAAATATTTTCTGAGCTTTAATTGTGTGTATTTTTTCATAATGTATACTCAACAGGGAACTTGGACTTTTTATATAATGTCTGTTTCCTTACTAAGCATAAATTCAGGGTCACTTTAGTAATATTTCTCATTACCTGTGGACACATTAGAAAAAGTTACAGAAGGAGAAGAGACATTTTTTCCGTCTCAGAATATAAAAAGGAAGCTGAGTAAATGCATTCTGTAGGATGGCTTTGTTCAAAAGGACTTTTGTCAAATGATACTCGAGTTGGTTTTTATTACTCATTTCATTTTGCATAGTGTCATAAGAAGTTGTGGCTCAGTAATATCAGACACATACAGAGCTGTTACAGAATTTCTTTATCAAGGCCAGACACATGAGATGAAATAAGGAAGAGTCAATTAAAAATGTTAGTAGGATATGGAAAGGGTAAAATATCTCGACAGTATTTGGCATTATGCAGAGAAGTAATTGGTTGCCTCATGTGAAAACTTCAGGAAAGAAAAAAAAAGGCAGCAGGAGCAATCCTCAATAATTAAAAGAAGTGTCAGAGGATAATTACATTTCTGTGCTTTGATAAAGAGTCAACTGTCAGTTTTCTGAGTGAAAGATGGGGTTGACTTGTTCAAGTCAAAGGAAAAACCCAGGTATTAAAAGCGTTGGAGACCATAAATCAGAAACCTGAGAGCAGAATCAGGTGCCACCAGCCTCAGATGGTTCTGGTGGGAAGCCTTCCATCAGTGCTCCCAGCTGTGAGAGTGTTTAGTAAATTTGTTTTAGCAGGACATGAAGCCAGAGCTGCTTTGAGGCTGCTCACAAGCTGCAGATTTCAGCTGGGGCTTTCACCTGCTGGGGTGTAATCAGCAGCCCAGACCTGGCAGAGTTTTTTGGCTGGGGCTTGGCCTTACTCAGAGCTCAGGCTGAATAAAACACAACTTTGCACCTCTGCATTGGGCCACTTGGAACCTTTCTCTGAAGTGAGACATATTTATAGCTCCTTCTTTGTAATTGGGCCCAGTAATTGAGGCCCACGTGTAAATCCCCCAAAGAGGAGCTGACCCCACAGGTTTGGGTGTCCACATTGTCCTGCCCACTGAGCTCCTTCGTGGTGCTCGACTCCCTACAAACTGCATCACCTCTCTTTTCCCATCCATGCTTCACTTCCAGGAAGAAAATATCCAGGTTTATCTCACTAACCAAATAGCCAAAAAGCAGTTGTGGAGCACAGAAAGTAAAAGCCAGTGAGAAGTGTGATCTCTGATCTGAGGCTGGGATGGAAATAAGGTCAGTGAGCAGCTGTCAGTTGGAGTGAACAACCTGAACTTTTGCCTGTTAGAGTCAAAATGACCTCTTCTGTTTTCCAAGCAACTATAATTTTGTATGTATTTTTGCTGGATCAACGAGTGAGTTTCTGAACATCTGTTCCTAATGAAGGTATTAATCAGCAATGTGCTCACCATTCACTAATTATGAACTGTTTTTGTCAAACATTTTGGCTGTGTTTGAAGGAGATGATTTCTGCTCGTGGGTACTTAGTAGATTGTGCTTTGTCTGCATATTGCTTTAAATTAATCTCATAACATGAAATATACATCTTCATGTTATTTAATTCAGTAGACTGCAGAAGGTGTCTCAATATAATTTTGTTTGGAGAGCCTTTTGTAAACTTAGTGAGCTCCGTCTGAGATCCTCACTGCAAATAGGAATTTCAAGATTAAATTTATTTGTGACTCATTTCCAGCTCTTTTGTTCTCATGTCAATATTGTTCTTTAGTTGAAATAGCTTTTCTCAGTCTCTTATGTTTGCCTTTTATCACTCTTGCTCTTTCTTTTGTGCATCTTGAGGCAACAGTCAGGACTAACTCTCAGAGTCTCTTTGATAGCAGAAGATTTGGTTGTTTTTTTTTTTTATTTCTCACCCCACAATTATCTCAGTAGCCTTTGTCTGTGTCTGGTGTAAAGTGTGGTTTTTGTTTTCTTAGATCTGCTTGACAAGCTTAGATCTTCAGTAGCATTATTCCTGACATGGATCCTTAATGATCCACCTTAGAGTGAATCTGTGCTATCATTTCCAAGGCTCTCTGTTGTCCTTCTTTAACCACCAAGTTATAGTGAATATTTAGTATTTCACAGAACATGATGTAAGCTGTTGAAACCAGCACTGCCTGTCTCACGAGCAGGAGTTTGAAACAGGCAGTGATGGAGTAAATCCAGCTTGTTAAACCTTCTGGCTTGTACCAAAGTTTATGAATGAGACCAAAGTGAGAGGTGTTGGTGCCTGGCTGCAGCACAGTGTTTGACAAGTTGCTGCTGTGTTTCTCTAGTGTATCTCTAGTAGGATCTTGAATGTTTAAGATGGATAATAATGTAGTCACTTGGATTAAATACAGAATAATTAAAGCACCAAAAACATTAGAAGCTAATTTTGATTAAATTTCAAGTTTCAAGTACTCAGCACCATAACCAATAGTGTAATAAAGCAGTGTCAGCCTTGCAGGCTGGAGATTTAACAGTTGTTAGCAACCCCAGATGTGCAAGTGAATTTCAAGTTTATGTTAATTTTCTTTACACAGTAATTGCATTTTTGGGAAGGTTGTAGTGCAGTTGTTTGGAGTCATTAATACTCAGAAATCCCTGCAGAACAAATAGATGCTACACAAAGGTAAGAAAAATTCCGGAATGACACAAGACAAGGAATGACAAAGAGGCAATAGAGGATTATTTGCTTGTGAGGAATTGTTTTGGCTTTGTGGCTGCCACAGTACCTGGTTTTGTACCTCTGAGAATGCTGTGCATGAATCAGACAAGTAAAAATGAGCAGAAGGGAGCAGGAGTGTGACATGGAGTGATACACATCTGATAGGGGAGGCAGCTCGTAATCGAGGTTGGCGCTGATAATCTGGAAGCTGTTCTTCAAAAGGCATGGCGGCAGACAATGAAACTCTTCTGCTATTTTGAGAGAATAAAACAAATCCAGCCACTTGTTCATCATGCAGAATTAACCTTCACAAACCCCTCTGTTAGTGTAATAAATCATTTCTTAGGCTATGTATTGAGTGAAATCACCAACAACTCTGATATATGGTATGGCATCATTCTAAATCCTTCTCGCTCTCCTTTAAAATGTCTTTTGTATTCCTCTGGTGCTGGCAACTTGGTAATAATCCAGTCATTTTACCTAATTTATGTAAAATACCACAGATGGCATTTACCTCTGTCATTCAACTGGAGTTTCAGACTGTGGAGCTGTTTGTTTGCCAAAGGGCCATAATAATCAGCAAACCTTAAGTTCAGTTGGATATTTTGATGGTATGAACTCAGCAGAAAATTGTTACATGTCCAAATTTAAAGGTGAAGGGACCAAAACATAGCTGAAAACCAGAGATGTCATTTAGCCCAGGAACTACATTGTTTTCAGATTTAGTGGCCTGTAGGTTCTAAACATTGCTCCTCAGAGCTTTTGAAGCAGGCTGGCTGTGTCATCAGTTCTCTCACATTACAGTTTACTCCTCTAAGTAGAACCTCACTGTTTTCTGTATGGACTGGGGAAATTTCTCAGTGGCACAGGTTCCAAATGTGACCCTCCACTGCTCAGTTATTGTCTTTATTCCCAGAAGTTCATGCTAAGAGCATTCAGATTTACTCCCAGTATACCATTAGGCAATACTGTTGGATGGTACTATTTATACATAAACTTGCAGTAATTAAGTTTTGGAACCACCTTTGAGAAGAAGCTTTAAACTGAAATAATATGGTGATGATTCCTGTGCCTTTCCAGACAGGCAAAAATCTAGAGAGGAGGCTGTGTGAAGAGGTTTTCTGAGATAACACTGATAAAACAGGAGATTCATGTGCAGCTTCAAAGATTTCCAGTGCTAAACTTTCCACTGGCCCTGAGCATTTCACTAGGAATTAAATTTGAGTACATGGTATGTGCTAATTAATAGCACATTGCAACCACCTTTATAAGCAGTGATTATCCAGTCTTTAATTTTATTACTTCATATTCTGATGGCAAACTGAATTTATTAAAGTTTGCAAACACAGGAATAAACACAAGTAAATATTTTACTATGTAAAATTTCACTTATCTGTGATAATGTCTAGGAGAAAAGTCATTGGGGATTTTTTCTGTTTTGAAACAGGGATTAAAATGAATCCAAGCCATCTTATTATTCATTAGGTAGCTCACTTGTGCTCCATTACAAATAATGAATGATATGATGGGAAAACTCATCATTATTAGTGAAATTTGAATATCAGTAAGCAAGTTAATAAATGCAAATAAAAAATGAGCTATAATCACCATAAAATGTCTTTAAAATTTTGAAAAGCATGGTGAAAATCATGATTGGATACCTTCTGCTGCCTAAAAATGAAATTTACCAAGATCTACCTGGAGAGCTGTTTCCTGATTTTTTTCCATTCCCATACTCCATTCAAACTAGGTGTAATTGCCAAGACTAGAGAACATCTGTTTTCTTCACCCCTGAATGGGTGATTTTTGAATATACAGATAAATTCATTCTGTGAGATCCTTAAATATCAGAAATAGTTGCAGACTTCTTTCTTCATATATATAAAATCCAGTCAAGACATTCTGAAGAGATTCACATAAAACCCCAGCTCAGATCCCCTCCCCATTTTTCTATTTTTGGGGTTGAATATTTGAATATCTTAGACTTTTGTGGGAAATCCTGGAAAGTCAGAAGGATGGTGCTGTAGAAATACATTTTTCTTTCTCCTCTGCCCCCATCCTCTCCTTTTCAGTCTCCTGTATCTGGAGGTCTCTCCCTGAAGAGAAATCATGTTTGGGATTTGTAAGAAGTGTCAATTAAAATATTGTAGGCACTGTTGGATGCCTGAAAGCACCAACGACACGAGGAAATTTATACTTTACTCTGCTAATTGTTGAAAAATATGAGGCCTTGATTGGTATGCAATTAGAAGTGTAACATTCTGTTAAACATATCACACAGCATATGGCATGTTAGTAGCAAATCCTCTAATTTAAAATGAAAAAAAGGATGCAGTTCTGCCTATTAGCAATTTTTGCAGGCAATCAAAATTTCCCATTTGTCTAAATGTCAGAGGGGGAAAAAGCCATCCTTAGTTATTTTGGTAATCTAAATTTGGTTTATGTTTGATAAAATTTCTGTTCTCTAAAAGTAAACAAATATAAAAGAGGAAAACCCAGAATATAGTTAAATGTGCCATTGCTTTCAAATACTCAGATCTGTGGCTTTTATTAAAAAAATTAATTTGAACAACATTACCACATCTGCTTTAATTCAAACAAAAGTACTGAAGCAAGACCACATTTGCAGAACCTTAGAACAAAGAATCAAAGACCCATGAATGGAATTCATTGATGGGCAATCAGATGGTGCACTGGTTTGTCAATTAAAAATACAGAATGGCTCCACAGACAGATGTTCCTGTCCTTAAGAACCTCAGTGGGTTGAAGGCTTGATATTCAGTAAATATCTTCCAATCACCTTCTATCTGGTGCATGGTTTGGGATAAGATGGGCCCAGGACTGAGCAGTGCTTGGAACATGCAGTAGCCCATTTGTGAGGTTGTTGGCTGCTGTGGCTCATGGAGGCCAGGCTCTCATATCTCTGCAGGCCAGGCTGAGATGGGAACAATTAAACTGCACCTGGGAATGGGATAGATTCCTTTATCCATGGGATATGCAAAGTTACTGCATATCTTCAAATACAATCAGTCTCAGAGGGATTGAATTTCCTTGACTGACTGCTCATTCTCCACCATTTGTACCAGTGAAGTTTAAAATCTCTGCTTCAGACACATTTTTGTTAACAGAGTATTTGACAGGCTTTTCTTTTAAAATTTGTAGATGGTCAATTTATCTCACATTTGGCAAGTAATGTTTATCTTTTTCCTGGAAGTTTCAGACTTGCTGGTCAGCATTTTACTGTTGCCATGTTGGGATAACTAATCACTTAAAAAATGTGCCTTATTTCTGCTCTAATTACATTTTGTCTCTGGTCTTCTTCCCACAGCTGGGTATTTGTGAGGCATCACTAATGGTATTTGCCAGTGTATCTCAAAGTAACCCCTAATTCTGGCTTTATTGAGTGGCTACCCTGACATGGGAAGTGGGATTCCCATTCTGCTGCTCACCTTGTCATCCCTGCCTTTGTCACCCTCCTGCTACAATGTCCACAAATGTGGCACCTGCTGCAGCACAGGCGAGCCACAGCCCAGCCCTGGGAGAATTTGTATCCCTTCAGGAATGGGAATTTTTCTGCTCTAGCAGAGAACTGATCGTTTGTTATGCTCAAGCACTGACATCAGTTTTGTTGTGGCTTTGTGCTCCATTTTGACATTGCATTATACAGTCAATTTGGCATCGAACTGGAGAAAACGAGAGTAGTAGAAAGCTGATTCCTCAAACTATTAATTTTATATCAAAATCAGCCCTCCAAAACATTGCCTGGAAGGGGGAAGGGGATTATTTTTCATTCTGTTTTACTCACCAAATCACACAGTTACTTCACAAACCTTAAAATCAAGTAAATTTAAAATCAGCTTGTGCTACAAAGCCTGAGGTTTGGTATTGGCTGCTCCTGTTGTGTGTTGTAGTCACTAATCCTTTTAATGAAGAGCTTTTAGCATTGAAGAGATTCTATTTATAGCAAAGCCATTAGAGCATAAAGCTCCTCATTGCTATTCTGCAGCATGGAGCTGTAATGTTTGTCAGTGGAGAAAAGCTATTTTTAGGTGCAGCATTGAAAAGCAAGGCTGAAAGGTCAAGAATCCTCAGGGGGATTTGTTCTGCTACATCAGTGCTATCACACAGCTGCTGTTTACTCTCTTATCGTGCCTCAGTAATAAGAAGATATTTTTATTGTGACACCAAAGGTATAAAGCATCAAAAGGATTTTGTGCATGAAATGAAGGCTTGGGGAGTGATGTATCCAATCACATTAAATGTTCTGCTTCTTAGGAGGATGATTTTATTTTCCCAAAGACTGTCTCAATACCCATTCTTCAAAAGATTCATTCTAGGAAAGTTGGGGTTTTTTAAATATATTTTTTTTATTAAAGGAGATAAGACCTAATGTAAGCAAAAGACAATCTGCTGAAATAGTGAAGGATTTCAGGCACACACTTTTCTGCCTGACATCTACACCATTCATTTTTTTAGATGTGCATGAACAGGAGGCATAAAATCAGTGTGGAGTTTGCCAAAGGAAAAAGAGCCTGGACATTTCTGTGGGTAATCTGAGAGCAGAATTGTGGGTGGTGGGTGATTACATCTGGCACAGGACAGCATGTAGCACACTGGGTAGGTACTCAGGGAGCACAAAAAGATCATGTGGTCCTATTGAAACAAGATATGATAGATGATATGTGAAAGGGAGAAGGGAGAAAGGAGGGGGGGGGAAAACATAATTATAGGAATAAAGTCTGCATATATTAGCTAAGTCTACAGTGTGGAGGCTTCAGAGGGTTTTCTAATATCTTTATATAAAAATCAGGGGGAAAAGAGATTAATTGCCACATTGAGAAAATTAGGGTTGTATGATCAAAGGGAAGGCAGAGAAGAAATGGCCTGTTGACAGATGGCTTATAAAAATGAAAAGATTTTTCTGAGGATATGAGTTTGGAGGTTTTTGCTGCTTGGGGAGGCACAGGCACTGTAATCATATTTTAATAATAATAAGCTGCTATGTAACCCTTTTTATTCACCAAACATGTAGCATAGGAAAAGTGTGAGTACAATAATACATACTGAGAAGATGGGTACACATTCTTCTCAGGGTATAATGAAATTAATTGTACTTCTCTGAGAATTTATTCAAGGTCTTGCTGCTGAAGGTTCCTATCTTCTGACACATGGAGTCCATTATCCCATACCTTTTAAAACAGTTTCTTTCATATCAGGAAATTATTTTAATTCTACTCTTTCTGTATACCCAAACCAGTTTTTAACACCATCTTTCCCAAGCTTTCTGTATGTGCAGTATTTGGCTAAATCCATGTGCTTATAACTGATAAATTGTTCCCTCTGCAAGAATTGTACCAGGCAGCAGCACAGAGTGAGCACACATTAACAGGCAGCTCCTGTCCTCACTACATAAATAAACCAAAAAATTGAAAGATTGTCAAAAAAGAATTGGGGAAATTGAAGCGATTTCAATTCTACTATTTTTTTTTCCATAATTGAATGAGATTTAGGTAAATGGGCATTGGCTGAAGGGAAAGACAGAGGAAGGAGGGTATGGCTTTGTGAAAAGGCAGTAATGGGTTGTTCCTATCAAAAGTGCCAGATGTTGCTTAGTCACATTATCTCTCATTTCTCACTCTTATGTGAAAGAAACTCAGGTGTTTCTGGCTGTGTCACTTCATGGCACAGTGACTCAATTCAACTCACTAAAACAGCAGGGAAAAACAAACCAAAACCAAACCAGAAGTAGAGAATAGCTTCTGGTTTTGGGAGGGATGAGGCTGGGAGGTTGAGTCAGTGTGTCCTGCAGCCCTGGGGTGGGCACTGGGGAGGGCAGGGGGCAGCTCTGAATTCAGCTCTGCCACCTTGTGAAACAGGAGCCACTCAGAGGAGCAGGGACCAGAGGTGGAGAGAGGCTCATTTGGACTACAAAAGGAATCAGCAGAGAATGTGATTAAAAAATGACACAAACTCATAATCCATGATATTAACTGCAGATTAATAAATTATTTGTTTATGGCTTTCACATCTATTCCAGCTTCATATGTTTGTACCTTTCACAGCCCAGGTATTGTGGGCAAAGAAAGTAAGTTCTAGGTCACAGCCTAGTGACCTAGAATAAAATAAAATAGTGTTTATTTTCTGTGAAAATGCTCTATACCAGCACTAGCTGCTAGAGTATTGCTGTATGTGAGTTTTCCTCCACCTCTCTAGTTAATCTTGATGCTTTTTGTACTCATTAGTCCTGAGCAGTCCCATGTTTGCAATCTCTCTTGCTTTTTTAGACTATTTCCAACTTGTTAGGGCTTAGACTGGATGGAATTACCTTTAGTGGTTGTGTCTTTGTTGACATTTTACAATCACTATGAAATCCTTTTCTTTTTCCCCCACAGTTGCTGTTTTCACAGTTATCTGTTCACATACCACCCAATTTGCTTTATTAGACAAACATTTCTGAGACAGAGGGCTTTAAAAAAATTTTTGTTTTGTTTTTCTTTGGTTTTTTTTTTTCTTTGGCTTTTTTTGGTTTTTTTTTGTTTGTTTGTTTTTTTGTTGGTTTTTGTTGTTTGTTTTTTTTTTGTTTGTTTTTTTTTGTTTTTTTTTTTTTACCATTGGTGGTTTTGATTAGTAAAACCAAAGAAAGGTCTTTTGGAGTCCAGTGGTTGGTTGTGCCTTGGCCTGAAACTGAAGGCTGGTAAATTTGGTATCTACTAACACTCAAATTTGCAGTAAATTTGTAAAATTCAATGCAAGTCAGTTGCTAAAACACTTTGTCATCATTAAATTCTCCCCTGAATTTCTTCCTTGTGCAGAGATAGGTTGAAAATAATCACAGAGTAAAGGCATTCCAGCCTCTGTTGACACAGAGTCAATGGACATGCAGCAGTTGGCAGTTGTCTTCCACTGGTTTCATACTTTAAATACATAATTTTTGTGAGAGAGTGGAAATGTCAAAGCTGTGTCTGTAATTGCCTATAATTTGTGTTTTCTGAATGATTTTCTTTTTCTGGAGGAGGTTTTATCTCTTCTCCTTTCTGCTTTATCTGAGACTTGTATACTCTTGTCTTCATTTGTTTGTTAAGCAAGGGGCATTTTTATCTTCTTACTGTCACGTTTTAAGATTTATGTGATTGCCTCTAATTTGGAACTTGGCAAACCTTATGAAATTTGGAAATGATATAGTTCTGATCTAGTTCTGACCTGATATACCTACCTTGCATCTTGCAGCAATGCTCTTGGCATGTTTGATGGCCCTGCAAGTCCCTTTATTTGCAGTCTGTCATCCCAAAATGGATTTGGCTCCTGGTTACTCTATAAAAGGATTAATGATTCCTGACACAGCTGAAGTTCCAGTTTAGGCTTCTCAATTTAAATCTCCTTGCAATATCTGAAATATCAAGGATTGTTATTAGAGACAGATGGAGTTGTTTCAGGAGGTGTGGGGAGGGTGCAAAGCTGTGTATGTACAACTGAAGGGTGTCATCTTTTCACTTCACTTTACTGGCTGATTCAGAGCAGTGTCTGTCGAGTTCAGTTTCTATCTGAGCTAATCTGTGACTTCAGTTTATTGTATATACCCAGCCTATGCTGCAGATCCAGTTCAAATGAAAACAAAGTGCAAGGTCTTGGCACCTCCCTCCCATCTGCAGCAGCAGTTGTTTGATGGTGGCAATGTTGGGAACACTTTTGCAGAGAAGGCTGCAGGCAGTGGTTAACATTTTAATTGTCCTGTCCTTTAAATTTGCTCATTTTGGGAGTCTTGTCAATGCTAATGCTGTCTCCCTCATGCAAAGCCAGGATGACTTGTGATTCCAGTCCTATTTGTTAAGTGAGTGTATTTCATTTGCAGCTAATGACTTGCTGCTGGTGGATGGTAAGTGCTGATGTGTTTTATTGTCTGCTTAAAGCTCTCATGAATCTCTGGAAGAGTCTTTAGATTCATTTTTGCTGTGGTTTCCTGCTTGTGGTTGGGTGTCATTCAAGATTTGTAAGGAATTAAGAGCTGTAAGGTTGCCTTGTCTGACTGCATCTCTCTCTCTGTGGCATTTCAGCATTTGGGATCCAATGCAATTCACGTTGACAAAATCTAAATTGGGATGCTGAAAGGGTAAAGCACTCTGGAAATTGACTTTGTTGTTCTTGCTGTCAATTAAATGAGTAAGTCTCAGAGTAAAATCTTCCTGTTTGTTCAGGATTCTCACTTGTGTGCCATTGACATGCTGGAAATGCAGATAAGATGTGCTAAAAGGTGCTGTTACTATTGCCTGCCCACAGATGGAATTTGTTTGCTGCTCAAATACACCTACAGGCTTGCTCCATGCAGAGGCCTAAGCAGCTACATAGAAACATATACTGGTTTTGTTAATTCACAGAATTCTTCTGTGATGTGTTCAAGACAAATATAGATAAATAAGCCAAGACATCATTAGGGAGAACTCTGTTTCTGCCAAGTTGTATTTCAGTAGGCCAAAAAAATTCCTTTCAAAACATTCCTTGACTCTTCTGAAAGGAATACCTGTGACTTCTAACATAATCAATCTGTTCCTAGGTAGTAAAAGTTGAAGATTAAAGGATAATTTTGCCTTTTCACCCAATAACTCTGAGCCTCAGAACTGTACAGTGAATAATTCCAGTTTTTAAGAACATGGGAGGAGAATGTTGGTATGGTGTGGGGAAGCACAGCCTCTGAAGATGTCTAATTTGGACATTATGTTTTGCATTTAAGAACAAAGTGAAATATGAGCTAGAAACATGGAACATGACTGAGCAAATAGCATCTTTGATAGGTCAAGTGTCTAACTAGTTCCAAAAAAAAAAAGGTTGCAAAATTCTCCTGCAGAACTGCTGGAACTCCTGGTTCATGCTGTGCCTTTCTGAAGAAATGTCATTATCAGCCTCTGCTACTGCATTGCTGACCAAGTCTCCAGTGGAATTTTGATAAAATAATTGAGCAAGTCTGTTTAACTGCAGAAGCAAATTCCATCTCCTCCATTTTATCTGGTTGCTTTCCTGAACTGCTTCTCCCACACCTCCTTTCCAACTCAGCTTGCTGGAGATGCTCTACAGCATCTCCAACATTTTTTTGGGCTTGTGTGGTTCTCCCAAGCTGACAGAGCTCAGTCTTGCTGTTCCCCTTCTCTCAGGATTTGTGAGAGGATGTGGAAGATCTCATCCCTTCTGGCTCCAGATTAGAAATCCTGGAATTGTCTAATGGGTTTCTTTGTCCGAGGGCAGGATGAACTTCTGACTTCCTTCTTCTGGCCAACATTATGTTTATAAGGCTGGAAGGTCTCTTGAGAAGATTTAAAAAAAAAAAATAAAAATTGAAGAACTTGATATTGGAGAATGGTATAATTCTAGGTAAAAAGTTTGTTGCAACTTCTGCATTGTCCAGGTGCACTGATATGGGAAGACAGTTGTTTTCCCCCTGTTGCTTCCTTCTTGTGGATTTATGATGCAGTTTTTCTGAGAAAACCGAGATGTTTTTTATCATCACTGAACAAATCATATCCCTGAGAGAAGCATAATGTGCATATTACATATAGACAGGCTGAGAAAAGATCATTACTTTGCCTCAGGCTACAAAGTAAGACAGTAATATAGTGGGAAGCTCAGTCTCTCAGCCTCCTGGTTTAACCAGTGAATGACTCATTATACTGGCTGAAAAAAGCCCTGGGAGTGAATGGTGGTGAATAAAGCTTGGGAAGTGATTGGTCAGAACAGAGTGTCCTGTTCAGGGTTTTTAATAACCTGGGACTTTCACACCCATTTTGAGATTAAACTAAAACTGTGTAACTGTATTGTGCTTCTGGCAACATCCCTGGTTAATAAGCAAAGTAAATGGGTTTTTTTTTTGCACTGACTTGCTGTCAGTATCTCTAGTTCAGACCATAAGAGCAGTCCTTTCAGTTGTGGTTTGCCTTTTTGGCAGATTTTCATCTGTTGCTCCATTTGCCTGTCCCTGGTTTGGCAGTGAGGTGGCATTTGGCTTCTGTCCTTCCAATTGAGGGGACTTCTGAATATCCCCCTCAGCATCACAGCAAGATTTACATCCAGAGACCTTCTTGATCTTGGAATTGCAAGAAGCCACCTCTAGGAAGAGGTTTGATTTTTAATTGAAGATAGAGGATCCACAGATCTCTGCTCAGTTTATTCCAAGCCCATTTTCAAGGCTCAGAGGACTTCAGATGGGATGTCAAATTCCCAGTGACTTTCTGACCCTGCAACCTCCTGCTTTCCTTCTCCTTCCTCAAGAGTAGTTTGAGGATGATTTTTTTATTGACCTAAGATGAGGGTTGGTACAATCTTTGTGCAATCTTTCCCAGTTGTGTACCAGGTTTTGGCCCTGGTGTTTGTATCACTGCCAGGCAAGGCAAGTTAAGGAGTTTTCACCCATCTTCCTCCAGATTATTTCCTCAATTACTTTGTGTATTTTTCCTACCTAATTTGTTGCAGATTCTCTGTACTGATTTACCAGGCCAGTCTGACAGAAGACAAACCCAGTGAGAAATGCCAGAAGCTTTCTATGGCATCAGTGATTGAAAAGGCTGGTGGGATTATTGCCTTGATTGCTTTGAGAATTGCAGACTCAGATCCTCTGCTCCCAAAAAGAGACAGAAAATAGATTGCTGAGGACATGAAATTTCCTTCACTCCTATCCCAACCCTTCTTTATGTGATCCTCATTAAAATTGTGTTTTATGGTCAATGCCTGTGTCCCTGGGCTTCAGTGTGCCAACCTCAACACCTTCCAGTGTGGGAATAATTTATAACCCATGGTTTTTTCTGTGCACAGGAAACCCCACTGCAGAATATCCCTTGGTCTGTGTACCTTTTCAGCTGCATATTTTGAAATACAAAGCTCTTCTGACTGCTCAGTTCTAACCAGAATTTGCAAGTTATCTGAGGGTTTCGTTTTCCTCCAGAGTTGTATGACTAAGCATGAGAAGGGAAAACAGATTAATCATCACTGAAAACAAACAAATAATGACTTAATAATCACAAATCTGACTGAAAAAGCAGTATTAATTATTCATAGAGGGTGATTTATCTTAAAACATACTGTTAGACTGGCAGCTGAAATAAAGACAGATGTTTCTGCTTTGTCCCAGAGGGTTGGAAATACAGAATTGGAATTAAATTTGATACCCACATAATGATGTGGGAGGTTATGGAGGTTTGTATAGTTGTTATTTGTGTATGAAGTTTGCTTTGAATCACAGATGGAAACACTTTATTTAGTATCTATACTGTTTCTAGTTTCCTGGAATTGTAGAATCATAGCATCCTAGAATGGTTTGGGTTGGATTTGGATTTAAAACTCATCTCATTCCACCCCCCTGTCACAGGCAGGGACCTTTTCCACTGGACCAGGTTGCTCCAAGCCCTGACCCTTCAGTTTGGCCCTGAACACTTCCACAGCTTCCCTGGGCAACCTGTGCCAGGGCCTCTCCACTTTTAATGAAGAATTTCTTCCTAAAATATAATCTAAATCTAATCCAATCTATGTTGTGTAGAGACTGCACCATAACATCTTTCATTTAACACTCTCACTGCATGTTTTGGAACAGGAAGAAAGACAAATGAAAAATGCCATGTATTACATTGATAGTTTATAGCTATAAAATCACTCCTAGTGGTTACATTCCACTTTTGAAGTGCTTTGCAAGCACACCTAAATGCCATAAACCCAGAGTTTCAGAATATAGCATTTAGATTAAGGGTAGAGGTCCTTAAGTAAAGAGAGTGAAAAGGAAGGAATAAATTTCTGAGAAATCTTGAAGTTTCAACTCTCGGAATATCTGGTTTTGTTTTCCACCTTTATTGTAGATCTGTTGAGATGCTTTGGAGAGGTTGGTTTGGTTTAATTTTGTTGAAGGGGTATTGTGAGTGAGCTCCTGAAGATTTAAAGGATGTAGGTGGACAGGAGCTGTGCCATCACCCATTCCAGACCCCACTCAGAGAAGAGCCAGTGCTATTATTAAAGGAAATGCCAAGTCAGGCTTTGGAAAGGAGTGGTACCACCCTTCTTTTGTAATTTCCCAACCCCAACATGTGCACTAGAGCCAGGTTTGATTCCATATTTCCACCCCAGCACTCCCAGTTAATTTCCTCACAGATCTCTGCTGAGGCCTCTTACATGCACTGAAGCTTTTCTTCAGTAGTTACATTATTTATATTTAGAATTTAAGGTGAGAGGAAGGACTTAGGGTTATGGAGAGGAAAGGGAAAAACAAGTTGTGAGGATTAAAAAGCTTTTCTAGAATGGGAGCTCAGAATCTGTTGCCTTAGTTTAAGGTGTTAAAAAGGTGCAAGGTTAACACAGGAAAACTTGTTCATAGACAACTGTTTTCTCCTTGTGTAATTTCATCTGCTAAAGTATATGGCATCATCTTGGAAGTGTGACAACATGATTTTTATTTAAAAAAACCCACAAAATAAGTTTTAATCCAAAGCAGCATGTATTTGTGTTCAGTGCTTATCCTACTGATCAGCACATATACTGAAAATAATCCAGATTTAGTTGAACCCATTGGGCAAATTTGTGGTATTTACAGTTACATTTTTTACTTTCTATTTACATTGTATTTGCATTGTATTTAATACATTGTATTTTTCATTGTTCCTGGCATTTAGGGTGTGTACTGCTACAGAGTCTATTAATACATATAAATAAGTAATGCAGTAGATGTAATAGCTTTTTATTTTAACTCCCATTTTTTCCTGGGCACCCTGAGAATGCTCTCTATGAAAATCTCCATCTCAGAGATTTTAATATTTTTTCTCTAATAATTTCTTTAGAGAATTGGTTCTTTCCTGGAAACTTGTTGCTAAGCTATCTTCATTATGTTGTTATTATTTAGGTTTTCTTTACATGAAATAACACCAGAACTTCTAAGAACTTAATTTTGTGAGAATGATTGACCTTTCAAGATATTGAAACCCCACACATTTTCTTTGGGAAGATGGCTGCATTTTATCTGTCTGGACAGACTGAGAGAACTTCTTGAAAAAAACTTCTTCCAGCTACTTTTCTGTGCTGAAGGCTAAAATAAAATTAGTAATTATTGCCAATGGCTCTTCACATGGCTTAATAATAGAACCTATGGTAGAACATCCTATCAGCTGCTGGCTGCATTTATCATCCCAAGAGAGAAAAGGCACATGGAATTTTAACAGCCTCAGACCTTTTCAAAACAGGTGATTTTTAAAATTTTAAAGGTGGTCATTAATTTCACCATTAGCAATATTTGGATCCCTGACTTAAATACAGTCTGACTATTGTTCTTACCTTTTAGCTAGAATCAAGTGCCTGATGTTATAGGAAAGGGCTTTTGGTTCCTAATTATGCACATTATTTTGTATATTTTATGAAAAATTATTTTGGAATTGTGCCCGCCCCGTTCAGGAACATACAACTTCTGTATATTAAAGTAAAAGCAAAACATGAGACTAATGGATATTTGGTTTCCTTGGAAATAGGACTTTACCACATAATGAATTCTGGGTGAATAACTATTACCTGTGTTTGTCACACTGTGGCATATATTCCTGCCACCTTAATCAAATTGGCCAAGGTAAATGGGGAGTTTTCAAGATTTAATGATCTTTGTTCCTTCGCCCTGATCATCCTGGTATTCATTCAAGGATGTCCATATCTTCTGTCTCTGCTTTCACATTTTTCCATAAAATATCTTTGCTGCTGTTTCTATTTCTAGACACAGTTTTATGAGTTTGTATTTATAGAGTTCCTTTTGCATGTTTACATGTACAAAAATGCACTATGGCTGTATGTGGGTCAGCTTAGTTTATGCAGTTCGTGTGTATTTGGGAAAAAGAAGTTCAGATATGGAAGGGAAGAAAAAAATTGTGGAATCCAGGATACAGAAACTTGGTAATTTAGTTTTTTGAAGAAACAAGTGATATTTTCACCCTGCAAACACTTGCTGAATATTCTGTAAATAGATTTTATTCATATCCCTCTAGGAGAAACGTGGCTGCCATTTATGGAAAGCTCATCTTGCTTCATGGAAAAGCTGAATGCTGCAGCTTTCATTAAAGCTCACTGGTTCATAAATGTTGCAGTGCTATGAGCAGTATAGAAGTGCTGGGTTGTTGGGGTTTTTTAGGTTTTTTTGATTTGTTTTTTTTTTTGCCTTTCTGGCAGGCAATGTGATTTTATTGCTTGAAGATAATTCCTGCAGAGTTCAAAGAGGGAAAAAAAATGTGAATTCTCAATGAATTTCTGAAAGAATTTGGTGCTGGCTAATCAAAAGATTTTCAGAACAATCTGAGAAGCTGATTGACAAGGTGTGGTTTCAGTGGACTGTGCACTTCTGTGGCTTCCACTCAGACCTGTGTGCAGTGTCACATTCCAGTCAAATCATCCATTCTTGGTTTGCCTGTCAGGAACTGAAGTTCAGGGAGGAACTGATGCTGGGGTCCAGCTCTGGATAGCTGCAAACCTCACAGCTTTCAAATGTTAACAGTGGTAGAAAAATGGATCAGCAGAAAAGAGCTTTGCTGTGGAGTGACTTTTATTTTCAAAAGATCAATTCTGTTAGTCACAACAAATTATATTCTCCCTCATCCCAGCAAGTTCTTCCATGCTGAGCAGAAATCCTGGGACTGGTGCTTGTGGTGTCCCTGCAGTGTCCTTGGCAAAGTGCTTGATGGATTAGCAAGAGAATTGTTCTATTACACAGATTATGGGCAACTCATTCTTCATAATAACAGCTGAGTGTGGTGCATTGCTATTTACCATCCCAGGCAGACCAAATTAAACTTTGAATATGGGTATATTAAAGCCATATATAAAAAAAGAAAAAAAAAAAAAAGAAGTAAAAATAGAAGAAAGAAAATTAAAGAAGGATTCACTGTAGTTTTTAACTTGCTGAGTTTGTGAAGCATCTCCAGCCTCAGGAGCTTGTGTGGACACCAAGGGTTCTGAGTCATGTTTGAGGAGATGGCAGCTCTTTCAGTTCATATCTTGTGTGTTTGGGTGTAAATGACCAAACATGAAGTAGATGGGAGAGTACAGATGGAATACAGAGAGTGCAGCTGGCACTGCTTTGGGTGGGCTCTGGCCTGCAGCCCTTTCCCTCATTCCTGTGACCCAACTCCCACCTCTGTTCCTTTCCTAGCTGAAAATAGGATAAATACTTGTTGCTGTTGCATTTTGGCTTTTCACTAAATAGAACAACCTAGAGTATCAGAAAGAGGTATAAAAGCCCTTAAGAAATATTGAAACTAATTAATATTTCAAGTGAATATTTTTTCTTTTTTTTTTGTGGTTTTTTTTTTTTTTAAGAAAGTAATTAGGTGTCATGACTATTTTGGTTAGTCTGCTATAAGCAAATCCTTAAGGGATGAAAATATGCTCTAACTAGCTGCTTTGCAAATGTGTAAAATTCATAATGTGTTTGATTAAAACTTCTGTATTTCTTAATTAAGCTTTGTACTGAATTCTACAAACACTTCATAAAGAGTAATTCATAAATCCTATAAGGTACACACACACCATCCCTGTCAAAGTCTGATGTGTGGCTGTTGAGAATTAATAAAAATGTTCAAAACTAAATAGGAAGTTAGAAACACTGTAAAGACACAGCTCTTTGTATTACTGGGACTTTGAGCAGTGTTGGGACTTCATATTTTTGGTTAGAATTGTCTTGTGCTTAAGATATTTCCATATTCTTAAGCACACCAGAAATGGGTGACAAAGGATAAATGGGAAAGCAATGCTGAAAAGGGCAGAAATGTGGACCTTGAGTTCTAAACTGGCAACAGGCTGCTGAAGGAATTTCTACTTGATTAGTTTTAGTATTTTAAAAATAGAATAATTAGGATAATTTACTGTTTTTTCCTGAAACCATTTTCTTCCCAAACTCTGAATCTGTGGGTGAACAAACTGATGTGGTCCTTTCAATGCAAACAGGGACAAATAAAGTCAGCAAATTAGCTTATAAATTCTTGTGCTGCACACAGGAATTGCATAACATTTAGAGGTAAATAAAGTGAGTTTATCTAAATAATGCACGCTCTGCAAAGGCTGCCAGTACAATGCTTTCCAATAACCTGTTTCTTGGATGATCATCCCCAGGTCACCTGAAGTACCCTTCTTCCCTCTTTGCTGAATTTTATTATACACACTTGTGATTTTCCAGCTCAGAAAGAGAAAAGAGCCATAATGACATTATTGCTCTGGTTTTTGTTACTGAAATTTTCTCCAAAGCCTTTAGCAAAGTGAAGCTGAACCAAAATTGGTGGCATTCATCAGCCCCAGTGAACAAGCAGGGATCACTCTTCACCACAGAAAGAATTTTAATGTTTCATTGCAATCCAGAATTAAGGGCTGTTCTTTCCTCATCTCGCTCTCCCCTTTCTATTTTTCTTGGCCATTCAAAATCCTGGCATTTGTGCTGACCTGTGTTCCTTGAAATTGTTTTGTAGCTCTTTAATTCCATTGTTTGAAATTACTCTGAGGTGAATTTTTTTTCTGTTCTCTTCAGTGACAAAGGCTGTTAGAAAAACCAGCTCGTCTCAGGATAGGCTTAATCTCAAAAATCAGCTCCACAAGGTTTGAAAAGAAAAATACTGAGTAGAAAAATAAGAAAGTTGCATGGACAACAATGTATGATGTTACAATAGGAGGGAAAGAAAAATCTGTTGGATGTTTCTATTCAGAAATTTGAAATCATAATGCAGGAAAACATCACAAGTGGTAATTCTACTTTAAGGAGAGGGTAAATAATTACAATAGAAGAGGTTGATTTATACAGGTTTAAAATCCCTGAAAAAGTGGCAAATAAAATAAAAATCATTCTGCTTTCATTGCAGATTAAATTTAAAAAGTTAGAGTGAAAGACATGAACTTGAGACAAATAAAAATTCTATTCTAGATGTTTCTGAAAAGCTTTGTAGTTAAGCCAGCCCATTCACTATTTCTCATTCAATATTTTTATTATAATAAAATCACTGTATTTGGAAAAAATCAGGTGTGATAGAAATGCCTCAGTGAGCTTTGGATTCCCACATGCTGTAATGCTTGTGGCCTGAAAGCTGCTTTGAAGGGGCAAAAAGAAGGAAAGCAATTTTTAAAAGTAATTTATTTTTTCTGATCAAAACTAACCACAGCTGTCCTTGTGCCTGCCCAGTGCAGCATTTGGAGCAGCTGCTTCTGGGTTTTGTTTTTGGTGACACCCTGGGAGTGTCCAAGGCCAGGTTGGATGGGATTGGAGCAGCCTGGGACAGTGGAAGGTGTTCCTGCCATGGCAGGGGTTGGAATGAGATGATCTTTAAGATCCCTTCCAAATCAAGCTTGGAAGGCCCAGGTTTTACCCTCTCAATATAATTTGATGCACAGTTCTCCTTTTCAGCCCAAGTGTGACCAGCAGCAGATCCAGAAGTTGAGTTATGATGCAGATTTCTGAGAGATTTGATTTCTTTCTGGTCTGGAGGAGCACAACAGTTGCTTATTTCAACAGAATAATAAATAATAAAATTCTGCAGCAGCTGATAATGTTGGCCCAGTCCTTTGATCTCTAGACAGGAGAACATCCAAGACCTTTCAGGCTTACAAGGAGCATTTTAAACTGTACTCACCAGCCTTAACCAAATCCTGCCATAAGAACCAGTTTCAAATGATAAATTTTATTTTAAGATTTTTCAGAGTGAAACTTTAGCTGCAAAATTTGCTTTCAGTTTTCCTGTGATGCAGAGAAGCCTGAAAAGAAGTTTGTTCTTAGGAAGAGGGTGGCTTTCTTGACTTTCAAGTTGATTTTGACTTGGTTTGCCTGAAGAATGTCCTATGTAGCTCATTTCCTCTACTCAGTGGTGATGATGATGATGGAAACATCAGTGATCTGATTTTAGTTCAGGAATGTCAGGTTATTCCTGGTGTTAGATGCTGTGGCATTTGCCTGCTGATGAGATTATGGAAAATCAGTTTTCATCTATTGACACAGTTTCCCTTATGGGCCACTTTCAGTTGTGCAATTGCACAATTGCAATTGCAATTCCATGGGTAAAAAATGTTTGGAAGAGCAGAATGTGGAATTTTTATTTTGCATTTTGGAGCAATATTGAGGATTGTATGTATTGGATTGAATAATTTTCTTTGCTCTTAATTGCAAAAATCCATTTGAATTTAACCAACTTCTTATTTCAATTTGGCAATGCATCTGTACAATATGGCTAGCACAAGGGCTTTTGAAAATACAAATCAAACTGATTAACAAGCATTTAATCCCAAGGAGACTTTTTTTCTGAAGACTTTTTTTTTTGTCCAGTGATTGTTATAAATATTTTAAAAACTGCTGTCTTTAAATGAAATATTATCCTTATATTCATATAGAACTTTAAAAAAATTGCAATGCCTTTTAAAAAAACCAAATATGATGCATTGATGGTTAT
The DNA here is from genome assembly GCF_012460135.2 of Molothrus ater. NCBI lineage: Eukaryota > Metazoa > Chordata > Aves > Passeriformes > Icteridae > Molothrus > Molothrus ater. The sequence continues at coordinate 148,815,179 of NC_050478.2, read as the reverse complement.
GACTTTTGATTATTTTCTGAACAATTTTGTTTTCTACAATTTTTCCTTATAGGTTCCAATTTAGAGTCATTGAGCCTTATTTCAGAAGAGGAGATTGGCTGCATTTTCCCCTGCTCACTATGTACTTTATATTTAACTTTCCACCAATTCTGCCTGAGTGAGTGGGCACCAGTATTTGTTGAAGTTCCTTGTGTGCTTACAGAAAAGTAAGAAATGTAAAACTGTATTCAGAAAAATAATTTTCAGTGAGAACATATTTTACAAAATAATTATTTAAAACCAAGTGTAAAGTGATACACACACTGAGCCAACTTCCCCTGTAGTTTTTTTATAGTTCCATCCCTCTAATTTTACATAGTTCCTGTTCTGCCTAAGAAAGCAAGTGAAAAAAAGCCATTTTCTTTACAAAATATACCACAGGATAGACTCAATTTAGGTTTATTTTACTGGATTTCAGTTGTTTACCCACTCTGGCAGGAAAGCAGATATTAGTGCAAGCCATACCATGGACAGTGAATTAAAATAATATGTGTTTAATTAAATTATACTTCATATTGAGACAGGTCTTAATGATGCAGCGGTTTTCATTTAATAATTGTACAGCATCAATCCAATATTATCAGAGATCCTATGGGTCACACAGTGTCTCCACCAACCTCCTTGATAAACTAAAAACATCCAGACCTTGACCTTTTTGGGGTTCTGTTGATATTTCTGAGAGAAAATTCTGACACTGTGTCAAAAATTTCCCAAATTCTGCTCCAAGAAATCAGGAGCAGAGCAGTAGAGCCCTTATCTGCCAGCTCCTCATTCTACCCCTTATCCTGCAGGACCAGCCCTTCTCTCATTTCAGTGGAAAAATTGCTTTTGCCTTTATATTGCTTGCAGGAAAATCAACCTTTAGGAAATCTCCCTCTTCTTCCCTGATTTATAAATCCCTGTTTGATGGTGCAGTTCTTTTACCCTGTGCATAAATAGGACACACATCTGTAGAGACAAATCCTAAAGGGGACCTGTAATAAAATCAGAATTAAAACCAGAAGCAGTCTCACACTTGAGTGAACTCTTCTTTCTCAGGGATGCTCATTCAGGCATCTTCTCCTGGTGCACACTGAGCTGCTCTGACTTGAGTTCTCTTGGGCTTTTTTGTGGGCTCTGGGCAGGCTGTGACTGCAGCAAAGCTATCAAAAAGGTAATTCTATAGGCTGTGTATTTTACTTTTTCTGTCTGCACCCAATTCTTACATGACATACCAGGAGAGCTTATCTTCTCTGCACTACTGCTTTCTTTGGCTAGACTAAAAATAATTTCCATGCTTTCTTTTTTTTTTCTTCCCATTCTTCCTCTTTTAGGAACTGAATTGACAGAATAGAAGCTGAAAGTGGAAATATGTAGTATCAAGAATGAGTTCATACTGAAATATTTTACAAACCACACTTGAGTGACCATGCAAGGGATATAAGGGCGAAAAGGGCACAAAAAGTTCCTGCTCTACCATGGTTTGCATTGCCTGTGGAGTGCAACAGCAAATGGTTACATACAAACTTCAGCTTTCAGCTAATCCTCGCCTCATTTGGCATTTTTTTCTATCTTTTTCCATCAAACTTACCAAGTTTAATAAATTTATCAAATGAAGTTCAATGTAGTGGTTTAGTCCAGGGCATAAATCCAGGCACCTGCCTAACTTCAGGGAGCTGAAGTGAACAAAATCATATTTATTATATAAAATGCTTAATTGAACATTCCATTTCTCCCTCATTTTTAAAGTTAAGCAAAGGGTAGTTGTTTCACAGTCAGAACATGGTGGTGTTAAACCAACAGGCTTCCTGCTCTCATTTTAAATTGTTTGGAAAAGTCTTAATTTCATTCAGAATCTTAATGAGTGATAACCTCCTTTGGTCACCTGAATCTGCAGCCAAGTCCAATGTGCAGACCCTGGTGTGAGAGTGACCCTGCAATGCCATGGAATCATGGAATGGTTTGGTTTGGAAGGACCTAAAATTAGATCTAAATTCTATTCAAAGAAAATTCTGGTTCATATTGTAGGAAAATTTGTAGTTATTCCACCAAAAGTTCTGAGGGTTGTGTCCTGTCTCACTTCAGCCTTTGCAATTGTATTTGTACTTCCTTTCCCTGCTAGCTCCTGCAGCAAACTGGGCTTTTACTACTGCAGCATGTTCTTGCAATTTCATAATTTGCTACAGTAATATTTCATCCAAGACAAGGAATTTAACAGGAAGCTTTCAGGAAAAGAAAATAAATTAAAAAGAAGGATTGTCCTCTCTATTATGGTCAGCGATCAGTCCATTCCCCTGTACAAAGCAACCCCCACTTCAGAGAAGAATTCCAACAAGATCTATCCTTGTTTAAGAATCATGGAAGTTCACAAAGCCATGCATCAATTGGTTTTGAGGTACTTCTAAACTTCTTTCAACAATATCTCAGGAATTGGCTGAAGTTACTTTGTTTTGGTCAGAATGTTAGGTGGATAATCCTGAATTTTTGAGGTCCTTGTTGATGTGCAGTGCAACATGGGAAATAAATCAGAGATGATTTTGTTTTGATGTCAATTAACCATCCTTGCCTGTACTCAGGATTTTTTTTAAAATGCTGGAAACCTTTATAGAACTGTCAATATTTTAAACTTTGTGGGTGTAGTCTGTGTCTTCTTGACTGTGTGGAGAATGGAATGGTTCTCAGAGCAGAGTTTGCCTTCAGAACTGGAGGTTAGCAGCCCCCATGCACAGCTGAAGCTTTGAAATTTGGTTTAGCCAGGGGTATCTGTGATGGATTCACATTCACCCAATGGTTTCCCATGGGAGCATTCTGAGATTGATCTCCTGAGTGGGGATTATCCCTGTACACTGAGTTTTACTGGTGTTTTTATGCCCTGCTCAGAAGGCCTGGCAGAAAGTCTGGCCTTTCTTCAACAGGCAATGTAGAAAATGAGGGGTTCTTCAACCACTGAAAAAAGTGGTTTTCTTCTTTTCAGTTTAAAGTTTTACCACTGTCAGAAGGCACAGGATCACTCCCAGAACTAGATTTGTTCTAGTTTTAGGGACACAATAATACAACACATGTACAAAGTTCTCTGTCAACGTCTGCGAAGTAGATGAAAACTTTCTAAAGAATCCAAAATTGCCCAAATATTGATGAAATCAGCTTTAGATTACTGTATTGCACTGGCTGCCTTCCCTATTCCTGAATTTATGTAGCAGAGCTTTGAGCTCAGTGACAGGTCCTGTGGTTTCTATCACACCCTGGCTCTTCTCTCGGGGCACCAGGATGGGTTCCCCACGCTGCAGGATCCTCGTGCTGCAAGTGGCAGCTGCAGAGAGTTGGGATGGTTCTCCCTGAACACATCAAACTGTGTGCCTGCAGCACTGCCAATCAAGAGGAATTAAAAAAAAAAAGTAGATAATACATCTATTTTTTCATAGTAATGTCTTTTTTTTTTTTTAGCATTCATTTTTATGAAGCCATAGTTATAAGGTTTTCACTTTGGAGTGAGAGTCTGAGAAATCCTTCATAATTACACTGGAAGGTGAATAGTTTGTTAACGTGTGTGGTATTTTGTTTTAGGTGCTTAAAGTGGTATTACCTGGAGTAAGCATCAGTAGAAATACAAATAATGCACTGTAAAGTCAGCAGATGGAGTAGGGATGTGGGAGCTGCTTCAGGCTCTTGCTGTTTCATTTGTGCTGGTTTTAGGAGGCATTGTAAGTGCTTCTCCTGATTCCCAGAGCAAATAGCAAAATCTTCTTTCTCATAAAATATAAATAAATTATAAGTCTTTTTGTACTCATTCCAGTGGATGTTCCATTATATTATGTGTTCATCTATTTTTCTTTTTTTTTACCTTCAGTTTGTCAGTGTTTGCACTCCTAGGAAACGTGTTCTCCTGCAAGGAGAAAAAAGTAAAAAGTTTCCAAATGTTGATGGCAATAGAAATGAATGAGATATACATTAATAATAGAAATGGGTTTTGTTCACTGGTTTCAGACCACTGATGTATTTTGGTAGCAAAGGGAGTGGGTAATTTTGACATTAAGCAGTGTTGCCCTGGGCTCTGATTAAGCTGAGAGAATTGGAGACACAAAGCAGGTGGTTCTTGGAAGCATTAATTCAGTTTTTCCTCAGCTCCACTGTCAGCTCCTTCTCTTTGGGGCTCTCTCAGGAGCTAAGGGGGAAGAGGGTGCCTGTGTGAGTGCTCCTGGTTTTGAAATAAATGTCAAATGCAACCACAGTTTTAAAAAATTTCAGAAAAAAAATCCTATCCATGTCTCAGTTTGGGGTGTCAGAGGGAAAGCAGTGACTGCATTTGCCTTGGCAGGTTTGCATAGCACAGAAAAAGGGATTATTGCAGACCACTGTGTTCTTTGCATCCTAAATTGTCAGGAAGGGACAAGATAAAGAAATCCTGTTTTCTTGAGGAAGCAGACCAGTTCTTAACTCTCCTAATAAAGCCCAGATTTTTAGGGAAGGCTGAGGGGAGTTTTTATTGCAGTGCTCCAGCCTTGCAGACCTGTTGAAAATTGTCATTTGTATGAAGAGGGACAGGGGCTTAGACTAAACAGTATTTACTTCCTTTTTTGAAAATCAGTTTTCCTAAGAACTCAAAGAAGAAAGTTCAATTTCAGCTTGTTTTCTGAAATATGAATTTTTAACATTATTTTTAGTTATGACAAATTTCAAGAGGTGGTGAATCAATGCTGGTGGATGCTTTGCTGGTGATACAATTTTTTTTTTTTTTCTGGGCCAAGACATAGTTCTGCAAATTTTTCAGTTCATTTGCTAATCTCAGCTCCTGAAATAATAGTGCCCTTGTCTGCTCTGCAGGTTTGGAAGTCATCAATTGTCCCTGGCTTGTGTAGATGAAATAAAGATAAAAATTACATTTTGTTATGTTTAAATCTATTATTTGTATTGCTTGAAGCCTAATAATGTGTAATACACCCACACAGTGCCAAGTGGAATAATCCCTCAGTGATTTCCAGGATGCTGAACCAGTGACTCTGAGCTGTCATTTTACTGGTGGCATGAGAGAGCACTTAATTTGTGGGTTTTATTTTCCAAGTGTTCATTAGCATCATCAATTCCTCTTGGGGAAAAAAGAAAAGGGAAAACATAAAGTGTTGGCTTGAGACTATGTCACAAGGTGGAAAAAGAGTTGAAGCTGGAAATGTGAAATATTACAGGATGCTGTGGATGCTGTGTTGAGTTCTCAGGAAAATATTATTATTATTATTATGAACCTAACTGCTGGATGCTGAGGGAAGGAGTCTCTGGTCTGAAAATGGCACCTCAGACCTTGGCAGAAAGGTCAGCATCAATCACTTTGGAAGGGAAATTATCAATCAAAAGTTCTGCAAGGTTTCTTTCCCAGATTGAGGCAGAGTATTGGAAAATATGACCTCACTCTGGAGCTCTGCTTTTAGGGAAATATGCCTTCTTATTGTAGGCTGCTGCTGGAATCAGCAATTGAAGTATTTTCTTTAGGACTGCTTAAAACCTGTCCAAATTGTGTTCATAATTAAAATATCTTAGCTGAGTAAATTTATTTTGAAGTATTTGTCATTTTCATGGCAATAAGGGTCTAAATAAATGGGATTTTGTCATGATGAAAGGACAAAGGAAATGCAAATTAGATCTTTAAAACAATGAAAGAGAGAGTTGCAGTAAAATGCATTGATAAATACTTTAAAAATGACTCCCCAAATGACTGGGCAAGATTTAAAATTGATAACTCATAGAAGGTATTTGTTACTTCTAATTTCAGCACAGGAGGAGACAGCTGGCTAGAAACCAGCAGAGGAAAAGTTTTAAGTCCCACATCTTGTCTCTAGTTTTTCTGTTGGTTATAAAGGGGGAGATTCAACACAGACTTACTTTTTTTTTTTTTGGTGCTGTTGATATGCTGCTTTTTTTTTTCTAATTACACAGGAAAATTTTTTCCTTTAATTAAAAAGTAATACTATTTTTCCTTTGCATTTGTGTCCCGAGTGGAAGAATGAAACAGAGCACAAAAGTTGCTGTGAACTCTCAGGTGTTGTTTCAGACCTGAACCAACTCTGATATCTCCCATTTCTGTTTCAGCCACTTTAGAAAACAAAACAAAAAGCAAGTAACAGCTTTTATGTGCATTAATGCTATCTTTGCTTTACCTTTAATGCTTTACCTTTTAATGTTATCTTTGCTTTACCTTGCCAGGTAATGTTTGGAAAAGTCTTAATTTTAATTTCAAAATGCTTTACCATTTGGGCTCTGCACAAATGATGCTGAGGTGTCTCCCCAGGCCCATGTTGGAACATCCTGGGAGAGCAAAACTGCTGTGCCTGATTTTGGAGAGTGACATGTTGGAGATGCAGGGAGGTTGATTTTGTTTTCCTTTGTAGGCAGGGATGAAGGAGAATACTTGAAAATGAGTGTTGGATGTAATAGCTAAAAGGTATTTGCTTTCTTCTTTCATTTAGTTTAATTTGAGAACTGGTGAAGTTCTTCACCTCTATAACATTAACTTTTTGAGAAGCCCTTCAGAATATTATACTTTAGGAACTCTGCTCATTTTGTCAAATTTGGTTGAAGTAATAAAATATATTTAAAAAAATGTTATTGGAAAGGGACAACTTAATTTGAAGATGGTGTGATTGACTAAACCTTGTTTTATTATAGAACCTGATACACTTGAGCAAATCTGAATCAGACACACAGAGTTTTGCCTTTTCCACTCTGCAGGAATTGTCATCAAACTCAAACTCGCCTGAGTTGCTCCATGTTTTGCCCCAGCCAATCAATTAGCAAAACATTAATTTTTTATAAATGTCATTGTGCTATAAAATCACTTTGTGTCAGTTGATTTTCCCCTGGAACTAATTTCTGTGGCACAGGGAGAAGTATTGAAGTGTGCAATATTTTGGATCTGAGCAAGATTTGTTACAGTAGCATTAAAACCATATGCTTTAAACCAGATGGGATGTAAGTTGGGTTTTTTTTCAGGTCTGCTTTCTTTTACCACAAAACTTCTGATGAAAAAAAGGATTGTTTATCAATAAAAGCCTTCTTCTCATCCATCCTGATGAGATAAATCACCACACATGAGAATCACATCTCTATCATAGCTTTTCCTAAGCAAGTACTGATTCATAAAATTATTTCTCTCTTACTAATCCAAAGAGGTATTGGTGTCTTGAAGTGTTAAACTGTTGCTACTTCTATTTTGCTGCAATTTTTGCCTTGGGTATAGGAAAGAATTGTGAGCAGAAGGATGTGTAAAGATGGGTCACTTATGGTTATCTCTGAATTTTGTATCAAACCTTTCAAGTTTACCTGATAAAATTTTAACCTCTGAAATTCTGGTTAATGCATTTGGTATTTTGTTGTGTTTACAGGGAAATATAGTGACCTTCTTGACATGTTACTTGAAAATTTGTAACTTCCTACTGTTGTAAGGTGAAGTTTTTAAGAGCTACCACTGGGCTCTTGAGCACTCTGGAATAAACCAGGAATGGAAAAAGCAGAATTGGGGACCAATATTCTCTGCTTTTCCCAGCCCCTCTCTGTCCTTCCCTTGCAGTGGGAAGTTTGTGCTGAGCAGCTTTCTGTCAAAAACTCTTGTCTTGAACATTCTCTTTCCTAGCAGCTCACTCAGCATTCACGAACAAAACCCCAAAATTTCCTCTCCTCTTTGGTGTGAGAACTCCAGTGAGAGCTGTGTTAAAGGAGACCTGGGCTTGTGATGTGAGAGCATAAAAATTCCTGTTTGCTCAGTTCTTACAAGTGTGAATTCTAATTTACAAATGCAGGACAAAAATGCTTTTCTTCTCACTTTCATCTGAATTTCTGCAGAAAGGAATTCTTTTTCCATCAGAAAGGAGTCTGCATTTTCTAAAATCTCTCAGCTTTCTAAAATCCCTGCACTTCTTTAAAGCTCTGCTCACAGAGATGATGGGTGTACAACCATGTTTTTAAATCGTTCTGCAATAACAGTCCTCATTTCTCCTTAATATTCTCATGCTAGTTTTTCTCTTCAGTGAATGTAGAGCTGCACTCATCTGGGAAATCCCAGTTTTTGAACTGGAATGTGTCTGTTTGTGCTACTCCTGCTTCTCATTCCCTTTGATTTTCTGTTTCAAAACAACCAGCTTAAAGACACTTGGTACTTTTTACTAAGAATCTGATTAAAATATGGCATTAAAAAGAAATAATATTTCAGGAATACTTTGCAGCTGTCCTGGTGCACATTTGCTTTCAGATGAGGCAGTTGGTTTTTGTTAGTGTTTGTTCAGGAAGATAAATCCATATCTTTTAAAGTAATACTTTGTTTAGGTTTGGTGTATTTTTGTTCGTTCTTTATGACACTTGTATCAACCTGAGGGTTTGTGAAGGTACATAATTGAAAAAGTGGCCTGCTAAGTGCCCACACAGCCAGTTTAATCTGCAGTCATTGCCAGACAAGAAACCTTGAGTCACAAAAATATCAATGTTCCAAAGCCATTTATTACTGTCTTTCTGAAATAGTCTCATGTGGCAGAGCCACAGTGCTCTGTGCAAAAGGAGAGGAGGCATAACCCAGGAGTGCAGCAAGAATGAGCACTGCACTCACAATTTAAAGTGGCCAACAACCTATTTGAAATGGCTGGAATGTAAGGAATATCATGTGTGCCATGTTTCTGCCCTTTCCAACAGCTGAATTTTCTACTTGGAGTTGGTTTTTGGCACTTCTGGTGAATTTTGTATGTGTGCTGCTCATCAAACTGAGAGTAGCACAGGTTCTGATGTGTTGGTATGTCCACCTCTCATTTGGTTATATACAGATTGAAATTGTTGTTATCCTTTTGAGTTGAAGACCAAAAAAAGGCATTAATACCCTCAAATGAGAGATTAAAATTAATGAGCAGGAAAAAAAAATTAATCATCAAGGAAAAAAAAAAATCTGGTTTTGCAGGAGGAAGTGAAAATCTCAAAGGAGAGAGAAGAACCAGGTTGTGTATTTTGGGGAGCTTAGTAAGGTTTTTGACATTGCTTCTCATAACACTTGAAGCTGGACACACGTGGTTTGGATTAGTCTTCTGTACTGGAATGTGGAATTCCTTGGAAAACCACCTGTAGAAGAATCAGGAGTGGTTCATTGAGACTGGCAGGATTTGTGGAATGGAACTCAGCAAAGACTTTCTGATGAGTATTTTCATTACCAGCCCTGTTGGTGGACTGGAAGGAAAGCTTGGAGAGAAATTACTTGAAGAACTAAAGTGGAAAATGTAAGGATTTTTATAGGAACGAGGACAAGCTCCTGAGTTCAGGAGAGAAGCATTTGTTGATTCTCTGAGGTGCCTTTGTAGCAGGCAGAGAATTCAGAGTTCAGTTGTGGTTTTGCTTAGACATCTGCACAGTGGGAGCTGAGAGCAGAATGAGAGAATCTTTTCTTGGCTTGACAGAAGACCAGGAGGTACATGACAGCCCTCTAATATGTTACTTTTTGTACTGATTTTGGCTGGGATAGTTAATTTGCTTCACAGTGGCTTGTAAAGTGGTTTGTATTTGAGATGAAAGCAGTGTTGATAACATGAAGATGTTTTAGGTATTGCTTACAGAGCATCAAGGCCTTTTCTGCTCCTGCTTCTGCCCTGCCAGTGGAGACTGGAGATGCACCAGGAGTTGGGAGGGGACAGCCAGGACAGCTGACCCAAGGGATATTCCATAAACCCTGTCAGGTTGGGCACAGCAGTAAAATCTGGGGGAAGAAGGAGGAAGGGGTGATGTTTGTCTGCTCAATCACTGTTCTGGATGGATCCTGGCTTTCCTGAGCACCTGCCTGCCCATGGGGAGGGGTGAATGAATTCCTTGGTTTGCTTTGCTTGTGTTCATAGCTTTTGCTTTCCCTCTTAAACTGTCTTGGTCTCAATGCATGAGTTTTCTCAGCTTTACCCTTCCAGATGTCCCCACATCCCAGTAAGAGGGGTGAGCGAGCAGCTGTGCAGGGCTGAGTTGCTGGCTGGGGTTAACCTCAACACACAAATAACACATTTATTGTTTTTCTGGTTAAAAAGGGAAAAAATTGAAGTAAAGTTCTGTGAAAAGTGTAGTTTTATACAGTGTATTTGGAAAAAAAACCCCAAAAACCCACAAAGTCATGGGAAGAGGTTGTCTTGGGAGGCTGTGGTGGCTTCACCATGGAAGCCTCTGAGGTCCAACAAGACAGAAATGTCTCAGAAATGATCAGGTGTAGCAAGACACTCATGTGGGGAAAGGAATGGAGCAGATGTCTTATCCAGGAGCAAGATCCTCTGATTTTCATGACAGCCTCGTGAGGCTGCCCTGTGTGGTACACCAGAAATCTCTGTGATCACCCATCCTCACCATTTTAATTGGTGGGTGTGTGCTCAGGCATATAAACTTGTCAAGCTGTATCCTCCATTGTTGATGAGTGCATAAATTAGCTCTTTTATTTTTACATTTATGAGTCTATAAAGCCTTCCTTTGCATATCAAAACAGAAACTTACACATTTTCTAATGGCTTGTGGGAACCAAATGAAGCTTGAATTTGCTTCTTTTCATTTTGACAACTGCTATTGATATGAAGTGTAATGAAAGCAGCCTGTTTGTTAGGCTTTTAGTTGTTTGGTATGCTGTTTCCAGTCTTTAATTTACAAGGATGAAATAATTGACTTTTGTCCTTACAGGGCTGGCTGGGAATTAGTGGCTGCAGTTATGTTTTATTTAACCAGTAGTGCCTGTGAGAATAAATGGACACCTGCCTTTAATAAACACAGAGGATGGGCTGGTTAAATGGTTAAAGATTTTTGGTGCTTGATAACCTTCTTATTGCACAAAGATGGACTGAAAAAACCTTGTGAATGATGAGCAGTGATAAAGTCAAAGGAAGTGAAGCAGAAAATGTACATTAATGTAACTGCTGCTGAGTTTAGGTTCTCATGGCAAATACACAATATTTTGCTTTACAGTCCCCCAGCCAAGTTCCAATGTACTTGTGGAACAGCATGAGTTTGGGTATTATAATTGGAATTATTGTACTGATATTATTTTTGTTTCCTTTGGTTGGATCTGATGAACACGCAGGTCAAAGCATCTTAATAGTTGTTATCATCACAGATGTGGATATCCTTTGAAGAGAGACTGAGCATTACTACTAAACATGAGTAAACCTTGGAGAGCTCTCAGGGCATAGCCTCAGCATCATAGAAAGTTACTGGCTTATTTTTTTGCTTTTGTTGCAATTAAGGTCAGATTTCTATCAATTTAGCAAAGTTGAATTTCATATCAGTTGTATTGAATTTAAATTTTGGTGAGAAGTTTACATGAGCTCTGTGATTGGCAGAGTAAAGGATATGGCCTGAATAATTTAGGACATCAGAAAAAACACTTCTTACTGACAGTAACTTGACTCCTCCCTCTCCTCTGTACATGCATTTTCAATCTGTTCTCCCATCCTACAGCTCTGATCTTGTTTGGGTATGTCTAATCAGAATTTCTACATAATTATTTTAAATTATTAATTTGGAAAGTTATATAAAGAGTGGATTTTCTTGTGTAAGTAAGGTGGTGGGCAGCTGCCCACAAAGAGTTTTGCTAAATTTACTATGAAGAAAGCATAGCATTGTTACTGGGCAAGGAATAATCTAAAATTAAAAAGCCTAAAGACAATCACTTGAAGCATCAAATTGCCTTTTGCCATTCCATTATACCAACATTGCCATGCATTGTTGTTTTGTTTGGACTCATTATAAATTATCCACATAATACCAACCCTTCACATTTGCTCCACAGGCACCTCCCTTGTTCCTAATGTATTTCATGATGCCACCTCTGTTTTTATTCCCTCTTTGCCCTACTTACTTTTTTTGACCTCCCCCCTACCCTCAGCTTGCAATGTACACTGTATTTCCTTCTTCCTCTGCTGTTCCTGCCATACCTATTGAAGTGCTAAGGTTCCCAGCACAGGAGGAGGAGATGGGTGGGTCCCATTCTGTCATGGGTGTCTTGCTGCAATATTTGTCCCTCTTGGTGTCCTCTCTCCCTTGCTACCTGTGCCAGGTTATTTTATTTTCCCTAGAAGTGTTTGCTCTCCTGTTAACAAGCAAACCCATACTGGATAAAGTGCTGGTAGCTGCTGGAGCTTCATTTCCCACTCTTCTGCTCTTCCTCTTCCTTGATTTCTGCCTGGGTTCTTCAACCCCTGCACAGTTCTGCAAACAGATTTATTGTTCAAATGGTATCATTGGTATGGTACCTAACACAAAGCCTCTGGGTGGCACCACAACATGAATAATGATAATTATAATAAGTCGAGTCAGCCATGAAATCACTTCACCTTCAAATTTTGGCTATGTGTGGAGGCCTTTTTTATTTCTAGAGCTGACTTCTTCAAATCTAAAATTCATTACTCAGTGCATTTTTCATCTCCTCAGACGTGCTGGTGCTCAGAGAAAATTGGGCTGCAAAAAGAGACTGAAGAAGCTTTAATTAAAAAGCAAATAGCATTTTTCAGCAGAGAGAAGAGGTGGTGAGATCTCCCCCAGGCTTTTCTTACTATAAAAAGATCCTTCTATTTTTGTTTCACTTGCCTTTTAAAAATCCACCACCTACCTTGTTTGTTCATTCCCATTTGGAGTTTACTGATCCAGATGTAAGAGAGGTATTCAAGATTAGCAGCTGTGCTGTGGCAGCCTTAAGGGGTCTATGACTTCCTTCAGTGAAAATAAAATTGCAGGCTCTGCACATTGCTACTCAGGCAGGGGGAGGAAGCTCTAATAGTGTCAGTACCTTTTATATTCAGTATTTAATTGCCCAGTGTGTAAAGATGGATTACTTTTGGCAATAAGTAGAGCAGGTAAAAAAAAGTGTGTGGGGTGTTATTTATTTGTTAAATTTTGTTTCAGAACAGACCATGATGGTTGAAGGAGAAAAAGTGAAATGCTGTGCATTTTACTTCAATTTTCATAGTTTCACTTAGGATGGTGTGGGTTATAAACGCTGCTATTGCTCTACTACTGCTGTTTTGGGGAATGCCAGGAAATTCAACATATGTATTTTTTTCAAATGTAAATCACATTATGGTGTTTAGGACATGGTCTATTGGTGGACCTGGCAGTGTTATGTTAATAGTTGATCTTAGGGGTCTTTTCCAACCTTCATGATTCTCTGATTCTATGAAAAAATAATGTATTTATCACATTCCCAGACCTGGCAGAGTTGGCTGAGTTGTGGTGCAACTGCTCTGAAAGATCTTTACTGCAGTTTACTCGCTTGTATTCAAAATCAAAGCAATGAAAGCCCGTTAGAATTTATTAGCTATTTGATGACCAATTTGAAATGAGATGTGATCTTTCTTTGTACTTCACAAGAGCATGTCTTGTTCTGCTATATTTAGCTGTAATTGGCATCTTTATTGGCAGTCTGAAGAGAATGAAATGGTGAGGTGGGTCCTGGGAGCTGATTAGACCCTCTTAATTACTGAATATTTGTACTCCTGGGAGACACTCAACTGTAGCTGTGGTGAAGGGGAACTTTACTCTGCTGCTTCTTTTTATCTTTGCAAAATGCAGCAACTGATGCTGCTGAGCTTTCAGTCCTCTCTCCTCCATGTGAATAAAACCCAGGAATTCTTTTCCTGAAGCAGTTATAATTTCCATTTGAGTGTTGGGCAGTGTATTTCTAGGTGCTTCCACAGGTGCTGAATGTTTCCCTGAGTGAAACATGTCATCTATCCCATGGGTGTGGTTTTAAGTTCTCAGAGATAAATCCTGGTTTTATCTCAGTTCTTAAGAATTTGATTTTTGGGTGAGTGGCAACAAGGTTTTCACCTCTAATGTCCTATGTTAAGATGGCCTGCCCATCAGGTCATGTAATGAAAGTTTCCTGGATTTAGAGAAAAAAAAGTATTTTTTCTTAATTAAAATTAAGTCTTATACCATTTTTTCTGAAATTATGGTTTATGCAATTCTGGAATGACATATAAACATTTATTCAAAGCAACTTCAAGCTATAACATGATTATTCTGAAAACTAAACTCCTTTTCAAATAATGTTTTTCATTAACAGGCACTGTCTGGTTGCTGTGGAAGGCTCTGTTCTCTCTGGAAATGTTTAAAATGTCTCTGTGCACTCTCTCTTGAGAGAAGAGTTGACTTTTTAAATGTTCCTTGTTACAGCTGTTTTGAGATGGAGAATTTGCACTTTCCAACATTTTCCAAGCAGCAGGGACATTACTTACAAATGTCCCTTTTTGAATAGCATGAACTCCAATCAATCAATCAATCAATCAATCAATCAATCTCTTCTTCTACATCAGGGCTTTTCTTCACCTCTGTAACTGAGAGCTGGCTTGGTCCTTATGATCAGAATGTGCACTTACATAAAACTCCACCTGGAGGTGATATGACAGCCTGGGGTTTTTTTTTAGATTTTATTTTTGTTTTAGCTCATTACTTATGATAATCAAATGTAAGAGACCTTCCCCTTTTTATTAGGAATGTAGTTGTTTGGTATCAGTCCTTCCAAGCCGTCTCTTCCCAGCTGGTTGTTTTGCATTTGTGAGAATATAAATCCATGAGAGTCACAAGAGCATTTAACCTCCTGCCACTCAATGTGTGCATAAAACTTTAAGACTTGTGGTTTTAAAATGTTTTAGCAGTATAAAAACTCTTGAAGTCATCAATTTTATTATAGACCTTTAGGTGCTTTTTAAGTCTTCTGAAGGACAATACCTTTTCCCTGTCTTGTGCACTGGAGTGCCTCTTCCTCAAGTCCTTTAGTACATAATTCTTAGTGAATTCCACTTCCAGTGGAAATTGCAGCTTGATTGATGTCTCATATTGAAGACTGCTGATAAAATGAATTCTGAAATTGTATGATAAAGAGTGTTGAAACAAGTAACCATTCAAGCTGGAAGCTGTACTCAGGATTATTCTAGTAATGGATAATATATGCTTCAAAAATGTCTTTTTTCTTACCCATGTTATAAGATGGTCAAACTTATTATAAAAATAAACTGGTATTGAATGTGTTGAACAATAGAGTGATTTATGTGATTAGAAATAAGTTTTCTGTGTTACTAGATGGAAATATTTCTAATTAATCTCTGAAACACTTAGTGGAATTCTTTTATAGTTGCCTTGGACACACACACACAATGTCAGCTTGAATCATCAGATGGAGGCTTTAGGTTTGCCTCTGATGTTCCTCATTTTCATTTTACTGCTATATCAATTGTATTCTCTTGGCTTTCAATTTTTTTTTCTCATCTTGTTTGGAACAGACTATTCTACATGTACTTTGATTTTTTTCATAGTCTCTTTGTCTCTAGATTTTTAGGCAGTGTCCATCACTTCTGTTACATCAAGCTTCTTGCCTTTTTTCCATGCCTAACCATCTGCCCTTGTCTTTATTTCATCTCTTACCAGCCCCATGCCTAGTCTCCTTGTAAAATTCAGATCCCCTCAGAAGATTTATTTCCATTATGATGCTGACAAAACTGTAGACAAACTATAACAGTGAATTTTATAGGCATTTTATTCTTTTAAAGGCGTTTACTAAAAGGGGAGTGTAATCACAGTGCCTGTTTTATTTATACATGTACCATTTTTCTCTAATTCTCATCTGGTTTTAAATGCCTAAATTTGCATATTGATTACAAAGAGGAAAAAAAAAAGAAAATAATGGGAATTTGAGTGTTCTCCAAGTATCTGTCTTTTAATTGTCATCTTTCTGAAGTAGTTTCCTACAAATTACCTACAGATTGTTCAAATGTCTAAACTGAACTGCAACAGTAGGAATCACCTCCAAAATCTCATTGGAATAGTGCTGGCAAACCTATTAGACATTAACAGTAGTACTCTAAGATCTGGAAAATGATACCTTAAAATCATCCTCTGTAATTTAAATATTATTAAAGGAAAGGAGGGGAAAAGATAAAGTGTCAGCAGAAGTTATTGATGTGTAAGGTATCCATGTTATTAAATATGTATCACAGGTTTAAAATTTTCTTGGAAGTTGTCGTAATGGAAGTACCAAGCAGCAGAATTTTATATCAGTACTTAAAAAAAGCATTTTTTACTTGTTGGGAACAGTGATCTCAGCCTCTCACAGCTTCAGCTCTTAGACTTGGAGACTCATAACAGCATTTCTGCCCAGTGATGAATGACCACTTAGATTTTCCTTTCAGTTAAAATTACTTTTGTGTAAAATACTATAGATTCTAAATTGGGAGAGGAGACTATTTATCCAGCCCTTGCTATCTGTTGTATTTCTCCTTTAATATTGCTTGGAAAAATGATCACCTTTACACAGAAACAGATTGTAAACATTAGACAATTTGGCATCATAAACCACATTTCTGCCCTTAAATATTCTCTTGGGGAAGAAGAGACTGCCTGAATTCCCCAGGAGCAGGAAGACAGATCTGTGATATTAGAGGCTCAGTACATGGAATAGTGAAAGGATCCCACAGCACTGGAGTACTTAAACTGGGAGGAACAGTGAGGTGACCACTCAGAACATCAAAATCAGACAGAAGCAGGGAGGAGGAGGATGGGGTTGTGTAATGTGTCCTTCAGCTTCCCAGTGAGGTTTTGTTCCCCTTGGGACACTCCAGTTCCCCTTGGGACACTCCAGTTTGACCTCAGTTCCTTGGAACCTTCCAGTTCCCATTCTGGACCTTTCAGCAGGTCTTTGTCCACCTGCCCACAGGAGAAGGACACAGATTTATTTCTTCTGGTGGCACAAGTTGTCTTCCAATCCCAGCTGGTGGCTCAGAAGGGAGTGTGAGGAGCAGGGACAATGCCACACGATCCTTTCCCATAAATTCATGGCCAGGATTTACATTCCCAGCTTCTGGGAACGACACGTTCAGGACTTTCTCATCTGCAGCTCCAGTGAATTAATAGCTGCTAATGGTGTGATGCTCCACAAGTGGGATTGATGTCTCTGTGTGCTTCTGGACTCATGGCCCCTATGGCATTTGGTGGTGATAAAGTCCCACAGCTCATCTGTGCTGTCTGAAATGTATTTTCCAGGGTTTGCTTTACATTTGTCACTTGATAACTGTATTCGTGTCCCAGTTGTGTCATGTGGAACTGTGGAAAAATTAGTCCCTTGTCATCTTTATTTTATAATTCCTGATTTTATACATCTGTATCAGTTCCTGTTTTACCAGCTATGTAATGAAAATGCTTGGCTATTTTCTCATGTTGAAAGTACTGTGGGTTTTGATTTTCTTTCTTTATTTTTTTTTTGGTCATACCTTTTGGAGATTTTTTTGTTGGTTTTTTTTTTCTGCTCTCTTTATTATTGTCTCACAATAATAATTGTTTTATGTGGTGTGCTGTGGCTCTCACAGGGCTGTTGGCCATGTAGCTGAGATTGCTTCACAGAGTGGTGATGAGTAAGAAGCTGTCAGTGCTTCCCTTCCACTCCAGAGCTCTCTGCTTCCCTTTGCATTCCAGCTGCTCTTTCATCACCCCATCCCTCAGGTGCTTTGTCCAGGGGGATTGACCTTGGCTGGACAGCAGCTGCCCACAAAGCCACTTTGTCACTGCTCTCCTGAGCTGGGCAGGGAGAGAAAGTACAATGAAAGGCTCATGAGGTGAGAAAAGGGCAGGGAGGGATCACTAACTGGGTACTGCCATGGGCAAAACAGGCTTGACGGGGGGGAAAATGTAATTTATTACCAATGAAATCAGAGTGGGATATTGAGAAATAATCAATAAATCTTAGAACACCTTCCCTCATCCCTCCCTTCCTTCTGGGTTTAAGTTCACTCTCCTATCCTTTATCTCCCCCCCAGCAGTGCAGTTTTGGGGGCTCCCATTTTATCTCCCCATCACTTGGGTGCCTTGTGCAAGGCTGCAGCAAACTTTTGATTTTGATTATTCCAAATGATTTTCTGTTGTCAGCAAACTTCATAACTATGCTAGTCAATCATTTTCCAGATCATGTGTTAATCTTTTCAAATCTACAGGTCCCCTGTGTGTTTCCCTGCTGTGGAGAACTGATAAGCAAACTATAATTTTAGAAAGCTATGGATTTTTTTCCTGCAATATCCAGACATGTTTCTTTTTGAAGCTTTCCAGTGAACTGCATGTAAAGAATTTGGTGGTCTTTGGGCTTCTGCACATGGCTCTCATCACCACCAAATTACACCTGAGCAGGTGTTGAAGGGAACTCCCTTCACCTTTTGGGTTTGGAGGGAGGCTCATGACTGCCTTGGCTGGGAGAGATTCATCCCCTCTTTTGGGATTAGATGGACATTTAAGGATGAATCACCATCAGCCTTCAGGCATTGCTCATAAATGAAAAGTGTTTTTTTTTGTTTTTTGGTTTTTTTTTAGGAAAATTTATGAAGCTGTGAAATGATTTTTTTTTTTTTTTTTTTGCTGCAGCCATTGCTGTGTTATGATTCTTTAGACAGAAAAATAGCAAGCAAGTAACTATTGATCATCTGATAGTCCCCATATTTAGATGCACATAAGTACAATTTCCCTTTGTTGGTTTGCTCTACAGCCCTAGGCTGGCCATCACAATGAAGTAATGTTTACATATTTCAATTTTATGGTCCTTTTTTTCTAAAGCAGAACTGTCTGATCAATGCTGCTGTATTTAATATCCTTTGCTGTATTTTCTTAAATTGTATGATAGTGTATGCTGCCATGGTGGAATAAAACTCCAGGCAGCATAATGTATCAAAAGTTTATATTGCAGTAGTTTTCAGTAGTATTCCAGTGATAGATTTTAATGGTCATCATGTGAGCTGTTTACCAGATGCATTGATATATTTAGATTGCAGGGGTTTTTTTTGTTGTTGTTTTTGTTGTTCTGCCTTTTTTTTTTTAAGGGAAGCCCAAATTCTGTCAATCTGAGGAAAGTTCCTGCAGAAGTGATGGCAGGGGTTGGAATGAGATGATCTTGAAGGTCCCTTCCAACCCAAATATTTCTGTGGTTCTGTAATAAATAAAAGTATTCCTGCAACTACAAATAGGGCAGGCTAGCAGTAAATCAACACATTATTTGTAAGCTAATATATTTTATTATACTTAACAGATACTTAACCATGTGTAGTTAAATTCAAGAAATCTCACACAAAATGTGAAGTTTAGCTGGATGCAATGACTTTAATTTGGTACTTTTTGTGCAGGTGTAAGTGGAACCCTTGGAGACTCTGCTTATTAGTGTTAGGGTTGAATTTATATCTTTTTGGAAGTAGCTAAAAGGAAAAATAATAAAAATGGGTGTGTAAAATATTTTATAAAAAAAAAGTTCAGTATAAATGGTAATTAGACCAAAATCCACCTGGATTTTGAAGACTGGTACATTTATTAGAGTTTGGGTACAGAGGAAACCCCACTAGGGAAATAGATATATTGAAGTTTATTAATTTATTATTGTACCTAAAGCTCGAGAGCTCTCCTATACTGTGGAATGGTGTGGAATTTTCTATGGCTGTACATTAAAATTGTCCAGGAAATCTGGCAGGAGTCACATGCTGTGACAATTCTGGCAAATCCCAAATGCTGCTGTTCATGTTTGTGGTGAGGATGCATTCTGTGAGCTGCTTCTGTCTACTTGCTACTTTAACTCACACTTAATTTTGGTTAGCTGATATATTTGGCTATTCTTCCCAATGCTGGAGATAAGGATCTGAGAGAATGAAGAAGCTTGGCAGGGTTCTGGACTGATGAGCTGTGAAGAAGATTTTTCAGAAGACAGTTTTGAATTAGGGTGGGTTTTATTCCCCAATTACTCCTTGTATTAATTCTAATTCAGTCCTTTGTCTGCTGGAAGTTATGGTCTCTCAGCTCTGAAGGGCTTCTGAAAGAAGAGTTTATGCTGGATTTGAGAGGGGAAAGTTTCAATAGTATTTCTGAACTCCACCAGGAAAAACTGGAACAGTACACAAAATCCTGAAAACTGCTTTTGAAGATTGAATAGAGAGGGCAAACATGGTGTATTTTTTTTAGACATACATTAAAATCACAACCTATCTTATCAAAGAGGTGCAGAGACAAATTAGTGATGACACCTTTCTGACACTGTAATGGTTGTCACTTTGTAACGAGTGAGTGAAAATTGAGTAGCTTTTAGAGCTTTTCATTACCCTATGCACTAAGACTTGTGAACTGCTTGTTCTGCTGCAAGAATAAGTTGCTGTGGATGTGAGTCCTGGTGCAGATGAAGTTATCACTTTTCTTCCCAGTCCTGTTAGCAGTTATTTTCCAGCAGTTCCACTCTCCTGTTGTGACTCAGTTACCTGTTAGTTCAGTTGGCAGCTCCTGTTTCCCAGGGCCCAGTGCTGTTATTATGTGGCTGCAGAATTCATTCTAAAATTGCTTTCAAATGCCTTCAAGTATTTTTTTTCCCCTTCTCACCAGTCTTGTTGCAGGGCTGTGTTTAACAAACCTCATTGCAGAACATGCTGGAAGTGGTCCTGCCCTGAGAACAGCAGCAAGGAGGCAAGGGGGAATGGCTTCCCTTGGATATTCCTATTAGCACAAATTGGAGTCACAGCTTGGAGTGATTCCCACACTTCTGGGGGAGGTCACTTGTTTCTAGGTACTGCAGGATCATCCCTGCAGTGAACAGTATGGCAGGAAAGCATGTGCTCCTCTAGAAAGTAATATCCTAACAGCCCTTTGTCCTGCTCCAGATTTGTGCAAAGTGCACGAGGAAGGAGGGCAAGACAAGAGTAGGGGGCATGCTGCTGTCTACTGATTTTATTTTCTTTACCTCTGTTCAAAGCACAAAACCTGAATATTGAGTTGTGCAGTAGCATTCTGCAACTATTTTCAACAAGCATTTGTTTATAAAGGGTATCCACAGCACTTTCTCAGTGCAAGGTGTTGAGTTCTTGGGGGAGATGATGCAAGATTCCCTTCCCTAAAATCCTGCTAAAACATCATTGTGATGACATCCTTTGGTTGCATTGCTGTAATGCACAGATAAGTGTTTAAAAACTAATTTAAAGTCATAAAAGGCAGCATTTTGAAATCTATAGTTTGCTCAGTGCCTGGGTAAATAAATAATTGAAAGCCTAAATAAATAAACAAACAGCTTTCAATGAAGCTAAGTCCCAGTGGCTTCCATTGAGTCAATAATGGTTGTGGCTAAATTCAGCTCCATGCCATTACAGGTGACTTGGACTCCTTAATTCATTAAATTCCAAATCTCAGAGAAGATTCAGTACTTAATAATGTATTTTCAGGGCTGGATAAAATTAGTTTGCACTTGCATGTTATTTTTCTTCCACTAATAAATTCAGAAATTAGTGACTATGTTGTATCCAGAGACCCTGAGGAGAAAATATCCCGAAGAGCAGAGGTTTATAGCATGAGGTGTGCTCAATTAATTTCTGGCTTATAGTGTATTCAGCAGTGATTTTCTCCGAATTTTCTGGGACTTCACAGCCAGATTCAGGTAAAGAGAAGATAGATTTTTGAATTAGAAGTATGTAAAGGCTGGAGGGAGGGATTTTTATGAATTTTATCAGGATGACTGTGCATTTAGACACAGATATTAGAGCCAGTGCTTGCAGAAACCTGCTAAATTTGCCAAGAAGCATTAGCAATTAACGTAGTTAATTAACAAGAAGCTAGGTTAAAATTAGTTTGGGCTTGGGGTGGGGGGAGATGGGAGTGAATTGTAATTAGAAAAAGAAATCACAGCTGCTGTTTAGAGGATTGGTGGGGAAGTTCTCAGCTCTGGCTGTTGGGAGAGCTCTGCATTGCGGCTGTGCCTGGTTCATTCATTACAGCTCAGTTTTCTAGGAAAGAGCTCTTTGGGCTTATGTATCACCATTTCCAAGGATTATTGACTACCCTAATCAAATTGAACTTCTGCAGGCTAACACACTAATAAAAAAGTACAGGTTTTCTTTGTTTGGGTTGTTTTTTTTTCAGGACTTCTCAGAAAGGTGGGGCTCAGTGTTTCTTGAGCATTTAATGTTCAACAAATTATGGTGATTTTCTCCAGTTAAGGTTTTGGATCCTGCTGAGTAGAATTTGCTCAAAGAGAAATGCTGCCTTTCCCTGCATGCTGTTACTAAGCAGAGAGGAAAAATCAAGGCATTTATCTTGGCAAATTGAAATGAGTTTCAAACTAGAAATATGTGAAAGTTGCTAATGAAGTAGTGAATGTCTTACACATACCATTTTATTTTCCCAGTGAAAAATGAACTACAATTAATTAAATAGATTCTTGAATAGGTCTGATGTGAGCTCAGGGAATTTTCAGGTCCTTCTCATATATATTTATTTCAAAAATAAAATTGGACATATGGATTAGGATGTGTGAAGCAGGCTTGAATCTCAGATTTACTGTGGGACAATGAAGCACATGATCAATAGTCTACATTACAAATGTTTTAGTGGGCTGCTCCCATGGTGGTATAGAGGAGATATAATTCATCCTGTCAAAAATTATTCTTTCTTGGCTAGTGTAATTAAACATTTCATAGGTAGTGAAATTAGCTTGGTGTCTTCTAAACATCACAGATCTTATTGCTTATTGCTCTGGCTGCATTCAAGAAAGGTTAAAAGAGATAATATGTTTACTCTTTTTAAAAAGATTGGCTTTTTAGTTTAACATTTATTTGACTTTTTAATACAGTCGATACATCCTGAAAAGGTCTGTATGTACAAGCAGTTCTATTTAAGGATTATTAGAAATGCCATTAATAGCAAGCCTATAGTAGCTTCTGCTTCCCATTCTCCTCTAGAAATCACAATCCTTTGTTTTTGCTGACATAATTACCTCCATATGAGCCAGTTCTAACAAGGCAGAATTAAGAGTTCACATTATAAATGAGCAGCAGGAACAGATGGACTGAGAAAATAGTCAGGTTCCATGCAAATATCAATAAAGGTGATTAGGAAAGCAATAAAAGCATTTGGCTCATATGTTTCTTTGTATTAATAATATTAATAAAGACTGCCTAACTGGAAAAGGCATGAGGCCAGGTGGAGGTCTGGAATGTGAAATGTTCTGCTTCTGCATATTGCAAAGCCAGGATTTGGGTTGTGAGAAGATGTCACTGCCCTGGATGGTGTCACACTGCCAGGCCTAATACTGAAATTCATCATTTTTTGTTTAACTTGAGGGCTGAAAGCACCTCATGTCATCCAGTGAATCAGACACTGGGCTGAGGAGCTTAACTTCGATTAAAATACTTCTGTGACCAGGTAAAATGGGATAGAGACCATTTTTGCCTGGGTTTCAGTTTTCTGCTTTGTGAACCTCCAGCTGCACATTCCCCAGGCTAAAAGCCTTCCTCCCCTGCCTCTGTCCTGGTGGTTCCAGTCTTGTGCTTTGCCTTGGCTGTTCTGGGGTGATGCTGGGGCACTCCTGCATTTCTCTGCACCCTGTGACTTTGCTCATTAGGAGATCTGTTTATCCTGCCACCATCCAGAGTCAGAGTGGAGAGCAGCACAGGCTGCACAGGAGGTGGGGACCAGCTGCAATTTATGCATCAGGTGCTTAGCACATGTCTGCATGTTCCTCTACAGGATTTTTTGGGAGAGAAATTTCACTGTGCATGCATTTGCCTGTTCCCTCACAGGTCTCTGGGCTCCTGGCAATGTCAGCACCCACTTTTGGCTGTTGTTTGCTGGCTTATGTGGAATTGCTGCCCATGGAGTTGATGTGTACTGGAGGTTGAATTTCTGGACACTCAGATTGACTCAGATTTGCCTCTCAGCTATCTGGAAAAATACCTCAGAATTTGTCTGAACATCATTTCCTAGCAGAGACATCTGGGAATACCTCATCAGCCCTTATGTAAATCAAAAGGTTGGGGCTGCCTCCCCCTTTTCCTCATATGCTCAGAGCTGCCAAGAGTCACAGCAATGTGGACATGTATTTTGTGGGGGGGATACTAAGGGTATGTGTAAAATGCTGTATTTGCCCTGGAAACAGAAGTAATTCCCAGTCAGATAAAGCCCTGTATGAGAAGCATTCAATGACATTTTTTTCTTATTTCTCATTTACTAATGAATGAACACTTGGAAGAAAGTAATTTTTCTCTTAAAATTCAGTTGTAAATCTAGGAAATGCTCATTGTTTAAGTGAGTTCTTAGGCAGAGTAAAGTGGTATACTGAGATCTTTGATGTCAATAGGCTTTTTCATTGAATGCTTTAGGTTTTTCTTCCTGGAAAAAAATCTCATTTGACTGTCCCTGACCAGTACATGTATTTCTAGCTCTAAATGTGGAGTCTTGCAATGAATTCAGAATTATTTTTGGAGAAATAATACTGGGGTGCGTTTCCATCTCTTCTTACCTTTGAGTCACTTTGAAATACTGTGCATTAAGTTATTTTACTTTCCACTTAATAACATTTTTTCTCAATTCTAAGCCCTGGCTGTAGGCTGGCTTTCCTAAGTTTTGCTGTAACCATGAGAGTTTCTATCCAGAGCCCCCTCTCCTTTCTGCAGGCTGCTCTGGGAGGACAGGAGAGCTTTCTCAGCTGCAACCAAAGCCTCATGCATTTCACTTAGCTCCTGATCGATTCTGTTGCTGCTTGCTGTTGGTTCTGTATTGAAATGTATTTTTATTGTTGTAAGCTCCTGTGTGCTGTGGTGGTTGGCAATCTAGAAATGTGTTAAATAATATTGATTTTTTTTCCCCCCTACTTGGCAAGAATCTCATTCCACTCTATCTCTAACACTATTTTAAGTATCATTTACTGGTTTTATTTTCTTTCTTATTTATGACTGAGCATCTCACAGAGCAAGGGTCTACCACAGTGCCTGGAGAGAAGTCTGGGAGAGGGCACTTACAAGAATATACCTTCCAATTCTGCTAAATGCCTTTATATGCCAAGATGAGTTTACATATTATATTCCTATGACATCATTCAATAGTTGGTGTGTGTCAGAAAAATAAAAATTACTTTGCTTTTCACTGCAGTGCATATAACCTGTCAGGTAGTCACTCTAAATAACAAATACACTTCCAGAAAACATCCAGGTGATAAAGCTGTGGTTCCTAAAAGTGATTTTCATTGCAGCTATTAAGGGGGCACAAAGGCCTTCAGCTATGGTGATTGTCTCTTTCTGTTGAGACTTGTCTTGAAATGATAGTGAGGGGTCAGTTTTAAATCAAGGAGAGGTTAATGTGGTGCTTTATTGTCCACATTTATTTATTCCACTTTTGCTCTGTACAGATTTGCACAACTCTGCATTGTTTCTGACCATATTCCTGAACATGTGAAATGTTTCTTTGATAAAAAGTGCTTCTATCCCGAATTACACACAACTGTTGAAGCATTTCATGTTGGAGCTCCAGGCCTCAGGTCAGGTTTTTATGGTGTCTTCTCTAAACCTCTGTGGGTCTGAGGGGAGTGGGGTGAATGTTTTTCCTGAAAAGATTTATTGAATTTAAAATTCTGAACAAAAATTTTAAGGCTAGATTTTCTAAGGATGGAAAAGTATTAGCAGTTCTTTTTCCATTTGGAAAGCGTCTATCTTGCTGTCTGGGAAGGATGGGGCAGCCACAGCTTCTCTGGGCCAACGATGCCAAGGCCTCACCATCCTCACAGTAAAGAAATTCTTTACTATCCTTACTTAATACATAATCTAACTCTGCCCTCTTTCAGTTTGAGGCCATTTCCCCTTGTCCTGTCACTCCATCCCTTGTCCCCAGTTCCTCTCCAGCTCTCCTGGAGCTCCTTTAGGCACTGGAAGGGGTCTCAGGTGTCCCTGGAGCTTCTCTTCTCCAGGTGACCACTCCCAGCTCTCCCAGCCTGGCTCCACAGGGAAGTGACTCCAGCCCTGTGATCATTTCCAGCTCAGTGGGGTTGTTTTTCCCATAAGTCAGCATTAGCTGAAGTGTTAACATTCATCTCAGTCTTCTGAGTAATGAATCAGGCATTTGAAATGAAATATCTCTACTCAGTAGACACCACATTTCATCTTGCTGAGGCCTGGTATTATCTGTGGTTGAGCGTGGAAGCTTTCTCTGCTCAGAGAAGTTTGTAGCATCACATCTGTGTAAGCTCCATTCCAGCTCCACTGACACCACAATGTGAATCTCACTCCCTTTTACTGATGTAAACAGAGCCTTTTTCTCAGCTCCCTTATGCAGCTCATTTACAATTTTAACCAAGGCATGTTGGTGCAGAGTGATATTTTTGTCTGAAACTACAGCTGTATGCACGACAATTTGCACATGAATGTAAGACAAGAATCCTAATTAACTTCTAGTCCAAACTGAACACAGTGCAGGGTACAGCACTGGGGCAGTGAGCAAAGGGGAGAGGCAAAGCATATGGTGACATTATGATAATAAAATAATGTGACAAAGGTCTGCTTCCAGCATCCATTTGAGTTTCACTGTCCTGTGTTTCTAACCCAGACCTGCCCCTTGGAGATGTCAAGAACAACCAGAGTCTCCATGAGGCTTTGCCATAGATCTGTTTGACAACCTGATTCTTCTCAGTCAATTGCTTCCTGACCTGACTTCCATTCTTGTTTCAAATGGTTTTCTTAATAGCTCAGCTAACTACAGTTGCCAGCAACTGAAACTTATTAAACTTTTTTTTAAACCTACCCCAGCATTTTCCCACCATCTGCTTTTAAACTGCCCATTTGTGGGGATTCTTTGCATAATTATTTTGTGGTTCATTTGATTCTCTGCATAATTAATTAATTGCTTCTCACTTAGTTTTCTGCATAACTAATCTACTGCCACATAATTAACAAACTCTTTAATTCCTTATTAATTATTTTCTGTTCTTTTGAATATTTGAATTAATTGACTTTAAATTTGCCGCTGTGGTGATTTGACATCTTGCTAATTGTTTTGATTAATCAATTAATTAGCTGCTTAATCTCTGCTTAAAAGTATAACCCCATGACTGCCTTGCAAATGTTCTAGCACCCTTCCCTGCTCCCTTCTCATTCAGTGCTGTCATCTCATCCACATCTTGATGCTCCAATTATTGTCCAGACACATAGACCTTTCCAGTTTCTGTGTGTCCCTCTGATAAGGCCATCTCTGTAGCCCCACTGATGATCCTTAGTTTGAGTCTTCCTCCAAATATGATTTTTTTCCATGCTGCACACTGCTCATACACTGGAGCCTCCAGAAAGATTTGACTCTGCTTGGTTATGCCAAAAAAGGAGAGAATCAGGAAAAAAGACAGGTAAAATATTGAGTTATGAAGATCCATGAAATAAATGTGATACAAGAGCTGACTTTGAGAATTTTTCTTGCACACAGATGAGGATGTTTATGATTCAATATAACTGCTGAAGAAATTTTTGGTAAATTGATGTGGCTGATAAAGTTCCTGAAACTTTATATTTATGTATAGCTCTTTCACTAGACCTCGTTGAGGCTGGGTTTTTTCTGCTTCTTTATAGTAGAAAGGAACCTTTTCCTTCACACTTTGCTTTATTTATGTGCTAATCTTGGACTTAAGATTTCACATCTGGTTGCTGTAGAAACCACTGTTCTCTTTGAGAACAGGACCTTAAAAAGAGGTGTTGCCTGAACAAGTAGTTTGATGTTATACATCATGAACAAGCCAACAAAAAACCCATACCAAACATGATGAAAACTCCTTCAAAATGGAAAGTTTTATTTAAGTTTTCCACAAGGTGCCAGCTGTTATTTGAAGGTAATAAACTCTGCCTTCTTATGCAAGTGGAAGAGTGGGAAGGGAGGTGGTTTTATCAAACCTGGAATGAGAGATGCAGGGGGTATGTTCATGAGCACTACATTTAACAACAAGAGAATAACCAGGTGAGAATCCAAACTGCTTGGACTTTTTCTTTTGTTTGATAGGCCAATTTTATTGCATAATGTTGATCAATCTAAATAAAATACTTCTGAAGCACATGGAAATGTCTTAAAACTTACCAAAGAAATTTCAAATGCGTATGTTAGATGATGCTGTTATAATATGTGTGAAAAAATTTGCACGATATGTATGTTATGATATGTTTTAGAGGGATTTTTCAGTGTGATTGGGATATTAAACAGTGAAAGGTTGGAGGAGGTGGAGCAGTTCCCAAGAGTTTTTGTCCTGGTGCTCCTCCTCTTCCTCCTGCACATCACCAGCTTTGGTAGCTCCATCTCCATTCCACGGGGCTGGAAAAACCAACTGCACATGGGCAAACCCACCTGCAGCTGACCAAATTTAGATGCCTTGCTCTTGAGCTGGATCCTACCCCCAGGCAGGATTTTGATCAAGCACTTTGGCAGGAAGGCACCAGCTGGCCCAGGAAAAGTCACCTTTAGCAGTGCTCTCTGTGCCCAAATGTGTGGGACTCTCTCCTCTGCTTGAAAACCCTGGAAAATATGCAGAAGTTGTTAATATTTCAGGGTAGTGGATGAAAGAGCCTGCTAATCTTGTTTTATCTCCAATTTCTCTGAAACTGATTATTGTGAGAAGATGCTTGGCAATGTGCACCACCCTGTGTTTTTGCAGGAAGCGTAGAGGTGAAGAATTTAAAGTAATTTGCTTTTCTTTATTTACTTTAGGCAATTTGACTTGAGGCTTTTTCAGGACTGTTTTGCAACATATTGAGTTGAATTCATAAAGAATTTGAAATAAATGGATTCCCTGCACATGTAGTGAATAAAAATGAAAAACTGTGGTTGAGGTTGCTGTTATTCCATATTCTGATGCTATGTTAGTGTGTGATACAGAGAGTTTGCTGCCAAGAATGGATCATCTCTTAGTCCTGTGTGTACCCTATGAATATAAAAAGGTAGATAACTCAATGGGCCCTAGCCCTAACAATATTCATGCTGCAGATTTCCCTTTGCAAAAAAAAACCCCAAAAACCAACAAAAAAAACAAACCAAAAAAACCCAAAACAACTTTGAGAAGAGGTGCAGCTTGAATAAAAATTGAGCTTTTAAAAAAAGAATTTAAATTGCAGGAGAGGTGTTATAATGTAAAAGTGTAAGAAGGTGCTATAGGTGGAATTAATTACAAATGTTATCATCTCTATGTATATACACATATTTATACTTACCATCAGCATTTCTTACTAGTGAGAAAAATTATGTCAGCAGCTCAGTGGTCTACAGGTAGTATTAGAGAAGGTGAAATAGCTGAGCCTGCAGGAATATAGTTCCCATTCAGCTCTGTCTCATTGCAGTTTTATGTCAGTATAAATTCACTGATTCAGTGAAATTCAGCCCACACCTTGATTTCTGTGTCTAACTAAAGCTGTGCAAGCAGAAGGCTGAAAATTTCTCAGTTTCCTTTTTATTTACTGCTGATAAAGTATTATTCTAAGGTGGAACAGAGGATATTATGGTTATTCCTTTTAATATTTATTTTCTTAATAACCAGAACTTCTTCCTTGACTTCCTATGTGTTTAGTAGCTCAATCTCAAATTAATGGTTGCTTTCATAATAGTGTATTTGTTTTGAGTTTTAGTATTCCTTAGTCTTATCTTCTGAATGTAGATGAAAAAAGATAAAAACCTTGTAATTACTGACTTGTTTAAAAATCTGTCACAATTTTGAGATGTTGCTATTGATTCCATCAGCAGAGTTGAGAAACAGTACTTCAAGAAAAAATCTAAAACAATGGCTTCTCGTGTACAAAACCATGTTGAATACTGACTGATTTTTTTCCCCCCATTTTTACCTTTCTATCTTCCTACTAGAAGCAAAAGTTAGTAATAATGGGTAAAATGGAAAACACCCATTTCTCTTTTGGCAGGATTTGGTGATTTTATGTGTGATTGAGTGGTTGCAATTGGCAAAAAGGGTGGAGGCAGAAGATGAGAAAACACTGATCTATCAAGGGCCTGTGTTGCACTCAGCTTCAGTGGGCTGCTTTTTCATCATTATATGTATTTTGTAACATCTGAAAACTGTAAGAGGGGATGCAGTGTTCATACTGGAAGTATATAGCCTCAGAATCAGATTGGCATTGTTTTAGCAAAACTTTGGAAAAGTAAGTGCTAAGTGAAAATTTGCTTTCTTTGCTGCTTGTTCTTCAATTAAGAATTTATTTAGAATTTCAATTTATTTGAAAATAAGATATTGGAGAAGCTCAGTTCTTAGCAATCTGATATTTTAATTACCCAATATTAAATTTTGCTTAATTACAGAACAACACATAGAGCTGTTTGACATGTGACTATAACATTACCAGAAGCTTGCTTTAAATAAAAAAATCCAAAGAAAAAAGCAGATGCTGAGACATTTAATATTGTTCAGACATTTTAAAAAAACTGTCTTGAGTGACAATGGGAAGTTTAAATGGAATATTTAGAAATAATTTAGCTGTTATTATTCAATTTATGTAAGAAGCTAAACAGCAGATATTTTTATATCTGGGTACATGGTGTAGTACTTTCAGAAAAAATGACAGAAGTCTGTCTTTGAATTTGTATTAAAGTAGCCCAGTGTTGTCTTACAGCTTTCCAGGAATGAGGGAGCTGCCTGCACAGGCACAAATCAGGTAAAACCAAAAAAAAAAAAAAAAAAAAAAAGAAGCCTATATTAAAACATATTGAAACACTGATCTTGGTCTTAGAGGGTTTCTTTTGCCCAGCTCTGGTGTGGAGCATCAATTACCAAAATAAACTCTTGCCTTTTCTCTGTGCTTAGAGATTATCTATTCCTCATGTTTCATTTGTGTGGCAGAGGAGGTGATTGATTTTCAAACCTCTGGAATAAACTGAAAAGTGCCCAGAGAAGCTGTGGCTGCCCCATCCCTGGAAGTGTCCAAGGCCAAACTGGGCAGGGCCTGGGCAGCCTGGGGCAGTGGAAGGTGTCCCTGCCCATGGGAGGTCCCTTCCAGCCCAAACCATTTCATCTGTGAAAAATACTGGAGCTCTCTCTCAGTGGCAATGTTCTGTAGGCTTGTGGTTCAAACACTGCAAAGTACAGCAGTTCTTCTATGTAAATGGGAAGTAGACTTCTCCAACTGTATGAGATGTAATATTGTGTTAAATCAAAAAGATCCCTGAGTTATGCTTGGTTCTGACTTGAGCTTCAAGAAATGGAGAAATCAGTTTCTGTTTAATTCTCCTTTCCCACTGTCACGTGGGAGCTGCAGAAAGAAATTGGTCCTTTAAGGCCCTGTCAACCCTAACTCTGAGCTCCCTCCATTTCAGCAGCTTCTTTACAGCCCAGAGGCTCCAGAAGGACCCACAGCAGTGCTGGGTGAGTGAAGCCCCACTTCAGTGATGTTCTGAGAACTTGGCTTGCATTACTTGAGAGGAGGAAATGAAGCACAAAGCAAAAGCTTCCACCACAGAGAGCAACACTCGAGTTCTGCTCCTTCACTCCCTGCCAGTGGCTGCCTCAGCCACAGAGTGGGGGCTGTGCTTCCCTGTGTTAGACCTCAGCACTGTATCCCTCTCTTCTGTCCTCATTCTTTCCTAGAAATAACAGATTTCACCAGGAAAAGTTCGTCAGGGAATTAAGGAAGAGGTCAGGGAAATGACATAGGACACAGGGCCTCAGGGAGGATTTTTTTAACAGGGAAAATAGAAAAAGGTCACTTAGGAAAGAGGAAGAACATGGGGATTTAAGTGCTGTTTTCACAACTTGACCATGTGTTGCATGTTACCATTCAGAAAGAGATTTGCTTCTTAAATAGTTGTAGTATTCAAAGCATGCTGCTAAATTTTAAATTCCCCTTGATGGTAACATGTGATTATTGTCCTGTTAGCTGAAAAATTGGAGTTTGAGCCCTCACTAGATGGATGCAGCTAAATATCAGTAGCTTTTCCCCCTGTCTGAGGCACCTCCTCACTTCAGCTGCAATCCTGGACTGTCTTTGATCTGAACTGCTTCATCCTTAAATCCTTGAGTATAACACCCTGGCCCAAAGTCAGTAGTGCTAACTTGTTTCTGAGATTGCTGCCTCCAGAAAAGGACACAGCTTTTACTTTTATGTATATAAATAATATTTTGCAGAACTATCAGCCTGAAAGTTATTGGGTTTGACATTTTCCATTAGGATGACTGGGTTGATTCTTTCCTCTTTTTCAAGATTTTAGGTCTTTTCATGAGGCTTCTTCCATCCTTGAGCCACTTCTTGAACTGTGATGATTTTAAATGAAAAAGACACAGCAAAACTGCTGCTTTGCCAGTTCAGTTATAAATATTCAGTCTACTTTTTGTAGCTGTTATGTACAGTAGGACTAAAGTAAAGTACAATAATTTAATGCTGTTAAGAGCTGTTCCTTTACATTGACTCATTTTGCTAGCAATTTCCAATTATTTTTTACCCTCCTTCCAATTGATATCCTCTTTTTGGTCCCCAAAATATCTTCTGAGTTTCAGTTGCCCAATATTTTCTTCATAGACAAGTTGACATTGCTGGTTACTCTTCTGCTTGGTTTTGCATTTTAGGAACAGCCTGTCTCAGTAACTTGGACTTTTTCTTCTACTGTTTTGTTCTATAATTGTGTTCCAGCAGAGTTGAAGAACATGAATGTCTTTATTTTAAGCTGTTAATTAGCAGTGGAAGCGGGAATGTGTAGTAAGCTTTACAAATTTAACGTCTAATTTTAAAATGGTGAGGTTAAGTTTAAGGTTCTGCAGAATACAGAAAAAAGGAGCAATAGAAAGTTTTCATTTTTACCCTTTCTTCAGAAACCACATGCTGAGGAACAGGGGAGTATCTAAGGATAAATGGGAGAACAGGAAAACAAAGAACTCCAAAGTCTCATCAGGCTGGAATTTAACAACCTGAGAGATGTTTCAAAGGCTGTTTTAAAAGTTCCTTTGAATAATGGCTTAAGATTTGCTGAGAGCAAGCACAGCTTGCATTTGAGTAACAAATGACAATACAGAAGATCTTGAAGTGTTTAATAGTCTTAGTTGTGTTTGCATGTTAACACTTGTTTTTTATTATTTCCTAAAAGTCAGGGAGTTGTTTTTTGCTTCCAGCTCTGATGCTGACCCCCCTGATTGTCCCTCAGTTGGCTTTGTCAAGCTGTGTAATATTTGAAGATGACTGTTGTAATTAAGGCTGCTGTAACTATTATATTTAGCTGATACTTTACCTTGATAGGAAGGACCTGAGCTGAAGCATCACATTCTTATTTTCCTCATTTTTCATGTCTACTTTTGCACTCCATATACCAGACTTCATGGCTTTCATACAGCCATTTAACATCACTAGGTTTGATAACAGACAACAAACCAGAAGGAAAAGGATGGTGCTAAAAATCCCTCCAGCACTGTGAGCCAGGGCCCATTCACAAAATCCTATTGCTTTTTGCAGGCAAATAAGGAAGAGATTCTATACACCAGCCTTTTCTAAAAGCTTCTACTTTTGATTTCAAATTTCACCAAATACCAACTTTCTTTTGGATCAGTTTCAAATCCTGATGGCTTAAAAAAAAAAAAAAGAAAAGAAATGTTCAGCTTGTTCAAGTTTCAGCATGTTCATGTTTTTGCTTCTGCTCTTCTCCTGCTTGCAGTGTAGTACATTGGGACTGTGTTTGTATTCAAGACCTCTTAATTTTCCTGCAATTTCATAAAGCTAAATGAAAGGACAGTTTTAATAACTTTGGTACATTGTCATTACATTATGAGTAGTGCTTTATGAAGGCTTTTTCCATATCAATATCAAAACAATGTTCTAAGCTTAGTGTGCTCATGGCAACAAGTTATGGTGAAAGCACCCAAAAAAGGAGAGACTTAGGAGCTGCTCTTTCCTTTGGTGATGCAGTTTCATTTATCTCTCTCTGCTTTCTTTTTGCTGGTGGCCGTTTTCTGTTCTGAACAGTTTTGAGAGCTGCCTCTTGTAACATTAAAAAAATAATTTCTTATTCCTGTATTTTAAATCTCATGTCTTTTTAAGTTGAAATGGTTTTGTTTGCACCAGGACAGAAAGATTTTGCATACTGTGGGGATGTCAAGTACCTGTGGGGTGAGGAACCAAAAAACTCTTCCTTTACTTTGGGATGTTGTTTTAGCAGACTGTGTCTTCTCACTGCTGGAGAAAAAACAGTTCTGGTGGATCACTCAGAGCTCCTCCTCAGTGGTGCTGAAGGCCACATCAGACAGCACTTGAGCTTTGGAGATGGAAAAGGAGTTCTTGTCTGTGTGCTCTTGCTGATGCTGTGATGGAATCATCCCAGGAGAGTGAGGTGAATCAGCCCATGGTCCACACCACTGTGGCCAGCTGGTGACGAGGTTAAAGCTGTCTTTGGGGCTCAGACAGGCTGAGAGAGCTGGGAATGCCCAGCCTGGGGATGAGAAGGCTCTGGGGAGACCTTAGAGCCCCTTCCAGTGCATAAAGGGGCTCCAAGAGTCCTGAAGAGGACTTTGGACAAGTGCATCAAGTGGTAGGGCAAGGGGGAATGGCTTCAAATGACAGAGGGAGGGTTTAGATGGGATATTGGGATGAAATCCTTCCCTGTGAGGGTGGGGAGGCCCTGGCACAGGCTGCCCAGAGAAGCTGTGGATGCTCCATCCCTGGAAGTGTTCAAGGCCAGGTTGGATGGGGCTTGAGCAGCCTGGTCTAGGAGAAGGTGACCCTGCCCGTGGCAGGGGGGTGGAATGAGATGATCTTTAAGTCACTTCCAATCCAAACCACTCTATTATTTTCCTCTATATAGTGGATTCCTGTCACTTTTTGGATGGTGGCATTGACCTAAAGTATGAAATGAGTCAGTGGCAGCCCAATGTTGACCAGGAGGTTTCATAAGAGCCCAAGTGAGTGCCTTGCTCTGCTGGCTGGAGGAGCAGGTGTTTTTCCATGGGAATCAAGCTCCCTGCCTCTGTGCAGCTCTTTGCTCATACAAATCCTATAAATATATCCTGAAGAGGCAGTTTAACAACCTGAATGTGCATCTTGTATGCCATCTAGAAAAAATCAGATCTAAAGATTTAAATTTTGGTATTTTTGATACTTCACTACTAAATAGCATTTTTGTCTTCAAAATATTTTTTAGACTCTGTGTAGCTCATGCTCATGCACAATTTTTGGGATGCAGCTGCTGGGAAAATATTAAGCCAAAACTGAAAAAGTACATAGAGTTTGCACCAACATTTGGACTCAAATCTGTCCCTTTATTACTCTGTTTTCCATAAGGAAGAGAGGGAACAAGATTGACTTTCAGGTGATTGGATGGATATTTTTGGACCATATAAACCATAGTCCCTTTGAGAGCTATGTGATCACCCAAATGGTAAAGAAAGATGGACATTTTGTTTAACTCTCAGCAGGTGGGTGTGCAGTGCCCAAGAAGAGTAAATCACCTTGAAATCACAGAGTTGAGCAAGAACAGTCAGCACACTGCTGTCACAGGCTGTACTCTCAGAAATGGGAAACAAGATGATAGCTCTTCTTGTTTCAAAGCTGAGCCTCAAACTCCAAATGTCTCAAAGACTTTGTATGATTTTGTGTATCTTTTTATGTGCAAGGTAGTTAAGGATGGTTGATGTTTGTCACAGCCTTCACTATTCAGCTCCTAAACTAGAAAGGGGTTATAACCTCATGGAATGCCACAAAACTCAGGTTCTTCTCATGCTGTCTGCTTCAAAAATTGAAGCAGACAGCGTGAGGAAAGAGAGTGAAACAGGTTGAAATTATAATGTGGATCACCACTGTTTGCTTAGTCCTAGTCTGGAAAGACCAGAACCCTTGATTCTATTGTTGAGGCCTGTCTGAGCACTTCAGGATGAAGAGGGTTCTCTTCCAAATTTTGAAATCACACAAGAATCTCCCATAGGTCACTGTCTAAATTTGCAGAGCAATAAAAGACTAAGTAGCACTGCTGAAGAGACCAGCAATTTTTTTCTACTTCTCTTATTAAAACATTGAACTGTTTCCCTATTAATATATTTCAGAACCTGAAGATTTTTTTTTCCTTCTGTGAGTGTAGAGTGTGACTCAAGGGTTCTCCTTGTAGCTGTTGTGGGGTGCACCTACCCCAGCTATCAATTGCTGTATGGAGTGAAGAAAAAGTGATGTTTATACATGCTCACTATTAATGGTAAAAATAATCAAAGAAGGATCAGATAATCCAACAAGAAAAAAAAATTATGTTCTATGTCTGTCCTTTAGGGATAGGTCTGTATAGAATGTCTGGCAAGATGAGGTTTGATATCTCTGCTGTTCCTGAGGGCTCCATCCTTTGTGCAGTATATAAAGGATGTATATAGAGTAGATAGCAGAAAAAGGCTGATTTTGGTCCTTGCAATAGCAGGGAAATAGTTCTGTGTCTTACCTAAACCTAGAAATTGAAATTGCTTTTTCTTCTTTTCTGGATTTAACTCTCCCAACGGTGTCTCTTTGCTGTTCTAAACTTCATCCTTTCCTGGAAAATATGTGGGTCCTCCCAGGAGTGGCAATGCAGGAAAAACCCCTTCCACTGATGGTGCAGGGTGTCTCTGGAGATCCTCCTCTGTTCCTCTTCCTTGACATCCAGGGAGGCTCAATTCCTGGCACAGATCCTCAGGTGCATAATCATTCACGTGCAATGATTCCACTTGAGGATGTGTTTTATCTAACAAATTCAAACTGAAATGCATTTTATCACATCATTAAACCTTAAAGGATCAAAAAGTCTCAAAGCCAGCAAAGTAGCCTTCTGAGAGAAGCTAACTCTGCTCATTTTACAGCAAGCAGCGAGTTCCCCAGTGTTGAAATTTGCTTGCCTAAGGTCAAAGTGAATTGACAACAGATCTCAGACCAAGACCTAGAAACACGATTT
The DNA here is from genome assembly GCF_012460135.2 of Molothrus ater. NCBI lineage: Eukaryota > Metazoa > Chordata > Aves > Passeriformes > Icteridae > Molothrus > Molothrus ater. Next base: position 148,778,519 of record NC_050478.2, on the reverse strand, counting down.
CAAGGCTCTAATTACGAGCTGGAAAGGGAATAGTTGTCTTAAGCTGTTTTATTGCATTGCATCGTTGACCTGAACATAGTCAAGAAAAATCAATATTTTCCATAGACTTCTGGAGTTGGCCTTCTGGGTGGATGGGGACAGGCTGCTTTATTTAATGAGGCTGATAGCATGAAGTAAATGCTGTCACAGAGTTTGTCACCACATATTGGAGGGAAAGCAATGATTTCTAAAGAGGCTGCTATTTGCACTTTTATTGATCTCTTGGTGGAGCTGTAGCTGCTGGTCCTTTTGTAATGCCAGATTATTTTATCAGTGACACATCATGTGTTTCCTCCTCAGTCCATTTATATTCCCCTTCGGCTCTGGCAGAGCATGGCAAAGCAGCCTCAGTTTTCTGGCAGAAGGTGGCATTTTCTTTCAGAGTTGGAGCATTCACCCTCTATTTTCACCATACTAAAAATTTCTAATAAATAGAATTTCAGTAAAAATAATTAAGAGCTGATATAAGTCTGCTTATAAAGAACCAGTGGGTTCTGACTGCAGGCTCTAAGGTTGTTACTTTGTGTGCTGTGTCTTTCCAACATAAAAATAGAAGAGTCTCAATCTACTGTTCAGTGTAGCAAACACTTCTCAGGCACTCAGAGGCTCCCAATAAGTCACAAAAGGCTAAATAAAAGAATATACATCATTGTTCTTGACAGCCATAGAAGACAATTTATGATGAGTTTTGGCTCATGAATTTAAACACCAGTGGAATTAAGAAAGCCTCTTACAGTGCTGCCAGAATGATGATTGCCAGTTGCAAATGACAGGGCTTTTTAGATCTGCTTGCTGTGTGATGCGAAGTCACTTAGAGAAAGATTGACTTGATGGTGTATTTTAATGTTGTTAAACAGCTGCATGTATGGGTATAATGAATCCCTAACCTTGTTTGATCAAAGTGAATCAAGCAAACTTGTTAAAGTCCTTAAAGTCTCATAATTTATGAAGTTTAAAAATTATTTTAAAAATAGAGTCTAATTGAGGTACATATTGCCATTTCTGTTTCTTCATGCTCCACAAAGCCAATTAATTCTCTGAGCAAACCAAACGTGTGACAAGGAGGAATTGAGCACAGCTCAAGGGTACTCATATCTTTGAAGGTTTATTTTTGGATGGGATGCAGGCAAGAAACTTTTGAGCCTGTGAAATTCCAGAAGTGTCTCGGTGGCACCGAATGCCATCGATGTCTGAGCTCAGGGAGATGGATGGGATGGGGACACTGTCTCAAATAGGTATTCAAGAGGCTGGGTGAGCTGGAGGAGGTCATTTGGTGGTGGGAAGTTGACCATACAGATGTTGATGTTTGTAAGATCATCTATTGCAGCAAACTCAGTTTTTTATCTGGACTGGGCAAGCGCAGACTTTTTGTGTGTGGCATCTCCTTTAAGGGGGCTTGGAGAGATGCAAATCTTCTTTTCTTAGAGTGCTTCCAGCTGCCACTGCACCGCTAGAGGGAAAAGGAGGCTGGTCTAGGGAGATCCTGATCCAGATGGCTGGTGCAATTTTATGGCCCAGATTAGAGTGGTGCCAAAGGTTACATTATCAGCCAGAACTTGCTGCCTTAGAGACAAGTTATTTTAGCTTATCTTTAATATTCATAACTTCCAGATACTTAGATCAACCCTTCTAACTCAGAGCAGATAAATAAAACATTTCAGCAGTAGCTTATTAGTGGCATTTGGCATCATCTTAATCCTTTCTTTCTTTGGAGAATTAATGTTTAAAAAACAGAAGTCCCATAAAACATTAGGCTTGTGCTCTGGTAATTATCTAATAAATATTTGTTTTCACTTGCTCAGTGTCTGCTACTTGCAGATGTTTGCAGCTAAACCAGGAAAGTTGTCTATTTACAGCTCACAGGATGATTTCTTTCCTACCTGGCACAAAGATCCTGGTCCTTGTGAGCAGAATAAAACAACCAGTTGCCTCTCTACCCTCTGGTGCTCTTTAATCAGTTTACCAATCTTTTTCCAGCCAGGGTTTTCTTAGTACTACCAGTCTGATACTCTGAAGGTAGATATCTTGTTTTGCTGGTGTCTCTGTACAATGCCTTGAGCACAAAGTCGTTATCTGAGAGCTATAAACTAAAATTGATCTGGTTCAAGGCTTAGCACAATTTCCATGTCTGGGCTGACCCAAATGGTATTGTCCCACAGGTTTCTGAAAATGTCAAGAGCCAGAGGGGAGGTCCCACTGAAATTGAAGTTCTTCCTTCCCTCGGAGTAACTGAATTTTCAAGTCCCCAAGCCGTGTAAATAAAAGAGAAAAATTGGTAGTAAGAAAGGGAATTAATAGGATAGTCTTTCACACGATTTATATAGCTTTCAAAAACTGTTGCAGTGTTGTGTTTAAAAGTGCTGGTCTGCAGCTCTTTCACACTAGGAAGATAAGATAAAAAACTTGAAGGGGCAGCTCTGGGAATTAGCAGCCAGAAGAGCTGATGGATTTGAAATGAAATAAAAGCTGCTATTGGGGAAAATTTATTTTGAAGCTAAAATAGAGCTGCTGCCAATAAAGTATTCAACGGACTTGAATGTTTACCTTAATATTGATGTCACATTTCCATTTAGTAGGCAAGTACTTCTTTTCAGCTACTCTTGTCATTATGGAAATCAGCTGAATGAATCTCTGCCATGTAATCCATTATGGAGTAAATTGGAATCTGAGGCAAAGTTCCTGTTGGGCAGATGTGAAATCCTGTTTGGATGAGTGTGTGAAGTTGTGTTATTGCAGCCCTCTGGAATACGCTGCACTGGGATGGGAAAAAATTCAACCAGGAGCCAGAATGGTCTTTTAATTAGAAGGAAGAAAAATGAACAGACACTGATGCATCTGCAGAGCATCTGTCTTTATTAAAGATTTCTCTTTCAGGGAAGCCATTTATTTTAAACTTCTGGAATTTATAATGACATACATATTTTCAGGGAGTTTTATTTAAGGGAAACAAGGTACAGGTTCTAGTATCAAGGATGGTATTTTCACTCTTCATGGCTTTATTTGTACTTTATTTCTGTATTTCTGTGAACTCCTCTCCCTCCTCTCAAATGTGTCCATGTTCTCGTTTATTCTGTGAAAATGGCTACATTTGTAGGCACATGCATAGAAGTGGGGCTTTATTCACAGTTTTACAGTGCAGTTCATGCATGGGGGATGAGATTGGGAAGATTGCTTCTGAAATAAGGTACTATTGGAGCATTTCATGTTCGTACAGCTTTCCAGTTTTTCCCAGGATCTTCCCTTGTGAGTATTTTTTTCCCTTTGCAAAAAAATCCCAACTTTGGTACTTTATTTTGAGCATTCCCTGCATGAAAACTCATGTGAAAGGGGGCAGTGTTACTGAAATAAGGACAGGACTGGTAATTATTGCTTTAAATGAATTTGTGTCTATTCATTGGAAGCTTTCTTTTTTGCCTACAGTTTGCTGTAGGGAGCTTTTGCTACGGATTTCTATCTCCTGATGTTGTTGAAGTGTCTGTCTTAGATTTTTCTTCCCTTATGAGAGCTTTAGAAGTTCTCTGGGCAAACAAATTGATTGTTACACTGCAGTGTGGGAAGATTTTGTGTTGCATTTGTTTGAAAATGTTATTGCTCCTGGAGCTTCATGTTAAACTAGCAAACTTCTGTAGTCCCTGCTCTGTTTCCTGCTCCATTTGCATATATTTTTCCCCAACTCTACAGTAGTGCTAAAAGGAAGTTAATGAACAAAACATGAGAATGCTGCAGGAATTAACAGTACTGTGAGTAGGTAATGCATATTCTTAGAAAAAGTTTGGTGTCAGCAGAATCCAGGATCACAGGCTGAATTATTTCTTTTCTTTGTATTTGTTCTCAGGCTATTTATCTACAGTATTTAGTACAAAGGGAAACAGAATAAAGTTTCTACCAGAATTTCCAGGAAAAAAAAAAAAGGAAAAGACAAGTTTTATTTTTGCCTATTTAGAAACAAAGTGAAGCAAAAGCATGTAAAGCAAATTGGACCTAAAGATTTTTAAAAGTTTACCTTTTTTTTTTCTAGGACATAGCTGCTATGCTTTTCAGTGGTAATTAGCCTAGTCAGACCATAAAGAATACTTAATATTAGAAAGGAGCACTTGTATGTATGTTTTACACCCAACAGTTCCATAAGGTGCAGTGGATGATAAAAAATACATGCTTGGCAAAAATCTGTATATCTGAGCATGAATTCCACCCGTTGACAATGTTCCAACGCAGAAATCAGCTGCATTTTGTGGCTACAAAGATGATCAGGGAGTGATACAGAGCCTTCACTATGGATTCAGGCTGAGAGAGCTGGGGCTGTTCAGCCTGGAGAAGAAAAGACTCCAGGGAAACCTTACAGCCCCCCTTGCAGTGCCTCAAAGGGGCTCCAGGAGAGCTGGAGAGGGACTTTGGATGAGGTCCTGAAGTGGGCAGACAAGAGGAATGGCTTCAGCCTAAAAGAGGAGAGATCGAGATCAGATATTAAAGAGAAATTCTTTACTGAGAGGGTGGGGAGGCCCTGGCACAGGGTGCCCAGAGAAGCTGTGGATGCCCTATCCCTGGAAGTGTCCAAGGCCAGGCTGGATGGGGTTTGGAGCAGCCTGGGATAATGAAGATGTCCCTGCCCTTGGCTGGGGGGTGGAATTTAATGATCTTGAAGAGCCTTTTCAACCCAAACCATTCTTTGATTTTTCCTGAGCTGCAGCAATTCACACAGAAACACAACACACCACAGAAACAGAAGGTCCCGTTGACCACAGCTGGTGTTTGGAATGTGTATTGAAATCACCAAATAATCACAGCATATGCTGGAGGAGGGGAATCACCCTCTCTCCCACCTTTCAAACACCTCCCCAGCACTGCAGATGCATCACCAAATGGAGCCTTCACATCAGTGCCAAAAATTAAGGACTGAGTACAGCTCGTTGGTACTTTTTAAAAACCATCCTCAGTGCTCTCTACAGAATCATGAAATTCGTGCTTTAAATGTGGGACAAGCCTAGAGCCCCAAGGTGCCAGGTGAGGAGCCAAAGAGGTTTCATATCTACCTGTATGAAACAGCTCCTTTCTGCTCTCTGTTGGGTTTTATCACCTTTGTTAATTAAGACAGAGCTAATTAAGAGTTGTGTCTCTGTCTTTGCTGTGCTTTGATGTTGTTCCCGTAAGTGGTGATGCCAAGGACTGTTTTGGTCCCGTGTCTTTTCCATCTGAGGAGAAGCACCTTAGCCTCACACCACCAATCACAGAATCATGGAATCATTCAGGTTGGAAAAGACCCTTGAGATCATTGAGTCCAACCATAAAATTGCCAAATTGCTCTTGTGTACTCCTACACATGCTGGTGCTTTTCAAAGTGTGTTCACATGGCTAGTTAAACCATTTAAAATATCCTTTCTTCAGGCAAGTTTTCAGTCATTTTTGTGTCATCATCAGCTAATCCTAAATGAGGCAATTTGTAGATGGCAGCATCCCATGGAGCCTCCATTTCTATGGGCTATTTACTATTTTTTTGGTAGTCATGCACATTTTATTTCTGGTTTGGTGTTTGTTTCAGTTTGGTTTTTTTTTTTTTTTTTTTTCAATTGTAGTGTTGATCTTACTGTGTTATTTGGCTTTGCCTGAATGATTTTCAAGTATGGAAGGCAGCAATTCCATAAGTATGACACAACTGTGTCAATCATAAGGACTCCAGTGGTAGCATTGGATTTTTTATGTTTACAAATAGATTAATGTAAATCAATTTTACCAATATTGTAGTGCTGAATTATGAATGGTAAAATCTTTTGTTCTGTGAAATTGCCCAGGATTTGAACAAAACTCACCCAAAACCCAACACCATGCACTTCTGTTCCTAAATTTATGTAGAAATTATGGTCAGTCCAGTGCCAAACAATATTTTGGGACTTGCTGGATGCTCAGCACTTCAGACTATCAGGCAATTTCTCTAATCCTTAATAATTAAAGCAAAGCCTTTTCATTTTTAATTTGAATTTTGTTTTAAAAATTTTGATTTTTTTTTCACATATTAAAGTCAGGAACCCAAAACAAGACTGTTGAAAGGTCCTTAAATATCCAGAGGAGTGGGACTTTCTCCTCAAAATTTATCCAGGGTCCTCTTCACTGTTCCACTCTGCAGCAATGACTGAATGAAGTAAGCAGGCTTTGTTTTACCTCCCCTGGGGACACAGGAGACCTCCCAAGAGAAAATGAGGGTGTCTTTTCTGGGTAGACATCTAACTATCCTCTACGTGTTGCATCCAAGCAATGAAATTCACCTTATCACCATGGTTTATGCCCCAGTTCTTATAGAAACAGAACTTTTTATGTATGAAGGAAGAGCAGAATTTGTTTTATAGTTCATGCAATCAGTTTGAAGTGTTTAAAGTGCTTCAGAACCTGTTTCCAGTAAAAGTTCATATAAAATGTTAAAATTTTGGCATTAAATTATTTGTCAACGTCCTGAGAAGATGGTAGAATCCTTATCTGATGGCATGTACATCTGGAGGGTCAAGAGGAAAAATTTAATGTGTTCTACGGGGAAAAAAAAAGCTTCTGAAGGCATGGAACAAAACTTGGAAGCCAGCAAAGCTGGACCAGCAGATAAATGTAGAATGAAGGAAGACTGGTATGTATAGGATCATAGACTATCTTGAGTTGGAAGGGACCCACAGGGACCACTGAGTCCAGCTCCTGGCCCTGCACAGGACACCCCAAGTGTCACACCATGTGCCCAAAAGAGCTGTCCAAATGCTCCTTGAGCTCTGTCAGTCCTTGTGCTGTGACCGCTGCCCTGGGAAGCCTGTTCAATGCTCAGATATCCTTTAAGTGAAGAACCTTTCCTAATATCCAGCCTAAATGTCCCCTCACACATCTCTTGCTAAACATATTGTCATAGTTAAAAATGAGGATCAGTGGTGTGATACCTTTCACACTGCTGTGGCACAGGCAGCTCTGAGTTACTGTGATTAAATAAGAGTATTGTCCAAACACATGTGAAGTGTTCCATCTCAGCAGATTACCTACCCTCAAAGCAGTGATGTCCTATGTTTGTAAAATGCTACCCTGAATCCTGGAACTTCTCCAAACAGGAGTGGGTGCTTCCGAAAGGATGTTGTTACAGACTTGGGAGCTTCTTCAGCAAAGGTGTAACAAAAGAACTGATAGGAGAAGGAAAAAGTCCATCATGGGACATCTCACTTTGCTGTAGTTAGGATGGAAGGGTTGGCCATGCTTTAAATATTTCATACTTCCCAGAATGAGATGAAAAAGTAGATGTCATCTTGACACACACAGACAATGTATATGCACAAGGTAAATGGTACATGCAGTATTTGTGCTTTTGTCTTGCAGTGCTGTTGTATTCTTAGTATTCAGTTTTGTAGCATAACAAGAGAAAATGTATTTGGATTCAGAGTAAATCAAGCCATACTTAATAAAGAATGTTTTTTTGGGTCTGGGCATTCTGGGTAGCATATCTAAATATTTGTGCTACAGGAAAAAGATTGTGTGCCTTAGACTGTCAGCTGTGCTCTGCCCTTCCACCCTTCCTGGTGTGAACATATTCTCTGTCCGTAGCCCCACGTGTCAGTCTGACTCCCTAGAAATTATTCTCGTGTCCTGAAATTTCCAGCCCTTGTTATCTGAAGGAACTGGCAGTCACGACCAGAAGATGATTCCTGTGCTTAGATTCTTTACTTTAGTTTTCAGTCATTTGTTATTTGGTGGCAGAAACAATTGGAATATTTGGCAATTGCTGCCATCACTGGTGATTTTTCTGACAATGTACCTGGTACTCAGTGTTGCCTATCTGTAAATTGATTGTCCTCTCATTCCCACTTCTATTAGAGATTTTCCTTGATTTGCCCTGCTTTCATCCCTTGTTTGCTCTGTAGCTCTTCTTCCAATTGAAATTTGGATGTCTCATCCCTGAAGCCTTGCAGAGATTGCAAAGAGATTGCCAAGATGATGGTAAGTGTGAATTGAGATGGGAGACGTTCATGTGAACCTCAGGTGTGCTGGGACCTGGGCACTGGTGGTAGTTCTCAGTCATCTCCCTCTGTGGTTGAGAACCTGGATTAATCTGTCTTCACACTCTGCTTTTATTTTTTTTTCTGTATTAATATGAAGGGGGTTTTTTTGTAGTTGGGGTTTTCTCTCACTTACAGGAAGAGCAGAGTTCAAAGTCCCCTGAGGTGTGTCAGAGGTGTAGGCAGAGAATGAGCAGCTGTGGGAGCTCTGGGGATTCCACTGCCCCAGAAACTCTGCAAGACAAGTCCTGAGAAGGAGAAACTGAGGTTTTGTTTAATTACAGCAGCAGGTAGCACAGGATGCAGTGGGTAACAGGGGTTCTTGGATGAGGCAAGAGATGAGAATGTTGACTCCATGTTCAGAAGGCTTGATTTATTATTTTATGATATATATATTACATTATAACCATACTAAAAAGAAATAGAAGGAAAGGTTTCCTCAGAAGCTAGCTAAGAATAGAATAGAAAAGAATGATAACAAAGGCAGCTGGCTCTGACAGAGAGTCCAAGCTATCTGGTCTGTGGTTGGCCATTAATTGTAAACATTCAAAATGGCCCAATCACAGACACACCTGATGCATTCCACAGCAGCAGATAACCACCGGTTACATTTTGTCTCTGAGGCCTCAGCTTCTCAGAAGAGAGAAAATTCTAAGAAAAAGATTTTCACAAAAAGATGTCTGCGACAGGTAACCTGTCCCTCAGGGGTGATCTCCCATGCATGTCAAATTTTCAAGATTCGTGAACTCTGAGCAAACTCTGGGAGAGTTGAACACTAAATCTTCGTAAAAATCAAATGCAGGCCTAGCATTTGCAAAGAGAAACTCCCAGGACAGAAAGCCAGCAGGGGGGATGTTTCACTGCAGACACAAGTGAAATCATGGAGTTCCCTGAATTATCTGATGTGCTGTGATTTAGCACTGGACCAGGTTGCCCAGAGAAGCTGTGGCTGACCCATCCCTGGAAGTGTCCAAGGCCACATTGGACAGGGTTTGGAGCAACTTGGGGTAGTGGAAGGTGTCCCTGCCCATGGCAGGGGGTTGGAATGAGGTGATCTTGAAGGTCCCTTCCAACCCAAACCATTTAAGGACTGTGAGTCCATGTTCTCCCAAATTGACACAGCATAATGATCTGTTGTGGACCAGAAAATTCTTGGTGATGAGAACAGATTTGTCCAGAGAGGCAGGTGAATGGCTTGGCTTGGCTTGTTCTTTGAGCAGAGCTGGGCTCCAAAAATGAGCTTGCTATGTTAGACAATTCTATGAAAATAGCCTTTTTTTTGTTTTCCTTTTTTTTTTTCTCTGAAAATGCACAAGGGAAATAAAGTGCCTGTCATGGGGAGAAAAGAGAGAAGCATTTTCCTTGATACAGTAAAAATTCAAGAAAGTCTAACTATGGATTTTGTGTTTAATCTTACCTTGATAATGTTGGATTTGAAGAACTGGATGAAGTGTGTATCAAGCTAATGCTGACAATAATCCCCCAAATCAATACTGAAAATGCCATACTAATTTAGTAGAAATGTCTTAATTGGGACATTCAAGGAATAAAACAAAATTAACTGCTTCCTTTCCAAATATTTAAAAGATGCACATGTTTTCTCACTGAAGTGATTTATGTGAGAAGGAATTTCATTTAATGTCAAGTCTTTAGGCAATCATCTCAGCTGAGAGCAGAGTCCCATTCTTGCACACCTGTACTATGAATTCACTTGTTATTCCCTGCATTTATTAGTCTGTTTTGACTAATCCCTGTGGAATTAGGCTTTTGCTTATCTCTGTTCACTCTCACTATGTTTTAATCTGTCAGGTAACCAACCCCAAATTTAAAACTAGTGGAGGAGGACTCAAATGTCATTTAAAGATCTATCAGTTTTACAAAAAATTGAAGAAAAGGACCCCAATGCCATTGAACTTGGGAAGAATCTGAAGAATTTGTCTGGTTGATGTGGATGTGGTGCTTAGGGACATGGTTTAGTGGTAGACCTGGAATTGCTAGGCTGATGTTTGGACTCAGTGATCTTAGAGGTGTTTTCCAACCTTAATGATTTTGTGTTTGGCAGCAACCATTTGTAGGTCCAAATTAACCCCAGTGCTTAACTGCTTTTCTTACTGAAGGTGACCTTGTGATGGAGAGGTTGGAGGGGCAGAGCACACACATCCTTTGGCATTTATTTCTCCTGTTTGCTCTGGTGGTTTTTAGCAGCTTGGACAAGTTATTTTGAGTCTTAGGGGAAGCTCTGAACAGAAGCTGTAGGAAATAGCAGCTGTCTGGTGTGGACACATGAAGTGCATCAAGGACTCCTGCACGAGGCCCTGGCTGTGCTTTGCTTTCCTCTCAAACTCCTGGTTTTGAAGCTGCTTCACTCGGCTGGCTCTTTACTAGATGATATTTTGGTTTATACTGCTCAGCACAAAGACTGTTTTTGTTGTGGGTAAATGGTAAAACCAAAATGATTCCCTTAGGATTGATCAGCAGTATCCAATGGTGAAGTGTCTCTCTGAAGTGTGTCTAAGTACCTTCTAGACCTCCCTAAATACTGAACAAAACTCACGTTCTAAAGCCTACTTTAAAACTCAGGTACATGCCAAGAGCTGTTTGGCTTGCTTCTGTCCTTCAGTACAGGCTGAGTTAGTTGGCTTTGCTTTTTGATTCTCCTTTGTGCAGTAAAGGATTGGGCACTCAGGTTTGCTGGGGAAAGGGGCTCTCATCCTTTACAAACCAGTACAAAGTGATTGACGAGGCTCCAAAGACATCAGAAAGGCAGTTTATTAGCAGGAAGGTGAGAGGAACAAATGATTTGTTGTGATGGACATTGAGTACAGAATAACAAAACATATCTGTAGGGTTTTTTTCTAAAACAGTTACATTTTATTTTTTACTAAATGTTGCTCTTAAAAAATCAAAAAAACCTCATCAGTTGTTCTGAATTGTGGTAAATAATTCAAGCTTCTGCTGAGATGACAGTAAGCTTTGCAGGGCTGGTGATGTACATTAATTTCTTGGCTGGTGTAATGAGGCATAGAGTTGTCATGCAGGGTCACTCTGGGCATAGGAAATGGTGCCAGTCGGAAGTGATAACTTGCATTCTGTCCTGCCCAGGTGGAATCACAAAGATTTGGCTGCACCATCCCAGGCTGTAGCCAAGAGCTCATCATGCATGCAGGAACTTGGAAGATCAGATGGTGCCTTATGAAAATGGCAGGGGAGCAGAGATTAGTCAGGAGCAGATACAGTTCATATGTCAGCGTGTTTTATGTTTCCATTCTTTATTTTTGACTTCACAATTCAAATCCATTGATATCTACCAGGCCATCTTATTTCCTCAGCTTCCTTGGCTGCGTTTTAGCCATCATTGGTATTGCAGTCCTTTTCACTGCTGTGCTCCTGACACAAGCTGAGGCTGCATCATTTAGCATGATCCTGTCTTTTGCTTTGTTTGGTGAAATGACGACAGTAGGATGATGTATGTGGTGCTAAATATATCCTCAGGGTTTAAAAATGGCATTTGGTTGGACATATGGGGCAGTGCTGTACGACATCAAAAGTCATGCTTAAAAAGATCACGCTTCTTCATAAGAATCAGGCATTTCTGGCAGTTCTCAAGGTGTGTTACAGACCCAGTTATTTTTGCCACTGATGTGAATTTCACAACCTGCTTCTTTGGGACCTGACCTGAACTGTCATATGTGCTAAAACAATGTTCAAGCCTGTATGTCAAATAGTGGAGGATGTTAATATAATCAACAAGAGGTCTTTTTAGTCTTAAAGCAAGTCAGAATATTTACTTAATACCTGTTCAAAAACCTGGTCATCTGTTAATTGACAGACCATAAACACAGGCTCTGATTTTTAGAAGTACTTGGGTTTTTTATTTTTTGCCTGATTGGCCATATGACTTTGAGCTGTCATTGAAAGGCTTCTTTGCTGGAATCAGTGAGTTAGTGAGATTCAGTGCAACGTGCTTTGGGTTAGTAGAATTTTTCCATTACTCGGTTATCATAAAAAATGGAAGGATTTATTCTTGGCACTTTTCGTAGTGGAATGGAAAGAATAACTGTTATTTCAGAGGCATCCTGCATTATTGATGGCTAATCAAAAATAGCTATTTTGAATTTAGAAATAAATTCATAAGGCAAAAAACCTCCTGAAAATCCAATTGCCAGTAGAATCCAGACTTAGGCTTTTCAGAAGATGCTTCATGTTTCTTCTCATGGGCTGCACACAGCTGGCACCTGGCTGTTCACCTGTTCAATTGCTTTTGAATCACATTCATGAGCTTTTTATCAATGTCATTTTAGTATGTGCTTGTGAGTGAATTGCTTATTGACTGGTGTATGAGAACACTAAATGCAGTTTAGAGGTGCAGAGTCAGTCCTCACACACTTGCTCAGCCACACTCTGGGACATGACAGATTGGCAGCATGTGCAAAGTTATTTGAAAATACTGTTTTGGCTTCTATCTGAGCTACTGGACAATGATGAAAAGGGATGGGAAAGAAAAGAAATTTTTTGGAGGTGGCAGCCCAGAATCCTTCATCCCATAGGGCTTAGAAGAAAGCATGTTATCCCTAGGGAAATAGCACACTGGAATGGCAAGGTCACTGAGCTGAAGGCCAGCACTCACATGGTCCTAGCTGAGGAAGACAAAGATGCAGTTGAGGTAATGAAAGGAGGAATAAAATGGCTTTCATTTGCAAGAAGAGCCTTGCTTTGCAGCCTGGTTTTCTTTGCAACAGCAGGAATCAGTTACTGCAGAGCTTTGGGAAGGTATTCTGGTGAGTTGTTTTAGTGTAGCTCATATGATGAGTTTACCTCAGGAAGAAACAATTGCAGGAATGAATGGCATGTAGAAATAAGCTGTTCTGAGCCTGGCAACACTCATTACCCTGCTTGAATCTACATTTGAGAGCTCCAAAGTTCAGCAGTGAAAAGGCATCTGGTGACTACCAGGTGAGTGAGATCTAGTGAGTCATACTGATTTGTTTTTACTCAAGAGATGTTTCCTGGAAAAAGATGCCTATGCCAACCTGATTGTCCTAAACAGGATGAAGTTTCTCATGTTTCTCTGTCCTTCCCCTTCTCCTGTGGTGGTACTCACTTTCTTAGTATTTGTATAAGGCTTTTGCCCATTTTAAATTTCTGCTTCTTGAAGCAAATGTGGTTTTGCTATCATACATGGGGGATTTTTAATTCCTGTGCAGAAAACAGGTCAAAATTTTACTTTAGGTGCTTTGTCCTTTATTCACATACAAGGAGAAGAGTGCAAACACAGTCAGGTTTACTCATATCCCAACAACAGACTGAAACTATAGTCTGATGATGAATTTAGAAATCATTTAGTCAAACTTTTTCCTGATGGATTTTCCTGTGATTTGTTATGCTCAGGAGCTGGGGGAAGAGAAAACAGAAAAGCTTTAGCATATAGACTAAACTGAATTTGTGGATGCTTAAAAATGGGCAAAAAGTTCTCTGTCAGCCTTTTTGTGGGAAGTTAAAGAAGCCCCAGGCATGTTGAGCAAGCTGTTGAGATTACGTAGTAATGAATAATACATGTGTACCAGTGGGGAGATCACACTGCTGATTATTGAAGTGAATATTTTTGTGGCCAAACTACTTGTGAAATATGCAGAGGATTTATTATTAGCAGAAGTGATGAAGAGAAGACTGGACAAAGCTATTGAATGATGGGAGCAGGAGTGTTAACCACACCAGTTGCATGATTGTTTGGAAGACTGGCCATGTGTGTTTGAAAGCAAAATTGTTATCATGAGCCACAGTGTAGAGATTCTTCAACATACCTGGCTTGGGGGATCTTACCTGGAAGGCAATGCAGAGTATCACAGCCATTTCATTGTCTTTCCCTTTTTTCTTGAGTAATTGATACTTTTTTGTCCCAAAGATGTGACAGTGGGTGAAGTGTGGTGCTCCTGATAAAGATTTTTCATGCTGGGGGCAGTAGGAGAGGCAGATTCCCACATTTTAGGAGTATCCAAGAAAGGCAGAATCAGTTCTTTACCCTGTGACTGTTTCTTCAGGGAGGCTGACACTTGCATTTCACTCAGAGACAAATTAGGATTGTGGCTTTCAGTGAAACAAAACTGCTTCCCTGCTGTTTGAAAGGGTTTTGCTCTCAGTCAGGGGTAGGATGTAAATATGCACCTGTCACCTCCACACATCCTCCTCTCTGGAGCCTCCCTGGATCTCTGGGGTCCATGGAGCAGCAGCTCCTCAGCCCAGGTGTCCTTCACACATCTAGTCAGTCTGAAATTAGATGATGAGAGGAAATACTCTAATGTGGATCTGTTTAAAGTTGCCTTCAAGTATTACATCAAACAACAGCACTGTGCTGGCTCTTCTATTTTTCACTTGTTTGGACTTTTTTAAAAAAATTAAATATGGACAATGAGATAGTCATCAAAACCAATTATTTTAAGATGTTGGGGGTATGATTTTATTGTGGTTTACTTGCTGTATCTCTTTTTGACTTACCTAACTCTTAGAGAAAAGGCAGAAAATGCATTTAAGGTTCCTTATTTAAGAATTTTACTGTATTGTATATTAATGACAGAAGCTGTGGGTGCAGTAGCTGGGCTGTCTGAATTTCACTTCTTCCCCACAGCAGAGCAAGCATCCCCCAAATCCAGCTGAAGGGGAGTAACATCAGCTTCTTTCACACGTGCATTTTGACTTGGGCCTTTGTTTTTATGTTAAGGTGCCCCTGTGTGTTATTTCACCCAGTGTTATTTCAGCTACTGTAGTGCCCAGGCATTGGATACAGGATGCAAAAGACAGTGGGGAGTTCAAGTTGTTGGACAGATTTGTGGCAGGGTCCTTCAGCTGCTCACAAATGTTCTTAATTGACCCTCTTGGCACTCTTTGTACCCTTCTGATACTGTGGGAACTGAAATCATTGCAGGAAGATCCTTGCTGTGTGTTTGACTGTACCAAACACCTGACGCATGGCTCCCAGCTCATCATTTGATCAGGTAGCAAGAGCTTTGGCTTCACTTCCAAAACTGTGTGGCTCTCACCTCTCAAATCAAGTTCCACATTCTCTGCTTTGCTTTAATTTTTTCAGCTTTTAAGCAAATTCTTCTTTTTTCCTCTTATGTGGCCTCTAACATATTTTGTGTCACTTTTAGCTCACTTTTAAGATCATGTAGATTCCTGATCAGAACTGTTTTGTTTAAATTCATATTAAAAGGGTGATTTTCCTTTCCTGAACCTCTGTTGACCAGACTGTAACTCCATGAAGATCCTGTACCAAACCTTATTTGCTTGCTCACACACTTTAGTTTGTGTGTCTTGGCCCTCAGCTTTTGTGTTTCAGTTCTGCTTTTTCCTCTAAGAGCTTCACAGGTTTTGAAGCTCATTTTTAAGTTTGCTTCATCCTTAAAGTGTTTGCATCAGACATTGTCACATTCCAGTGGCAGAAGACTTAATCTTGTAGATTTTTTTTTTTAGTTAAATGGGGATGTTACTACTGGGAATTCATTCTAAAACTGCATTGTGATTTTTCTCAAACTCTTTACAAGTATTACTCAAAATTCTTTCTAAAATTGCATCCTGAAGATGTGACAGGGATCAAGAGCTGGAAGTTCAGTTCTTGACAAAGATGTGGCACTTTGGCACTCGTTTTCTCTGTTCGTCACTGCATATTATTCATAGCAGAATAAATGCCACATTGGTTTGCCCTGGTTCTGACCATCTCTGGCTTCTTCAAGTTCCCTTCCTCTTCTGTAAAAGCAATGCACAAATGAGCACAGTTTATAAATAGAATGAAGTGAAGATAATTGGTGGGACTAGGGGAAGAGTTTTCAGCATTCTCACAGTGACAACTAGATTTAAGTTCAAGAAAAAATAATTTTAACAAGAATCTTTGCAATTTCTTCCCATTGCTGCCTGTACCAGGAAATGTCTTCCTACTTCAGAGCTGTCATGTGCTCATCTGTTGTCTTGCTTTTTAGTGAATTAATGGAATTTACCCTGTAGTTTCATTGAGCAGATATATTGCTTTTCTGTTTTATTTAAGTTATGTGAAAGATTTGAGGAAGGAAAAAGCTGTGCAGCCTTTTTGGGAGCAGAGATTGTTAGAAGCACAAGTACTCCTAGAATTATGTCTTAATAACAGTTTATTTAAAAGAACATGTCAATTGTTATGGAACCAATTGACAATACACGACTAGGTATTGATGCTTGCACATTATTTAGAGTAGCAAGTTTGTGGTTTGTTTCTTTTTGGGTTTTTTTGGTTTGGTTTGGGTTTTTTGTTGTTGTTTTTTTGGGGTCTTCTAACAGGATAGTCATAAGTAGAAGATAGTTTTCAGAAATATGAAATATACCATAGAGACATGGAGACACCACAATTAACTTGATGTGTAGAACAGGTTTGAATGTGGCTGGCCAAAAAGGATGGGTTTAAATCAGCCTAGTGATAAGATATAGGCATCAACATGGGACAGAGAGTATTTTTGGGAACAACAATAATAGATCCTGAGGATCTGTTTGGTTAATCCCCTCTGTGGTTTTACTGATTGCTTTGTCCTCCTGACCTTCAATATTACATTGTTTACAGCAGCCTTTTGTATGGGGCTGGAAGAAGTTTCTTCTCTTGGTATTTATAAAATGTTCATATAATTTCAGCCTCCACTGAGCTGCAGACACTTTGGTGACCCCATGGTGGTCTCCCATTCAGAGAGAGGTGCTGCCAGCAGTGGGTCAGCTCAGATGTCCCTTGTCCATCAGGGGGCTCTTCAGTCTCCTCAGAAGTTCCTGCACATTTATCTCCATCCTTCCAATCACCCATCCCTGACCCTCTAGAGGAGCTGTTGGATGATCTGTTCTTCAGCTGCTGGCACTGATTGCTGAGTTTAAGCCCAGCCTGTGTGAGGCCAGCTGCACCCTCTGAGTGTGACTGTTTCACCTCCCAGGACACACAGTTTGTGCCAGGCACCGAGTAATAAACATCAAGTGCCTCAGTGCCAAGATTGGAGCAGAAAAATTGATACAGCTGAGAGAGAACCAGACCATTTGAAATGACAAGACGTGCCCTATGCTGTAAAAAAATACCTGAGGAAATAAATCCAAAGCTTATCCTTACAAAAGATTGACTCCCACCTCATTAGAAAGTCTGATTCACTGGGTACTGCCATGCAGCAGCCAGTGGCTACTACAGGAACATGAAGCAAATTCAACTCCTTTTCACCCAAAACTCTGTGTTCTTTTGTTCTGTTTTTGCTGTCTAGCCCAGTTTTTCTCACTCTGTGTAATCATTCAGACTAAATCTTCTGAGAAAAATTTCTTCATCCCTACAATAAGTCCTGGATGACAGGAGTCAGTTTTGGAGTTTGCATAACAGAGAAAGGGTTATATAGATAATAAAATCACAGAAAATCTCAAGTTGGAAGGGATCCATAGGGATCATGGAGTCCAAGTCCTGCTCCTTTCAGAGCTACCTAAAACTAAACCATATGACTTGACTTAAAGCCTCATCTAGACACTCCCTGAACTCTTCCAGGCTTGTGACCACTTCCAGATACAGCTCCAGTCCTCAGCTGTAAGGTAAAGAGGGGAAGAAAGTGACCTCAGAGCCCCAGCAGCAGAGTGTGGTGGCTCCAAGAGGGGATGCAGAGACATTGAATATGCAATATCAGGACAGTGGGTTCTGGAGGCAGGAATTTTCACAGAGCAATATTTTCCAAACAGTGGCCATCTGACAGCTGAGTTATGAGAAAGCAGCTGGGTTTTGTCAGGTAACATGCTCCAGGTCTACTGGAAGATGTTCTTTTGTATGGAGTGAACTTTCCTTGGCTGTTGGCAGATTGCACTAATTTGCAGTTACCCTGGAAAGGAGGAAAACCTGTCTCTTCTTGCTGTGTAGCAAGTTCTCAGCATCCTGTGGATGTGGAAGAAGTCAACTTTGGAACTTGTTCAGAGTTGCCTGCTCTCCCTCCCTGGTTATCCAGGGGCTGACTGGGATGCTTGTAAGGTCATAGCTGCAGTCTTGTGAAAGCTTGCTACAGGTTGTGGTTAGAGAAATCAATTTTCTCTAGCAATAGGAAACAAAGTGAAATACCTCTTGCAAAAGCCCTCTGTGATCTGTAATCATCCTGCTTGTCTGTGTCTGGGTTTTGCTATGCTGGAAGTAGGAGGCAGCACTTGAGTTTTTAATTTTGTTCTATCAGGAGAGTGCAGTCTGAACTGACGTGTCCGAAATAAAAAATTATGATGAACTTGCAGCCACTGGGCAGACCCTGAGCAGAAGCAATTGTTAGCATTTCCAGATTATTTTATATTTAGAATCTGAATAAACTAAATCCAGGATGAAGGATTACAGCAAACCTTTCAGATGGAACACTACAACAGGCCCTTTTTGAAGAGATAAAGAAACTGTATTTCTGATAAGGGTTGCATGCAGAATCCTAGAATCTTCATTCCATTGCAAATGAAAACTCAGTTTATAAGGAAAAAAGCCAATGTAAAGAGTACTCCCATATGTCAGAAAACTGAGAGAGCAAAACATTTTCATAACCATTCATAGTCATAATGTGTTCAAAGAACTCTATGTACATTTGTAAATTGTCTTGAAGCTGGAGAAAATTAATCTGTGCAGCTCCTGACCGTGTCTGACGCATTGGACAGACGTCAGGGTTTTCCACTGACTTCATCTCTCCCTGTCTGAACCCTTGATGTTTTCATTTCCTTTAAAGTAAACTGTATGTCTGAATTTCCCAACTTTCTAATACTTGGAGTTTATTTGGTGGATCACTGCAGAGTTTAAAATTACAGAAATTTCCAAAATGTGCCTTCAGGCTTCACTTTGTCTTAGCTTTTATTTGCAGGCTTGTGGCACATTATGGTTCATCCTGATGGTACTATAAAGTTGGACTTTGAGCAAACACTAAGCTTTTATTTGTAAACATCTCATTTTAACAGCAACAGTCAGAGTGAAACAATTTGAGTACCACTTGAACTTTTGCTGGAACATTATGAAAAATGGATGAGACTAGAGAAAATAATGGGTATTGACAATTACCTCTTTGTCAGATTTTCCCCAGAAAATCTCCTTACTTTGCATGCCTTGCAAGGGAAGAATTTTTTTTTTTCCTTGTCCTTAGTCCATATCATTTAATCTTGGTTTGTTGTGTACCGGCTCATAGAATTTCAGTTATAGTTCAATAGCTTTTGTCTAGAGCTCATTATCTGTAATTGAATGTATGCACCAAGCTGAATATGTTTATTTGTAACTTGATAATTAAGCTGCTGCAGATGCTTATTCTGGGAGGAGAGGAGACAGGCAGCCTCTTATCCCACAAAAGCTGTTCTGGCTTGGGATGGGAGAACCAGGATGTGTTTGAAGGTAATCAAAATTCACCTCCCAGCAAGTACAACCCCTGTTCATATCTCCCAGGGGGTTATGTGTTTTGCTTATTAATTTTCTTGTCTCCAAAGTAAGTGAACACTGAAGACGTGGGGCTTCATTGTTCTTTTTGTAGATTGTGCTGGCCCAGATGTTACTGAAGACCAATGTCCTAAGGTTGTTTAAGACTGATAGTGCCCAGTTCTGGTCTGCAGCTTCCTCACGAGGGGAGGAGGAGGGGCAGGCCCTGATCTCTGTGGTCATCAGTGCCAGGACCCAAGGGAATGGCTGGAGCTGTGTCAGGGGAGGCTTAGGCTGAGTGTTAGAAAAATGTTCTTCACCCAGAGAGGGCTTGGGCACTGGAACAGTTCCCAGGGCCGTGCTCACAGCCCCAAGCCTGACAGAGCTCAAGAAGTGTTTGGACAATGACATGGTGGGAATGTTGGGGTGTCCTGTGCAGGACCAGGAGCTGGACTTGATGATCCTTGTGGATCTCTTCCAACTCTGGATATTCTCTGGTTTTGTGTTTCTGTGAATTTTTACCACTGTAGCTCCTGATTTTAATCTACCCTGCAGGTTAAGGAGTGCTGATTTCACAAGTTCTTAGGCAAAAAAGGGTCAGATATGTGGGGTCACCTTGCCATTGTGCTGATACTGAACTATGTGAAGCTTCTATTTTAAAAAAAGAGAGAGGAAGAAATTTTAGTGGGAATGTATTGCTTTTTGGTAGTTCATGGTGATGAAAATGAGAGCACATTGACGTCTGGTAGCCATGGTTGCTAACATTTCAGGAAGCACAAAAGCAGGGATGAAAGTAAAACTTTTTTTTTTTTTTTCCCCCAGTTCCTCTGAGGTTTTTGAATAAATCAGACATATAGTGCCACCTTAATTTTTACTAAATATATCTTAGTTTGCTAATGCTTTCTGGGAGCAGACCTGAGATGGCATTGTAGAACATAACTGCTTTGTTTTTGCTCTAGTTACCCTTATGCATTTTTTAAAGTTGAGCATGTTGGGTTGAGTTTTTATTTTCTGTCAAGTGTAAGAGCTGCTGCTACATTAAGACCCATTAATCATGTTTTTTAAAAATAAATGCAGATCCTGAGAGGAAAATCACTACATTCAGTGATTGACTTTCTGGGTAACAAAATAGAGAAAATTGCTTTGCATGCTGCAAGGTCCTGATCACTGGCCATGTTCTTGTGAGATAATAAAAGGCACATTTAATGCCTGTGCCTAAGTTGTCCTTTTGAGGCCAGTAGGAGCATAGGTCCTATGAACCTGAAGACAAAAAAGCTGTGTCTCCTCAGAGCAGTGTGGTGCATGAGAGATGAGCCCTTCTGCTGCTGGATTTAAAGGCATCCTTACACACAGTGTGCAGAATAATCTGAACACACAGAGAAAAATCCAAGGAAGAGATTTCTAGTGGTTTATAGTAAATACTATAAACCAATACTATATTAAATACTCGGTTTACCAAGTATTCAGTCTTAGGAGTATCCTTGCAAATAGTAAAACACAGCAGACATGAGTATTTTAAGATGGGATTGAGATCACTGAGATCTGACTGCCAGGTTTGCCAGGCTGTGCTGGAATTGTTGATCTGGGAGCCTGCAGCTGTTTATTTTAAGCTAAAATGGGCCCTGATACATTGACATAGAAGGTGCTGAACACTGCTGAACATGCACCTGTGTGCAGAACTTCTCAAAGAAAGTTCTGGTTTCAGGCTGGGCTCCTACCAGACTTCTCATTAGCCAGGTAAAAACTGGTTTTGGATCTGGACTCTCATTGTCCATGAGTTTATTTCACAGGAATTAAAAAATGCAATATGTCAGAAAGGAGCAGCAATTGTGACAATGAGCAATGGATGTAGAGCACCTCTCAGAAACTGGAAGGATTTTTTTTACCAGATGGGGTGTCCATGTATAAACATGCCCATGGACAAAGTTGCACCACATTTTTTACCCTAAGGCAGGGTTTATTACCTAGCTTTGGTTTATTTCCTGCTTGGCTCTGGGCAGCTGGAGGTGCTGGGTGCACTCAGAGCTGTGAGAGGTTTTATGCACACCTTTGTCCCCTCCTGGGTGCTGTAGCTCTCTGTGATGATGGCCTTGGGCCTCCAGGTTTTGATGACACGACTGTTTTCTGCCTATTTTCTTTAATAACTGTTGTTTGGGGTTGTTATCTTTGTGTTTTGAGCTCAGGGATGATTGTTTTGAATGTTGCAAGCTTCTCTTGGTGTTTATTTTAGTTTGTGAGAAAAAATGTAGCTAAAAGTCATTTTGAGTTAGAGCATCTTTATGGATAAAAAATGCAAAGGACAATTGTGTATGAGACTGCAGATGGATTTGGGGCTTAATTTCTTCATTAGAGACTCAAACAATAGGCATTAATGTTAAATTGTTGCATTTGTAATCCCTTAGAATTAGTGTTTTGAAATAAAGTGGAATATAAGGAAGACATAAATAGCTGCGTCTAAATTCACTTTCTCTCCTCAAAGCTATGTCACTTGAGTCTCTGCCTGGCACTGTGTTTGAAAGACCATTAAAATCATCCACTTGATATGCTACTGTGAAAACCTTTCTAATTCTGAAAGGCTGTGTTAATGCAGAGATGTGAGTTTAATATATAAAATGATTAAAACTTCTGAATTTGTGGAATCTTTGAGTACAGCAGAGTTTTACCAGGAGTGACCATTGCACCATGCTGCTATAAATTATTCAAGTACCTAGAGGATGTTTTCTCCACAGGGATTTACCACCCTCAGTTCATCCTGTAAAGTCATTGCTTCCTTTCCATAGAATAATTTCAGTTCCAAAGATGACAATTTCTGGAGGCCATCTCACCTCCCCTCTGTCTTTACAAGTTCACCAGTCTTAACATATATTTGTGTATAACAAGAGTATTGTGCCATTTTTAATAATATGGAGAAGAAATCTCTTGTTTTCTCACATCTGCATTTCCTCAATGCTAATCTTTCATAGAACTTCTCAATGAAATATTTTTCAACAAGTGGCTTGTATCTTGTGTCTTTCTTCTGTGGCTTTTATGTTGCCCCTATTCTAAAATAGTTTTGAATGTTACATCTCTCTTCATTTCAGCTTAACCTAAAAGTCTGTGCTGTTGCTGTTTACCATTCTTTTGTGTTTGGAAGTGGGCAAAAGTTAGGATTTATTTGTGCGTGGGAGGGAGGTAGGAGTT
Organism: Molothrus ater; assembly: GCF_012460135.2. Taxonomy (NCBI): domain Eukaryota; kingdom Metazoa; phylum Chordata; class Aves; order Passeriformes; family Icteridae; genus Molothrus; species Molothrus ater. The sequence goes on along the minus strand of NC_050478.2, from coordinate 148,755,908 downwards.
AGCCTGTGGTGGATTTATTTTGCCTGTTTGAATGCAGTGAAAATAATTCACTGAGGGATTGCTGAAAAGATTTAAAAATAATTAAACCCTTGGAATATTTTCTTTCTTTTCACAAGGAAGCTGTCTTAGAGGCAGAGATAGAATGACACAATTTTTAAAAGCATCCCACCCAGTAAGCTCAGAGTCAAGAGTGGAAATGTGTGTGGAGATCTTTATTGTCTCTCTAAATGCATTTATACCCGTGTGTGTGTGTGTGTGTGTGTGTGTGTCTGAAGTTGTAGAACTCCTGTGTCCAGTTCCCAGTCAGATTCTTTATGTCACACACCATGAGTTCAGTGCCAACATGCACAGCAAATTATGTATGGTGAACTCTGATGTGGTAATGCATCAGTGAAGTAATCATATTTAACATAATTATTACCTTAGATTAAAAAAATTCCAAGGCTATTCCTGAGCAGTGTTTTCTGTGCACTATGTTTTCTCTTACTGTTAACTTGGTAAGTCACTGCAGCAAAAGGATGGTGAGGCTGCTTTTGGGGTGGAATTTAGGGTTAGGAAGGCTTATTCTGTGCTCCTTTCCATTTGAGGGGGGAGGAGAATGTGCCAAGGCTGCAGCCTTTCAGCCTGGCACCTCTGACCGATGCCCACAGCACACAAAGAAATCAGCTGAGACGACTTCAAAGGAGATTCATTGTGTCCATGAGGCTGCAAACTCAAATTATCAGACAAAATGCTTGACCAGTTGGCTTCATAGGCATCTCATAGCCAAATATTTGTACAAAACCTGGTAGGGGGGGTGTTACTTTTATTTTCCCTTCTGCCCAAACAAATGCTGTAGTTTTGTATTGTTTTTTACTAACAGGGCTAAAATCTGTTGCCCAAAATTGCCCTGCTCTCTGTAGTGTTGTAAGCAATTGAAATAGGTTTTCTTTCCACATCTCTCTTTTGCTTAAGGTAGACTGTTGCAAACAGGAACTCTGGTAGCAGTGGAGCCCATTTTTTGGTTTATTGCTGAATAATAATGAGAGTTGGACCTATTTGATGATTCTTGGATGGGCATTTTTTTCTTGAATACTTGACCTGTGATTTCCACAGTGACTGTTGGTGATAAAACAGCACCACCAAAAAAAAACCCCAATGCAACAACTACAAACTTGACCCCATGGGAGCCATTTTGCTCATAAATTATGCAAAGGGCATTTTATGATTCTTTGTGTGGATATGGGGAGAGAGCAGAATGAGGTGCCCTTTTTCATCTGAATTAATGGGTGCTGCAGACTGGGATGAGACTGAAAAGCATTTTCAAATGGGAGGGAAGAGCAACTTCCAAATCCTCTAAGCAAAGTTGGGGTTCCTTCTGAATTCCTGGCAAACTACAAGTGGCTAAGTTTGGATGGCTCTGATAGCTTTGTACATACCAGAGTTCAGAGTACATTTTCCAGTCCTTTTGGAGCAACTGTCTGGGTTTCTCTTCTTGCTTGAAATGCAAATGTTAAGATGAATTTGTTGCCAACTGACAGAAAGCAAGAAAAATTATTTTAGAAGAAAGAAATCAAGCAAGCAAGCAAGCATAGCCATTCATTATTTAAATGACAGTGTTTCATGGCAATTTTGTCTTGAAATAACCTTCTGGGTTTGCAAATTGTGCAGCACTATTTTTCAGTAGCCAAAACTCTTTGTCACACACTCAAAACCCCTTTGTGATACATGCATTGCTATCTCAGTAATGGAAAGGTAGGAGCAGATAATTGGCAAAAAGTATTAACCATCATTCTGTTCCAGTGAGGGCACCGAATCAGGATTTTGCTTTGGTAAATGCATGTTAGTGTCCAAGCAATTTGGCAAGCCTTTAGATTTGATTTGAGAAAATAAGTGGAAGAGGATGTTTTTATGTGCCCCTAAGAGTTGTCTCTCCCATCCAGAAATCCAGTTGCCCTTCCATCCAGAAATGTGGAATTGAGAGGTTTGTCCCCACCAGTGCAAAGTTTGCTTCTTGACACTGGCTCCTTCATCAGGATGACTGCATAAGATGGATGTTCTCAGTGAGGGTCAGTCCCTGAGCTGGAGTCATGGGATGTGCCAATTTTTGAGGCTGCCAAGGTGTTTCAGGAGATAAGTAATGGCCATGTTATACATTCAGTATTTTTTTTCTTTGCCATCTGCCTGAAAGAACTATCTTTGAGGAGATTCAAATCGGGGAAGAATTTGCAGCAATTGTTTCTAGATGCCTTATTCTGTGCAGAATCAGTTGCTTTAAAGCCATGGTCTTTTATAACTACTTCGTTAGAGATATTTGGCTTTTTTATCCCCTTCTTTCTATTAAGCCACCAATAATGAATGGGCATCCCTAACACAAAAAGAGAAGATCCAAGTTAGGTCAAATTTTCCATTAGGATATGATCAAAGAGCCAGTGATACATGTAAAAGCTGTTGTTTCTCCCTGAGCTACTCGTACTAGAAGAGAGTTAATATCTGAAAACTGTGACAAACCTCCATGCAGCCACCTCAATGCTGCTTTGCTCAGGTCTTGGGGCAGAATGTCTGAATTTGAAAGCCACTTTTAGATAACAAAATAATTGCCTTGGGACTCCAGCCACCTCCTCGTTTCAGAAGGATTTCTCCTGCTGTACCCAGAGGGAGCTGCTGCTTTGTTCCTATCTGGCTGTTTTGTGATCTGGCTGATATTTTGCTGCTGATATTTGGTGTTTTGGCTCCCAGCGAGGTGCCATGTGTGTTATTAGAGCACTGTCCCTGACAGTAATCACTGTGTCTGCTCTGATAGGGATGAGCCCCACAAAAGCTCTCATAAAAAGCTCCCATAAACACTGGGTGAGAATAAAGGGCTCCCAGCAAGAGCTTGTTGAAAAGGTGTGTTGTGTTTTTTATGTGCTGTTCTTCAGACTCTCAGTTCAACAGTTGTTTACTGGAATTAGTTTTATTTTATATCTGATACTAAGGAAAAAAAAATGCCACTGGTTATTATTTCTTGAAGTAGGCTTTTATTTTGATAATTGAAGTTTGGAGGGGAGGACAAAGCTATGATACACCTGTGTTAAGAGCCCTCAGTTATCTACAACGACTGTAATGATGGTGTGCATTGCCAGAGACCTTACTCATCTGTGTTCCCTATCAAATCAACCTTGTTGTAATGGGTTGTCATAGACATTTAGTAGAAGAACTTTGAGTTGAGGAGCAGGAATTGAAGCTGTTGCTCTCTTGTCCCTCCCTGGACTCCGGGCGTGGGATCTGCCCCTTGGTGCGCAGCTCTGGAGGAGCACTGCAGTGTTTATCCATGAAAGTGATAATATTTGGTGTTTGTACTGCACATTCATGTCTGGAGCAGAGCAATGCTTTATATAGGATTCAAGAAGTATTATAATAATAAAGTTAACTCCCATGCCTGTTCTGTTTTGGGAGAGTGGTGTTCAGAAGTACAAATAAAGCAGTGAGCACACAGAAGGAAGGGGCTGTCAGGCAGAGCCCACACTGGCACAGTTTGTACCCAGCCCCTGAAATCATGGGTGTGTCATTCTTGGGGCCTCTAGGTATGGTCATCATTCAAAAAATCAAATAATCTTCTTCAGTCACTATCTCTGTCTTATTAAATCAGTGTTTCATGACTCTACACAACAAAAGCCTGTTATTGTCTGCAGACAAGTAGGCTGTGTTTTAGACCTAAAAAGGGAAATTAAATTCATGAATTAGTGATGATATCCAATTTTATGTCATCTTTTACTTTTTTTGTCTGATGCTGAGATTAGCATCTTGCACAGATGCATCTGAAAACACCTGGTGTTGCAACTCAACTAAGTGCACACTTAATGTTCCACAACAACATGTAATGAAGGCAGGCAATGAAAAAAAAATTAGTCTGTTATTGGTAAAGATTGTACAGGAAAAAAAATACATTTCCTTCATGCAGAAAGGATGATGAAGACTTTCTTAATAAGATTTTGTTTTTAAATATTCCTTTTTAGACCTCTTAATAAAACGAATGCACAGGGCTAAGATGGCTAAGATCACTGTTGAATGAGATTATGTTCTCATCCATTTAATAATGATGCAGCTGTAGTTTTTTTTCCTACCTTCTCTTTAAATATTTGGTACTGGGCAAATTTTGCCTGGGTTTAAATGGGTTTATTATAATTTTTTAAATAAGCTTTCAATTTGTGTAATTTGAAAGGAGCTTCATCTCACAAAAGTCTAAACATCATTTTTTCTAGTCATCTTGTGACTTCAGTGTCTATGTACTGCAGAGGCCACATGGACAGGAGCCTTTTTAGGATAGCATTTTGAAAATTGAATTTAAAGAGAGCATTTTGGTTTAATTTGCTGGATCAATTTGTTTAAATGGGCAATAATCTTGTATTTTTCCTGGTGAGACCTTAATCAGAGAGTACATTTGGGCATCATTTTTGATGCTGCAGAATATAGCACTTGTGCTAATAAATGCTGGTAAACTGATAGGTTTATGTATTTTTACTCAGAGTGACTGATTTTTGGCTTATGTACTATTTGTGATTGATTACAGGTTGCCTATTCATTTCCATTCTGGCTGGGCTATGGAAAGAGAAATTACTCTTTCTCTTTGCTTCCTTACTCCCCTCTGTTCTCAGCCGCCTCCCCAAGAGATCAGCTCCAATCTCAGCACTGTGTGACAGTTAGCAGTTGTGACAGGCTGGCCTATTTTTGGAAGTCTGTCCCCACTCTTTCCCTGCTGGAAGAGAAAAGCAAGTTATCTTTAAAAATTGATCCATTTGGAAGAGGAGCAGAGAGCTTTAGGCAGCGCTCAGTGCTCGGGCTGCAGCTCTGCCAGGGATGTGCTCAGCTCGTGTCATGGGCTGGGAGAGCTTTGAACTTGGCCTGGCATGGATCACCTGCCCTGGAGCTCTGCAAAAGCCCTTCTGCTCTGCATGGAAGAGGCAGCAGACTGAAGTACAGCATGGAGCTGCATGGATGTTGTCCAGTCATGTCTTATATTTCACACATTCCTGAGCTGCTTCTGCAAACCCAGAAATACTACTGCTTGTCTCCAAGGAGCAGAAACAGAAGTTCAGAATTTGGCAGTTAGGGTGGAAAGACTTCTTCTTTTTTTTAATCTTTTGTTTTGACCCTGCTTTAGGCTTGCAGACTCTACAACTAGTAGAGTACATGTGTTAGATTGTACTTGCTGTTGGATAACATCCACAGCACTGCTCCATGGGAGGAGTAACTGCTGTGTGCTCGGTCATTACACCTCTTAGTTTGATGTGGTCTCCTTATAATCAAACTGCTACATCTCAGTGCATTGCAAACTCATCCCAAATCAGGCAGACAGTCCTGGAATTTTCTTGGGATAGTCAATTAAAAAATATCAAGCAAATATTTTCTGGTAGGGAAAGGTATGGTAGCAGAATTACATTGTCAATGGATGGTTTATATTGTGTCAAGAAAGCAAGAACTTAAAGTACATAAAACTATGACCAAAATAGCTTTTATATTCTCATTCTATGTTGTCTGTGTCCCTAAAGATGAGTAGCATACTGGGCAGCTGATGTTAGGGCTGATCTCCTAAAGCACTTTTATTTTGTTTTCTCATAGGTGGTTATTATTGGAACTTTAAAAATAGACTCTGCTGTCTGATCTATTCATTTAATCATGTTCTTGATGCTTGACTTTTTTTCCCTTGTATATGATGTGAATACCTCTGTGCCCACACTTGGTGCTGCTGTCATGGCTATACAATATAAGAGCACCTTTCCCTGGAAAGTCAGTGCTGAGTCACTTTCAGAAGGTGCTCCTGCTCCCCACATCTGCTTGGTATGCAAGGAATTAAATACTCAAAATACCATTTACGTAGGGGCCACAAAATCAGTGGGGAGCACTTGGCCCTTCATTTTTTATCTTGTATTTTCAAGGTCTGTGGAAGTTGTGTTATTTAAGGCTTCCGAACCACAAGGCACAGATTTAAAGTGTTAGGGAGCTCATGAGGCAGAAGCCATCAAAATCTATAAAATAAAGCACCTCTGGAGGCAGGACTGTGATACCTAATCACAGTGCTCTGTTTACACGGATGCCATCCAGCTCTTGGGCCCCCAAAATGCTGGTGCAGGCCCAGAGGGGACCACAAAGTTCATGAGAGGGTTGGAGCACCTCTGCTATGGAGACAGGCTGAGAGAGTTGGGTCTGTTCAGTCTGAGGAAGAGAAGGCTCCTGGGAGACCTTGGAGCCCCCTTCCAGTCCCTAAAATGGCTCCAAGAGAGCTGGAGAGGGACTTTGCACAAGGGCATGGAGTGATAGGGCAAGGGGGAATGGCTTTAAACTGAAAGAGAGTACTAATCAATATCCAATATTCAGTCAAGAGATGATTGAATGTTAGGAAGAAATTCTTTGCTGTGAGAGTAGTGAGGCACTAACACAAATTTCCCAGGCAAGCTGTGGCTGTCCCATCCTCTGAAGTGTTCAGGATGGGGCTTTGGCCAACCTGGTCTAGTGGAAAGTGTCCCTGCCCATGGTAGGAGGTTGGAACTTGATGATCTTGAAGGTCCCTTCCAACCCAAACCATTCTGTGTTTGTGTGGTTCCCTGAATGAAAGGCTTTCCCTTTGTTCTCTTTAAAGGGTCATGTTAACATTCTGTAGCTCTTTTTGTCCTCTACACCTACTGAAGCTCAAAAGTTACATCAGCCTGTCTGGGTGGAATGGGTTAAATTGAAAGTGAGGCAGTGCATTAACTTACAGCTACAGCAAAGCATGTATTAGTTCCTCCCAAAGAAATATATCCATATTTTACACTTTCTAATCCTTCAGGTTTAAGAGTTTCCTGAGGAATATAGCTCATCTGATTATATTCTTACCAAAAGGCTTTTCTTTTATTATTGTGTTACATAAAATTCCCACTTCTGTCTCATCTCTGCCTTCATTGCCAGAAAGAGAGGCCCCTGAGTGTGCAGGTAGACACCCCACATTTACTCTGTTACCTGTCAGCCAGTGGAACGCACGTGCACACTGCAGAAATTCAGACTGACACAACCAGCAAAAAAAGCTCCACATGTCTATGGGGTGTCAGTTCTGCTGTGAACCCTGCCTGAGCTGAGGTGTGAACTACACACAGGAATTCTGTGGATATTGGGGAAGTTTTATCAGAACAGATGTTTCCATGCCCATGGCAGTAACCTTGGGTCTAGTTGATCTTTAAGGCCCCTTCCAACCCAAACCTTTCGATGTTTGTGTAGAACAGAAAAGTTTCATTGTGGAAGACAAAGAAACGGAGAGGAGAAGCAGTTTTCAAGATCATTTCTGGTACATGGATGGATGGATGGATGGATGGATGGATGGATGGATGGATGGATGGATGGATGGATGGATGGATGGATGGATTGCCTGTTTTTTTCAAGGTAGATCAGTAAAGGGCAGCTTTCTTTGGGTTTAAATTCCTTTTGCATGGTTTGATTCATGGAGGAAAAATGTTTCCCTTATTCTACCCCTCATGTCATTTCTAGAAAATTAAGCATAATTAGCCCTGTAAATTGATGATCACTTTTTTTGTATCCATCACTGATAGGATGCAGCATTTTAAAATACTTATTTAAAGTACATGTGAACTAGCAAAATAATGAATGAGCTGTGCTTCTGGACTCTGTCTTTTCATATGCTAAGCAGTAATAGTTAATCAACATTGGTATGTGGTGCAACATCAGATCATCAGACCAAAAACATCCATCTGCCTCTCTTGAAGTGAATCATCATTGGAGCATCCTTGCTCAGTGTCTTCTGTAGAAGAAAAATGAAACAAGCATCTTTTAGCCTACAGAGTGTTTGCTTGCCTACTGTAAATGAATATTTAAGAGGAGAGGGAAAAGAAGAGAAGTAATACAGGTTTGTATTTGTATAAGGCTGGAGATTATTTGTCATAATCTGTAACATTTTCTCTGCATCCTTTCTATCGGACACAGATGTGCTTCTCCACACATTGGCTTGCATGGACATGTGGGGAAATCTCTGTTCCTAGAAGCTTTACAATGCTCTGAATTTATATCTTTAGTGAGAGACTCCAGTCATCTATTCTTTTCAGTGTTTTTTTGGTTGTTTTTTTTTTTTTTTTTGTTTGGTTTGGTGTTTCTGTTTTTATTATTTTTTTAATATGAATTAATCTAATATCATTGCATGTATTTCAGTTGATAACTGCATGTGCACAGTGACTAGAAAATAATTCATTCCTTTTTGGCTGTAACTGTACATTTTATCTCTTTATCTTCCTTTCTCCAAATGTTTCCAGACAGACTGGTCCGAATTTCTTAAATCAGTTGTGTGGCTATAAAGTATCATGACGAATTTCAAGGCAGTCTATATTTGGACACACAGAACAAGTCCTGGGAAGTTGCTCTGATCTATTCCATGTCTAAACTATTGTCCTTTACTTAAAAAAATCATTCTTCCTGCTGGAGTTGAGGGCTTTTCCTTCATCGCTCCAGTTGCTTTGAGAATGAGTGCTACTGGTACCTTCTTTTTTCTTCTGTGATCACAGTACTTTTTAAATTTTGTCAATAATTATTTAAGATAGATGATTAAAATAGTTTTGGCTCTGTATCAGAAAATGGCTAATTAACCCTATCAGCTGCAAGAAGTTGCAACAACTGTTGCATGTTGACTGTCTAATAGCTGTAACAAAAATGCAGCCGAATTTTGGCCTTTTTCTTCATTGGAGGATCATCCTGCTTTGTCTAGTCTGAATTGAGTGCCCAACAGCATTGATTGGCAGCCTGAATGGAGGTTCCAAAGACTGTCCTGGGTTGTTACTGCTGTAGAAGTGATTAAATTGTACATAAGACATTTATTAAAAGTCAATAGAAGCTTACCCATGTAATGATTATGCAGAGCAGTGTTTTGTGTGTAGTTATGATGCTGAAAAGATGTTTTGTATTTATTGTATATCAATAAACCCCACCTGAAGCACAGCATCCATCTCAAGGGCCTCCATCACGGAAAGGACATTGAGCTGTTGTAGCAGGTCCAGAGGAGGCCACGAGGATGCTCAGAGGGCTGGAGCAGCTCTGCTGTGAGACAGACTCAGAGAGTTGGGGCTCAGCCTGGAGGAGGCTCTGAGGACACCTTGGGACCCCTTCCAGTACCTAAAGGAGCAGCAAGAGAGCTGGAGAGGGACTTGGACAAGGGCATGGAGTGATAGGACAGAGGGAATGGCTTCAAAGTGACAGAGGGCAGGATATTAGGGAGAAAATCTTCCCTGTGAGGATGGGGAGGCTCTGGCACAGGCTGCCCAGGGAAGCTGTGGATGCTCATCCCTGAGAGTGTTCAAGGCCAGGTTGGACTGAGCTTGGAGCAACCTTGGCTAGTGGAAGGTATCCCTGCCCATGGTAGGAGGTTGGAACTGGATGGTCTTGAAGGTCCCTTCCAACCCAAACCATTTTATGGTTCAATGAAATTATGCATATGCTGGGTTGGCCACAGAGGACCACGGTCAGCTTGATTAAATAACTGAGAAAAAGTGATTTGAGGAGTCTCCTGACCAACTCACACAACCTCCTAGAGGAAGTTTTGGAAATGTTGGAGAGGAAAGAGGCAAAGCACTTCTGTAAGGATGGAGGTTGGAGTTGATCATTTTGAGATCCATGGAAATAGATGTGCAATGTGCCTCTGCACTCAGCTGAGGATGTGTGACTGTCACTTGGAGCAAGCGAGAAAGTCTCCCCAAGGCATCTGGCAGAAGTTGTCTGGCTCCTCCTCTCCCTCCCACCTCCCCTGGTCTCCAGCAGCGTCTCCTGTTGGAGTTCCTTCAGGGTATCTTGCCATAACAGCTGCAGGTCTGTCCTCTGTCATTTCCACTCCTTGGAGCCTGAGCCAGGGAGTTCATGGTGCATTTGAAAACGCAGAGGAAATCTCAGTTTTACCAGCCTGAGGCTGATTCTCCCATTGGCCAAAACTTGTTATTTCTGTCCTCATCCATGTTCATCTGGTTTAAGTGTTAAATACCACTCTTGTTCTCTTTTCATTTACTGTAATCTCATTTAGATATAAGGCATTGCCTGTGTATTTTTTTCCTAATTCTACTGTTTCAGTCACTTTCTAAGGGCTATTTATGCATATTATTTTGCGTAATTCTGCGTGTTATGGGTGTCATTGAAATTCCAAATCATTCCAAGAGCTTCCCTGTGGCCACCTTAGCTTTAGCACTTAGGTAATCAGGAGAGGAAAGAGTTTAGATGGATTTTTTTTTTCCATATGAACATCCATGATTGTCCTTATCTCTATAACTTTAGCGTCATCATACTTTGCTCTTGCAATTATCTGATTGCAAAAAAATGTTTCTCTTTATAGATTTGGTCAATACACTTCTTTCTCTTTGATTACCAGCATGCAAAGCAGATCAGTGTCAAGCAGCTTCCATAATATTTGTAATAATACAGAGTAAATCGATATTTAGTGTAATGGAACAAGAATATATCCATTAAGATTGTGAATTAGCTAGTGTCTCTAGTGTTGTTTAATGTTTCTGTATTCCAGCCCTTCAGAAGGCTGGGATGATATTGACTGACAAAAATTGTATAAAAGAGGTGGTTCATGTGATGTTTTCTTGCCTGGGAGTCCAGGTAAAGAGTCCTGTTTGTTGTTTGTGTTATGTTTTAACAGAGTAAACCAGGGTGCTTTATGCTACAATCTAAAGCCCACTGTGAAGGCAGTTAGTTCTTATTTATCTTGTACCTACAGGGAATGCTCCATATCATCCCCCTCCTTGATTAAAACACTTCTATATTTACATTTACACCAAACACATCAAAACAGGAGTGAAAGCACTGATTTCCAGCAGCCAAACATCTCAATGCTAATGTGCTTTGTTCTCCTGCCCTACAGACTAATAGTAATGAAAACTAAAATGACATTGTCACACTTGCATATTAATATGCAGTGAGCTGACTGTGTTTATGTCAGCTGGAGCTATCAAATAATAATAATGACAACAACAGCAATAATAATAATAATAAAACAACCTGATTTTTCCCAGTTTTACTTAGAAGGAAGTTATCTAGAAAGGAGCTTTATGCCACTCTTTAAAGCTTGCTCATGGCTCTGTTATCTATGTAGTTTTTTTGCTGAGTTGTGTGGCAAAGTGTTTTTTTCTGCTTTTATTCCTTGGGACCCTAGGAGGCAGTTCACCAAAAACAGGCAACTAATGCCTGTGCATCATCATCATGAGGCTTTAAAGCCTTCCTGAAAGGGCTGTGCTGGACTGTTAGAAACGCACTCTTCTGCTCCCTTTGATGCAGTTACCTGTACTGCATCCACTATGACATCTCACTTTATAAACACTGTTGGTGTTCTTGCCATGTTTCCCAGGAAAAATGGATGTAAAGAAATACAGGAGCTAGTTAAGGGAATAATTCATTACCATGATACATTTCTGTTTGGGATGTGAGGACATGGCCAGTGATTCCTCAGCCTTCAGATCCTGTTGTATCTGAGGAATGGATTTCTTATCCCCAAAGTGAGTATTTGGAGGTAATTTGGGTGTCTGCAGATCCCTTGGAGGCATTAAGAACTGTAGGGCTGTGTTAATTAACTGGTGTTGATGGCACCGGTGTGATCTTTGCTGTTGGTGATGCTCTGTGAGGAGATGGTAACACAGGTTCAGTTTCAGATCAGTTTTAGATCCTGGGTTGATCCTGGAGCAGCAGCTTTTAGAGGAGAGCAGAATTGTTGTGCTAAGCCTGGCATAGCATGGAAATCCATAAGGCTGTTAGTCCAGGAATACTTTTCCAAGCAGAGTCTGCTTCTCATCTCCAGTGTCCTTCAAACTGTGTACTTTTATCAGATATTCAGGTACCATGGCAAAGGATATCCCAACCCTGCTAATTTGTTCTCTGATCTTTCAAGTGCTTTCTTACATCCTTATGTTTATTCATGTGGATTGTTCATTTGACTAGACTGGTTGCAGAGTAGGAGATGCATAAGTAGTGCATTTTGAGTGTGTTATGCAAAGTTAAGGGAGATAAGGGAAAGTGTGTCTGTGTCATTGCAGACTCATTTATTTCAGGGTGTACTGTACAGAACATGCCAGCTTGTTCTACAACACAATTTATCCTTGTGCTGCTGGTCGTGCAGAGGAGTGAATAAAATACATTGTTACAACATAATAAATCATATTAATATAGAATAAAATAGCATGAGGATCTTGTTATAGATACTGTGTCTGCAATATAATCCAGGGCAATATGGGAATAAGTAACATTTATTACTAAGAGTAATTTTTATGCTGCTTTGAAAGTGACAAACATTTGACATGTTCAGCTAATAGGTTTAATTAAAATTCAAGATTCATTATGGAGATGAGTAACTCTCCTTCATTACCTTTGTAGGAACAAAAGATACATTTCAAGAAAGAAAATATGATTAACCCAGTAACATGTATCAGAAGAATTGCAAATACTCCCTTACAGGAGCACGGATCATGAATATTAAATTCTGCCTCCCCCAGCAAAGAGGGAATGAGATTCAAAGCAAATTGGGTTTGCAGAACTGCTGGATTTCAAAAAAGTGATTTTAAAATAACTGTAAATGCACTTGTCAAAGAGGTGAAGTGTTGCTTCAGACAGATCAGAGAAGATTAGAATAGGGGAAGGTGTTGGAGTCTTGCTGTAAATTTCAACATATTATTGAAGAATAACTCAGGTGTAAAACACTGATAGTGGGATTACTTCCCTGGGTTTAGGTTTTTGAATATTCATCCCACAGTCATGTAAAAAAGCTCATAGGAGGATATTAGACAACTATCCCAATTCTTCCACTGTTTCCAAGAAAGTGGCAACACCAGCTGATGCATTGTAATCCATTATATTTATAGGTCAATTTAGCAGCTTTTCTTATTAAGTCTTGTCAGGCTCTGTGATTTATATGATATTTATTCAGCATGCCTGTAGCAGATATGACTGGCTAAGCTGAAATATGTAACGTGTTAACCTCTGAGTTGAGCTAATGATAAAGTTGAATGAGGCTAATAACAGTTTAAAACAGCCATATGCTTCCTTTCAATTTTGTAGACTTTGAATCTTAGATCTGTTTTAGCCTCATATAAAAATAGAAAAATTTATTTTTCTGTAAGTACAGTGTGTTGTTCTGAAGGGTCAACTCCAGGCCTCAAACTTACAAGTACAAGAAAAAGGGGGTTTTTGAATATGTTCTGAAATTCCAATTTTTTTAAAGTTGTCTCCTTCTTTTGTTTCCTGTGTCAGTCATCGATATTCAGCTAAAGTTTCTAATCAATTGCCAGATCTCACAGCTGGTTGAAAATGACCAGCAGAGTTTTTTTCATCTCTGCAGCCTTTTCTCATGTGTCCTTTGAATTAGCTCAAAATGAGCTTCGAGCACCACATCTCTCACAGCCTTTTATGGGTTTGATGTGAAAACAAAGCCCTGCTGTACTGGGCATACAGAGAGACTCTTGAAACTTTTCTGATGAGAGAAGAGAACATGTTGGCCAGGATTCAAGTCTTCCCTATCAAACTTGGAAGCAGCTTCAACTTTCCAAAGTTTCCCTCACTTGGGTGTCAGCTTGGGTGGTTGGTGTGTCCAGTCTTGTGTGTGCTGCATTTAAATACTCAGTAGTATTTAAATGTTAAATACTTTACCCTTTACCAAATGGTGTGCTCTGTTTTGCTCATAAGTGACAGAATTCAATTTTTAGGAGCAATTTTGGTGTCAGAGTCATGCCTTGAAGGACACAGTTTGTTTAATGATGTCTCATCCTTGCTATTCCTTTTCTCCCACTTGTGTATCCCATCAGTTTGGATACAGATATCCTGTATCTGAAGGCTGAACATTCAAGGGGTTCATGTAGACCTTGCTTCATTCATGACAGCAAAATATGTCTGGCAATGGGAATTATTAGTGGAACTCCTGGACTAGGAGAAGGCAAGGTGTGGAACTGAAATGGTCCCTTCTATTCTACAGGTTGAGAAATTCTCATTGCAATTAGGAAATCCCTGCTGGTGACTCCAACTGCTTTATGAATATCCAGGTGTAGAAGTCAGGCTTTTTTATGTCACTGAATAATTGGTAATGACTAGAAAATGCAGAAAAGTTAAAATATCCCTTACCTGTTTTTTTATTTCCAATAATTAATTTATATACAAAATTTGTCCTGTTTTCATTGTCTTGATTAACAGCAATGTGTTTTTATCCCTCTGCAGGCAGATTTTTATATGTAATTCTAGACTGAGCACATTTACCAGCACACAGTGGTCATGAAGCCTGGCTGTGGTGTCTGGCATAGAGGGCTCAGAACAGAATTAAGTTCCCACCGAAAACGAATCTCCTCTGTTAGCTGACTCATGCCATGCCTGGAGGAAACCCCGAAAATAACACATTTGTGCTGTGTAAATGGTGTTTGTCAAAATGTTTCTGTCAGGGGGATGTGGGTTTTTTGTTTGGACAAGGTTCCTGCTTGGGTGCCTCAGCAGAGAGCTCTGCTTTGCCATGGGCAGTGCAGTAACTTCCAGATCTTGGCTGTCACAGCAGAGGTACCAAGCTGGGCTGAATTTAGGTTTCTTTTCAGCACATGGCTCTGGGATAGGATTGGAAGAGCCCAGGACAATCTTTAGAGTGGGCATACAGCATCAGTCCTGTATCCAAATGTGTTTGTGGCTCACATGAAAATGTCCTGTAGTGCTAAGCAGTGAGTATTGCACATTTCTTGGGTAAGCCACTGCCTGGTGGCATGGGGCACATCTGAGTAAAATAAAGATTGTGTGCAGCACAAATAAGAGCAAAAAGAAATACCATAGTTGGACAAGCTATGCTGCAAGTTGATCTTGTGTGTCATTGTCCCCCCTTCTTTCTGATGTACATCCTTTATGTCAGGGGCTAATGGTCACTCAGTGGCCTCTTTCTCATCAGGCCATCTCAAATGGTTTCCCATTTTGGCAGCAGTGATTAGGAAGTCACTCAGTTATTCCTCATTGTGATACAAAATGGAAAATCTGATGGATTTACATTCTTATTTTAGGCCAAAAAAAGCCCTTTCAGTTGTTTTCTTGAGAAACATTGGTCCTAGATTTGCATCATGGCAAGTCACCAGCTTAAGAAAATGTCTGCTGCCCTCTGTACAGGATCACCTCGTTGGCTTCACTGACACCTTCCCAATGCAATGGTGAAAATGTCCTTACAGAGGATTCACCACTTTTTGGACCCTGGCAGAATCTGCTTCCTCAATGCCTTTCAATGTGAGGCCAATCTTTAATGCATGGGATCATGATCACTGCTCTGCTTTACTTTAGGATGTGGGGAAGAGCTCTGGACACCTGTGGTAGCCAGCCATGGTGGTTGGTCTAACCCAAAAGGATTATCTCTTCTAGAAATTAACTCACACCAAAGAAATAATTTATTCCCAGAGTTTAGAGGCCCAGCTGTTGTTGGAAGCTATTACCTGATGCTGGAAGTTCAGCAGGAAAAATACAAAAAGGAAAAATACAGAGTTCTTCATCTGCAGATATATTTAACATAGTTATTAGATATAATATTATTTAGGTATATTATTTAGATATAGTTATTATTTGGATATATTTAGATATATTCATTATTTAAATATATTTAACATAATAGTGCATTTTGGGGAAGAAATAGAAAACTTCCATGTTTTTCAGTGTAGACAATTTGAAGCTGAACAGGGGAGACTGCAAGGTCACATGGGTAGAGGCCAATGTTTGTGTGAGAGGACAAATGATTGCTTTTCTGCATGGTTTTACTATTGAAACTTTTTTGTTAGGTGACAAACACATTTAAACCCCAAGCATGTTTGGATGTTTTCTGAAGTGCCTTAAAACACAGAGCAGGGCTGCATTTCAGCCTTTGCAACGCAGAGTCTGGGAAGCTGGCTACTCTGAGAGGTGGAACTGAGGTCTGCTTTTAGCTCTGAGGATTTCTTAGAACACAGAAAGATTTCAGAAAGGGAAGAAGCTCATTCCTTCTACATTTGAAAAGTTCTCAGCCTAGAAGCGAATAAAAGTAACCATTGGTCTGTGCATTTCAGGCCCTCAAAAGGGGGTCAGCAGAGGTCTCTTTCATATAAATTTCTCATTTTTCTTTGGAGAACACTGGAAAATTGGGATATTGGATATTTTTCTTAGTAAGATTTCTTATACTTTACCAGGGAGGTTTGGAACCTGAAGAGTCAGATCATACCACATTTAAAACTCTTATTTAGTAGGGGAAGATCACAATTTCTCATATTTAGGCAGGGAAGTGAAGGCATATTGAAAAATAACTGGGGTTTCATTTCTTTTCCAGACAGAGTGATCTGAATTTTTCAGACCTGAGATGTCCTTTTGCCCCTTTTGTTCTCAGTCTGGTGCCTACCTATAAATAACAAGCCCTTTCTGCATTTTACTGCTGAACTTCTGTGTAGCATCCTCTGTGTCTGGGCTTGTGGGATGTCACATATCAGAAAGTCTCACCCTGACCCTCCTGTGTTTCCATCCAGCCTTCATACAAACCAAAAACAGGTGCCCATAGGTTGCACAGAAAAATAAACATTTTCTTAGAGCCCTTCAATTCTTCTCTTCAGCTTTTTGGGGTGTAGAAAGAGCAGCCACACCAAAAGCTGTTTTAATGAGACCAGAGGTGTCCCCAACCCAGTATCCCTCTTCCAACAGTGGCCAGTAGCATTAAGGGTTTTTTAGGGAATAAAATGTCAAGTCTGAAGCAACACTTTACCAAATGAGTTCCCTTCTACTTTTGGAAAACTGCATCCTGGGCACTTTTTGAGCCAGAAGTTGGATCCCCAGCTTTGTGTTTATTAGGTCATGCTGAACTTTCTCAGACAGATTTATCTAACTAGTCTTTCAAACCACACTTGTACTTTTCCCTGTATCACAGGGAGTGATTTTTTTTTAATGCATATTTTAAGGCAGCCTAAAGGAGCTCCCATGATTACCTGCAATTGTGGGGTTTTTTGTTTACCACAAATCCTTTTCTAAGTGCATAAATCCAATTAGTATAGCTTTTATTCTATCTGTTGGCATTTTAGCAAGCATTTCTGCATCAACATTTTTATCAACAGATTTATATAACAAGCTGCTGTTCCAGTTCCTGTGTACAGCTCTCCTTAGTCGTGGGAGAAGGAAATGTTTTTACTTGCTAGATTTTATAAAAGAGACTTACTAATAAATGTTTTAAGCTCTTTTAAAGCATGTAAAATTCAGATATAAACTCATGTATAACTGGATTATCCAGCCTTATCCTCTCACCTTCTTGTTTTTACTGAAGCTGGTGTCAATCCATAGCAGGGTAGGTTGTCTTTTATGTGATGATGTATCTGTTCTACATAATCCTTTATAAAACATGTCCAAAAACTTTTACTGTTTCTTCTGAACTAGTTATCAGATATTTCTTGCTATTCCTAATGAACTGAATGGTCTCATTGTTCATTTTTTCCCTTAAACTTAGCATCCTACTGTTTTCTTTACCTTGTCTTTTGCTGTTTCTCCTTTCCTTATTTTCTCTGTAAAGTTTTAGATCTCCTTGTGTTTAAATTCCAGGGCTAATGAGATTTTTGTCAGATAGAATTCAGTGCCTGGGTTTTAGGATTGGAAGCTTTATCAATTAAGGGTGCTTTCATCATAGCCATGCTGGTAGCCAGTTCTGGGTTTTATACATTTCTTTTTTATCCTTTTCTTCCAATTCTGAGAAATCTTTCATATTTTTAAGGGGCTGAATCTGTAAGGGTATTGCTTGTTTTTTATTTCCAGCCTCTTCACCCTAAATTGGTGGGTGATCTTGTATCTACAGTGTTCAGTGTATTTCTTAGCAGGCAGAGGAGAATAATGGGCTTGCTTTAATATTTAATAAGATATCTCTTCTGGAAGCCTTATAATACACAGCTTTTCTTCTCCATGTTCTCTGTAGGGCACTTTTTTTTTTCTTTTTCTCTTTTTTTTTCCAATAATCTTTATCTTATTGGTCTTGTCTTAGGTGTAGCTTGTGAAATGCATTTATCTCTGGCTTAGAGCCTGTACTTGCAGTGCCTCTTTGATTCAGTTTTGGAGATTGGATTTCTGATCCCAGCTCATCAGGAGCCTCTTCCCTTGGAAAGGCTCTTTTTTATCTCCTCTGAATTTTCTGTTTCCCACTTGAGCCACCTTATTTTATTTGCCAAATCCCACGTGGTATCCAGAGCTGTGAATCCTCCTGGGAATTTCTGTTGGGAATAGCACAGGTAATTCCCCCCTTCCATGGAGTATCTGTTTCATAACCAGAGGAGTACAGGTAGGGAGTGAACAGGCACTGGTATTTTTGGAAAATTTTGACTTCTCCATCTTCAAACTCTGGCATCAAGCAGTGGCACTCTAGGCTCCTGGTCTCATTAGTGTTCCGCTTCCTTTTTATATTTTTAAAAATTTAAACATAAAGGCAAATTCAGAAATTAGAAAAAAACTATTTGAATGCAACTAACAGGCGGTTGTAAAAGATTAATACCAGAGTGTGTGTGTCTTAGGGACTTTAAAGTACCTGAACTTGCTTTTAAATTGCCAATCCATGCTGCCAGTGTTCCTTATTATCATAATATGTATCCTTATAAACCCCAGAGGAAATTGTAAAACTTCTGCAGGTAACGATTTCTGCACAGGAGGAAAATATAGTTTTAAGAATCCAAAATTTGTTCTTGTTATAAAGCACTGGTTTCAAGATTATAACGTGTTAAGTGTTTCAGATTTTTATAGTTGTTTATATACAATTTGTCTGGAAATTGTTGAGCTTTTGCTGTAATGAAAAGTCTTTTAATGGAAAACCTTGCAGCAATAGATATTGTTCAGCTCCATTTGTGGAAAACTGAGGGAGGATTAAAGAGAAATAAGAACAAAAGTGAGGAGAAAGGAAAGGCTGTGGGCTTGGTGGATTCAAGAAGGAGCAAAGGGCCACAAGAAGGAATAAAATCCAAGGTAAAAAGCAAGGATCAAGAACCTAGAACATGCATGTGCTGTTTTTAGAGGCGGCACGTTGGGTGGAGGGGATGATTCTGTACAGGGGATGATTCTGTACAGTAATAGCTTAGGTAGCTTGGGAGGAAGGGAAGGATATTTCCAGACTATAAGGCTAGGAAGGTAATTTTAACAGCAGAGGTGAGAACTTACATAGGCAAACATTTTGCAGGTGGGAGAGTGAAATGAAAGAGAAATTGAGCAAGTGCTCAGAGAGGAGGTGAAAGTTTACCCAAATTTATAATCACACTATCACCCCATCCCACAGCAGAGAATGAGGCTTCTCAGTCACACCCAATATTATTTCCACCAGCAGGTTTTGATTTTTTACCAAACTAAGTCTATGCTGTGCTTCCAGCCGGACGGGAGTGACATATGGTGTTGTTTAATAATTGAATTTATTTGAGAGCATGGTGTAACATAATTGCCCTGGAAGTTCTGTGCCCATTGCAGAGCTGGCTCTGAGAAGGGAGAGCAGCGCTCGTGTCGTGCCTGTGGCTGTGCTGGGGGGGTGGAGCAGAGCTGTGAACATCCACAGTCACATCAGTGATCTCCAGCCATGGGAGTGATTCTGGAGCTGCTGAAATCTGGGGAGGTGAGAGATTTCTCCTGGCTCTCTCTCTCTCTGCTTTTCTTGTCAGCTGGTTGTGACCGTTTGCCAGTCACGATGAGACCGAGTTAAGGCACCTGATTGTCACTGGCTATGAACGCAATAAATAAATAAATACCCAAGGACTTGCTATTCTTGACTCCTTTTGGTCCATTAGTATTTTCATTGGTAAAAATAGATAGGGAAAAAATTTATATTTACCCTGCTTACCCTTCCTGCATCTACAAATTTTTCAGAGTGTGCTTTTGCTTAGGCTTGCCTTTTGCCCTGGCATCCTGCGTTTAACAGGGGTGGTGTTACTTATTAAAATATTTTTAAAAATTTTCATTCCGCCTCTTCGTGAGATTGAATGTGAGCCAGAAGCAGCAGGATTGATATTCTGCCTTGGTTAGATATAAATTTTTTATCATATTAGTAATTTTCTTTGTCCTATTGGTTTTCTCTTTCAGTACAAGGCGTTCAGATGTTTATTTTCCTTTTGATCTGAAATAAATTATAATTTAATAAATGCAAATAGTTGCATAAAAACAACATTAGGACTGAGGGGAAGGAAAACTAAGAAATAATTAATATAGAGGTAAAGATTCTGGGGTTTTTTCCTCCTGTTCCCACAGGGTCCCAAAGTAGACATTCCCATTTTAGATTCTGCTTTGGTATTTTGCCATGCAGGAAATTTCCCTGTGGAAGTGACCACAATGTGGTTCTTCCTCACACTACTGTGAACTAAGCAAGGATCTTACAGTTTGTCAAATGGTTTCCCATCCTCTTGGATTTGTGCTTTATTTATTTTTGCATGGTATATAATCTATTGTGTTTTATTGCCTATTATTAATGATATTAACTGCAGCAAATAACTTCATTTGTAGCCTTCTACATGGTGCTCATAGCTCCTTAAAAAGTAAATAACTCTTAGGAACCTTAGTGGAGGAAGTTGTGTTGCTTCTACCATTCAACTTTGGGTCTTTAGAGCCTCCATTAGTTTTCCTGGCACTCCTAATTGCTAGTTCTTCTCATTTAGAGGGAAATTCCTGTCTTTGAAACAGTTAAACCACTATTTCTAGATAATGATTTGTCTCTGCAGTGTGTTTTTCTAGTTCTGAATTATACCTGGAATTGCACTTACTTTGGGGGAAAAACAGTCCTTTTGCTGAGCTCTCTCAGGAAAGTTTTTTTGCCAGCAGATGTTTCAGGAAGCAAAGCCAGAAAATCAAAGGCATGAGTCCATTTTGAGCCATTAACCCTGTGCCACAGGGGCTTGTTTTAGCTTTCTGCTGATACAAGAGGAAAATAAGAGAACCAGAGTGGCTGGCTCCTGTTGAGGAATCACCCCTTCCATCCCTGTCTTCCATTTCCTTCAGGAGAAAATGAGAAGGACAATATGGAATAGAGTATCTATATATATAAAGATCTCTTCAGCAGTTCTAGCTCTGCAATCACAAATCATACAATTTGTCAGCCTTAAAGGGAATAATAGGAGCTGTGAGGATGTACTCTTATGGGGAGAAAGGGAGTTTAAGCCTGTGAGACTTGCCATGGAACTTACCTGCCTGGTCAGGCTTTCCTTCTTTATACAAATTTAGTGTTTGAGGCCATTGGAGCTCCTTTAGAAGGCTGAATTTCTAGCATCTCAGGAGAGATTCATCTGTGACCCCTTGGAAAGGGAAAACCATAAACTTTATCTCCTGAAAACCTGTGGGGGAGATTTGTGTCCAAACTCAAGGCACTGGAGTTTTAGTAGGAGGAAGAAATGAAACTATATGTGCTGGGACATACAAGAGGTCAGAGAAGAAGCTATAATATTACCTGTTGGTGGCAATGTCTGTGAATGAGGAGCAAACTCCCCAAGGAAACATTCATAAATCTGAGCAACTTTCCTGTTGAATTTATTTTAAGCCAAACTGCTGGGTTGGTGTTTGGCCTCTCTGCACCATGAACAGCAGCAAAGTCACTTCACCTGGTATATAAAAACCTGAAATCTCAGATTATCTTTGCAGAAATTATAAATGTTCCTGCCCAATATTTCCCCACTGATCTGCATGGCTCCATGAAATCCATAAAAGAGGGAAGACCATACCTACAATTTCTTACTTCCTGGTCTGCCCAAAGTTTACATGAAGGCTTAACATCACATTTTACTGTTTGATGAAGGTATATTATGACGCACTACTATTCCCTTTCCATTTCTAGCCAACAGCAAAAAAACCCCAAAAAACCCCTCAAAACCAATCCACCATTTGGCATCAGAGGTGCAAAGCAGGGTTATTGGAAGAAAGGCTGCTGTAGGCTGTGGAAGAGAACCAACAAATCAATAAATCTATTCCATTCAAAACAGGGTTTGTGATTTGAGTAGTTAAGGAGAAAGAAAATGTGGAAATCCAGGGCACTGGGAATCTTTGTCTGTCTGCTCTGGGGTGCCCTGACCCCCAGGGGAGCACTGACTTTGACCCTCATTCATGGAGAAAGTTTCCCAGACTTCAAGATAGACTGGAATCCACAAAAGTGTGAAATAGATTATAGAGAGTAGTGTAGGTGTATCACTTGGTGAGAAATTTAGGTTTTGGGGTTTTTAGTGTGCTGTGGATGGAAGCAAGATGGAGGGCACAGGGTGTTGTCCTGGGTTCCTTCTTCATGCTGCTTCTTCCTTCTTCTTCTTGGGTTTGGGTGGCATTTTGTAATTGGGCAGAAAAGTCTGCATTGCAGCTCTTTGGGATCAGGTATTGGGTTAAAAGGGAAAATAATCTAGGTGTCAGCTCTTAATTGGATAGTTTAGTCTTAAAAGACCTTGTAACAAGAGATTGTTGGCCATTTTGTGCCTTCTAATGAAAAGCTGCCAAACTCACAGTAATGAGACTGTTTTACTGATAAGAAATAATAAACACTTGAGTGCAAACATGAACTACTGTCTCAAATGCCTTCAATCCAGACCCAAAAAAACCAACAACTGATACCACCACAACTAAATAGCAGACATCCAAGAAAAAATTAAATGTATTTTTAAAATTATCTCTGGTGATATTTGGTGAAAGGAAGGTGTATTCAAACAGAATCAGGAAGGACAAGATTTATGTTACCCTGTGTAGTTGTCCATGAGTTACCCTGTTGTGTGGGCCTGCCTCTAATGCTGGAAGTGTAGCAGGAGGCACTGGCGAGGTTGGAGTTGTTGTGTTGTTGTCTGGGTCAGGATGTCTGTGTCCCCCACCAGCCTTGAGGGGAGCAGAGGGAGGTGTAAAACTGCTGAAACCCTGCTACATTTGCTCAGATGAATTCTGCCTTAATTATTAGGAGCTAAGTTTGGGTTTTTTCCCCCAGCTCTGTGAGCTGCAGAGCACGGCACTGGAACAACTCCAGCCATGCTTTAGGGTGGCATGGTGATGAAATCTTGATGGTTATTAAGAAGTCAAGCAAGGTTTGCACTAGCTACCAACCCAAATGTTGCTTTACATCCTGCTAACAGCCACTGGCATGTGTTCCCTCCCAGAGCAGTACTGGTATATAAATATTTAAATGTTGAAGGGAATGTGCAAGCACTGTGCATATAAACTATAAATGAGATGAGATTGGTAATACCAAAAGGTGATACCATTAGAAGAACTCTACTTAAATAGTTGCTTTGTGCACTAAAGTAATTTAGGGAATGTTTATTGTCTCAGATAAAAATTTCAGAATGGAATTTGCTTCTGGGAAACCCGGAATGCTCTGTAATATTTCTAAATGTGTCTGAGGGCAGGATTTAAGGGGCACACAAAGTGCTAAACACTGAAATATGAGCAAGCCCTCGATTCATTGAGTAGGAAGACCAGAATATACATTATATTCATAAAGTTATTAAAACTCCAGCATGCAGCATTTAGGGGACATTTGAAGGATGCAGGTTAGTTTTACTGGATCAGACCCAAACCAGATGGGATGTTTAATACACAAAATTGAGAGGAGGAACAGCTTCAGAGTGTGTCTTGAAGTCTGACAGCTCAACTACTGTAGTTTGCCCCTGGAATATTAAAACACTAATTTGTTTTCTGAAAATGTGAAAGTAAATGACACTGGCTGCTAAACTGTTCTTGTTTGTTTGCTTTTCTCTGTTCCCTTGATCTTTGGAGGTATTGGAGTTGAGTAACTTTCTTCATTATATTTTATTTTAAATTGTAGCCCAGAAATCAGATGCTACTTGGATAAAGAGAGATCATTTTCAAAACAAATGAGATCTCCTGAGCTGAAGCCTCTGTTGACAGCTCTGTAGGGCTCTCTCTAGAGCATTGCCAAAGGTAGCTGTAATGCATTATACTGAATTTCTGTAACTATAGCAGCAATTATCCTTTGTTTCCCCTGCAATACCTATTTTCTATTGTTACAGTTTTTCTCTTCAGCTGTGTAGACCATGAATTTTTATGTAATGCAAAGGAATTTAATTTAAAACCAAAGAAAAAAGGAAAATTCTGCATGTTAGGTCTTCTTGCAGGAAAAGTTGTGGTTGTCCTATCACTGCAGGGCCTTTGTCATTATTTAAGAAAAAAAACATGGGAAAATGTGGACCAATCCTTTTCTGTTTCATAAGCTTGAACTCCTCAGTGTATTTCCTACCCCAAAATGAAATATTCAGCTGGAACTGCCTTGGCCTCATAATTTCCTTCTCTTGTTTCCCATTGACTGCTTAGCCTGGAATTCCTTTACTTCTCTCACTAAGCTTGAATGTCTTTCATGACACATTTGGCCACCAGACAATTCAGGTAAAATATCACCTGAAATTATGCATCCAGAAACTTAGAAAAACCCCCAAACATAAAATCAGCAACCCTAACCCCCTTTATTCTATGTATTTAGAACTGACTGAGCTCATTAGCACCTTCTAAATGGACAATATTTAATTTGCCCTTCCATGAGACTCTCCATATTTTTGAGGCTGTAGGAGGGATTCTTGCACATGTTGAGCAAGAAGCTGTGTGATTTAACAGAGCTTTTTTCTCCTTAATTCCCAAGATTTTTTTTCCTCATGAGTTGGCATGTGTCCAAGTTTAGTAGGCTTAAAATTGCTCTCCTTTAAAGGTTCATTTGGTCAACAGCCCCTGCAATGTACACCAGCTGTAAAGTGTTCATGGTGACTAATGGCCTTCTTCCAGCAGCGTAAAATAGTGCTGCTTTTTCTGTCCATGTCTATGAATCCTGGTGAGGATGTTGGAAATCCAGCACTAGCCAGAGATATAAATTGCTCCTGCTCAACAATGAAAATCCCACTGGTATCTGCAAGTTAGACTGTATTTCCACGTGTCTGTGTCTAAGGTGTAGAAATAGTTTTCTAATGTTTAGAAATAGTTTTAGTGCTAGTATTAGGATAATTTTTCTTTAAAAAAGAGGAAAAATAAGGAGAAACCTAAAATAAAGTATCTTTTTTGAAAGCATTAATAAGTGCTAAAGTGGGAAAGCAAATTAGGAAATACCATCTATGAAAATGGAAAAAATGCTTATTTATTTTCCCAAACTCCTAATCAGTTGATTATTATTTCTTATTTGTACAAGCATGGAGCCTACAAATCCTGCTAATCCTGCTGAATAACTGGTGCACTGCAAGCAAAGAGACAAAAAAAAGGAGATTGTGTCCAGAAATAACCATCTGTGTGAAAGATGAAAGGAAATTACTGAATGAGCTGGGGAGGACACAAGAAAACCAGGAGATGCTGTGGCTCACCACAATAGGAAGTGATCTCTAACATGTCAACAGCACCACCCTTGTGAAGCCAAGGAAATGCTTCAAGGAAGGGATAAAGCAGAAAAATTCTTCCGAGAGCCAATGGGCAGCATGAGCAACAGATTGAAGAAAAAAGCTTGATTTAAACTCAAACAGATGGGCGATGGATGTTCTTAGATGCCTGCTAGAGGTGAGCACAGCCTCCTAGTGCAGAATGAGAGAGGAAAAGACACAGGAGGACAGACTTCAGGAGAGGCTGAGAGCAACAAAATGTGGCAGGCATTACATTTCCATACTTCTTCTGTGGCAGGATGAAGTCAGAATTCGTTAAAGCCTTTTTATAGGTACGGTAGCAACACCATATGGAGTATTTCTGTCTGACTGTAGCCACATGATAGTGTCTGAGGAATACCATGTGCATTCAGGATGAAGTCTGTGGCACTGGAACTCTAGATGTGTGTGGAAGGGATGCACACACAGGATTAAATTTATCTAGCACACGAGCAGTCATTTCCTGGGGGAGGTGTGTAGTGGGCTGACCTTCACCAGCTGCCAGATGTCCCCCCAGCCACTGAATTGCTCCTATACCTCAACAGGATAGGAGAGAGTAAGAAATAAAGTTCATGAGGTGAAATAAGAATGGGAGATTACTCACCAGTTACCATTACAGCAAAGTTCATTAAGTGAGAGCAAGCAGGCCACGTTGCCATGTCTCATTAACCGATCTCTGCAGCTCCAAAAAAAATAATTGTGTTTCATGTGCTGCTCCTTAATACAATGTATTAAGCCCAACTGTGACCAAATATCTGCTTTTCAAATGCCCATTCCAGGGAAGTGGGAAGCCCAGGAAGGCTTTCTCCAGTGTCCTGACTCTGGCTGTATTAGGTACGGTAAATCCCACTGGTGAATTAATTTCTAGCTGTGTGCAGGAGCAGCCTTGGGTGAAAATGCCCAGTCTGAATTTAATATCTCTGAATAGACAAAATCCCACCTGCCTAAACAGCTGTAAACTCAAGAAATAACCCAAAACATGGGTGGTGGTTGTGTTGCTGCCATTGTTGATAAATATCAAAATACTCCAGTTGTACAAAACCAGGGAGTGTTTGCAGCTCTTCATCACGTGAAGCCCAATTCAAAGCATAAGATATAATAAGAACACTGATGCAAGTCTCAGTGCAGATTGCAGATCTGGGGCTGAAACCATTTCCATTTTCAGTTCAGCTAATTGGTTTCCAATTGCCTCTTTCATTTCACTGCACCCAAATGCTTATTTTCAAATCTGGGAGCAACTAACTCTAGACAGCAACTCTATAAGACAGAAATATTTTCACTTTGCTTGTTGATTACCTTCAGCATTTTTCAGGTATCAGTGAATTTAGAGCTGCTTGTGAGACAGATAACCAGAGTTACTTAATTTACATCACTCCTGCAAAATGTGAAGGTAAAGGTTCCAGTTGGTTCCTACTGTGCTGTTGTAGTCATGTTGTAAGCTCATCACTTGAAATTACCATTAAGGCAGGACAAATACTTCAATGTCAGAAATGTTTTAGATTTGAAAGAAATTTGCATCATGGAATAATGCAGGTTTTGCAGTCTGTCTACACCCATATGGTGTGTCACATTGCCTCAGTTGCATGTGTTTGATGTGTGTCTTTTAACCAGCCATCCCTTGCCAGCCCAGAATAAGAATTATTTATAAATTTGTCGTGATAGACTGTGGGCATTTTTATTTTTCTTAGGTGTTTGCATGCAAAGGAAGACTTGTTATTTCTTAGAGGTTTACCTCATTGTCCATATTTTCAGTTTCCCAGGCTGAGGCTGTCTATGCCCATCCTCTTCTCTGAGCTGGCCCTGTTCCTTACAAAGAAACCTTTAAGAAAACGTTAACCAGCAAGATTTCGTTGTTAAAGGCAGCAGACATCATGTAGAGTGCATTAAATTCAGTCTTTTCCCAGTTATCTTATGTAACAGCATTGTGGAAATCTGGATAAAACCAGAATATGATAATCCAAATATATATATCTATCTATATATATCCATTTTATATATACTCTTTGCACATTTTCAGTTGTAGGTTATTTTTATGTTTCCTTTTTTGTCAAGTAATACCTTTATAATAAAGATTTTAAAATGTTATGTTAAAGCTATGTGGGTTCCCAACACGTGAGCAGATGTTGATGTACTTACATCTTTAGACCATCATAGTCACATCTAGCCTGTTGATGTAAAGAAAAATAGAAATAGTTTTGAAAAATTGAATGAGATTCAGAAATGCTCAGATGAGTAGAAAAATGTGTTAAAAGGATTGGGAGGGAGCTCAGTTTATTTCGTTGTAGGAAGACGAAGGATCCGGGCTGTTGATTACAATCTATGCATATCTTTTTCGAGAAATGGAATTGGAAAATTGGAGAAAAAATCTGGTGGTGACAAAGAAACAATCCACCAAACTGGAGTCTGAAGCTGGACATCAGACTTGAACCAGGTTGCTTTTCTAAACAGAGAGAACAACTCAGTAATCACAGGGACACTCACATGAAGAGTTTGGATTTACCAGCACTCAGCACCTGATGTTTTTCTAGAAGTTGTTCCCATGTGAGCACAGATAAACTGGAGGATTCTGGTGGCATGTGTTGTAGAGGTCACACTGCAAGTTCTGAGAAATTCTGTTTTCTCCCTGGGTTGGGGCCAGGTGGGTGTGTTAGAGATGGTGCAACTGTGGAAATGCCAGTGTGATCTCTGGATGAGCTCAACCAGCCTTGGTGCCTGGTTTCATCAGGGCTGGGATTGCTCTCTGAATTTTTGAATGTTTTGGTAATACTCCTCATGCCCTAAGTCCTTTATGTGTAGTAGGCAGACTGGCAGGAACAGTCCCTGCTCCATCATGAGAAGAAGGTGAAGTTCAGTTGTTCTCCTCATTCCTCAGGAATGTTGGAGGGAAATCAGTGTACCTAGGTAATGCCAGTATACCTAGGTAATGATTTTTCAAAGTGACAAGCTTTTCTGCTCCACTCTCAGGCACATGATTCATCCCATTGCATGACTTAGATTGAAAATAAGAATGCTGCAGTTTGCATTTTTTTCCCAGTGCAAGCTTAATGCCACAAGCTGAGTTCTCCAGAGGAGGTTAAAGAAGTCCATGCTTATTGATGGCAAGAATTGTGCCTGTTATATTTCAAGACCTTTTGTACAGATTTATTTTATTTTTTTCTGTTTTACTTTCTTTCTAAATTGAGATCTCCTTCAATACAAGTCTGCAGTGATCAAAGAGAAGGATGCAGGATTTCTTTAGACTTCTTTTTCATTCATCCCTCACTGGAGGTAGTACAATATTGGAAGAATGTCACAAAGGCTCAGACTCTTGGTTGATTATTGATTCCATGCTACCAGTGAACCTGCTCTCCTTAAAAAATTGTCATTACTCTGCATTTTATAGTTGCTGAAAACAATTCAGAGAATGGGATGAATGAATCTGGAATATTAAATACTTAAAAGGAAGTGGTGATGATTTAAGTCCCAGGTTTCTTTTGTTGCAAGTGAACAACCTGTAAGAAGCAGAAATGTCCCTTTTGGATAGGAAAAGCTTGAGGATTCCTCCTGGTAGCCAGCATGTGCTTGATTATTTTCAATGTGAATAAAAGTGACTTTACAGCCTTTAGGAACAGTACCTCTGTTTCACATACAGCATCTCTCTTCTGCACAGAAACCTGTAGCAGTGGCACACGTAAACATCTCCATATTTGTGAGTTCCTGTAAGTTTAGTTTGAAACATTTTGGTATATGGATGTAATATAGGAGTACTGCTACTTGAAAATTATAACTGACCAATAAATCATAATAAAAATATACATTTACTGGTCTGTACTAATCAGTAGAACACAAAATACTGTGTTTTCTGTACATTGTGACATCCATTCTAAGAATACCTCAGATACCACTATGTTACAAACTCCAGTATGGACTTTTAATACACATACACTTCAAAAAAATTTATAGCAGTATTTCTACCTTCAAATCCCACATCTGGACTAACTGTGATGAGTTTGCTACCATGGAGTTTTAAACAAGAAATATCAACTACACTCCAGGGACAAAAGGTTGACAAGTTACTGCAAAAGGGAAAATAATCTCTTTGTAGAGATACAGAGAAAAAAAAGCAATGTTTGATCTGGGTTTTACCATCTCCTTCTTTATTTCAATCCCTAGTTGAATTCAGCAGTTCTTACCCTCTTAAATTTTTTTTGTATATGTAAATATATATTTCTCTTATAGTCTGAGTTGAATGGTGAACCCAACAGTAGGAGCTAATAATCATGTATATTAGAAGATATACACTCCTGAAATTGAAATTGAACTTTCTGGAGGAAAAATACTATAACTGGTTTTGTATTCTTAGATCTGGACTTGGAAATGCTAAGTCATACTGATCAGCATGGGCTTATTGCATTATTTCAACAGTGGAGATAATTAAATGAATGATGACTAAAAGAGGGCATTTATATGACATTCAATTATTTAATGATGTAAACTGTCAAAGTTTTTTATTCCAAGCCTCTAAAAGCTGAATTTGGAAGCCAACCTAGTGAAGTCATTGGAATTGAATTTTTCATTAGCTTTAATGACTTTTCTCAATGGTTATTGTGTGGGTCTTCTGCAAAATGCAGTAATTAAAGTACTGGTTGTAATTAGAACTTACAGAAAATAAATGAAACTGAGTTTGTGAATAATGTGTGTCTTTCTGCCACAGGACTAGAGCAAAGGCAGGTCTGCTCTGTTTTCAGTTATCTTGCTTTCCTTTCTCTGGTGGAAGCCGTGGGGAAATAATTTCTCAGAAATTATCTTTGCCTTCCATCATATTATATTTAAGGTTCCCTTCAGGGGGTTTTTGCTAGTAAAATTTGGGTTTCTGTTACCAGAAATGTGTTTCTGTGCCAGGCAATGCTCTTTGTAAGCCTTGGACATTCTGCATGAACACTTCCTGCACAGAGCCCCAAACATTTTGACCATTAATAGTTGTGTGAAAAAGAATAGATGTCCATTTTCTCCTCGAGCCTTCATACTCCATCCCTCTTCAGGTTTCCTTTTTAAGGGTGTAAGTATCAGAACATGGCATTAAGGAGCTCACCCCGAGGAGATTGGTGCATGTCCTTTGATTCCACAGCCTGTGGGGATTCAGGTAAATTGATCATCCTCAGCACCTGTTTGATTTTGACCCCAAATGATAAGACAGGAGAAGGGGAAGGGGAAGGGAAGGGTAAGAGGAAGAAAAAGGGAAAGGGGAAGAAAAAGGGAAAGGGGAAGGAGGAGAAAGAAAGGAAAGGAAAGGAAAGGAAAGGAAAGGAAAGGAAAGGAAAGGAAAGGAAAGGAAAGGAAAGGAAAGGAAAGGAAAGGAAAGGAAAGGAAAGGAAAGGAAAGGAAAGGAAAGGAAAGGAAAGGAAAGGAAAGGAAAGGAAAGGAAAGGAAAGGAAAGGAAAGGAAAGGGGAAAGGAAAGGAAAGGAAAGGGAAAGGAAAAGGAAAGGAAAGGAAAGAGGAAAGGAACTCTTGAATATTCATAGTTGTTATCAATAGTGTTCCCTTCCAAGGGTGTGAAGTGAAAATGTATCTAACATGATTGTTGGACAGACTAAGGGAAGCTAAGGGCAATGGAGATTTTTTGTTTGTTTTCTTTCTAACACCCTGAAAAATAGATGAGATTGTCTTGTTTGTTTCATTAATATGCAGAAATTATAAATGTCTTAACTTTGGGCAAGTTCCCCAGGAAATACGGTTATTGTTTTGGTTTTTTCCTGGGTTTTGAATCATCTGTTAAAGTCACAGGCCTTTGTTGATAAATCAAAATCCCAAAATGTGAAGTAGAATTGTAATATTTTGGATATTACTCTTATTTTTGCTCATGTTCTTCCAAAGCACTCTTGTCTCAGGAAAGAGTGTACTAATAATTAGTATTTCAGGTTTAAATTTATTTTTTTTAGTACTGTTTGGCTTCAGTCATCAGTTCAAACTCTTTCCTGGTTAAGCCTGTTTTGAGTTTATAGTAAAAAGAGGATTTAAAGTTTGCAGATGTTCAGGTTTTGGAAGCAGGCCAGACTAGAGCTACAAACTTGAATTTCTACCCTTTAAGAGTAAAGAGTAAAATTTGAGAGTTTTTACCAAGAATTCTTTACTAACTGATCAGGTCTTCTCTTCAGAGAAAGCTGCCAATTAAAGAACTCCCTGAGATACTTATTTATGCATTTTGGTTCTAAAAGGCAGAAGTGATGGGCCCAATCCATGTTCCTGTTGAAATTCAGGGGCTCTGCCCTCCATCAGCTGTGACCTTGAGGCTGGAGGAGGCTTTTCCCCCTGCCAGTGTGTCACCAACACCCAGGAGCCCAGCTCTGAAGATCTGACTCAGAGTCTACCTCAGGCAAGAGTAACTGGAGACCTTGCCTGAGGAATGACTATTTCATATAGGAATTCCTGGAATATAGTGTGATTTGTAGTAAATGAAGGAAATTTGATTCCTCATGAAGTGCTGACACGCAATTCCCATTGGCTCATCCGGGGAGAATTTATTTCTTTCTGTCTGATCTTGTCTGCAGACCCATAAAAATCCTGTTTTGTGCCACTGGCATGCTGAGGGGGTGACTGCCAGCTTCTCCCTGCAGTTTGGGAAGGGATGCCTTGGTGCAGAGGAACCTTCACGAAATCACTTTATGCCGACCTGAGTGGGATTTCAGAAAACTGAGAAACTTTTGGGAAATGTGTAAAGTTACTTTTATTTGAAAACTGGTACTCACTTTCTATTTAATTCATATTTTATGAAGAAAATTTCAAAAAAGTTTAGTACCATTTTCCAGCCTCTGTTGGAAAATTCACGGTTTTTTAAAATGCTAGGTATTTTGGGACCATGGCAGAAGAATTAAAAGAATTTATTGCTCAGGTTTTGTCTCTCCTTCTTCCACTGTACCAGAGGATGAAGCTCTTTCATTTCCTCCTGGAGTACCTGGTGCAGAGGCAGTGCTGGTCTGGATCAGTCTTGTGTGCAATTCAGCATCTGATTTCCACAAACACGAACTTCCATAAAATTACATTGCTGATGTTTTGGGTACTGAAACCACAGATTCCTTCTGACAGAGGATGAGTAAAGATGAGTGAAATTTCATGCTTCTGAGACATACTGGTGGGAAAATTGTTACATCTTCCCATCTTGAGAGAAGGGATTTTAAAGATCCAGCAGAAAGCTCCAGTTGAGCTGCTTTTGTCTGGATAATAATGGGTTCAAATCTACCTTGCAGCCTAAAGTCCTTTTAATAATTTTTTTTAACAAATTGCTATCAGGAGAGGAAAAGAGAGTGTAAGTGGCCTTGTGGATGGTTTCCCCAATGGAGAATGCCCTGAGCAAGCTGCCTTTTTCTGAACTGTGAACTTCATCCACCACTCAGAAAGCAACACGTGATTGCCAAGACAGAACTCAAGCAAGCAAGGGCCAGAAAAGGGCAAGAAGGGTCTCTAAGGGTGCTTTCCCAGCTCTCCCCCAGGAGTCACTGGCATCTGTGCTCAAAAGGATGGATAACAAGAGAGTTTTGTGAAAATCTACTGAAAGTTATTTTGGGTTGGGAAAAAAAAAGTATCCTGAATCCCTTCTGTTACTGTGCCCATAGTTGAAAGAGTTTTTTGGCCACCAAATTCTCAGATAAAAAAGTTTGAGATTTAATTGGAACCTCGGTTCTTTGGGATGATTTTCTCCTGTGTAAGTACAAACTGTCAAAAGTCAATGTTTGAAGTGTATGATATCTGAAAATTCTGTTTTCGCTTGATATTTGGAACTGCCTTTGAGGAAAGGTGGCATTGTGTACCATTTTAAATGTATAGATTTAGACCTGTAGGCTCTTAATTTGCAAGGTAAATTCTCTCTGCAGTTATGGTCATGTTTAATCTATCTGCTAAATTACTATGCTTGCTTTCAGACTGCTCCTTAGAAAGATTGTTTTGGTTTTCTGAGAGAATGATGATCAAATTTATGACTGTGTTCTCTATAGCAACATCAATTATTCCAATAAAGGCCAAATAAAAAGAGCTATTTACTTGTTTTCTCAGACAAAGACTTGCTGGGACTTTCAAGTAGCTCAGGCGTCTGGCTCTCAGCAAGCCTCTGTAGCACAATGAGTTCTCATGCTGCCCTCACATATGTGCCCACACTCTTCATTAGGGAGGTCCATGAAAAGGCAGGCGTTGATGCCCTCAGACCAGCTTGCTGTGGTGCTTTCTGTAGGCTCTCTCCCCACATAATGCAGTTTGATGCAATGCAGCTCAAAACAGGAGTCAGCAGTGGTGAAAATGGCTTTGCTGTTTCACTGAGTGAGGGTCACTTTAGCAGGAATGTGTCTTTGGTCTGCTGGACTAAAATAAATTTGTTGCTGTTGAATGTGAGAAGCTAGGAAGCTTCCTGCTGTTTATTTTACAGGAGCAGAGATTCTTGCTGTTGGGGTTTTTAGTGTGCTTGTTGTCTTGCTGTTGGAATTTTTACTGGGCTCACACAGAATAGAGAGATACGAAGGGAAGTGTTTTTAAAGGATGGAGAAATGTTCATTTCTGCTGATAGGAGGCAATTCTGCTCTGTATGAGAAATGGGAAAAGGGCCTCATGCCATGCATGTGCCAAGTGACTGCTTGAGGCTAAAGGGTAAGACAAGATCACCTCACTGATTCACTTGGGCGCTGCTAAGTTATCGCTTTTGCTCCATTTATTGCACAGCTGATGATTGCTTGGCATCAAACTTACACAAGTGAAATTTCTCAGATGTCCTTTTTAAAAACTGCAAGGACAATTAGAATTAACATGGGATTTAGGTAGGTTTCTTTATGTTTCTAAGAAATTTCATTTTCATTGTCTTACTTACACTGACCATGATTTGTCTTGGCCTAAAAGATGATGTCCCCAATTTAATATTTTCATTTGATTAAAATTGTGAGTAGGAACATGTTTTATACTTTTTTTTTCTTTATCAGTACCACTCAAAGGGCTCCATAAAGGGACAGGTGGAGGCTGAGGTATCATTTTGTACCAATGGCTTTAGATCTGCTCTGGAGCCTGCTGAGGGATGGTGTTTATGGAACTCATTTTTCAGTCATGCATTGTTTAGTGCTGATAAAATATCTTAATCCACAGTATCTTTTAAGCACTGTAGATGAAACAGAATTTGAGTTTCTCTATCTTCACTATTGTCTGGAAGCAGGTGGTGAAAAGTTGGAGCAAATAGTACAACAGTGCAAAAGGGGTGGCCTGACTCTTTTTGATATCTAATAATATAAATGAGATAAAGTTTGTAAGAAGAGGTCATCTCTCTCCAAACCCTTCATTCTCATTAATATGCATTTCTGTTCCCTCTTCTATAGAAAACATAATCATGAACCAAAATGACTGCTCCCTTTGAGCTTTGTCACCTCAGGCTTTACAGAGTTACTTCGTTTGGGTTCTCATTTAAGAAACTACTCAAGTGCTGTTTCTGAGAGAGGTCTGGAATGTTGATAAGGTCCAGGAGGTCTGTACTGAGGCCACCAAATTAATTTTTCTGTCCTATGTAGATATGAATCTCAGCTTCCTGAATTGAAAAGGCTGTTACATTATATGCAAACCATTGTGCCTTGGAACCTCTCAATGTTTATAGTACTTATCTGCCCCCAAGAAATACTTCTGCTCATTCAGGGTGATTCAAACACCTACTTGACAGAGGAAGGCAGCCTTCTCTTTTTAATTCTGACTTGTGGCAAAGGTCTAATTAAAGTTAAACTGAAGTAATGACTACATTCTTATTTAAACCATAAGGCTTTTACAAGGTCTTCAGAATTCTTGGACATTAAAAGCATAATGAGTAGAATCCAGCATAAAAAGTGCATCTGAAATACTTAACAAAGCTGACTGTTAGCAGACAGGAGGAGAATTCATGTCCTAGGTTTGTTTGAAGGAGTAAGGACTTTATATTTTTGGTGTTAGAACTACATTTTGATCCTACAAGAGAGTTGGGTGTGACATTACTGCTACTAGAAGATTTTATGACAGGCTTGCATCTGGGTCCAAAAACAATGAAAAGAATCGTGACCAAAAACCTGAGGAAAGCTCACAGAAGCCAAAAAAGGTGCATAAGGATATAGCCTGTTGTGTAAATCAATGAAATTATGAGTTTCAACAATTATTACAGCTTTCCTTGTAAAGGAACTTTGCACCTTGGGGCTGTTGTGCATTTTACGAGATAGGGAGGGCTGGAGTTATCTTGGGACTCCTTTGGTTCAATTCTGTGCAGAGCCTTTGGCTCTGAGCTGCCTCGGATGTTCAGTCATTTGTGTGCACCAACTTGTGCCTCACGTCTCTCTCTGCCTCATCCAACTCATCAGCACCTCAAATACCCACCTAGGAAACCTAATTCATTTATAAAAGTCATTCATTTATAAAAGTCATAAAATACCCACCTAGGAAACCTAATTCATTTATAAAAGTCATGTCAGTTGGGAAGGACATATTGAAAATCTTCCTAGGAATTAACTGTCCCTGTCCCTGATTTGGTATTTACTAAGGGGAGATAAGCAGTAATTGCTTGATGACACTGGGAGCTCTTACAGTTTAATTAATGAATGACTGTCAATGCACTGAGAACCTCTGATGAAAGATACCCAAGACATAGAAAATATAGTTGTTTAAATGTCTTATTGCCAGAACTCTTTCTCCAAATGAGTATCTCTGGGGTAATACAATTGTCATGATAGCCAATTAAAAGTGCATGTGCCTCCTCTGTAATTTTTTTTCTTTTCCAATTGTCACCTCAGGAAGAAATTATTCCAGTTACATTTTTCACAGCCAAGCTGTAAACTTTAAGTTCAGCTTAAAGGAAACTAGTAAAGGAATACAGTAAGAAACTGCAGGTTTTTGTGTAGTGTTGGGAAATACAGCATAATTGGGATTTCCTTCAGAGCAAAAACAAAGGTGCTAATCTGTAACACAAAACAAAGAGCAAAGTTCCAGCTTCTGATATTTGAATGAGAAGGGGATTAAATAGAGCACTTTACTGAGCTGTGTGCTAAGGAAGATGGGTTATCCACTGATGGAAGATTAAATAGGAGCTTCTCACTGAGGCCTTTCTGGGCCTTGAAAGAGCCATTGAACTATGACTTGATTTCTTCCGCAGCAAAATTAAATTAGGGATTGACATTTTGGTTCAGAATGTTGTGATAAACATAGGTGAGTAAATTTGAATAGTTTTTCAAATATGTTTGCTGGTAAGCTGAATTTCACCATCCAGGCACTTGCAGCTGTTATTAGTATTACATCAAATAGATTTTATTTCATGTGTTTTCCTTTAATCGCTCAAAACTAAACCACTGATTTAATGTCTTTGAAGTCCTACTTGGGGACATACTGGGGTCTTTTTGGCTGCTCTTGTTGCCTTTTGCCCAACCTGGGCAAAAATGAAACTCGAGATAATTTTAGTAAGGAGGTAATATAAAAGGGGGTCTTTAATGAAGGCCTTCTGGGGCTGTTATGGAAAGATGCCAACAAAAGCCCATACCCCCAGGGGTGGGTACATTTTTATAGGTTTTAGGAAATTAGCATAATTGATAAAAAGCACCAATTAGGAGGACAAGTGGTGATGCAATTCCCCCCAGGTCAAGCCCCTTCTCTGGAGTCAGCACTGGCTGTACTTTGTCCATGAGAATGGATGTTGAAGTCCATGAGTTGTTCTTGGTTTTGGTTCTCAGGAAGAACCAAGATTGTGGAGGGCCTTCTACCTCCTGGGGCTTGGAGCTCTGGAATTTGTTTTGTGTTTCTGCCTAGGGAAAGGCCAAGGATAAATACAGGAAAACCAGTCACTAATACAATAGGCTACAGAGCTACAAATATAGGTGTGAAGATAGAGAGAACATATAAAAGAAAAAAAGGCAAAACCCAAACAGCATCACTTTATGCCCTGCTATTCACCAAAAGAAGTCACAGTTCCTTTCCCTCAAAAGTTTACCAAGTAGAACCACAGTAAAGTCAGTGATACATTCCTATTTTGATCTCATATGTGTCTGTTCCCCACAACCTTTGATGTTAATTCAGAAGACAAATTTGTACAGTTTCTTTTGGGGGATTCAAGGCTATGAGGCTTGGTTTTCCCAACAGCAGATGGATTTTCATTTATCTATTCCATTTAATTTGTGGTTCTTACAAACCTGATCCCTGAAGGTATGCAGCAGTCAAGAATGCACCATTCCTTATTGCTTTCCTTTCCCAGTGGGAAAGTAGCCAAATGCATCTTCACTAAAAGTTGTTTTTATATCATAAAACCCAAGGAAAAGTTAAACATCTCTGCAGAGAGACAACATAGCTGGAGGTGTCTGCCAGAGGAGTGACCATGGATGGAGAGATATCTTTAGTCTTGTAAATGCTGTGATGTTGGAAGTCTGAGATGAAAAACCTCTGTGTCATGAGCCCAGTCAGCATTTGGGAGGGGAATGCATCTGTCATCAGCACTCTGATTTAAAAGCACCAAGTGGCATAAATCCAATAAATTATTCCAGAAGTTTGTGAGGTTTCTTCCATCTTTTAAATGCAAAAACTTACAGTTTTCCTTGTGACAGGCATTAAGAAATATTTCAGTGAACTACAGAGTAATAGATTCTCTAAAAATTACGACCGATATCGTAATGAATATATGGCAGAAAGTCCCCTGGCAATAAAAGGACATGGCCAAATCCATGGCAAAAAAGGAACAAGCAAACATGCCCAATAATATATCAAAAACCAGTACATGAATTATCAAAACTAGAGCATAAAGACTGAGCTGGCTCTAATGTAAGTAAGTGGGTGTTTGAGGCAATAGCAAGGATTTGGGTAAATTAATTCCCTAAAAGTCCAAGGTGTGCTGTGCTGGGCTGCCACATCCATGGGTGTCCATGCTGCCTCCAGGGATTTGTGTTTCCACATTTTTTGCTGACAATACTCAAAAAGACTACAGTCAATATAGGCTTTAGCATAATACTTCCTGTGTGTTAGTTTTGATTAGAAGGAAAAGAGTATTCTCTTTGATCCCTGTGTCTTCTGAGAGAAATTGACAGCCTGTGGATTCTTGGTGTATGTATTAAAATAACAGGAACATGCCAAGAAAGGGTTTTGGAAGTGGCAGTGGGATGAAGCATTGCCCTGACTCTGTAAAAAACATGTCCTGAGTGGAAATAAGAGCAAGCACAGGACTAATTATCCATTTGAAGGGTTTTAATCTCCAGACAAATTGCCGTGCAGCAAATAAGTTTTCAGTGTAAATTGGACAATCAAATAAGGCATTTGAACCTTCTAAATAATGTCTTTGTTAAAATGGAAGGTGAAGAGATTCCTGAAACACACATGTGAGGAGATTATGAGGAACATCTTTGTGTCTTCAAGATTTTAAGGGAAGTACATGCTGAGCTAATAGGAGTATTTGGCACTTGAGCAAGTTCACATATGCAGTGCATGGTTAAATCATGAAAGGATCCTTATGATGTGTTAGTGAATGAAGAGTAATTCTTGATAAATTCACACTCTGTGGCTTAGAAATGCATGCTTTGATCTTTGGGAAATCATGTAGCTCTCTGTTAGTGAATTAATGGCAGACCATGATTTTAACTTGGATGTATTTCATATCCAATGTCTCCTTATTTGAACTGTGTGTGTTGAGAAGCCATAAAAACCTATGTGGCTTCAATTGAAAAAAAAAGGAAAAAAATTAAATATATTAATAAACATACCCCAAGGCAACAACCAGTGTTGGGTTGTTGCCTTGGGGTATGTTTATTAACATAAAAATATAATTTTTTTTTTTTGTTTAAAAATATTTTGTTTAAAAATGTATTAAAAAGTTTGTTTATAAAAAATATAAATATATTAATAAACATACCCCAAGGCAACAACCCAGTTCATGGCTAGGAATAAAAATGCATTTAATGTTAATGCTTTTTTTTGCCTATCTTGTTTTCATTGTCCTGGATACTCCAAAATATTCTTCCTTGGTTGAATTAATGGCTTCAAATGGTATATCTGCTGCAATGTGTTAAAAATGTGAGGTGGAGTCAGGGTCAAATCTTACTAGGACCATGTCCAGTGCAATTCTGACATCTTTCACTCTGAAATTTAGAAAAAAAATGCAGAAATACCAGATTGTAGCAGAATAGTTTGGCTTTTTATTTTTCACTGTTCCTTTGGCAAATGAAGGAAGTTATCATCCTCCAGTGACTTTTCCTTCAGAATTCTATTTTTCAATTGCAGAGAAGCGATGTATACTTGTCTTGGGGAAATGTGTAGTCCAATGCCTTGAAGACCTTGTGTGGTTTGATTATTTTAAATTTACTGCTCCACAGTCAGCTCCCTGGGCATTCCCCTTTGCCCTGTCCTCCAGGGCTGCTTCACATCATTTTCAGATCTTGAACCTCATGATGTTTGAGCTAATATCCTCAGACAAAATATCTCCAGCATTGTTGACAGACAGGGGAAATGTAAAAGCCAAAACAGAGGCCAGCAAGGAGCTTACAGCTACAGGTGCTCAGAGCTTTCAGCATTGCTGCCAGTGCTTACCTGGCTCATGCCCCTAAAGCATGTAAAACCTGTAAAACCTTTGAGGAATCACACGTTCATCATGTGTGAACCTTTCAGGAATCACACCTTCACCATGTGTGGTTTGTCCTCTCCTGGGTAATGGAAATGTTTTCAGGGCTCAGCTTTAATAAAACAAAATGGGGCACAAATAGAACAAATCCTGTCTGGAAGATATTTTTAAAAATTTTCCATCTCAAGCAGCTCAGATGGCTTATGTACTTCTCTGCTAACCAGGAGGAACATTTGTTTAATACTTTTCTTGAATGACTTTCTTGAATTCCCCCCACAAATACTCTTTCAGGGGGAGGGTAGTGAGTCCTTCAGAGAGCATGTGGCTTCTGAGGGATTTAGTTAGAAATTCTGTTGCTAGGAAGCCTGTAAAGGGAAATGTGGTATGAAAAGCATGAATGCATACAGTAGTCCTCAAATAGCCCTTCTATCCATCTGTCACGTGTCAACATTTGTTTATGGAAATATCCTTTCCCAGATGCCAGTCTACTTCATTCAAAACTTCACAAGTTTGCTATAAAATTGCTTTCTTCTGCTATGCAGATGACTCCCAAGTACCTCTAAGGCAAATAATAAGCATTGACCTCAAGCAAAGCCCTTTTATTGTTGAGTTGATGTACTTCTCCTTTAGCTTTCTCTGCCTTTGTTCAGTTATATGTGTAATTTATTCTTCATTTAAATTATTTTCTGCTACAGATTTCATAATTGCAATTAAATCATTACACTGGGACAGGGCAAAGATTAATTTGATTTTAATTCATTTTTAATTGCAGTTTTCTCTAAAGCTTGAATTACATTTCTTTGTGTATTTAGATTTGCTACACTGGTCTAACATAAATATTAACCCACTTAAAGCTACATAATCTTAGAAAAATCCTCTCTTTGGTTTGGAAGACATTTCATCTCTGTTCACTGTGAAATTGTCACAAATGAGCAATGGATTTGTGTTGTTAATTCCATGTTCATGGCATTGAATCATTATTCTTGAAGGCATTTATGAATTATCCTTTGAATAAGGAATCTAGTTTTCAAATAAATTTTTGGATTTAATATTATCTCAGAGATGCATCTGAATTTTTCATGTTCTATATCTAGAATGTGTTTGTGTAGGCAAGGGCATTCTGCTGTCCCTTTTGGTCACAGGAAAAGGTTAAACATTTGAGCTACAAGCAAAAACAGTCTGAAGGAATCGCAGTTGTCACCAAGTTTTCCCACTGTCCAAGTGTGCTTTACAACTCAAAATCCATTTTGGAATACAAGTTTACAGCAGGATCTTCATCTTTGTTGCCAGGCACCACATTTAAAATAAAAAGATTTAAAAAGTGGATTCATCT
Source organism: Molothrus ater (assembly GCF_012460135.2). Classification (NCBI taxonomy): domain Eukaryota; kingdom Metazoa; phylum Chordata; class Aves; order Passeriformes; family Icteridae; genus Molothrus; species Molothrus ater. The sequence continues at coordinate 148,714,728 of NC_050478.2, read as the reverse complement.
TGGTATTGGCACATGGATAATTTGATAACATGTGCCCATGTTGGTACTGCTTCTCAAAAAACTTCACAGTTTAAGGTTCCACCACCCCTGTTCTCATGGAAAGATGTCCCTACTGTAAATTGCTTTCTTTCTTGGAAAAACTGGTTGGGTCAGGATGGGTGACAAGGCCAGAAGCAAAAAGGATTATACAAGTCTTAGCAGAGCAGAACTTGTCTTCCAAATTTGTCTGAAGAATTAAAACAACAAAGTGACAGTTATGATAAAAGCCTTTTTAAATTTCTATGATCTTGGTAGGTTTGCCACTGTAAATGTTTTGGGAAGTGATGGTCTTTGCCTCTCACACAAACCTGAGGACCACCAGGAACAAGGACCTTTTCATCCTCACATTAGAATCATGCTGCTGTTAGTAAGAATGAGAATTCCAGTTAATGGCTCTTTGTTCCAGGAGCAGGCACAGGTAGTGTTTAATGTCTCCTCCAGGTTTGCAGTGTTACTCCAATGAAATCACTTTGAGGGAGCAGCCAACATCTGTCATCCCTTGGTCAAGGAACAAGGCACTGACTGCTGTGTCACATCCTGATCCCAACATGGGATCCAACCCTTCCCTGGGTTTGCCTTGTGCTCAGCAGCATTTCAGGAAGATTTGTGAGGATTTCAGGTGCCTCTTGTTGAGTAGTGATGCTCCAAAGGCCAGAGGGTGCCGTGGTGGCCAGCGGCTCCACCTGGAACAGGTGATGGCAAAGAGACTGAGCCAGGAGTGGGTCCAGAGGCCCTGCTCAGCATCACACACAGCCCAGGAAATCCACAGCCTGGAGACAGCTCCAGGGCCAAGCCAGGAAGCCCAGGGGTCAGGTCCAGGTCTGGATGGAGGAGACAGGAGACCAGATGCAGATGCAGCTGCTCTGCAGCTGCAGTTTGAAATCAGCTCCAGCATTTTTACTGATTTCATCCATTTCACCACATTCCTTTTCTGCTAAGAACAGCATCTTCCAGCTTCCCAGCAATGCCATGCCCCTGCCTATGTGCTGCTGTCTGCCAAGGGTGTAGGGGACAGTGGAGCATCAAAGATCACAGCAGTAACCAGAAAGACTTACAGGAACTTTTCAAAGACTTGCAGGAACTTCAGGCAGGATTGTTGTAATAGATTCACCACATTATTTAACAATTCTGAAGTATCTGAGAAATGTATGTATGCCCCAGCAATTCAAGAGCCATTAATTAAGGTGTCACTCAAGTGGATTATTCCTGCTTGTACAGTGTCACCTAAACACTGGCCCTGCCCATGATGTGTCCAGTTTGGTGACAGTGATGGAGCTTTCTGATGTTGTTAGGAATTTGTCTGTGTGCTAAGCTTTTCTGTAAGTACCAGTGTAATTCCCATAAGTTTCCTGGATTTTATGTGCTGTTCTGGGTACTGGCAGCTTAAGTGCTTTTATGGGTAGTTTGTGCTGCCACTATGACATTACAGCATTTGGAAAGATTTTGGTGAATCTCTGCCCGGTACTGTGCCCTTCCTTTACAAAAAAGCTTTTATTGGTGGAGATTAAGTAATAATGAAGAAATATACAAATTTCATGTTTATTTAAAATAGAGATATATTTATTTATTGAACAGGTAATTAGTCAGAAGAAATATGAATATATCATCTCGATGAGCTCACTTTCTAGACAAGGTTTCCTTCCACCACATGGTAATAACATTGCAGAGCTGCCTCTCCAGCACATCTCACTGCAACCTTGTCAATGTTTTAATAAGGCAACTGGGAATTACTGTGTTTTCATACTGCATTTAGTGCCATTTTACACTTAGGCTTTGTAAAAGAGAAGTGAAAGAGGTAAGGATTAAGTGTTAGTACAACTGTTGTACTAACACTACAGCAGTTGTACAGCAAGTGCTGGTAACATGCCCAGTCCTTGCTGCTGTAGATACCAGTGCTGAGCCTGTTTTAAATTTGCTCATTGTCATAGTATCTGGTCATGAACAATGAGTTGTTGTTTCATATTCCACATTAACAATAAAACCAGAGCTTTGCTGAAAATTTCTGTGCATGAACTATCTGGTCTGATTTTCAGGTAGTTTAGCAAAGGGACCTAAAGCAGCATCATAAATAGGAATTTAAATTATTTTAGGAAGTGCAGTTTGGGTCTGTTTGTTTGATTCTTTGTGCTGAAATGATTTTTTACCTTTCTTTTTCTGGTGGTTTCTTTTCCATTCTACTGGATGTGAATTTGTCTCTCAATGAAGTGTTTAGGGTTTGATGTATTCATGAAAGGATGTCTTCTCCAAAATCCATGTAGTGCATATTATTTGCTGTATGCCTTGAGCCTTCTGTGCAGTCATCTGCATTCATTCTGGAAAGATGACAGAAAGATTCCTGGTAAAAATTGGGTGATAAATCAGGATTGCACTTTAACTAAGGTAATTGCAATCCTGAATTTCCTCAAGTGGTTAACTTCCCATATACTTTATTCTAAACTTAGAAGTGATCTGAATGTTGGGTTTTCAGCTACCAAGATGAATGGAAGTACTTACTATGTAGGTGGCTGGCTATGGGGTTTTATCACATCTCTAAAATAGAAACAATATTCCTTTTCATTTTTGTGGAGACTTTTGCCTGAGGATGTTAATGCAGCTTTATAACATTCTTGGGAGGGAGAAGAACGTTATTAAATCTACTCTGCCAGCAGAGTAGATTTAGTCACACTCTAGCAGAGAGCATGCAGCCCAGTACAGCCCATATTTTCCCTGTCTCTGGAGCTTAGAGCTTATATTGTACAAAGTCTTGGTGGCAAATGCATATTTATTTGCACATCAATAAGTGCTTTGCAGCATTCATTCTATTCTGTCAATAGAGTTCATCAAATCAGAGGAAACTGCTTGCAGATCATTGGGATCAATCTGGGACTAATGTAAATAAGCCTGTGTCATCCTAACAGCAGTTCTCCCCATTTAATACCATGTTTAAATCTGACTTAAATCAGGGGATGTCTTTTGTGTGGGATAAATAAAGATAAAACAGCACAGCATTTTCAGGACCCTTTGAAACATGAGAAACCCATGAGCTGTTCTTGTTCAGGAATCAAAGTTCAAGGCAGAGGAATTTTTTTTTTTTTTATTTGACACTTGGATATGGACAGGTTTGTTGATGAGAAACTGAGATGATAGTGTTTCCTTGGTACGTGGGTCCTGTGAAATTCCTTTTCCCAGTGGTCTTGACCTCATTCTTCCTTTGGAATATGTAGGTCAAATTTGATACAAGATTTTGATAGAAGATATCAAGGCATCTTGGCTTTCTCCCTGTGTGTCTACCTTGTGGTCTAGTAACTATCACTGCAACTATTTTCAGGTGAGGCACACGATGAACACAACCCATTTAAGGCATTTACTGAAGACATTGGGGGAAAAGCAACTGGAAATGTATTTGGTCCACAATTCCTGTAACTTCTTCAGCTGACTGAGAACACACGAAGAATTTAATGATCTTACATAAGACAAGGCCTCAGAAAGAGGGGGTGAAGCACTTGATGGGAAAGGTGGTGCTGGAGGCAAGATGGGTTCAGCAGTACTGGGAACAAGTCCTGTGCTTAAAGGGCTTGGCTGTGTGCTTCCTCCATAAGGCAAACTAAAAAAGCCTCCTTCACCTTTCTCACTTTCTCTGCTTTCTAGAAAATTCCAACAAACTGTACCAGCCTTAGAAATGCCTTGTTTGCAGGCAGAATTTTTTTAAATGGATGTATTTATGTGTCAGTTGATAGAAAAAAAAATCTAAATAACAAGCATCTATGTGATGAATTCTACATGCTTGCCTGAGGAATCAGTGCCCTCTTTCATTTTCACTGTGTGTTTTCAATTATTTCTGACTCAGTCTGAGACAGTTTGGTTGTTCAACCTGGAGAAGGAAAGGCTCTGGGGACACCTTAGAGTCCAGTGCATACAGGAGAGGTGCAGAGAGACTTTGGATAAGGGGTGGAGTGACAGGACAGGGGGGAATGTTTCCACAGTGACAGGGGACGGGGTTAGTTGGGATACTGGGAAGGAATTCAGTACCCAGAGGGTGGTGAGGCCCTGGCACAGGCTGCCCAGAGCAGCTGTGGCTGCCCCATCCCTGGAAGTGTTCAAGGCCAGGCTGGATGGAGCTTGGAGCAACTTGGGACAGTGGAAGGTGTCCCAGCCCATGGCAGGGGGCTTGGATGAGATGATCTTTAAGGTCTCTTCCAAGCCAAAGCATTCTGTGACTCTATGATATGTGTTGAGAGAAGCAGGAAAGCAGTTTTCAGCAGGAAACAAAATGATTCCATAAGTATTTTGTTTGCAGACAAAGAGTATCATGTGTAAGTGTAATGATTCTGTCAGCTGCAAGTGATTTCTATGTATATAATGAGAGATCAAAGATATAACCTCCCCAAAATAGACCTCTTTATGTAAAATGATTATAAAGTATTACCACAGGCAATATAAATAGAGGCTCATCATGGTGATAGAAAGTTGAGTTCAAGCCTTATAAGAAAAGTATTTTGCTATTATTGCTGTTCATGTATTTTAATTATTTATAGGCATACTATCAAGAACAAGAAAGGGTCTTTATATAAAAACAATTTAGAAAGCTGATATGTTTTTCCCTTTTCTTTCTTTAAGGTTTTGACCACCAAAATGTTTTATTTGGGCTATCTGATACCAGTTCAAAGCAGGAAGAAAATGAAAATAATATGACAGGTTTGAGTATTTGACTCAAGTGAAAGGAAGCAACAACTTAATTAGTTTATACCATGGAGCATCATTTCAATTGCTTTTCCTAGGGAAATAAGGTATGAACTTTTAGATTGTGTTTTATGAACAGCTTTACAAATCCCTTGTAAAGTTTCAGTAGGGGTGGAGAAAGCTGATCTTGGACACATTTTTGCAGCGACTCAACTTAGATGTGTAGAAGCAAAGATTTAGTGTTGTTTATAAATGTTTCTAGGGCTAAGTCTAAAAAGAGAAAATAGCTGGTAGAGGTTTTGATTCACCTTGCATCCAACAGAGAAATGTTCAGAAGGAGAAGGAGCAGTGAGAGGCAGCTCTGCTGGGTCCTGCCCCCCTTCCTCAAACCAAGGACTTATACAGTGCAGTCTTTCTGTCTTTTTTCTTTTCCTCACAGTAGTAATTTAATTATTATTTGGCCAAGCTGCACTTACTGCAGTATCTTTCATACTAATTTAGGCACTTCAGCTCTTGAATGATTAATGTTGACTGTGCTCAGAAATCTCATTGAACCTCTCCAGCCCTGAGATGTGTTGATGTGTATGAACTGGTTTTGATGTGAAGTCCTCTGGGACAAACAAGAATTACTAATTTGGGCTAATAAATGTATTCCATAAGCAGCCAGTGACCTTGCTGTCTTGGCCAGTTTAAGGCTGTGTCTGAGTTACTGTCTACTGGTTCTCTGGGGGCTCTGGGGTTGCTGCTTTCAAGAATTTTCTCTCCTCCTGAACATCTATTTCAAAAATATCTTTTTGATATTAATCCCCCTCACCTACAATGCTTGCTGTAACTCCAATCCTGATCACTCTACGTTCATTCATACCTGTATTTTAACCTTTTCCATCTTGACAGTATTGGCAAGGCTCACTCCAGTGACATATATGAAACATTTCATTTTAACTAAACCCAGCTCCATCATTTGCCTCACAGCTCTAACATTTATTAATAAACCCACTGACATCTACCATTACCACTCCATATCTGTCCTTTGATCAATTCCTGTTTATAAATAAAAACCATAATGAATGTTTCATTTCAGGCCCTGTAACTCACAGTGGGGAGAGGGCTTGCTTGGAGTTCAGGCAGTCAGATGCACCATGTCCTCTCCATTCCCTAATTTGTGGAGGCTGATGAGAAATTGCTTTCCACATGAAATTAAATATCCTAGGAGAGAAGATGTTTTGAAAGCTGTGTGGCAAGAAATGTTCATACAGTAATTAATATTCAGTGCAGAAGAGAAGTTGGCTGTTAATTTTCACAAGTGTTTTATGATGGCAGGAGTACTTTAATACAGAAAGCACTTCATAGGTACAGAAAATAACTATTATCTGTGAACAACAATAGAAGCTATACATCAAGCTGTTGATGTAGCAATCCCATTTTTAAGATTTAGTGAGGCTTGCTTTTAATTTTAGTCTCTACCAAGCCTTCCTGACACATCACTGCAATGTCTCTCAGTCTGTTATAGTGCTAAAATGAGTGCAGTCTCCCCCCATCAATAAACACACCCCATTATTGTGTTGTCTGTAAGTACAAAACTCAAAACTAATATTTAGGGAATAAACTTTCATAAAATTTGGTTGTTGACTCCTCCATTTTTTTTCTGTCTTCTCATTGACAGTAGATGTAAAATGAAATAGGAACATAAAATTTGTCCTACCAGCTTTCCTGTGGTTCCTGCCAGTCACTTTTCCCAGGCCAGGCTCCTCTGGGTCTTCTGAGCAAAGCTGAACACACCTGGGGTCAAGCATCTTTGAAAATACTTGACAACAGACAAAATTACTCCACAGCCCTCCCACAGTCTCACCTGCTTCTCTGAAGGTCAAAATGTGCATCTCCACACATGTTCTTTATTAATTGAAATAATGACCCATTCCTTTGGTAGGGGAAGGAAATTTATAAAGTCTGACTGAGCCATTGGATTTAGTTTGGAGAAATAAGTTTGAAAGACTTGTAGGAAATTGCCTTTTGATTTTACTGCATCTAAAACACTAATCAGCTAGTTGGTGTCAATGTGGGGTGTTTTCAGATGTGTAAAATTTGCATTAGGGGGTTTATTTTTTCTTGTTTTAAATCAGACACTGTTAACAAATGGCTGCAGGGAAGGCAGAGCACTGAGAGCTGCTCTGTCTGCTTAGACTTGCTTTAATTACAGTGCCCAGGAAACAATTCAGGTCTTAATTTTTAGTGGAGGGTACTAATATTGGACTTTATTTAATGGCAAGTCAGTTGCCAAGGGAAAACAAAAATCCACTAAAAATTTATAAAATCTTGAGAAGAGGAACCATGTTCCAATGAGTATTTGTGCTGCTCTACCACACACACTCATATGTTCTACTCTGGATCAAGATCTTGTCATCAGAATTTGATTTAAGTTATGGTTCTGATCTCCACAGAAGAGGTGAGGTCAAACCATCCTGTGCCTGGTGGGATCCTTTAGGTCATACAGAATCCCAGAAATGAGTTGTGAGTGTAATGGGTTATGTTGTGCATCCCCATTAGACCAGCATTTCTCAGACTGGGGGAAAGACCCTGGCAGAGTAAATGAAAATGAGTTCATTGCTCAGGGAGGAGAATTTGTGGTTGGAAATGTTTAGAAACCACTGCTGCAGACTGCCATGACTTTGCATCTTTGTCTCCAGATAGTTGCTTGCAAGGGCCACAATTAAAAGATAATCCAGTTCTTCTGACAACTTTATACCTTCTGGATGCTGTGGTGGCTCATCACTCCAGTGCTGGTGAAATGGTCTCTTGTGAACATTGATCCTGGTGCTCTCTTCCATCTCCCTCTCCAAATGCCCTGGAGGAATCCTGTGATGGATCTCTGCTCGTTGGGCTGTGTCTCAGTCATTAAACCTGGCAGCAGTGAAGGATGGGCACCTCCACAGGTCTGAGAAGACTGGGGTGGAATTTCTGCTCAGTCTCCTGTAAATTTGTCTGAAGTTGTTTGGGGAGGTGCCTTATGTGTGGGTCAGCACAACTGGTCAGAAGAGGACATTTTTCCATTTGTGTTTTGACTTCCTGCTGTTCTTTTCCTGACCCTCTGTTGGACAAGAGAGAAAGGTGGAAAGAGCCAGCCTGACCAAACACTAAAGCTGGGGAGTTCCCTCTGAAAAACGGATCTGATAAGAAGAAAAACTCTATTTTAATCCAATTGAAATGGTTTTTTAAAGAGAAACATAGTGATGGGGAAAACAGAAAAAAAAGAAAGACACAAATTGCTGATATGATTTGAATGTTCTTCAAAAAGAAAATTTGGTTTTTAAAATGTGTCAATGAAAACAAGATTTGCCTGTGTTAAAGAAACACTCAGTGGCACATGGGGCTAAATAAGGATTTCTTTTCCTGGATGAGTGCCCAGCCCTGCTGCTGGTCATGTACCTGCCTATGCCAAGTGCTGTGTGAAAGGTGGGACCATCAGGGAGCCTGGAGGAGATGTGTTTTGGTTCACAAAAACATCTCCAATGTCCTGAGAAGAGGGAGACCAATAGGATCCAGCTCTGTGTGTCTGGAGAGTGGACATTAATGTAAGGAATTAAATTTGGACTTCTATCAGGTTTTGAAACCTGAACTTGTGGGACTCTGAAACAAAACCTGGCCTATTCCAACACCTCTGTGGAAAGCTGACTTCTTTCTTTGTATTTATTTTTAATCTGCTCTTGAGATCTAGCAGTGGGATTTCTACCACTTTCTCAGCTGGTGGTTTTGGATGCTCATCTATTCTTTCCAAGATGTTTGCCAGGATCTGAAACAGTACTCAGAGCTGTCCTGTTCTTCCACGTATTAAATTGAAGTTATAGCTACAAATTTCAAAGGTGATCATGAAGATTCTGAAAAAAAATTTAAAAGGAAGAGTATTTTTAGAACAGCTGCACTGCAGCCTTTCTCTGAAATAGGAGAATGAAGAAACATCAGTATTTTATTTCAAGTAATGAGAGTATCCCTGTTGATGATGGATAAAAGAGCATTTTTTTATTTGGTTAATGGTTGTTATTTTAGTATTCATAAAACATGGAAATATTTGCATTTCTCTTGTAATTTTGGGGCTGAACAGCATTTTACAATTGCCAAATTATGGCAATTTTTTTTCCCTGCCCTCTCTTGAGAGAAATAAAACCATATTAGGAAAAGCTGCAGATACTGTGGTTCTTCCTAGCCAAGAGCTAAAGCATCCAGCCTCGTAGCTAGAGGGATGAATTGGGCTGGAAGATGTGGATACAGACCTGGACTGTTAAACACTTTGAAACCAGCACCATTTCCTATTTTGCAAAGCAGCTTTTAGCCCTGTCTGAGATTATCCAGAGAAATCCCAGCACCACCTGGCAGGTGAGGGGCACATTTTGAAACTGGGCAACAGGGCAGTTGTGAGTCCTGCTATCCAGAGCCCTCTGAATGCACCAGGATGATGCTCAGTGTGTACCAGGAAAGAGGCTGAGTCTTGTCTGTACTCTGGGGAGGTGATATTTGATGAAATTGCATCTGTGCTTCCTCATGTTATTTATATCCAAAGATATTGCCTTCTGATACAATCTCTGTGTTATCTCTGGTACATACAGTCTCCTTCAGGCTTCTTGGGAAAATGAGGCGTTTATGATTTCCCTGGAAAATCAGATTTTACCTAAATACATCCACACTGATTACAAAAAGCGCTGCAAAAATCCTCACGTTTAGGGTTGCATGAATATTTCCATCCTAATTCTTTGACTGTGACATTAAACATTTCTGAATTTTTCCTCTGAGGAGAATTTTTCCCATCCTCCTATCTGCCTGAAGACTAATACATGGCTTTTCAACTTTGAGTAAAACTTGTTCGTGTACTTTTGAACAGAATGGGAGACAGAAATAGTATTTTTCTTATTATTAAAAAGCACAAGCAAATAGATCTTGCAGCTCAGGTTGTATCTTTGATTGTATAGAGCACCATCAGCCACAGCTTGAATACATTTAAAGGCTTTAATAATTTATAGTTATTTTTAAGGGAACTTTAAGGGATAACTTAACCCTTAAAGGGTTAAACAGAATTTGTAGTATTTGAGTCTGGACTGAGGACCCCACTGTGGTCCCTTCCAACCTTATCCATTCTGTGATTCTCTGATTCTGTAATGGTTTTTTCTTGCTTTAGACTTTGTGGTTCCTTTAAAGAAAGTTTTCTTATGGCTAAAGAGAAAACACATAGGGTTTTAAACTATTATTTCAAATGTGACTGCATGTGAAAAAAGCAGAACAAAACAAAAGACTTTTGGGTAGAAATTTGTCAGTTTAGCAACTGCTTTGTATCAAAAAATGGCACCCTAATTCCTGTAAGCCACAATGTGATCTCAAAGACAGTGATTTGTCTAAATCCAATCTCTAATCCCAATCTAAACCCAATCTCTAATTTCTGTTGAGACTATTCTGCCTCTTTTATCTGTATTAAAGTACCACCTTAGGGGAGCACCGAGAGGGTCCAGGAATTTCTTTTGCTAAATGCCATAACACTAAAGGGCACCAGTTTTGTTGTGGAGAAGAACTGGGGCAGAAGTTGGAAAAGAACTGTCCCTAGCTCAGTGCAGGTGATATTTTCAGCAGGAAACCTTTTGGGTTTCATCACTGGCAGGGTGCTCAGAATTGACAAAATGCTTGGAAGTTACAGGATTTGTCTGGATTTGTATTGCTTTGCTGTGTAGGAAAGGGGCCAGCCAGGAGATCTCTCTGTCTCCACAGAAGGAGGAAAAAGTGTATTTGGCCAGACAAGATGACTGCTACTGAAAAGAAGCATCCATGCCAATTTGCTGTTCCTCATATTTGTTAAATGCAAGGGAAGGAATTCTTTCTTCACTTGTAAGTCACCAGCAGTGCATGAAGTCATAAAGAGGGGGGTATTTTGAGTTTTGGCAGCTGTGAATGGAGAAGGAAATTGTTTTCCAGATTTATATTATCTGTCATGGTTCCACCTTCCAATTTTTTCCTATTTAGCTCCTGTGAAGAAGGGCAGCCTTTAAAAATTAAAAAGTGCAGTAATGATAAATGCTACAGTGGGCGGGAAGAGAGGGGAGATTAGTTAAAAGGGAGACTTGGCAATCATACAGAAACATCCTTGAGCAAAAATTTAGAATTTTTTATGAAAACCAGACCACTGCATCTGAAGCACTTGAAACAGAATATAGAGCCCAAGCAACTGAAAGTTAATTTCAATTTTTAATGATAACATTTCTGAAATTTACCGAGTAAAGTTAAGCAAAGCACTTGCTTTTCAACAGCATTATCTTCTTCATCCTCAGTATGTATTTGAAAACTTCTCTGTGCCTGCTGAGAGAGAGCTACAGCAATGCTTGTTGCTGTCCCATCCAATGTCATCAGAGCATCTTTTGAGTTTTGTGAAGAAATTCTAAATTCTGACTTACTAAAAAAAATCAGCACCTTCCAATTTCATATGTTAAATTATTTAAAGAACTAAGTGAAAAAAAGAGCATTGGAGATGTATGTTGGTAAAGCTGAGGTATGGTACACCAGCTTCTGTGAAATTCAGTAGATTTGCATGCATAACTAGAAATATGTCTAGCAAAGTGTCTTAGCACAAGAGTTTTCTAGCACTTTGCATATTAAAAGTAGAGCCTGTTTGCAAAATTTTACATGAAAATGATCACTAGGTTAATTGGGTAGAAGGGGAAAATACATACCCCCAGAATCACAGGAGGGGTGAGGTGTGAAGGGACCACAGTGGGCCACCTGGTTATCTTTTCACATTATCTTTTCACATTCACCTTCACACCTCAGGCTTTTCTTTTCATTGGCTTCAGGAATCCCCATGAGCACAGGTGCACACCTGTTCCCTCATGGGGTCCAAAAGAATTCCTTCATGAGAAACAAGCTAAAACCCATTACTATAAATCTGTTGTTTCATGGAAATAATTAAGCTGGGTGTGCTGATGGTTCACATGCTCCTCTGTTGTGCTGCTTCTGCCAAATTAAATATGTTTTTGGACATCCATTAACTTCTTTTGGGTAGTTCTGCCTATTTTGAGCACTGTAGTGGACACAATATAGAGGTAATGAACCTGCTTGGGAGTGTTAGAGATCAAGAATTTGACCCTGCTTGGGAAGCAGTACAGTTTATTCTTTCACTGCATCACTATGTCATTGGTGTGCCTGGGCAGAGTTTTACTCTGTAGATTTTGTCACTATGGAAGTAGGCAAAACCTGCAGATTTTACTCCTTAGATTTAGTGGTTTAGCAGAGCAAAGGGAAAAACTGCCTGAAGTTATTGTATTTGGGTTCCCCCCAGACAAAGGAAGGAATGATGAATCTGACTCCGTGTTCTCAGAAGGCTGATTTATTATTTTATGATACTATATTATATTAAAGAATGCTATACTAAACTACACTAAAGAATACAGAAAAGATACTTACAGAAGGCTAAAAAGATAATAATGAAAACTTATGATTCTCTTCAGAGTCCCAACACAGCCTGGCCCTGTTTGGCCAAAAAATGAAAACAATCACACCAGAAACCCAATGAAACACCCACCTGTTGGTAAACAATCTCCAAACACATTCCAAATGAGCAAAACACAGGAGAAGCAAATCAGATAATTATTGTTTTCCTTTTTCTCTGAGGCTTCTCAGCTTCCCAGGAGAAAAGTCCTGGGTGAAGGGATTTTTCCAGAAAATATGAATGTAACATGAAGCCTGTAATGGAAGCCTTTGCTCCTGTGAAGTGCACCAGCTTGTATTACTCTGGAAACTTGTCCCATTATTGTTAATGGAACCTCTTCTTAAAATCTGTTTCTCCAAATGCTCAACAGATACAAAGCATCACACAACAAGATTTATAATTATAGAGAGATGTCTCTTCTCCTTTTTTTACTTTGCAGTTTATTTGTGCTTTCTCCATTATACAGAAACATATGGAAGAGAATAAATAGAAAAACTCAAGTCATGGGGGAAGGCAGAGAGAGATTATGAGACACAGCCAGAAGAGAGAAAGTGTTATTTCCATGTATGTCACTTCCATCATTACAATCCATCAAGTCAGTTTATAATCTGTCTCCTTGTTTATGAGAGCATCACAGTCTTGGCCAGAAGATGATGGGCTGGAGCAGAGACTCCTGATCTGACAGCACTGGCAAGCTCCCTGCTGGAGCCAGGATGGCCCAGCTGCCTTTCTGGGTCTTGTCCCAGGTGGTGAGTGAGACACAGCAATGGAGCAGTCTGTGGGCAAGGTGGCTCTTGTGATAATGCACAGGAGGTTTTACTGTGCAGGACATTCCACAGAGTTCCAGGCTTTCAGTTTGACTGTCAGAGCAACTCTGCTTTCTGAAGACCTTGCAGAGATTTGTAATGAATGTCAGAGACTGAAAGAAATAGGAGGAGAAGGGAGATGAAGTAGTTTTTGTAGCCAAGAATTGAAACACCTGCCCAGTGCTGAGTTCTCCTGGCAAGCCAGCCCCAGTTAGTACAAGGCTCTGGGAAATTAAAATAGCTCCTCATGGCTAGCATGGATTTAAAGCCCTCCATGAGTTCTGTTTGAGCTCATAAATATCCTTGAAAAACTTTTAAGATGCATACCTTGCATAAAATGGTACAAATAATAAAATATTTCAGATATTTAGAAAAATTTGAGCTTGTTCATTTAATTACTGTGTGTTGCTGAAGGCCAGTGAGAACAGAGAGAATTTAGATAGGAAAAGCTGAAGCACAGAAGCAAGTTGAATTTTTTCAAGTCTCTGGTGCAATACAGAAACCCTTGTAATATTGATCCCTTGCTTTGTATTAGCTTAAGTGGTAGAAATGCCCCTTCTGAAAATTTATGAAAGTACTTGAGAAATATCAAGACTTAGCTGTAGGATTATTGTTCCCATTGATTATAATTTAAAGTGACTCATCTGCTTTCCTTTCTGTTAAGCATGGGATATCTTCATTTTGTGTACAGATCCACTTCTCAGATGAAATGTGTACCCTTTGCCTTAAGAATAAAGGCAGCACAAAACATTGAGCATTAGCTGCCAAAATAGCTCCTGCGCTGTTGTGTTTAGGACTTGCTTTGTAGAAAATTGTTTCTTTTCACTGTAATTTTGCTGTTACAAAGAGGAAAGGTAGTGGCACATTCTGCCACAGCAGGGCAGTCCATTAGAAATTTCTCTCTTTGATCAGAGAAAAAGCAAAACTAATTGCACCTTATCTTGTCACCCAGTGGATTGAGGCACTTCAGGCTGCAGTGGCCTCTGTCCTTTTGAGGTGTGGTATAGCCTGATATTGATCCTCTCACTTCTAATTGAGCAAAACTCCTTCGTTAGCAACCTGTAAAATGGAAGAGATAATTGTTACCTAGCCAGGAGCAGTGTTATGAAGTCTAATTAGGGAATGTTTTGGTGCTCATGGGGGCAAAAAAAAAAAAAAAAAAAAAAAAAAGAAAATAAAGAAGTGCAAATGCTGCATTGATTTTTCTCTTTTAAGACTGTACTAATTCTGCTGTTTTGGAATTGTTCTCAGGGCTTTCATGTCCGAGATGAGCAATCTAAGTGGGCTTTGCAATCCTAAAATACTCTGGGTCTCAACCAATATTAAGTACAAAGGCTTTTTCTCACAAATGTAAAGAAAATAACACTTAAGAGCCCTTCTCTGCCTTTCAATAGGATGTTCTAAAGGGAAACTGTTTTAGATGGAGATGCAAAACAAATCATAGCACTTCAATAACAGCCTCATCTTGTTGTTTAAGGACAACTTGCACTTGTGAATTTTCCTGTAAGTTTGCAAGGTATACTCAAGTAAAGTGTATCCAAGACAGTGTTTCCTGCCTTTCTTACAAGCTTAGATGATTCTATCTCTGTTCTGTCTTTGTTCTTTCTGGTTTTGGTTTATTTGTTTTTTACAGTTTCTGTCTTTGTCAGTACTTCAGCACTTCTAAGTAAATTAAATTTACCATAGCAAGCTTCCAGTAGACTGCATGTACCGTTCTTTCAAGTGGTTTCCTCCTTATAAATATGCTTGGTAAAGTACTGTTACACAAAAAAACCCAAACAAACTAAAAATTGTGTGTTGCTGGTAAAATGTCTCTGAGCTTGGTGCTCTTGGCAGAGTTGTCTGCTGGTCAAAAGTGCTGTAGCCCCATCCATGCTCTGTTTTATGCTGAGCTTTGTTAAAAATATCCTCCTTTAGGAATGCTTTTTCCAGACTGTCATGGATTGGGAACAATGAAAAACCCCAACGTATTGCCAGTGAAATGATGGCCCTGATAATATGAATAGCTGAAATAATTAGTGGGAATTGCTGCCCAGTCTGAGATTGCAGCTCAGAGCCAGGTAAAGGGCTGGCCAGTGGTCTTGGCCTGATTTGGCAGATAATTTTAGCAGACTATGAAGTGTGTGGTCACTTCATGCAGCAGCATGACTGGGATTTCAGAATTGTGGCTTTAGTTTCTGTTGTGAGTTGTTACCTGTAAGAAAAGGTAAATGAGCCAAGTGACCTCTTTGCCTTCTCTCTGTCCATCCTCTTCTCTCACTGCTTGAAGAAATCCATGTGGGATTTGTGGATTTGTTTCTGTTGCTGTAGCCTGATATCCAGCACAGGATAGTGAGGGAGCCCTGCCTGAGAAAAGCCTGGCTTAACCAAAGCCAGCCTGGTTCCATTTTAGGAAGGGCAGATTTCAGCTGGCAGAGGTGAGGTTGCAGCTCTGTGCTCTTCCCACCCTTTTCCATCTTGTGTGCATAAAATAATGCATGGGCTGATTTTTACTTGCTTTTGGTCTGATAATTTAACCATGTAATGGCAGAAAACATTTCTTCCACATCTTTACATTAAGGAACAGTTTGACTTTGGGATTTTTTTCACTGCTGTCCATTATTTTGTCTGCTTATGCAGACAAAATATTATTAATAGGTAAGAGCATCTCCTCTGTACCTTCTCTTACTGAAATGAAAAATTTGCAAGGACATCTTGAAGTTTAGCAAGGTTATTATAGTTTGAATTTAATTGTTAGACAGGACATAATATAGTTATTATTTAATTGGATAATTACCTTGCATTAACTTCAGAAACAATTAAGGAAAGAGTGTTTAAATATTTGACCATAATTTTGACAGACTAATCCTTGCCTGGAGCAAGGGCTTCTCTTAGGTGTTCTGTCATCCTAAGATTATGCAAGCTCCTCCTTATTTTAATTTTTCCCTTGATTAATTCTATTTTGTTTATGAATTTGTTATTTGCAGCTGACTCCCCAGGATGCTAATTGCTACTGTAAACTACAGATACTGCTGAGCTAATGTATTCTCAATGTATCAGGAAGAGATGTACAATTAAAAAAATGAACCACTGATTTGTAATTTTCAATTCTTTACAAAATATATCATAAATATAACTTATTCTTTGGTTTTGGTTAGTGGTTTGTTTTTTTTATCTAAGAAAACATCAATCTCTTCTCTGTTTATATCTATGAAAGATGAGAATGAATCTGGTAAAAGAAGAGGATTTTTTTTTGGTATTTGTTCTTGTATTTGATATGTTTTATTTTATAGTTATTAAGAGGACAGTATGACCTCACATATTCCAGGAAAAATTTAGAAGTTATCTAGAGTATAATATTTAGGAAATGGGTCATAAACAAAATCATAATCTAAATGGAAGGAATAGAAAAAAAGGGTGACATAAAGCTTACAAATTTTTGCATTTTCTTTTTGCTGCTGACTTTTTCCTACTGAAGAAGAAGTGAGATGATCAGTGGATTGCAGATTAGCTCTAAAAAATACAAGTGAAGGAACCAGCCTTTCACAGGGAGTTGTTCTGCTGGGTAGTGTGATGATCTGGATGAGGATCAGAAAAAGTTTCTGTTGCTACATTGATCTTGCAGACCAAGTCTGACAGCCAGAGTAGTTCCCCCTGCAGAGGCTGGCTTTTGGTGGAGGTCTCTGTGTGGACACCCTGAGGCTGTGAAACTTTCAAATGGCCTGAGGCAAATCAGTTTAATAGCTTGGACTCAAATTTTTTATCTTATCAAATGTAGGCATGTTTGTGTTTCTCAACTGTTATAAGATCTCATGGGGAGCTCTCTTTCCCTGCCAAATGTCAGAGAAATTTTTATAGTCACTGTTTTTCACTATTTTTAAGAGGTTTGAAGTGGCATCTCCTTTTCAGGATGGATTTTGTCTCCCCTCTCCACCTTTTCCCAAAATATGACTTGTCTTTTATCCCACCCTCAAACAGAACCTTGTCTTCATCCTCTGGGCAATACTGAGATTTTATTTCCTTCTTTCTTGTGGCTGGACAATGGATTGCTATGTGGCAGTGAGAGGTGCTCTGTAGTAGCCTTTCCCCTTCTTCAGTTTTCATTAAATACCTTAATTAGAATGTCTCTGCCTTCAGGCTGCCTTTTCTTAATGGAAGAAACTACTGAAGAAACTCCTGGTAATACTTTCTGTGTCAGATTATCTCAAATATTTAGACATATTTATCTTCAGTATTTGACTCTTTATGTGAACATTGGAGATCTCATTGCTCTTTACAGCTCTCTGACAGGAGGTTGTACCAGGTTGGGATCAGCCTCTTCTCCCAGGTGACCAGTGACAGGATGGCCTCCAGCTGCACCAGGGGAGATTCAGGTTGGAAATCAGGAAGAATTTGTTCACTGAAAGGTTTGTCAGGCTTTGGAAGGTTCTTCCCAGGGAGATGGTGGTGTCACCATCCCTGGAGGTGCTCAAGGAATGGCTGGAGGTGGTGCTCAGTGTTTGGGTTTGGTTGACCTGGTTGTGTTTGGTCAAAAGTTGGACTCAATGATCTTGGAGGTCTTTTTCAACTTTAATGATTCTGTGATTCTACCGATTAAAGAAACAAAAGAAAAGGGTGATCAGACCAAGGGCAGTGTCCTCCTCCCACCAGGGCCTCTGGCTCATCCCAGTCCTCCTCTTACACCCACACTCTGGGTGTGGTGAGATAACGAACAGCTGCAGTTAAAAGCATGATGTTACCTCTCAACAGGGAACACATAAATCAGCTGTAAAATAGATGATGATCCCTATAGAGTTGCTTAGATGGCCCTGACTCTCCCCAGTGGGGTTTATAGAGTTTAATAATCAGGGCAACAACATCTTTGCCTGCGGGAGCAGACAGCTCTGTCGTGGTAGCATCTGTCAACTGCAGGAATTTCATTTACAGCCCCAAATAGCTGTGCTGGGACACCTCTTATCAGTGAATTGCTGAAGCAAAGGTGCTAATAGCTCATTACACTGCAAACAGGTGGTTCAGGCTCTTGGCTGTTGTAGCTGGAGAGCCTGCAGAAATGGGATGATTCACCAGGCAGGCACTGCTGGCCACTCCAGCCTGTGTGGTTTCTGCATGAACCTAAGCAAAATGCTGTTTGTGATGTTTGTCCAGGAGCTAGGGCTGGACACTGTGTTTTCATGCTGTGTTTGGGCTGAGACTTTGAATTTTCATTGGGAAATATTAGCATGCTGTAACATCCTGAGGATGAAGCAATTACCTTAATAGATGCTTCTGTCTTAATGTGTGGTCTAGAGCCTGCTACTTGCCATCCCTTTCACAGTGTTGCCTTCTCTAAAATGCAATATTAACCACCCGACTCCTGCAGAGTGCTCAAAATGGTGAGAAAGTATTATATTGCATATTAATGCAGCATAATAATGATAGTATTCTTGTATTCAGAGATCAGAGGCTGACTTAGTTTGTGCAGAAGGAAAAAGAATTGTTTCTTCATTATCTTTATTTAATCTTGCAAATGGGAATTCTGTGTGGTTTAACATTCATCTCCCTACCTCTGGCTTTTTGTTTAACTTGGGCCCAAATAGGCTGATTTTTAGACCCTTGATTGCTGATTCTTCATTTTTCTGTATCTGGGTTCTTATGGTCCTTCTCCTCTCTGACACCACGCAGTATTTTGAACTTCAGGCCCAATAAAGAAATATGAAGTTTGCAAGTTCTCAAAGCAAACGTTAAATCAGGATGTGCCCAGTAACTATTTCACTTGATTAGCATTTTGACTGCATTGGAAACCTGAAAAGTGCTTGATAGATACAATATAAAGCTTTGCAGTGGCAGCAAAAGATATTACTTGTTTAATGTCAGCACTAAATAATGTAATACTGTTGTCAAATGTCAATTTTCATTGCTGTTTTCAGTGCAGCTTCATTTCTGGAAAATTAACCCATCACAGTTTCAGCTTTTCCTCGAAAAAGTAATCTTTGGAGGGAATATTCTGAAGAAGAAAGGCTCCTTCACTCCAGACACCAAGTTTTCAAATTCTTAGATTTTATTTATTAAGGTCAACAGGGAGGGAATAAATCTCAGACTTTCAAGTTTCAAGTTATAATTTTGAAAATCTTGTGATCTGAGACTGTTCCATGGGAAAGAGCTGCAGCTCTCTCATTGCATCATTAATGAAGTATCAGACTTCTCATATAAATAATATCCTGTCTTAATTAGAAAGTATTTAACCAAATATTTAAATCAGAGCAAATGTAGGGAAAAATAACATCCTGATTTAATTAGAAAGCAGTTAAGAATCACTTCAAGTCTGAGAGGTGAGGGAAGTATTAGAAAGTATGGATGGACTCCTTAGGAACATCAGCTCCTTGAGAGTGGCTGTACAAAAAGAGATGCATGGAATGGTTTGGGTTGGAAGGGACCATAAAGATCATCCAGTTCCAACCCCCTGCCATGGCCAGGGACACCTTCCACTGTCCCACATTGCTCCAAGCCCCATCCAGCCTGGCCTTGGACGCTTCCAGGGATCCAGAGGCAGCCACAGCTTCTCTGGGCAACCTGTGCCAGGGTTTCAGCACCCTCACAGTGAAGTTTCTTCCCAATACTTTGCCTTCTGTTCTCACTCCCAAAAGTCTCTGCCTTTGTATGGACACATCAAGCACCTTAAATTGATTTTATTTAAACTTAAACCCTAACACTGTCTCCTTGGGTGGTAGCTTTCCTTAAATCTGTTTGTGTCAGTTGTTTGTGTACCTACATTACAAATTTTTCTTCAGCATATTTTATACTGACATAATTTAATGGTTTTCTTTCAAAGTACAAGTGAGTATTAGCCTGCTAAATTGCATTACTGCTTGGGAATTCCCTTTGGTAGTTTTTCTTAGTCACTAAAAATACCACAGTAGTCTAAAGCCGCATTTTGCTTAAAAACAGTCTTTATTCCACCAAATGGGGCACAGACTCCTCAGCTGTAATGTGACAATATCAGGTTCTGCAGATGGAAGGAAAAATTCACTTTCTTTATTCAAGACAGTTTCAAGGTGAGGCCATGATTTGTGTGCCTGTAAATCTCAGCAGTGAGGTTCTTGTTCAGCTTTTCTTTGATTCATCATCGAAACCTGTTGGTTATGAGACACCCCAAAGCCAGTTTGCTGCTGGAGTCAGTGTGTGCCTCTGTGATTTCTGAAATGATGCTGAAAGAGGGTTAGGCCAGGAAAGGTAAGACTGACTGGCAAAACTGAGTCCCTAAGGAGTCAGGAAATGGAGAAATTAAGGCTTCTTGTATGACTCTGGATCTTGATGGACATTGAAGCTTTTCATAGGCCCCAGTTAATGGCCTGCCTCAAAATACAGATGTGGGATCTACCATGGCTCCATGTTAATTCTTGTTATTTTACATGTGAACTCATTTTGATTGAGGTCTCATTACTTTTCTTTCATTATCTTAGATGTGGAATCTATTGGGAAAACCACATTTATGTGAAGCTGCCAGGACTCCTGGGCTTCCTTTCCTGAGGCTGATGGCGTGTGGGGAAGCAGCTGAGGGAGGTGTGGAGGTGCTTGACAGCCATCCTGCTCTATTCCCACTCCTGCCATTGCTGAGACCTTGTGAACAGTTTTCCCTTCTGGAATGGACACACTGCAGATGTGGTCCTTCAGAGAGGTTTAGATGATAAAGCTTTTTACAGCTTTTTTCTTCCCTGTGTACACATGCACAGTTGTTCTTTTATTTGTTCTGTGAAAGCATTTTGTGCCTCTGATAATTGTTTTTATCCCTCCCAAAGTTTTCTTGACAAACTCCCTTCTGCCTGAGCTTGTGGAGAAGAGAGGAGGAGGAAAGCAAACTCCGGATTCCTGCTGACTTGCATGGCAACAGCAATCTCCTTCCAGTTCAGAATTTATCAATTTTGTGGCTGTGTGAATCAATTTATCTGCTGCATGCTGTCAACTTATTATTAAGAAAGTGAAAATGAGTGCTAGATAATCACTCAGAACAGCTTGGAGCAGCCTTGGTAGTCACAGAAATAAAATTATGGCAGAAATGTTCTCTTGATACAATGCCTTGAGATGCACTAATGTGCCAAGTGACCACACCAGGAAGTTGCTTGCAGTCAGTGCTAGGACATTTTTCTCCAATTTTGAATGAAGACTTCTGTGAATTTAAGAGAATTTCAGGAGAATATGTTGATTTACATCTCTAATCAGCTTAGGGTTCAACGTTAGGCTACACATTTGAAGCAAAAAGTACAAACCCAAGAACCACTGGGGCCAGAAGGGGATACAAGTCCCTCAACAACTTTTTCAATTTTAAAACTCTTACTTTATACCTTAAATAGTTATGGTCTCCATCAATGTCTACAAGGAATATAAACATAACAAAGGATGCAACATAGGCACTACAAAGACATAAACAACAGCTGAAGATGGAAATTCACGTGGGAAAAAGTTTCAGAGCTGCTGTTAGCAGGACATTACCATTCTTGATTCAAAAATGTATTTTTAGGGGGTGCCAGAACGTTTCCCACTTATCCCAAGATAGTACATTAAAATGAATTTTGTAACTGTCATTATCTCTGGAAAAAATTCTTTGAAGTTGTGTGGTTTAGGAATGGAGATTTGGTGGATCTCTTCAAAACCTCTTGTTTCTGTTCACATTCAGGTGATTTCAACCTTTTGTTAATAAATGGAAAAACCTGGGAGGCAAATTAATGAGAATGATACAGCAGAGAAAAATCAGCCTTTTGCAGCAAATAGAAAGCAACCAGAAAAAAAAAATCGATATTTTCTACAACGTGAAGTTATGCAGTGTGTGGATTCTGTGCTTCCTTTAAAATATAATTGTAATAAAGATTCTCTGATCGTCCTGGTCTAGTGGAAAGTGTCCCTGCCCATGGAAGGGTGGTTGGAACAGGATGATCTGTGAGGTTCCTTCCAACCCAAACCATTCTGTTTTCTGTAATATTAATAGTACAGAGAAGTTGTTAATTGTGTTGGTGATTCACCAGAAATTGACAGAAAACCTCTGGAGAGGTATCAATGACAATAAGTGTAATATCTGCAAAGACTGGGTAATGAGAAATAAGAGGAACTTGAAGTAAAACTGGAAACAGCAAAAATCTGTAATTATTACTCAAATAGGAATATTTTAGCTTTGCTTAAAAAGGATCTTATTACCAGAAGGAAACTGTATATTATCCTCTCTCTATTTTTTATGTAGATAAAAACGGGTGTTTTACATTTAAATTCTGGAAATACAGAATTGTTCCATATCTTGACACTACAGGAGCTTGTTCAGCCAGTGCCAACAATGCAGCATCAGAAATGGGGACACAGAGCTGCCCTCTGCCTTTGTCAATGGCTTGTACCAACTTCTCTTCAAGAGAACACCCCACTGAGACTGGTGCAGACATCCCGTGCTTGAATCTGCCTCTTTTCTGGCCAATTAAAAATACTGTTCTGTAAATGCAGGGTAAAGTGTTGTTTGTCTCTTCTAGTAGGTGCTGAGTGTTTGTGGGATATTGGGTAAAGCCTGTGCTGTGACAATCAGTTAAAAAATCTGTGAATCCTTCAGATTGAAGCCAGTTTATCAATTTGGTTAACTCTTCTTTACTAGCTTAAAGTCAATGTGTTCTCCCTGTTTTGTTCATGTTTGATGTTACAGAGAGCTTTAGAAAACAGCTCTGCTAGACAAAACCAAAGCATAACATCAGAAAGAGTAAAACAACTGTTAAGATTATCAAGGCTATCAGACAAACAACCTGGCAGGCAATGTTTGCTGATATGTAGGAAATAACCAAAAAGAACTCCAAAATGCTGCTAAGATAAATCCAATTTTTGAGTTTTTTACTAGTAGAGGTTGAAAGTACAACAGGCATATGATTAAAAAGTGATGGACATGAAGCTCTCTAATACCTTCATGGCTGGCATGTAGCATATGAGATTAAATTTCAGCAGTGAAGAGCAGATAGAAAAATATTTAACTGTCTCTCCATGTTGATATCTGGCTGCAAAGACTATCCTTCAACATCTGAAAAAAAGGAGATTGGTTATAATATAGTGATGGTTTGGAAAATTCGATTTTTTCTGTTTCATCTGAGTGAGTTACAGGAGCTGAGACTATGCTTGGTTTGCTTTAAGTATTAAATACTTAGGAATAATTAATACTTAACAAAGCTTGTAGCTTGCATTACACTGAGCTGATGAATTGATTTATAGTTTAGAGAATTTTTATACAAAATTGTATGAAATCAAAAGTTCTTTTTATCCCCTGGAAGGGTCTTGTTTCTACTGTGCTAACTATGCCAGACTAGTTTGGAAGTTCAGTTCCTGGACTCCTTTCAGCTAATTTTTCTTTTGACAGTTTCAGGATTCTATGTGCATCTTTAGGAATTAATGAACATGCTTTGGCTGTATTCAAACTGTTGTTTAGGATAGTGAATGAAAATGTGCTGAAACTGAAGTGCCCTTAAATTTTTAATTATTCCACAGTGGTTTAAATAAACCTGTATATTTAGCTTGTACTTTAACATTGTTTTGAATGCAAGTCCTTTCCTGAATTTTTAATTTTAAGATTTGACTTTTTACAGTGTGGTTATGTCTGAGCACCCCCTATTTGTTTTTTGTTTGGCTGACAGCACTCTCCTAAATTAGAGAAGAACTTTTATCTCTGCTATGCAGCTGAGAAGCAAGGGGAGAGAATTCGTGGCATGCCTCAAGGTGTGCAAGAACACTGTGGCAGAGCAGGGAAAGAAGCCTGGGTCCCCCAAGTCCTTGACTAGAGCAATGTGACTAAATCTTGCAGTTGTGAACTGCCTTCTTGATTTGTTTCTTTTCATGCAGCCTTTCAGTCCCACTTGGACCAAGGAGTGAGAACTCATTTTAGGTTTGGACATTTCCTCTGACTCTGATTAGGGCCGGAGAGAAACTGTTCAGAGAGTGTGAACAATTGCAGCCAGCACTTGCAACTCTTTCTTGTCTCAATGCTGGGAAAAAAATGAGCCAGAGCTGACTAGTATTGCCCTTTATTAAGCTTTATAATCCCCATTGAACTCAATGTCTGAGTTCCCTGGGCTAGCATTTGTTATCCCAACTCTGGGCTAAACCATCCTTCTTCTCCAATTACAGGCCCTGGCATCAGTGGTTTTTATAAATCTTCTTCTTCAAAATTTTTTTTCCCCATGGATAAGATTGGGATAATGAATGACTACCTTTCTGTAAGCTAATCTAATAATGCAATGATTTTCAGACTCTTAGGTACAAAACGAGAGAAAAGCCTCTTTAGACTTCCTGCTTAATAAGATTTACAGTGTTTTTTATTATCCACAAACTTAGTTTCATTCCTAGCTTGGAATATGTTTGCTTCACAGTCAGGCTTCTTAAATTAATGCCTGGTTCTTTCCCCAGCAATTTTTCATTTCTTTTAATTGGCCACTCTGGTCACATTTTGCTCCTGCACTTCAGTGCTGGCCACTGCAGCCAGAGCTCATCTGTTAACCTCCATTGATCCCCACCTTTCTGTCCTTCAGCCCTTCCCATTCCATCCCACCAGCTCTCTGCTGCCAGTCCAAAACTTCCAGGGCTCATCCCAGTCTTCTTCATGTGCACAGATATCTGAGAAGGAAATGGCTTATTTAATTCAGTTTACCTTGCTTAGGTGAAAACACCCTAAAAAAGGTGAGCAAGGTCCAGCAGTGTCTTCTTTCAAATGAAGCTCTGATCTTTTTGCAACTTTTAGGATGTCAAATGTTGAAATTATAGTTTTAAGAGTAACATTAAATTCTGTAATATCCATCTTCTACATCCTGTGAGATTTCTCTACAGAAAAAATGTAATGTATGTAAGCCTAATTTTCAATTACATAACTAAAATGACATAACTCGCTGACACACATTTTTACTATGTAACTTCTCCTCTGTAAAAACATATTTTTTAAAAACAGTTCCTAATTATATCAATAATGGCCAACACACACCTACTCCACTTTTCTTCATGTAGGTGGTTGTTTGTGCTTTCTAGCAGAAAGACTGTGGTCTGTTTACTTCTATTTTTTGTATTTCCTCCTTTTTAAAATAATGCTGTAGACTTTACTCCTGTTTATCTTACCTTACACTGACTTATCTGCATCGACTTCAAGAGAGTTAACCATAATCTTCCCTTACGTAGGAGGTAGATTGTGCACATTTAGCTAATTCTTTAGGTGTCTGGGCTCAAAATGTAGTGTAATGGATCTTAGTCACTGCTGTGTTTTCATGCAAACTGTTAAAACAACACTTTATTTGCAGAATTTCTCAAAGCAATGGAAAATAAAGACATTCAAGAGCATGCTTTTGGCTATAGAGATGCACATCTAAAAATGATTTCACTGTGAATGGTCCTAGAAAAAAGGAAGGAACTTTAGTGAGGTCAAGGACTCTCCACAATACCAGTGGCCAAGAAACATCTCCATCTGTGATTCCTTTCTAAATATTTTCTGAATATTTTTATGCAGCCTTTTCTAGTTTTATTCTCCCTGTGGAGCTGAGGTAGGTTCAGCAGGATCCCTGGGAAGCGCCAGAGTGTTGCTAACAGGAAAGATAAACCAGAGCACTTTGTCATTCTCTGCTTTTAATACCAAACAGAAAACAAAGCTGGAAGTAGTGCAATATGTTCAGACAGAAGGATGTAAACATAAAGTGGTGAAGAGAGAGCTGGGAGCTGCTGAGTTGGGTTCAGAGGGCAGAGGCTGTGCTGGGTGTCTCTATGCAAGGAGCTGGAAGAAGCCTCACCTAAACTGGCACTGGTCCTCACAGGGGACCTTAACCATCCCAAAAACTGCTGGAGGGACATCAGAGCAGGACAAAAGTAATTCAGGAGGCCTCTGGAGTACATTGGTGCCAGCTTCCAGACCCAGGTGGTTGAGGAGCTGGTGGGTGGCCATGATCTGCCTGGGCCTGACCCTTTAAACAAAGAAGAACTAGTTAGGGCTTTGAAAGTCAATGGAAGCCTTGGCTGCAGTGACCATGGGATGGTGGAGTTCAGGATCCTGAAGAGATGAGAAAAATGGTGGTTTCACTGCCCTGGACTTCAGGAGAGCAGTTTTTGACACAGTTCCCATAACATCTTCCCAGACAAACTGGACTACAGAACTGGGCTGTGAGGTGGACTGGGATGTTGGGTCTGACAGTCTCCAGTTCACACAACAAAGCTTCAGAAAGCCTCCTGGTCCTGTCTTTCCCATGTGTATTCTTGGGTACTGCTCACTGTCCAAGAAGAAATTTGGAGAAGGTTTTCTGTGTTAACTAATTCACCCCTGCCCACTGCTGAGTCGCTCCCAGAAATTCTTCAGAGTTGCACAGGGAGCTATAACTTCACACAACATGATTTTATGTGGAAAAGGAAAATGAAGGAAACAGCTGTTAGTGAAATCTCTTGGTCCACAGACCAGCTTGCACTGAGCTCCAGCGGGTGTAGTTATTTAAAATGACATAAAACAATATAGGAAGCACAACACAGAAATGGAATCAGAGGCTGCACCTTAAGTTCCATTTAGCAGGGGCAGCAGCGATGCCTTCAGGTCCCTGCTCTGCTCACAGGAGCTGCAGACTGGTTTGGCTTCTGCCTCTTGCATGATACAAAGATTAACATGCTGCTTTTGTCTTCTGAGGGATGACATCTTTGTGTTGTAGCACCAGTTCAGGCATTCCCTTTCCTGCTTCCACATCCCCTCTCTGTCTTCCAACTGCTCTGCCTGGCTTCCTGTAGCTCCAATTCGTTTTCTGATGCTGCCTTCTTTCTTAGTTGGTAATGAATATTTTTATGCTCTTCTATTTGTTGTGAGGACGTCTGGATGAGGCCTTTGCCATTCCATTCTTCCACTGCCATACCAGCAAACCATCCATCATTCCCTGTTTCCAGGCTTTGTCTCTGCTCCACAGGCATTGTTGAATTGAGATAGCTTTCTGGGAAAACCAGGCTGCCAAATGAATAAATATGTGAGAGGGTGAGCAGTCAATCACTTTTATGAACAGCTCTGAGTCCAAGAAGATGGAAAAACTCCTAGTTCTTTCAGACCTCTGACTGGATCTATCCTCCCTTTTACATTCAATACAAGCTAATATGGACTTGAGAGCTCTTTAAAAAGCATTGCATTTAAGAAGATCTTTGGAAATGATCTCCTTTTCTGTAGAGAACCCTTTGTTAATGGCCATTTTGACCCAATAAAATTAGATCCCTGTCAGACACTCCCTGCTTTTCCAAAGCCAACTCAGATATCATCTATTTCATATCTATGATATCTAGAAAAGCTGTAATTTGTATTTGTGTTTTAGGCTTATTGCTTTGTCTCTGTCTCCATCTTTATGAGAATGTGTTACCCCAACTCCTGCCCTCCCCCATTGCTCACCCCCAGAAGGTGACTAAGGAGCAGCAACACAAGCAAAACCATGAGGGATTGAATCCCTGTCCCAGGGGAGGGGCTCATTCCCCATATTCCCTGCTTTAGGAAGCCACTCTGCTCTTGTCATTCCCTGCCTGTGTCCCTTCAGGAGCTGCTGAGCTGCATTTATTTGCATTCACCCCTCACATCCTTCACTCCTGATCCTCCCACCCAGCCTTGCCCTTCACAGCTGCTGACTGCACTTTCTGGCAGATTCTCTACCCAGTTTTGACAAGAGACTTTCTGATATCCCATTCTAAGCCCCAGCTTATTGCTGTCATTCCTTCCTTTCCCACTAACCACTGCAAATGGATCTCCTTGACTCCATGGGATTTATAAACACCTTCAGTGGGAAGGTGCCATTCAATCTGATCTCCTCCTTGTTCTGGGAGCTTACCTGGCCCACCTTGCTAATACTTTGTGCTCACAAGCTCAGGTTTGATTGTACAAAGGCCCTGGTCTTCATAAGAAGAGGTCAGGATAGGAGTAATCCTCCTGTTCCCTGCCTAATTTCAATTTCTACTCCAGCTTGCAGCCCTTACTTTTAGTAACAGTTTTCCCCACTAGAGAGTTCTTTATTGCTCTTAAGTTTCTTTCCATAGAGATACTCACTAATCAATTTTTATAAACTTTCTGATAAAAGCCTAAACAGATTAGGCTTTTAAAGTCTGTTACTGAAAATGAACCAACCTTCAAGGGGTTTTCCCCCCCTCTTTTCTGCCTCCCTACTGTCCTGCATTCTATTCTGACATCAGACCAGCATTATGGTTATAGGTTTAATGTTACCAATGGCAAATGGAAAAGTAAATTATTTATTTCTGCTTATGGCCTGTTTATGTATTTCACAAAAATTTTAATGCAGTGTGGCATTAGAAGGAAAAGTTACCTATTTCATAAAAAGATAAAATGGTTTGGATTGGGTAGGATCTTTAAGATCATCTCATTCCAGCCCTCTGCCATGGAAAGGGACACCTTTCCCTAGCCCAGGTTTCTCCAAGCCCCATCCAACCTGGCCTTGGACACTTCCTGGGATGGGGCAATACACACCATCCTCTAATGTAAGGGATTGCTATACCTAATACTTAAAAAAACACTCTATCAATTCTTCTCTTCTAGGGAGGCAGATTAGGAAAGCTCCATGACTTCTGGTGAATTTAACCCCGTGATCTGCTGTTGCTGAAATATTTTATTTTGCATAGTTAAAATACATTCTTCCATGTTAAAGTACATTCATCCATACGAAATATCAAGGGTTCGACATGGAAAGATCAGCTCTTCAAACACTGCCTCACATGGAGAGGATCAGTTATGAACTTCTTGTTAGAAAAAATTAAAAGCAAATCTTGTCCCTTCTTGGCTGTGTCACACACTGGCACAAAGTCACCTCCTGAATGAGTAGCCTGCTCCATGTGCTTGATCACCTAAGGAAACAGCATTGCATAAAAGGGTTTCAGTGGTGGAGTGCTTTTTAACACGATGCTGGTGATAATTTGAAAAACCCAACCTGCAAAATATTTCATAAAAATAATCTTAGAGTGAAAACCAAGTTATTTCATTTCTGAATGCTACTATTACAACAAAAAGAAAAAAATTCTAATTACAATGGGAACATGGGAAGTAATGGGCGATGGATCGGCACTGGTCTGTTAAAAGTGTTGACAGTGCAGTGCTGAAGGCTCTTCCCAAGGAATTCCAAAAGGAAATTGGGCAAAAGGTTTGGGGAGAAGCAGTTTTTTGCAGTCTTGAAGAGGGAATATCCTCACCGGGTCACTCAGTGCTTCCTGGGACAGCTCCAGGATTTGTGTAATACAGATTTTTGATTCCAGCACATGTGAGTAGAACGGGGACATTTCCATATAATAATCCATTTCTGAGCTGTGTTTGCCTATTATGATCCTGATACAGATAGGGCTAGGTCCCTCTTATGAGAACCTGTCCAAAACCTGGAATAATCTCATGTAGAAACTTGGAACAATCCCTGCAATACACTGAAAAACGAGTCTAGAGCCTGACCACAGCTCTCTGCCAGAGTGAAGAGAGAAGATGAGTCTTTCACACACTTGTGGCTGGTATTTGGGTAAGGTAAAGGTTCCCCAGTTCTAGCAAGGGTGAGAGAATGGAAGCTTGACTTGTGGACTTGTGTGTGAAACCACAAAGTTCAGTATCTCAATGGCCCCTCTCAGATTTGCACAACTTTTTAAAGCGTAATTTAATCATGAGCTACAGCAGCAGTGTCCTATGAACCTGCCTTGCCTTTTGTATTTGTTTTTTTTAATTAATGTGACTTCTCATAAAGAAGTAATTTTTGGTAATCCAGATGGATGCTGTGTCTCAGTATCAACACTGTCCCAAGTAGTGACTTTGGGATTTTGAGAAGGTGATTTTCCTTCTTGGCACATCAAAATAGAACTTAACTTTTGTTGTACTAAATTGAATTGTTGGAATAACCAATTAGTCTGTTGATCCAAAATCAAAAGTCAATTTGGGAGTGAAAATAGGCTTGGGTGTTACTTCACAGAAAAAAGAATAGATGCTGTGAGAAATCCAGAGATAACTATAAACTATTTCTTGCATAGGACCTCACTGGGACTGATTTAAACTTTCCTAGGTTCAACTAAATGCATATCAGAGTGGAAACAGAGACTCAGACATGTTTTCCCACTTTTTCTTAGTTTCCTAACTTCTAGTTTACCAGGAGGAGAGGAAAATAGATTACTTGCTCTAAAAATTCTCTGTTGAAATTTCTATGAATTAGGGCTATAAGTGAATAATGGCTCTTCCTCCAGCTTTCCCCTCTCCTATCTCATACATATACATTCACACTCAGAAATAGCATATTCTTCATGCAAAGGTTCTTCTCTTTTCAAGTAAAACCAATACATTTTTTTAACATGTCATATGCCGTGGATAACTTGATTACCTCATGCTCCTAAATTCAGCTGTTAATTATTTATTTGGAAGTGTTGGGTGGGCTGCCACAATTAGCCTTGACATATTAAATAAATAGATTTTTACGGTAATTGGGAGTTGATGCCATGCTGCTTAGAATAAGCTCCAGTATTTCTTTCCTGTCTTGCAGCTAACTGCAGTTTTTTAATTTCATGAAACACTTTAGGAGACCATAAGAAAAAATAATCACATTACAAGTGAGAAGTGTTGAGTAAATTTCTTTTACAAAGAACACACCAGTTATAAATTTAGCCTTTAATTGATGGCATTATGAAGGGCTGAGATGGAAAACAAACAGTGGGAAACCCAATAATCTGTAATGTCAGGAGTCTGCATGGTCTGCTTGCCAGGCTGTGCACGGGCTTTTGAAGAGGTAGAAGCTTCCAGTGGCAAGACAAAATAACCTTCCAATACTCTGTGCCTGTGGTGGAAAGGTGTCCAGCTGAGGAAAAAAGAAGTAGGCAATGCCCTTTTAGTTCTAATTTACTTTTATCATCTTGGCCAAAGGGGTGTCCTGTGCTGCTGCTTCCAAAGCAGCAGGGCAGGGCATTGGTTCTCCAGGTTTTCCTCCTGCCAGGCTGCACTCTTTCCATGGACAAGCTGGCCTCTCTGTTTGATCCTGTCTGTTGTTTGCATCCAACTCTAGGAAGGACACTAGGGCTTCTCAAATCCCAGTGGAGTGGATGGAGGAAAAGCCCCAGATGTGGCTGCTCTGGGCTGTGCAGGGAAAATGATCTGGCTCTGCAATATCTTCTGACTGACTGGAAGATGTCCAAGCTGAAAGATTCCCTCTTACCTCACTCTGGGTGTCCTGTCAGAACAAGGCAGTGGCAGGATTTGGGTTTATAAAGCAAATCTACCCATCCAGGAGCTTTTCTGGAATTCCTTATGCTGCGCCTCTCCTTCCATTACTGTGCAGGGAGTCTCTACCCTGAAGGAGGCACAAGGAGGATAAAAAGGGCATTTTGAGAGCTCTACTGTGTCTCAGGCTTTTGCACCTTCAGTAGAGTAAGACACTGTTGATATATTTTTGTTGACATGATTCTCAGGGAGCTTCAGCCCTCCTGTTCTTCCCATTTTCCCTGGGTTACATCAGCTTCAGTGGCTGATTCCTTTAAGTTTAGGTCCTAATCTGTAACATGGTAATTGTCCCTCATGGTGGGCCCTTTCAGTAGCATTTTGGGTCCAGATAATCCAGACCATAATCCATATGTTTCTGGATTGCTCACCATTCTGAAGAACAGTTTTGTCTTTGGAATTTCTCCAAGCTCTCCATCTCTAGGGGGCTTCTGGTTGTTCTTTGTGGACATTACTTGGGCAATTGGCCTCAAGTGTCTGAAAAATACTGAGATCTAGTTAAAAGTCCCAGAACAATCCTTTTTGTACTGAAAGTCTGTAAGCTGGAGAGAGTTTATGGTATTTCTGCTCTTTTCTGCCTGTAGGAAGATGCCTTTCAAAGGCAGCCTTGAGAGAAATGCTGCTCTCTGCTCCCCTGTGCTGGAGGTTTGATGGGTGCACATTTCCAAATGATGGACTCTGTGCAAGGAGATCTGTGTCTCAGCATGCTCAGAGACCTGCTCATTTCCATCCCTCAGTAGTTGACATTAAAGAAACATTTTTAGCCCTATCTTCCTCTCCTTACTAATCAGAATTCTGTTTAATTTTGCAAAATATGTAGTAATTTCTCTGTACAGCTAAAGCCTCTGACCTTGCTGTCTTTAAATCCAGTATAACTGTATTCTGAGAGGCTCAGAGACAGACTTTTTTCCTGATGCCTCTACAATTCCTCTGAAATGCTGTCTTATTAAACCTCTTGTCTTCATCGAGACTTGAAGAAACAGTAGCCACAAGCATATTTCATAAAGAGCAGCTAGATTTTGATTTTGGGGTGGTGTTTTGTGGATGGGTGAGGGGAACTGCATGATGGAATATCTAATACAATATAACATAGAGGAACTATATAAATTCTTACTGAAGGACAAATTAACTTCTAGATTTCCAAAAGGCTTAGAGTTTTGTTTCTATTTTTTTTTTTCATAGTCCTGAAGAGGTAAGATGTCTTCAAGGAGAAGATATGGAAATGGGAGTGATGGGGGGGAACTGTGATAGACTTTGCTCCTTTTTCTACCTTTTTGCAGGGATAGTGTCTGACCTGGAAGGATTCTTCTTCCTGTAAATCCCTGCTGCACCAGTAATTTGTGACAGCATTTCTGTTGCTTAGTCAGTGGAGGGAACAAGAAAAATCTGTTTTTTTTTTTTCTCTTCAGAACTTCCCAGTCAATTATTGTGACTTCTTACATTGAGTTGTTTCTCATTCTCTGCTCCCTTCACATACTAAACTGCCCTTTTCAAGGGGATGAACTTCTTTTGAGAGGAACTTGTGAACTGACTGACAGGCTGTTGTCTGGCACTGAAGGAGATAAGGCTCTTTAGCCTTTATCTTTCCTTTAGGCATCTGTATAAATTCAGACAGTGGTGTTTGATGTCATGATTGGTTGAATTTTAATAGAAGTTTGAATTGAATTTTAATGAGACTTCTATGGTGACAAATAAAGACAATTACATAGTTCAGGAAGCTCATCTCAGGGGATGAACTAACTTCTGCCCAGTGCTCTGGGAATTTGTTCACTACCTAAATAAATCAGTTATGTGGTTACTTGTTTCTCTCTTGGAATACTCTTCTGTAGCTATCTGAACTTTGTTAAAATACATGGTGGAAAAGTGTCTCCCCAACAAATATTACTTGTGTGTAGTCCTATGTTAGCAGTAATTATGGGCTATAGTGCAATAATAATATAGTGAAAGTCTCACTGAACATATTTTAGGTTTTGGGTTTTGATTTGTTTTTTTTGGTGTTGCTGTTATTGTACAGCTCCCAGCCTTATTGCAGTAGACATGGCATGCAGAGAAGATACACTGAATTTATCATCTAAACACCAAAAAAGAGACTCCAGCTGTTGACAGTAAAGAGATGACAAAGATGAGCATAATCTTCTTTTTCCTGAGTACACAGGGCCTGGCACGGGCACTTGGGTGAGAGATCCATGGAACTGCTGCTGGGAGCAGGGACAGCTGTCACAGCACAGGTTTGCAAGACTCTTTGGTTTGAATGCAAGGAGGAGCTGGAATATGGATGAATTTCATGAGAAGATGATACAGTCTGTCTCCAGTGTCTCACATCTATTATCTTTCTATCACTTTTCTGTAAACACTTGAGAATGGATTTTCCAGTGGGCAAATTAAAACCCTGCTGTGACATCTCGTGCTCCTGAGAAACTCCTGTCTCCCTGTGTGATGATTTGGTGCTGTCACTGAGGGGATAATTTTAGATTGTGTGGACTTTATGGCATAAACACAGGCTTCTTTGATGTTGGTCTGATTTTGCTAGAATGTGACTGTACTGGTTGGCTTTAAGAGCATGTCTGAGAGGAAAGTAATCAAAACCTGATAGCAGCAAAAATTAATGAAGTCAGAAGAAAATGCTGTGCCTGTGACTACCAGAAGGGAAAGACACAAACTGAAATGCAGCATGTTAATGAGGACTGCAGCAATCTCCCTTTTTCATTTCTGAGCTGGGCTCTGCAAACTTTTGTGCATTCTGGCATTCTGAACATAACTCCAGTAATTGAAATGAGGTTTTGGGTATCCCCAGGTAGAAAGATTATAAATGTATATATATAGATAGATATCTACAGATAAATAAATATTTTTTTTTAATAGTGGGTACCAATTTGGGATAGGGAAGACAATTTTGTACTGTGAATGATGGGAGATTATTTTGCATGCACAGCTAGATCCTCCAGCATTTTCCTTGACCAAATGTTAATCTCTAAGTCACAAATGATAAAAACGAGTGAGAATTTTTCTTTTTTCAGGTCTGCCATAATATTAGGTCTCCATTTTTTGATAGAGGATTGGTCCTTTGGGGAGAGGAGAGGTCATTAGGATATTGGTGAGGGCTTTCTAAAATCTCTGGTTTCACTTTTCTGGCCTCATGTCCTGGTGAGGTGCATTTGTGTGGCAGCCAGTGTTTGATGGGGAGGATTGCCAAAGTAAAGCAGACATTTAACAATGGGGTAGGGTCTGCTTGTGCTTCCACCATCTGCACAATGAACAGAAATGATGAGGAACTGCACCCAAAAAAATCCCTTTCATTGCTCAATAGCATAAGCAATTTTTTCAGAATGGCTTTACACATACTGAAATACATCTTGTGTGATGAAAGGCTGATTTGCTGGAGGAACACATTGTTTTCCAGAGACTCAGTCTCATGGATCACTTTTATGGCTTTCCATCTCTGTCCTCCCTCCACAGTCTAAACAATGAGTCGTTCTAGCCACAGGCAGTTTGTGCTGCTTCCTCAGGGCCCCCATTCTGGGCATTGCTTTTTACAGGGTTTTATGCTGCACTAAAAGTGAAGATTAAATAAACTGTCCAGATGGGACTTTAAAGATATGGAGTGTGGAGATGTTCCATCTACACACGCCGTGAGTGGTTTCTGATGGCCCTGCAGCACTGTAAGGGAACAGCACTTTTTGTGATTCCTTCAGCAGAATCACAGAGTGGTTTGGGTTGGAAGGGACATAAAAGCTCATCTCATTCCAATCCCCTGCCAGGGGCAGGGGCACCTTCCACTAGACTGGGTTGATCAAAGCCCCATCCAACCTGGCCGGGAACAGCTGCTGAGGTGCTGCTGGAGGGGTGTGTGTGAAAGTTTTTATGATACTTCACGCAGAACTGCGTGGAAACGTCTCAGTACTTTCATACTGCAGTTGTTTGACAGTGATTTTAATTTGGTTATTTAAAGGTCCAAGTCATTGTATTGTCACTGCAAAATCTCCAAATGCCCAACTCTGCTCTGACAATCTCATGCACATCTAGGCTTTAAATGGAGTCTTCAAATATTGCCTTCAAAAATGCTTTCTAATGAATAAAAATTTAAAATCTCATGATTGTCATAGAGTTGTATTCTATATTTCCCAGCTGTCAGGTGGCAAAAAGCAAGGGAGCCATGGTGCACTCCAAGAGGACCCTGATTTGGGTTTTGGGGAACCAGGATTCTGGAGCTGAGCACCTGTGTCCATCAGCCATGACATAATTCAAGATGTAAATACAAACTCTAGGCCCATAGATCAGTTAATTCACTTTTGGGTGCAGGATGACCTTCCCATCAAAATGCAATACAGCAGTAAAATATAGTAAAAGAACACGTTTGTCCCAGGGAGCAAACCTGAGCCTTATGTTTTGATAGAAACCTAAATTCTCTAACTCTTCAGAACCATCTAATTTACATTATATAATTTCTTAGTCCAAGCAAATGTCTCTTTATACCAGTAGTATATTCTCCTAAGTGCTAAAAGTTTTGCTTTTACTTGCCAGCACATCAGTACAAGGATAATAGCAAAGAATGTCGATTTAATTAATTGTGTGTCAGAGCATATGTTTAAAACCCTAAAATAAATCTGTAGTCTAAGTTCAGACTATTGAAAGTTGTAATTTATACTATTGAAAGTATAAAATCACATAGGTGGGGAGAGCTGTAATTTGAAAGCAGAAGATATTTTTATTTTCAAAAGGATATATAGATTCAGTGACAATTCTAGCATAAAGATGTTAAAATATATAGAATGGGTATTTTGCTCAAGAATACAATGAATCTCATGGATTTTAATACCTTTTGATGAACTATCCTCATTATTTATAAATACTTGAACAAATAACTCATAAATAGCATAATATTGATTGAATAACTTAGTAAATGACTTTTTCAGTGATTATCACTGCATCTCTGTTCAATGACTTGATGACATGTCCAGGGCAGTTCCTGTCAGCTGCATTCTTCTACCTCTTATTATAGTGCTGATTTAGAGAGTGAAATAATCTTTTACAAGTTTATTTTACAGTGGGGTCTAAGGTTGAGAGCTAAAGCTTAAATTTATAATGTCCAAGTGAATGAAGGCATTAGGTGGAATATAAAGTTTTATTTGATAGACATAGCTAAAAAAGGGAAATGAAGCATTGTTTTAAGCCCAAAAGCTTTCCAGTAAGATCTGGGGAGTCAAGGCTGATCACTGAATGATCACCAGGTGTGGAGGATCATGAGCAAGAGGAGAATTTGATTTTTCTAACAGCACTGTCTCACCTCAGGCACCTCCTGGGCACTTTCCAGAGAAACACAGGTTTGGATCAGCAAATTTGCTGGGAACTGCCTGGGGCAGCACACTGGGTTTGGGCTGAGCTGTGCCTTGGATTAGAGGGGCACGTGGCCAGAAATGCCATGCTGGAGGGGAATTGCAGAGGTCTTGGGCTTCATAACTCTGGTTTGCTTCGTGGGCTTGGTACCCCCAGACTACAAAGTGGAGAAATTGGAGAAATTTCCTGTCCTGCTCTTTCTAA
The DNA here is from genome assembly GCF_012460135.2 of Molothrus ater. NCBI lineage: Eukaryota > Metazoa > Chordata > Aves > Passeriformes > Icteridae > Molothrus > Molothrus ater. Next base: position 148,678,040 of record NC_050478.2, on the reverse strand, counting down.
GTATCCATTTATGAGTGCAGAGGGTGGTAAATTCTCCCTCTTTGGTTTTCTGCTTCTCTTCCCTGGCTGTCCCAATGATTTGTGGGAATGAATTATTTTTAAAGTTATCATTTAAAAAAAAGTAATTTTTAACTTGACAGCCTTCCTGTCAAGCACACTTGGGTGGAAGGGACTATACAAGGCATTTGCTGCTGCTGAGGAGATCAGAAAGGATGAAAGTGAAGAGTTAGAAATCTTTCCTGTTATAGACCTTGGGGTTTTGCATTGTTGTTTCTCCCAACATTTTATTTTTTAAATAAACTTTCTGACTTGAGAAGTGTTCTAATGTCAAAGCCTGATTACTGTCCCCTCAAAATGCCCTTAAAATAGTAACCAGTGTTCTGCTTGCCTGTTAATCTTAGCCAGGGTTTTCTTCCAAAGAAAAGATACATATGAAATGCAGTCTATCTGAATACAGGTAATTTGGTGTCTTTTGCAGAAAATGTAGCACAAAATTTTTAGACAAAAGAGACTTTCAAGTTTTCTGTGTCCCACAGAAGGGGAGGAACCGGGGGAACCATTGTTAGGTGACAAAAGCTTAACCAAATTCTCACTGCAGGAAAAATGAGGGTAAGAAAGAAAATATCTTCTATAAGTTTTTGAAAAAGTTGTTTTTCTGTTCATTATAGGTGAATGGGATCGGTGTGTTATTTCATAGTGATACTGAAAGATGTTCCCAGCTGAATATCTCATTTAATGCTTGATCAGGGCAATGCCTCTCCTCCTGCATTCTGGAATCCCTAATAAAATGTCAGGCTGTGTTCAAAGACTTTAGGGGATTGGCCACTATTGGTTTATTTTAAAATTGTGGGTTTAGCTGCATTAATAATGATGTTCTCATTGCCAGTATGTACAGCAGTCAATAAAACCCTCACTCATTTCCTTTTCTTTTACTGTATAGCAACCACTTTCCCTACACACTGATAAAAAGCACTCTAAATATCTCTGGCCTTTGGAAATAAGAGACCCTTTTTTTGCACTTTATATATCCTCAAAGTATTTACTGAAGCAGAAGTGCCTCCATTTCAGAGTGTTTTGCTCGTTGCACGTTTCCCTCCCCGTTTAACAAGATATTAAAAAGATATCCTTCAGGGCAGGCAGTGAAATGTAACAGCAGAAAGGTCACCCAAAGAGCATGAAGATGGCCTTTGAAGAGCTATTTCTGCAGGAAATAGGGAAGAGAAAAAATTGCTTTCTAAAGTTTCATTTCAGGAATAACAGGTTTTCTTCTCTTCCCCACTTTCCCCCTTTTGAACCCAGAATTTCCAGTTTTCCCCCTGCATGACTGGCAATTTCCCTGATTTAAATTTTTAGGATACTTTTCTAAATATTCTGGATATTTTGTAGGGGGCCCAGAGTGCTACAGATTAAAGTTGTACCTAGTGCATCTAATTTTGGGTTGTGCTTCAAAGGCCTGTTTTAGCTTGTGGAAAAATTAATAGGCCTCTGTTTTTTAAAAATGCTGTTACTTTTTATAGCCCTGATATAAACTTTGTTGCCTGATCATATTAGTAAGAGGATGAGTCTTTCTAACTCTGAAATAAAGGAGTGCTGACAAAGTGTGTGTGTGTAACTGGGGTCAGCTGGAGTTGTAAGATTGATGGTGGCTGGTTTGTCTTCAAAGATCCTTTCTCCTGAGTAATGAATGTTTGTTCCATGGTGCTGTTAATCCTTCAGTTTAAATGGAAGTTATTGCACTTCTTTGTGTATGAGTACAGGAAAGAAAATAGTGCACAGGAGAAGGAACTACAGCGTGCTCTAACGCCTTTTTAATTGCTTCAGTTCACCCAAGAAATTTAGAGACATTATTGGTGCTACAGCATCATTTGTTGAGAACTGCATGTCTAGTTCTAGTCTCAGAGTTTTAAAGTAATTGAAAATGTTCATGTTATCTTTCTTCCTAAATTTCCAGTTCACTTAGATATTGCTGTTAGGGCAATGAGTTATCAGAAATGCTTTTCCACAGATAAAAAAAAAAAAAAAAAAAAAAAAAAAAAACCAAAGAGTTTCCTTTGTTTGAATTTAGGTTAGATATTAGAAAAATGTTATTGTTTTTCACCTAGAGGGTGGTTGGGCACTGGAGCAGGCTCCCCAGGGAAGGGATCACAGCCCCAAGCCTGACAGAGCTCAAGGAGTGTTTGGACAATGCTCTCAGGCACAGGGTGGGATTGTTGGGATGCAGAGTCACTTCAAACTCAGAATATTCTGGGAATTTGTGAAGTTTTTCACCCCTGGATAGCTTAATAAATGAAAAAGCATGAGGAAAAGAGAGGGATGGAATACCCCAACTAATTAATCACTTAACAGAGTAAATCAATAACAGAACCAAAGCTGTTTTGATGTTCCAAACAGATTAGTCAATAGAGCAATGACATTTCTCTGACTCACAAGTTAAAATTAGTAAAGGAGCTCTGATAGGTTAACCAGAAACTTTCCATTTCATTTTTATGCTTTCCTTTTTCTTTCAATTTTCTGCTGCCTGTATAGAAATACCTTTCCTTGGGGTGCTCTGCTATTACAAAGAAGCTGTGTTTGTTTCCTTCCTACTGTTTCCAGACTGGCTCTTTAGAAGTTATTTACTGGAGATCCCATGTGGAAGGCCTGTGTATATTGTGCTTTACAGAACACAGCCTTTCCAGTTGCTAAATTTGGATCAAAGTCTATAGATATTCAGGTATGCCTCTTTGCTAAAGACATATCTTCCATAAAAATGAAACATGATCTATGATCCCAGCATGAAAAGTTTTGCAAAGAAATGGCCAACTCCTAGTTCAGCTTCTGCTTCCTTAATTTCGAGGTTTGGAGATGGATGCTGCAAGGCACTAAAACTGTAGGTGTTTTGTTTTGTTGGGTTTTTTATTTTATTTAATTATTTTTTAAAATTTCACTCTAAGAGTTTGTATTTCATACATCATCTTAATGCCCTGGAAACTTCTTAAAAGCCCAGAACAAAATAAGTGTCGTTATACCAGTATATGAGTGACTTTATTATGAATAAAATGAAAAAGTAATTTTACTTTTGCTAGCTAAATACTGTTTCAATCAGTAGTCATAGGAGAAGGGGCACAGATACTCAGATAGCTGCTTTTCCTTTTTTACTGTCCTGATCACCAGAGCTCAGTCCTTTCCCATGCTCTGTCAGGGACTATTTCTACAATGATTTTAAATTTCTCCTGAATATTTTAATGGAATTAATATAACTCCCCATAGTCTAAATTCAGGAATTTTAAAAATAATTTTGCTAGGTGTAAATTCTCTGTTAAACCTTTGTTGAGGCCATTAAGACACAAGTGTTACTGAGGCAAAATACTAAAAGTAGGATACTATCCCAAGAATATTTTTTCTTTTCATGCTCTATTGCTCTTAAATAAATCTGTGTCTTTTGTCAAAAGGTTGTTGACTTAGCAAAACGTGCAGATGCTTAATTACTTACAATTAAAAGTACAAGATGGGAAGTTTTCAGCACCGTTAGAGCAGTTGTTCCCCAGCCCAGCCTGTAGTGAAATTATTCTCTGGACTGAGCAGATAAAACCACTGTGCAGGTTTGTCTTTGTGCTGTTCTTCAGGAAGCCTTTTGATAACTGTGAGCTCTGGAATCTGACACCATGACCTAGAAAACACCCTGTTCTTTGATCTCTAATTTTTTAACTTGAAAAGCAGAGGTGATTTTCTGCCACTGTTTGGCTGCTGAAGCTCCCCGCGTGCAGCAGGGTGCATGGCAGGGGTGCTGCTTTTCAAAATGATCTAAGCATGACACAATGAAATAGAGACACAGCTGTTGTTGTGAAGAACATAATAATTGTCTCTGTGCTTGCTATTGCCCTCTGGATTTTATTTCTTCATTTCCCAGAGGGAAAACTGGGAACTGAATCACAGCAGATCAACTGCTTTTGGTCAGACTGAGAAGCTGAAGGTGCTCCTTCTCTTAACACCAGAAGAAACAGGGAGGTCATCTCATCTCTAGTGAGCAGTAGATTTTGGCTTCCTTTCTGCCTCTCAGTTTCTGGAGTCCTGGAGTCCTTAAAGATGTGGATAAGTTGTGCCAAGTCTATGTTGTACCCTTACTTCTCTCCTTGAAAAGCAGTGGTGGAATCCTGACTCCCTGGCCTGCCTTTTCCTGCAGCAGCCATCAAAAAAAATAGTTCAGGAATGGAGATCTAGGTATTGAGCATCATATAAAACTTTTGTTTGGAAGGTGTGGCAGTGTTCACAGGGGTCCCAGGAAGAGGGAAGAGACAAGGATCTGACTCCATGTTTCAGAAGGCTGATTTATTATTTTCTGATATATATATTATGTTATTTTAAAACTATACTAAAATAATAGAAGAAAGGATTTCATCAGAAGGCTTGAAAGGAAAGCAGAGAATGGAATGGAATGATAACAAAGGCTTGTGAGTAACCAAGACAGTCTGAGACAGCTGACTGGGATTGGCCATCAGTTTGAAACAACCACATGAGACCAATCACAGATCCACCTGTTGCAGATAACCATTGTTTACATTTTGTTCCCGAGGCCTCTCAACTTCTCAGGAGAAAAAATCCTAAGGAAAGGATTTTTCATAAAACACGTCTGTGACAGGAAGGGCCTTCTGGAAGCCCTTCAAAAGAGCTCTAATCTCCAAGGCTAGGTCATATTGCTTGAATAGCACCAGCAAATCTCCATGGATAGGGAGTTTTCTGCTGGTGTGCATATTTTTTTTACATATCTCTGATCAAGATTTCCTTCACTAAAACTTTTAACCATTTCCCCTTTCCTTCTCTGCACCTCTGAGAAAATCTTACCCTGTCTTCTGTGTAAGCTCCCCTTGTTGTCAAGACATTGATGGTGAGCAGCCCCTGAGCCTCCTCTCCCGCTTTTTTGAGTTTTTCCACATCCATTGTATGCTCCAGCCCCTGGCCGTGTGAACTCATTCCACTTTGTCAACATCTCTCTTGTGCTGGGGGCATTCCAAAACTGGACATTGTATCCCAGGTGAAGCAGCTGGGTAAGGAACTTGCAGACTCAGGGCAGCAATCCAACGTGCATTTAACTGCCTGGACACCTGTCCTGAGATTGTTCCTTCCCAAATGCAGGACTGGCCTTGTGCAGCTTCTGGAAGCCCATTCTGGGTGTCCCTATGAACAGCAAAATCCTCCAGCACCTTGACAGCTCTTCCTCCCCATTTTGGGGCCATCTGCAGACTTGCTGAGAGCTCATCTGATCAGCCAAGTGTAGATGGGAAATGGTGTCAGCTGTGGTACTGACCCTGGAGAAACATCCCTTGGAGCCCTGTAAAAGTTCATGCTCAGAAGCACCTTGCTGGTTATGCTCAGTTACTTTCTATGCAAGGAAAAAGAAAATAATAGAAGTAACAGAAGCTCTTCTTTACTTGAAATGAGAAAGTCTAATTCTTAATATTAGATGGGGGCTTTTTGAATGAAAATTTTCTTTGCTGAGTATTATGACAGTGTAGTAGAGTGGAATTATTGCATAAAAAAAGCAGAAAAGGATCATCTTGTCGTTTTTTGTGTGCAGTGTGATAGTCAAATTTCTTCTAATTGGTTTACTATTACTTCTCATCTATTTCAGTTCAGCTGCAAAAAGTCAAAAGTACTGCTGCAGTTATTCTTGACAAAATGCCCTTTCAAAAACCAGCTTAAAGCTTCACAGAACCACTGGTATGGAACTGCCAGGACTGGTCCTGGTCTCCATTCTATTGATGTGTCCTTATGCCTGAGGAAGATGAACACACTGAGCCTCAGATGAGTTTGATTGACAGAAGTTTGTGTGTGCTTGGCTGAAGGATTTGGGGAAAAAGGAGGAGGAGGTTTTCAGCATGTGGCTGTGGAGAGAACTACCTCATCACAGCCTCAGTCCCCTGTGATTCTTTTCACTTAGATCAATTTAATAACCTGACAGATACACATTTCTTTGCTGTCAGCGTGGCACAGCCAATATGAGAGTGAAGGATCCAGCAGAGCTTGGTTGTGTCTCTGGACTCGTCGGCGCAGGGATGAGGATGGAATACCGGGGGTGAAAAGGTCACTGGCTGATCTTTCCGTGCACCAGGCTGGGCTTGCAGCCTGAACAACGTGAAATATCTTGTTTTGATTTGTAAACTGAGCAAGCAGAGAGTGAGACCCGTTCGGGGGAGTAGCTCTGAGACCACATAATGCCATGGCTGTGCGTGGCTTTCATGCACAAAGTCAGTGCTTCTCCCTTTCCTTTTTTATAAACCTCTTCAAATAGAGCAAGATGGTTTTTTTCTCCTTCTTAATGACTCCCTAGGCAGCTGACTTTTGCTGTGTGGTGGGGATTAGAGCTAGAGGAAATCCTCCTCCCCTTACACATCCCCAGGAGCAATATTTTCCTCTCCTGGGAAAGCACATGTGTGCCAGGTCTGTCCACACACCCAGCCAGGAGCAGCTCGAGGGCTGACTTGGCCACCTGGGTTTCTGTGGATGCTGCTGAGTGGTGACAGTCCAGCCTGCAAGCCCAGGATTTGGCTGTTTAATTTTTATTGTTTGAATGCAATCACAGGTGCTGAATGACTGCTTCTGAGGAGTGCAAGGAGATGGTGTTAGCTTTAGCCTGGCCTGGTTAATCATTGATGGACAGGCAATAGCTCCTGGCCTGTCTCCTCCTTCCCTCCCCTTGCTTTCATTCCCTCTCTTCCCCAACATGAAACTCAAATTAATATGCCACATTATTTCTGGACAAAACCTGATCTTAAAATATGCAAAACAAAGTTCTGAGTTTTATTTCTTCAATCACCTTGGCAGGGGGTATTTTTAGCCCAATTTCCACATGAATATTGTATCATGAAAGGGCTGATTAAAATGAGGTAACATGACAGGGTTGGCTCGTGGTGAATGGATATGTTATTTATCCTGTTGAAAGGACATTACTGTAACCTTGCCTGCAATCCTACAGAGTGGTTCCCAGTAAGTTATGTGTCATCTAACCTTTCCTGAAATTTATTCCTAATGGACATGTAGATTATCAATGCAGCAGGAATCTTGTATATTCTTTTCAGATGGGGGGTGGCAAGTAAGCAACCTTTCAAACAAAAATCAAAGGTGTCCATTGATAAAACTGGAGATACATAATTTAGAATTTTGTTTTAATTCTGGATTCCAGCAGAGGAGAAAAGCATTGAAAGAATTTAGAAGTTAAAAAAAAAAAAGTAAGCTTTTTGTTCTCTTTTCAAAGGGTTTTGCCTTCACTTTGAGTAAGGTGTTTAATTTCCAAAGCAGATGCCTGCTACAGTGTGAGCCTATTATTTTAGGAAAAAATGACACTCTTATCTTTTGTATTGAAGATTTACAATTAACCCCAGAAAAAGTTTCCTGAGTTAACAGTAACAATGACTTTACTGAAATATTGTTCAGCAGTAGACCTTGAAGCAGTGAACAGAAAACCCCCAAGGGCATCCTTCACACTTGACAGGTGCTAAAAACAAAGCTCACAGTGAGCCACCAGTCTGCCCAGCACACCAGTGGCATGTCTCTGCCCCAACTGCAGGATTTCAGAATTCTGCTGTGCCACTGGGTGCTCCAAGTGCAGTGGGCATCGTGCACTGGGGCACAGGGAGCTCAGCCATTGCCCAACTCCTGTTCAAGAAACATCAAGGAAATATTGGAATTGCAAAGTGCGCGTGAAATCGCTTTGCAAAAACCTGGTATCAGAGTTCCTGACCAGTGTATTCTTCTCCTTTAAGGCATCCTTCTCTTCTCTCCTTCCTTTTCACAGATCTGGTGACTGAGTCTGAAAGAGAATTGCTGTGCTCATTCTGTTCCTAAATATCACAGATGCTACTACTTAACTTCTTCATTTCTGCACTGGACCCACTACATTTTGGTTGATGTACCACAGGATTTTCAGACAAATACCATATTTTGCTTTGAATTTTCCATGTCCTTTAAAAGTCAGCCATCCCTATGATTCATCTTTAATTTCCCATTCTAATTCCTCTAGGTTTAGCCTCTGCCAGTGGATGTCATGCTGATTTTGCTAGAGTGGAGCACCTTTTCAATGTCAACTAAATGAAAGCAGTCACTAATATCAGTTTCCTGAGCAGATATGGTGACCCAGGTGATGGTTCATTTTTTTTCCATTCTGCCTTTCAGTTTGTGATCAACAGGTGAAGACTGGTTGAGAAAAGGACAAAAAAACATTCTCTGTAATCAGGGGTAAAGGGCTTTAAGAAAAGCCCCAATGTAATATTTCTTCCCTCAAAACTGTGCCTTTTTTCTCTGCTAGTTGAGAATTTTTAAAAAAAGGCCAAAGAATATTTGCAGTTCTAATGATAAACAGATACATGGACATGGTGCACTTTGGTTATCAGCTGCTCTTTTGTTAATGATTGATGTAACTAAGGCTGTTCCTTGTTTCTTTAGCTTGGCTGCAGGTAGAGCTAGAGACACATGGGGCTAAGGAAGGAGGATTTCTGTCTGGCAATACAGGCAGGAAGCTGTTTTTTAGCTTTATTTCCTAAGGTAATTGGTAGCTGCAATGCTGTCTGTATGCCTGTCCCCAGTAATTTTTCAAGTTAGTGATTGATTTCAACAGTATTTGAAACAGGACAGAAATCTCAGAAAGTAATTATGTTCTACAAGTTGGCAGAGGTGAAGATCTCAGTGGGACAGAGAGGGTTTCTTGTACCCTTGATGGGGTCACAAAAGACTGGGTGGGAGCCAGGGACAGGACATGGGACAGTAATCATAAGCTTGTGAGGGAAATTGGGCATTTTTTATTCTCCTGCTTGCAGGAAAACATATTCTCTGTGTGCACATGGGAGGGCATTGTGCAAGGGCAGAGCTGCTGCTGCACTGGGACACAATTTACTGCAGATTTCTCACTTTGTGTCCCTTCATTCTCTTTTTGTGAAGGAAAAGTGTTTGTGGGAGAGGATTCATCTGACTCAAGGTCTGCAGCCAGGGAAGCCAGAGCATCCTTGGGTGATTGAGGCTGAGGCTGCTGGTCGGGCAGTAACGTGATGCTACTTTTGGCAGAAATATTTTTGCTCATTTGGTCCAACAGACAGGGTAGGGAAGTGGATGCTGAAGAGATGGTTAGGACAAGCTGTTTGTATCTGGTCTTGAATAGGAAACAGTTTCCCCATCCTTGATTTCTTTCTCACTTTATTTGAGCTATATTAAGTGAATGTTATGCTCAATCTATTTTCAGAAAGTGGTAATTACATTAAATTTTCTTCTTCTGGTATTCTTTCATTTTGTAATGTATTCAAATGCTGCTAAGATATTGTCCAGACAAGATGATGATAGAATCTGATCATCTGTTACTGTTTACTAATGAAAGCAAAATTGGAAGATTATGTAGCAACTTTGAAAAGGGTACTTTGACAGTTTTTATTTTATTGGACTTGTTCTAGTCTATTATTTAACAAACCACCTCTTTATTGCTTAAAGAAGTGATTGCAGTATTTCACAAGGAACTCATTTGTCTTCAATTTCTATTCACTCATGCAGTGCTCTTCTGATAGCTTTGTGTTCTGCTTCTCATGCTAAATCCTTTTAAAGCAGTTGCTGGATGAAGTGAATTAATGAAATTTGGCATTCCAGCCCCTTTCACTGCCTGGAAATACAGTGCCCACCACAACCTGGGTCGAGCACGTGTATTACCACTTCAGCACAGGCTGTTGGTAGCAAAACCTTCATCAAATACCCTTTATTTATATGCATAGATAGCCCTTTTAAAGACACTGACTAAAGCAAATAGTAGAATATCTTTTCAGGACCAAATTGGTTTTGCTCTGGCAGTGGCCAAAGCTAAATATTTGTACAGAAGACAAACGTGTATCAGCAATTGTAAATACTGTAAACAGTGCTGGAACATTGCTGCAGGTTTTTGATCAGAGGCAACCATCAGTTTGCTCTCTGGTGCTATAAATTATTCTGACATTTCAAATCTAGTGAGTGAAAACTGTATTAATACACATGAAAATCAGCCCTGGTTTGAAACTCTTGGCAGGGATTTCTGCAGGTTAATTGAATTAGGGTCTGTGTGTGCTGCTTCATCCTATCAATTTTTATCTTTTAGTTTTATTGATAGATCATTTGCTTGTGTAGTCAGGAGAAAATGAGAGTCTAACCAGCTTTCTCATTCTTTTTCTGCTGTTCAATCATCAGTGCTTTTCATTTCTTGTCTATAAGGAATTTGATGAAAATGTTTTCTACATTCCTGTAAATACAACCAGGCAACTTCCATTTAGGCTGCAAAGGTTTATTAGGTCTAGCTTCAACCCTCCTACTGTATACCTGGGTGAAAATAAAATATTCTTGTTTTCTTTACACTTAAAGATATTTATGAGAATATATATATGTATAAATATGTATATTTTGCAGAGATAAGAAATTTGGGGATTTTATAGTTTTGAATTGAAGGTGTAGCGAATGACTTCTATTTGCTACACAAAGTGTCAGAGGAACTTTTATAGAGGTTAGGAATGGAAGGTGGAGGGGTATCAGTGGCAGTGTATCCTGTCATTGTCTCTGCAGGGCAGCTCTTAAAAAAAGGATTCTCCTCTATACATCCCCAAGTCTATACATCCCCCAATGAAAAGCAGCCCTGAACAGAAGTTGGTGCAGAAAGCCAGGTGGGGGTGTCTTTCTTCAATGCCTTCTTCATTCTGATTGTTTTTTCACTTTCCCAGTGAAGTGGGAGAAGTTGCTGCCTCCTGCTCCCCCCTGGCACCAGAAGCTGGCAGGTGCAGCAGGGTCCTGCTGCAGGGACAGAGCAGACTGGGGGTGTGACAGGGGGGTACAGCTGTCACAGCCTGACGTGGGGGTCCTGAGGGAGCTCAGTGGGGACAGAAACCTCCCGTGGAGAGCAAGGGCAGGAGCTCACTCCATGCCCATGTTCAGTAGAAATACAGCCCGTGAAAGCCACAAATTTTGTGATTCTTCTGCCTTTTGGTGCTTTAAGCAGGAGGTGTCAGGAAAGTTACCAGGGGGGACTGGCTTGTGGCAGCCAAGTGCTCATAGCAACATTGCTTTTTGATCCTTTCATCTTGGCTCTTCCTGCCATTGGGAAGCAGAATTCACCAAGCATTGGATTGCTCACTGTGGTAGGGGATGTGAGCTGGGATTAGGTCTTTGTGAGACAGGGTGGTTTTACCTTCTGATGATGCATTGTTGCAATCTCAGTCCTGCTCAGTGCAGGGGGAGCTGCAGGTCCAGTCCCTGCTCTGTACTCTTGGAATCAGCCCTTGACCCACAAACTTTTGGAATTTTTCACAGGTAGCCCAAAAAGGTGGTGGATGCTCCATCCCTGGAAAAATTCAAGATCACGTTGGATGGGACTGAGAGGAACCTGATCTAGTAGATGTCCCTGATCATTGCAGGGGGGTTGGACTGGGTAACCTCTAATGGTCCCTTCTGGCCCAAACAATTCCACAATTCTTAAACTGGCTTGGAAGTCTTTGCCACCAAGAGCCATTTTGTAGTCAATGCCCTGTTTCACTTACCTGAAAGACAAGCCCATTGCAGGGGTATTTAGCAACCTGCTTGCTTTTGTTTCTGCTGTTACTGTCTTAATGTTTCTCTTGGCTGTTAGGTCTCAGGCTCTTTTGCAGGCCAAAAACAAAAGTATGTTCATTTCTATGCTGTGGTCTGGGGATTCATAGCTTGGGGTGTTTCACCAGACACTATTTGTTCTCTCCCCTCAGCTCCCAGCCCATACTCATGGCATGTCCATTCTGCACTCACAGGTTGATTAAAGTTGAACACAGAGATGAGGTTGCCCTGCCCTGGCCTGAAGGCCTGGGACAGGAGAGTCATACTCCAAGTTATTATCAGCTTCCCAGCCCTCCTGCTGCTTAAGGAATGCAGAGGATGTCTACAAACAGTGTGTGCAGTGTTGTGATGTTTCTACAGTGCTCAGGAGCAATTCTTGTAGAATGGTGAAAGGCACTTTCAATAAAACCCCAACCATTTACCACAGGCTTTCTTTGAGGACCTGGGTTGCCACTGGGGTAGTCACTCTAATGGAACTGGAAAGGTGTCATGCTGCAGTTGTTTTCATATTTGTGTGGCCTCTCTTTATTACTTTACTTTACTGGATCCACTGTTGTGTTTCCCAGTTGGAGCTAAACACTCCTGAGCCCTGGGGATTTTTTGCAATTACTGCCACTGACAGAGCAAACAGGAGTGAGGAATCTGAGCCGTTGCTATAGAGGCTGTATATGACACAATGCCTGTGATGCACTGGGCATAATAACCATAACATGAAAAATGAGCTATTGATTCTCTGCCCACTTCCAGGGAATGAAAAATTTCCTCCCAGTCTGTAATGCTCTGAGAACATCGTTCTCCTGAGCGCTTGGCCATGGAGGTCTGACTCTATTCTGTGGGCACCATTCAGTTTGGGCTAATGAAAAAGTGACTCTGTTTGAGGAAGAAGCTGGTCACAGGCTTGTTCAGTGTCTCTGCAGTGTCATCTGTGCTATGATTTCATGGCACTTAGGCCTGTGCGGGGCTGCTTTGACTTTGGGTGGTTACCAGTCCTGCCTTGCATCTCAGGGAGCAGCCAGGGCTGAATCATGGAAAGCATGAAGTGGCAATTTGGCATCCTTACTCACTCTGAGCACTGTTTCAACCCCTGTATAAATATCCTGCTTGATGTGAGCAAAGATGTCACAGTTCTGGTGATTTTGGCCTAATCATGCCAGAAATGTTCCAGAAAGATCAGCCCCCAATCCTCCGTCTTACGCAGAAACAATTTGAATAGCCATCCATCCATCCTTCCTTCCGTCCGTCCATCCATCCATCCATCCATCCATCCATCCATCCATCCATCCATCCTTCCTTCCGTCCATCCATCCATCCATCCATCCATCCATCCATCCATCCATCCATCCATCCATCCATCCATCCATCCATCCATCCATCCATCCGTCCGTCCACCCATCCGTCCATCCATCCATCCATCCATCCATCCATCCATCCATCCATCCATCCATCCATCCATCCATCCGTCCACCCATCCGTCCATCCGTCCATCCATCCATCCATCCATCCGTCCATCCATCCATCCATCCATCCATCCGTCCGTCCGTCCGTCCGTCCGTCCGTCCGTCCGTCCGTCCATCCATCCACCCATCCATCCATCCGTCCGTCCGTCCACCCATCCATCCATCCATCCACCCATCCATCCATCTGTCCGTCCATCCACCCATCCGTCCATCCATCCATCTATCCATCTGTCCACCCGTCCATCCATCCATCCATCCATCCATCCATCCATCCTCATGAGCTAAAATGCAGCTGTTTTCTTTGATGTGATCAACTATTTAGTCATTCTTGAAATTTTCCTTTTGGTTCTCTTTGTTGGGATTTCCAGCACTGCCCAGTGAGGGTTGGCTGTGATCTCTTGGTGACCTGGGAGATGGTGACCCTGCCACAAGGCTTGACACCAGTTTTTCTTCCCATGAAATTCCTCTCACTGGCTTTAGATCCCAATTTCCAGGGCAAATAGCCCACACAAAGCAATATTAGTTCTTTGTGGGCAGCTGAAAGAGAAGCACCATGTAGATATCAGCAAAACTTCGCTGCTTCTCTTGCCAGCATCAGTGCCAGCATTTTCTCTTGTTGGCTCCATGCAGATCTGGGACCTTGTGTTTCATTTGGAATTTTGCTTGGGACTCAACCCAAGGTTGGGAGATGATGCTGCCAAGTTTTCTCTGGTTTTGTGTCAAGAGCAACTTTGGATGGAAGCTGGAATTGAACCAGGCACGTGACCTAACTCCTGTACTGTCTCCTACATTGAGGAAAGCCAGTCCTGTCTAGCCAAAATGGAGTCAGACAGAGGGTGTTATGGGTTCCTGCTGTAAGATCAAAGTAGCATCCATGCAGGTTTTTACTCTCCCATTTTCTCTCAGTCTCATAAAAGAAATTTTGTGGGACAAACCTTCAAGCAAAGGTTATGAATGTTCTTTTTTCCCCCTCTCCATTTCTGAAGCAGTGGGTTAGAAAATGACTCTGCCCTTTTTGAGTGTGTGGTTGAAAGAAAAGGATGTGAAAGCAGTGAGTGAAGCTCAGTGGTTGAATGCCAGGTGCCTGGAACTCCTTCATCTCTGCAGTCTTGGGGAGAGGTCCCCAAAAGCAGCAGCTTTGAAATCTTTGAAATATTTTTCTGGGCACTGAGCAAAAGGCTGTATATTACCTGAGGGTAATATACAAGAAGCCAAGTAAATTGTTTGATGTGTCAGCATTTCGGTTGATACAAATAATTAATGAGAAAATTGATTTTTGGACCAAATTCCTCCTCTCAAGGAGAAAGGTTTTCTCACTGAAGGTATCTTGCTGTGTATTTAGGTATGTGACTATTTGTCACATGCCAAATAAAAGGAAAGAGGATTGGGAAGGCATTTTTAAGCCTGTTTTCAACAAAACCCATAGCATGAAATTCATGAGTGTGATCATGGCTCTGTGTAACCCCACAAACAGTTGGGAGGGGCAGGCAAAAGACCTCTCTGTATCTGCAAACACTTTTTTTGTTGCCTCCCTTAGGTCTTCATCCCTTCATTGGCTCATGTCTGAGTGCTGCTGTGCTGAACATCTCTGCCTTGACACTGGGTCCTGAATCGGAAAACCCCTTCCATGATCTTCTGCTGGGCTTTGCCTTAGCACAGAGGGCAGACCATGGGCTTGGCCCATGTGGTTTAGTGCTCCCAGCTGGAGCTCCTGTTGGTTTTGGTCATGCAAAACACCTCTGCTGTTGGCAGGAGTTAATTTGCCCAAACTGGGAAGAACCAGGAGAGATGCTTTAGGATATATTTCTGTTTGGCATGGAGGTATAACTTCCACCTATTCATAACCATCATGCTTTATTTTCAGCATTTGCATGCAGAATAATAAACAGGCAGGAAAGAAAAAAAGACACCTCAAACTCTGTTTTCAAATGTATAGAGAAATCAGTGCATTTCAGTGAGTTTCAGCTCTCATTTCCTAGCAGTGTGTGTTTCTGAGCTCAGTGCTGAACCAATCTATTTGCTTTCCATCTTGGGCTGCCTTTCAAGCAATACCTGACCAATGCTGATCAGCCTGGAGAGATGTGATATGTGACCTACCCCCTTGACTTGCAGCAAATCAGGCTCCACACAGTCTATTTATAGAAGTCTGGTTTCTATGTTAGGCTCCTGGAATTCTGCGTTTGCTTCATCTGGAGTACAACAAAAATCTTTTGATTAATTTTAGAGGCAAAGCGCCTTGGAATAAAATTTGCTTTAATAATGGAAGTGCATTAAAAATTTATATGAGAAGCAGGGAATTTATGTCTCTCTGGGAGCTGAGATTTAAATACAATCTTACCTGAAACAGGCTTTCAAGATGTAATAAACACCAGGTTCCCACTGGACATTTGAGCCCTGTTGTGCTCTCCAGCCCCATCCTGTTTAAAAGCCTTTCTGGTTGAAGCTGGCTTCCCCCTCACAGCTTTTCCCTGTTCTCTAGCATAACTAACACACTCCCTCTTGGTGAAGTGAAAAGCTCTTACCTCTCCTGTTACCAGATTTCTGACCTCTTTTCCACTGGTCTCTGCTGAGCGTGGGCCAAACCCAAAGCTCTGTTGGTGCTGGAGCCCCAGCAGCACTGCCTGGGGTGGAGCGATGCTCTCTCAGACTCTCCTGAACATCAGCACAGCCCAGAGGAACCTCTGGTATTTTTCTTTACAACCCACTTGTGCCTGGTTAGCCAGTCTGGACCAGAGCTGCTGGTCCCCAAGCCAGGTTTTTGGCTAGGTTTCTTTTTTTAGCAGCTAGATATTTACATTTGTGTTTTCTTACTGAAGATTTGTGTGTTGGTATTTTGTCCTCCTCTTCAGTGAATTGCATTTTGCTGACTTTTGGGCTGTCATCAAAATCCTGTTGAATTTTATTGTTTGCTCCAAGTCATCAGCAGCATCTTCTAAGTTGAATTCGTTTACCTTTCTCTTTTGAGATTATTTTTCCCCTCCTCCTAGAACTTAAATTGTCAATGGAAATATTGGCTAGATCTCAGGGCTCACCCTCATGGGTTTCATCTCTTTGAAATATTTTTGGAAAAATAAATACCACATTTTCAGTGATCTCTCTCTGAAGCCAGATTTTCCATTACCTTCAAATCACATGCATTGCACACAGATTCAGGTCACAAATGGAAAGACAGACAGTGAAGTGCCGTGGCACAGCCTGTCACTGCTGTTCTTCCATCTCATCTGAAGGCAGGAAACTCTCTGATTATCAATAATTATTGTCTGGGTCAGCTCGATTTTGTAGCCCTGCCTCAGCCAGCGTGAGGAATCAAAAGCAGGTAACCTGTAAAAATGTTATGTCTGTGACAGTATGAAACAGGCACCCTGAGGTAGTAGGTATTTCTGAATTTGGGTTCAAGAAAATGAAAGAAGAGATGATGTCATTTAATTCTGAGGTCTGAACACGAGGCTGAGAATCCTGAGGCTTAAAACTTTGCACCTGGCTCAGTGACTAGGCATTGCAAAAGGGAAATTGTGGTTTTTATAACTTTTTTTTTTTAAAAAAAAAAGATGTGTGTGGGCAAAATGCACTAATTTACCACTGTGAAGGCATAACATTTTTTAAACTTACTTGTACCCACACAAATTGAAATGGAAACTATTATTTTAACATTAATCATTACTTCTTTTTTTGTTATAACACAAGGTACTCCTTCTCAATGAGGGCTGGCCCTAAATCAGATCTCAGTCTTACAAATCAATGTTATTTTTTCTTCCAACTGTCCTTTATTTTAGTTTGTTTATTGCCTTTTACAACCCTTCCAAAAATCTATTTAGTTTTTGTGTTCTGCTTAATATACTCTCCCAATATTCCATTTGTCAGAGGTTAAGAACATTCTGATTGAAGTTTCCATCAGTTCAGAAATGGTATCAAAGGCAAAAACTATAAACTGGGGAAATCTAGGGTATTTTTAAATTTAAAAGGCTAATTTAGGCTAAATGGAAAATGGATGTGAACAACTACCCTAGCATTTTCACAATAGCCAACCAGATGCTGTCTGAAAAATAAATAGCCTTAATAACCTCATTTCTTTTTATGCTAAAACATTGGCAGGTATTGATATAGGAGGCAAACTAACTTATTTGCACTAAATTGGGCAGTTCACACTGTGCAAAAGGCTTTCAGCTGCAGTTGCATAAAACATGGTACAGAGGCCCTTGGATCCTGGAAAAGAATGTGTGAAATTGCCTCCCAACCATAGGTTTGGCAAATTACTGTTTGCTTGTAAATATCACCCACTTCTGAGTTGTTTTTCACTGAGATTTTTCTGTCCAACTCCTCTCATTTCCAGGGGTCAGAGTGGAGTAATTGCATCTGAAATTTGAGAGCACAGGACTTGGAGTAAGGAGGGTGGTACTCTGCTCTGAACAGCCTCTGGGGCAACTCATTTCAAGTATAGAAGAAGAAAAATAACAAATCAACCACCACAAAAAACCCAAACCAAACCCAACAAACAACCCTCCCAAAAAAACAGCACAGCAAAATGGTTTGAATATTTGCCCAGAGATTAATTTGGGTTTTGCCATGGTAGTGATGATTTGCATGGGAGGAGAAAATTTATGATTGCTAAGATTGGTTAATATTGTTCTCTTGAAAATGCTGGAGATTTAAATCCTCCATGGTTATGATTGTCATCACAGCAAAGAGGCTCCTCTGAAAGCTTTTCTGTGGAAGTAAGAAACCTTTGGGTACCCAGACTGCCTTTTCTTCTGATGTATTTTTAGCACTGATCATTATCTGTTAAGAGCAGGAGTGAAACACTGGCTAGGAGATGCCAATTTGTTTTTATTTTATACTTTATGAATATACCCTGTGCGTGGCTAAAGCTTCCTGCTTGGCTCAGTTAAAGCCCTCTCCAAGGATCAGTCCTTCTCCCATCCCTGACTGTGCTGTAGTCAGTATCATCTCATTTAGGGGTTTTTTTCCCCCCATAATATATCCATCCTGAAATACTCATCCTGTTGCTAAGAGCACAGTCTATTATCAAATTCAGTATCTAGACAAGCAGACACAGTGAATGACTGGCCTGATTCAGCTCTGATAATTCATTAACTACACAGATGTACAGCTGTTGCACAAATATGTTATTATTGCAGGTAACACCAGAATTAAGTCTAAAAGAGAAACCATCCCACAGTACTTGGAAGGTTCAATCAATCTATGGAATGAATTGGTTCCATCAATAGATATTTGAGGTCATATTCTGGAACTCTTAATATCAAGAAAATTCACTCTGGTGAACTTCTGGAAAGTTCAGTCGCTTTCTGATATCAGGGTTTTGATCCAATCCCATTTTACAAAGAAAATGATCTTAGATTTAGTTGGCTAGCACAAGTCACACTGAGGATGATGAGGATTAATTGTCTTGCTGCACAAGCTTTGTTGATCTGCCAAGTACCTTTGCAAGATGCAACGCATAAGACCAAAAAAAGGCACAGGGAAATCAAAAGAGAAAGGAGAAAAGAGCCCACTATGTGGTGTGTGAGTTTCTCTTTTGTAGCATGATTTATTGGTCTCTCAGTTTTGTTTCAGGCCCCAGCTTGGATGACAGGAGCTTTCAGTGAGCCCACATAGGCTGTCTTGACAGAGATGCATGTGGGATCTGTAATGCAGAGCAAGCTGGAAGGAAAGGTGGCTGAGAGTCCAGGGAAATAAGGCAGCCCTTTTTTTTTTTTTTCTTTCCCTTTTCTTGTTTCTTTCTCTTCTTCCTTTTATTTTATAGGAGGTTGTGCATAACACCACACATTTGCTAAATCATGTGTTTTCCCTAGGCCATGGAAAGTTTATATCTGCTTGTCCTCATTATATTTTGGCATTGCTTGCTACTTACACAGAAATATAACTTCATGCCACTGATTTCCCTTTAATGACCAATAAGCCATGAATCAGCAGCAAAATAAACAAACTCCAAGAGTATTGCCATGCATTGATATTTATCTTTACAGTGGATATGAAGCAAGATGAATTACAGAAACCCCACCTACACTTGTAACACCTACATATTTCTCAACTGTTATTGTGCCCATGCTATCTGAAAATTGATTTGGTGTTAGAAATGTGCCTTCAAAATATTGATAACAATAAAAAGGCATCCCACTGAATTACTGCTAAGGTTGTGACTGCAGGAGTTTGTGCATAATTAGCTCACTTGTGGACTATAGGTATAGATATTAATCTCCTTTAATTTGAAGTGCCTGAAAGTCCAGGCTCTGTCCACTGTCAGTGGAGTGAGATATACAATCCCAGGCCAGTTCTTCCAACCTACAAGAGCTGCCCAGGACAGATGGAGTGGAAATACATTTGCAAGTGTATTTATCTCCATGAACTTAGGGAGGATCTTGCTTTTGCGTGGCTGCAGTTTGAGGAGATGAATCCTATTGATGGGAATGGTTGTATTAGTTTATAAGGCTTTTATGTGGAAGACTTTGGCAATTGCACCTGTTTAATGGGACAGGTCTGAGGAAAAAGTGAGGAAAAAACCCTCCTATGTGGAAGTACACACAGAGTTTCAGCAGAAATGAAGGATAGATCATCAACTCTTTTTGTCACAGCCCACTAAGTGTCACTCAACTACAACATTACCAGCCTGAAGACATTAGGGATTGGATTTCAGTCTTCCAGAAATTCAAGTGTGGGCTTCAGGCAGAAAAAGAAGCAAGAAAATTCCTGGTCCCCATGCCCATGGGCCATGTTAAATTACTGTGTAGGTGGAATTCCTTCAGGATATCCCATCCTCCCATCCTCCCATCTCCCAGGGAAAGTTGAAAAATCCCAAAGCATGGGAGGCACAGTCTGTGCTCCAGCATTTGCTGTACATTAAAAATAGCAACAGCTGTCTCACATGATGCTCTCCTGGCCCTCATCTTCCTGGTTTTCATTAAAATGCAGAATTTGTTGCTGCTCACTGTGACACCCCTTCGAGGAGAGGCTGTGGTTGCTCCGTGTGCCTCGCTCTTCCTTCTTGGTATTCCCATCATGGCTTTGGATGGGTTGAATAAGTTGGGGGGGGGGGGGGAAACAATTGAATGGGAATTGTTTGAAGCAAAGGGAAGATTATGATTTTCCACAGCAAATGAAAGTCTTGGCATTGTCAGACAATAACTCATCCTGGGTTCTTCTGACAGATTGGCTCAATGATGGCTTATGAGGGCTCTGTAGCCACAGTGGCATTGAATCTTTCAGAATCATTGCAAATGAGTTCAACTCCAAATAAAGTGATGGAGACTTTTTTTTTTTCTTCTTCTTCTTTTTTTTCAGTGAAACCTCTGTGACTGATGCCACAGACTGCTTTGGCATGACTAAAAATTCACTCTGTCCATTTTCATTCAATAGCTCCTATTCAGCCTCACAATGTCCCTTTAATGAAACCATTTAGGAAAATGATTCTATTTTGCAGTAATACTGGCAGGCCAGGGAAGTTCATGCTTGTAAAGCAAACTGGCTCATACACTGACCAAATCACTTCTGCAATACACTCCTCGAGAAGGCATTTATCACTAAGTGTTTGTTAGCACAGAGAGAACCCAAGCTGTTTCTAAACCTTTGCAAATCTAATAGTGACAAGGCTTACCGTAGAATATCTTTTTAGGAGGTGAACTCAGGAGCTATTAAGAGGCTAGGGTATTGTTAGCAGAGAGAAGAAAATAAAATACATGCTAAAAGAGAAAATAAGATTAAAGATAATAATTCTGCTGTAGGGGCCCCTTTAGGCAATCTGGAGATGGAGAATAAGGTTTGTATGGCCTTATTCTCTCATAGCCTAGAGAAGTCTTCTTTTGCGAAATATTTTAATCTCATTTTCTATTCCGAGACTCTGTTTCACAAAGTCATTTTTATGCATCCCAGTATAAACAGTGCAGCAGATTCAAGACGGATTTTGTATCTGTCAAAATTAAGTGCATCAGTCTGTGTGCAAGGCTGGGAAATGTTGGGAAGCAATCATAGTGGAAAACAAACATACAAAAAAGGGAAACATCAAGTAAGGAATAGTTTTATTTCTCAGATAAGTGACTTTATTCCCAAGGCTGAGTAGTGACAAAGAGAGAGGTTATTCAGTGGTTATTGCAGACAATGGATGATTGGGGCTTTGGGGTTCTTTTTCTTTGCTGACTCATTTTCTGGCCTTTAATGAGTCAAACTCTGTGTCATTGTAGGCTGCAAAAATGGGTGTAATAAGGATGTGTGTCCCAGAAGGATTCTGGGTTAATTGACATGGGTAAAATATTCTGATATTTTTGTTTGACGATAGAAAATGAAAATAGCGTCACTAAGGGAAGCACCAGTGCTTTCCATGTGAACATTTCTGCATGGAACCACACCCTTGTGGACCTAAGTCTTTTGGATTTTCTTTGCTTTCCCTCAGTTTTTATACTTCAAGGATTATGAAGAAAGCTGAATGGTTCCACTACTGCATTCAGCAATTCCACTCAAATCAGACATTTATCTCTTCCCATGTTTCTCTTTCATTCTCAAGCAGGAATGCTTTTATATTGAAATTGAAGGTTTATCCTAGCTGAGCTTTCTCCTTGACAGTTCCTGTAACTCTGCTTTTGTATATGTTCCTTGATAAGTCCCCTTCACATGAAAATCTGCGACAAAATTCCATTGATTTTCAGTGGGGCAGGATTAAATTCAATATTAAGAAAACTCCATTTCCTGCTAATAATCTATTTTGGTCTCCAGACAATTTTCAGAGTTGTCTTTAAAACAGATGTCTAAATCTGATTGTCTGCTTGTTTTGTTCTCTCTAAATAACCTGCAAAAAATTGCATTTATAAGGCTCAGTCCTGCAGATTTTTATCAGCATTGCTGCTGCTCATTCAAAGGTGACCTTCTATAAAAATCAGGTTTTCTTCTTAGAATGAAGGCTGGCAGAATCAAGCACTAAAATTCTCACAGCAATTTGTATTTCAGACCAAATTTCATGTCAGTCACCTGACTGTGTTTGCCCTGACTACAACGAAGCCTGGCAAATAGAAAGTAGATGAATTGATAGTCAGCTCACCTAAATCAGAAAATTTTGAAGAGATGCTAAGGGGGAAAAAGTCTTAAATAAATAGAGATGATGGCTTGAATCAGAGAGCATTTCTGTCCTGTTTGGAGGGCATTTGGATTACATGGTCAGTAATGCTTTGTGCAGCACCAGCCCCATTCTAAGCACCAGTCTGTAAATTTTATTAAATAGAATATAAACAGGATTGTTTGCAAATAGGGATTGCATACTTTAAATCAAGGGAAGCATTTAGAAGGAGGGATAGACCCTGTGAAGCAGAGACATGGTTATGGTGCAAGTTCCAGGAAAGGGACACTGAAGTGATGAGAGTTTCTTGCAGCATCCTTAGTGAGATGTTGAGAGGTTCAGGGCTGGGCAAACACAAATCATGAGAGAAAAACTGGCAGAGATGTGGGGCCATATTCAGGCTGTTTTTCTACAGGAGCCTATCTTTAGCATCTGAATTTGGGAAAATGATCAGTGATTCAGGCCACCTACAATCCAGCGCTGCCAGACCAGGCTGGCTGTGCTGTCAGAGCAGAAGAGCAGTCGTGATACCTAAATTAGTTACTGGGAGCAGATTATTCTGAATAAAGCCCTGGATTTAGGAATGGAAGGAAGTTCTTGTACAGTTTAACAAAAAAAAGGTTGCTGAAACAGCTGGAGACCCAAAAGGATGGAATTGTGCACATTGCTTGGCTCTGATTTCCTAATTTAATAGCTGTAGAGGAACATGAAAATCTGGTTGACTTCAAGGTAAAATTAAGGGGAAAATATATAAGGAGAAAGTAGGAAGTAATAGTGCTTTCCCCAGTGGCCATGCATATTTTTGGGCAAGGATTGAGTCATGTGCAAAGGGAAAATCCTAAGTGTTCAGTCAGGAACCTGTAAAACAGGAGTGAAATGAACTGCACGAAAAAGGCCTTGTATTGCAAATAGGATTTTGTTTAGCTGATAATGGTGAAGCCAATGAACATATTTAGCAGAACTCACTTATTCACTATTGCTCTTTTTTATATGGTTGCTTGTTGTCAAGGTGGTTTTGCATTGCTTTGCTTTTTTTAGTCCTATGTTGGTTTTAACTCATTGTCAGGCTGTAAAATTTTAGCACTAATAATAATTACAGACACATTTTAATTGTCCCATGTGAGTCATTATGCTCACTCATCCTTGTTTGGGTTTTTTCCCCATTTGTTAGTTGGTGTGTGTTGTGCTTAGAGTTGTGTTCAATAATGTCTAATGAATTTCATGGGTGAATAAAAAAACTTGTGCAAATAGGTGGCAAAGAATAGAGAAAATGGGGATGCTTGAGCTCAGAAGCGTAGGAAAAGCTAAGAAAACCAGAATAAAATGTGCATTACACAATTCTCTTGCATATCTCTGACGAAGATGATTTTAGCCTCTCGATTAAAAAAAAAAAAAAGAAAAAAGAATTGGAAGTTTGTGGGTGGTTTTCTAATGGGTTTTAGCTGACTAATACTCTGAGTCTTAAAGAATATGAGCAAAGTACTGTTGTTACCTCTGTTGCAGTTTAACTGTGTAGCACTCACTCACTCCCCACTCCCCGGGAGGATGGGGAGGAGAGCAGGGAAAGGTGAGATCAATGGGTTGAGTTAAAAGCAGTTTAATAATTGAAATAAAGTAAAATATGATATAAAAAATAGCAATCCCACCAACAAAAAAACCAGGAATAATTAGAACAATGCAAATGAGAGAGAGGAATAAGACACAGAAAAGATAAGTGATGCACAATACACAGTCCCAAATCCAGGGGGAAACTCATAAGATATTTTTTTGTAGCAGGACCCCTGAGGTGAAGCAGATGAATTCTGTCAGTCTCTTGAAACTCCTTTGGCTCAGATGGGCACAAAAAGGTTTTGAATGGTTTTGAATAGTTCAGCATACCGGGATTTCTGATTTCCCCCTCTGTAAATGGAAGGAGCAAGGTGGGTCAGAAAGCTCTGGGCATGTTCATCTGTGGGTGAGGAGTTTGTGACAGCAGAGATCTGCCTCTGGGATGTGCCTGTGGACAGATGGTGCCCATACAAGCCTTGACCATCACTCAGAAATTGGCCTGAACTTCTTTCCAAAAGAGGAAGTTAATGAATGGCATTCACAGTGCTGCTGCTCTCACTTGCCAGGCAGAAGCCAACCTTGTCAAACAGTGAAACAAAAGAAAGATCAAACAGCTCTCTCTCATTTAGGGTTGTTATCAAGACAGAGGTTGCTGTCAAGAAACTCAAAGGACTTTTGATATTTTTTTTACATGAGATGTTTGAGGAGGTTTTGGTGAAAGGTGGTGGTAAATAAAGGACATTTTATGATGGAGTCAGAGCTCAAAAGACTCACTGGAGTTCTGTCTGTCTTCCTTCCCATAGCAATTGGGCCAGCAGCTTTGCCTGGGAGTGTATAATGGACAATTAATCTCTTCCAAGCAAGCCAAAATTGTCTTTTCTCAACCCAGTTGAGGTAATGGCTGGTATTTCAGGCATCATTCATGCACTGTGTGGGTGCACATTGTTAATCATTAAGTGTGGAAATAACCAAGTAAATACATGAAACATGAAGTGTTCCAGCTTCTGTCCTCACAACTTCCCAGCATGGGCAGCTAGATCTGTCCCACTGGACTCACTGCCTGACACTGCTGCTATTTGTGATGCACAGGAACATCTTTCACTTGACATTTTTATTTGCTAACTTTGATCTCAGCTTTAGCATTTTGGAGAGTCTGACATTGTAACTTTTTTTCTCGACTCAGTCATTACATGAGGAGAAATACCACCAGGAGGTGATGAGGTGCTGTTCCATCTGCTCTGTCCTGCCCTATATCCTCATCTGGATTTGCAGATCAGGTGATGGAAATAGATGTTACATGGGAGCCAGAACATAGGAATTACAACAGCAGGTCAGAGCAGTTGTCTGCCCTGTCTGGGATCCTGTCTGGCTCCATAGGTCTCAGAAAAAGAAGTGTTCTGGAGAGTTGGACTGTGCATGTGTTGGGAAGATGAATGGTGATTCTGTGCCTTAGTACATCTGTGTTCGGGACATCCTGGAAAGGACAGCAATTACCACAGGCACTGGCCCCTGGAACCATTGTGTGGGAGGAAAATGAAAACTAAATGTGTGATCATTCCTGTCTGGAAAAAAAGAGAAAGTGTGCTTGCATTTCTGAATTTCTTTTCTCCTTCAGTCTCCCCAAATGTCTTTTGAATTTGCTTACCACTTTTTTTATGCGATTTGATGGAGAGGTAGAGAGTTCAGTGACAATGAAATTCCTACAAATTTGTGCAATCTGGAGGAGAAGAGACAGACTTGAGAGAATGAGGGAAAGGCACTAATGAGCAGGTTGCAGTTTGAGCAAAAACTCTTGCAGGCACCACAAAGCCCCTGTCATAGGGGGTGAAAATGTCTCTTGGATGAGGCTGCTGGAAGTCCTGCAGTCCAAAGTGTATCAGGTCAGCTTTGTCTGTGATGAATCTCAAACACCTCTAAGGCTGGAGATTTGACTGGGGAGCAGAGATTTGGTCCTTCAATAACCATTTCCAGCACTTCACTACTCTGCAAGTGAAGAATAATTTCCTGATATCCAGTCTGAACCTCCGCATTGTGATCTTCTGCTCATAACTGAGAAGCCCTTGCCTCCATCATCTTTAAAATCCCTTGGAATAGTGGTAGGCTGAGATTATGACCCCCTTAGCCTGCTCTTCACAAAAGAGCTGATGTTGAGTCAATCAACCATAAGAAGAAGAAGCTGTAGGTTATCAGTACCTTTGGAATTACTTTTTCTCTTATAAAGACAGAAGGATGAGAATAAGATATTTCTTCACTTACTGCAAAAATGCATAAATACATCACTGCAATGCATTGATCTCTACTTTTACCTGTAGTCCTAGAAGAGTAACAACCACTGCTGCAGGAACAACTACAAAAGCTTTCTTTCTGGACTAGTGATGTCAGCATTATAGAACAGAAATTGGTCATTTGTCTGCCAGCATTGTCTGTTCCATGGGAAGTTCAGCTACTGTTCTCACTAGTGCAGTTTCTAATCAGCACCTCATTTGTAGAGTTTATGTAATGCCTCATTGATCTACCATAGTGGCCCCCTAATGTTTGGAAGTTTGAGTTTCGGTAGATGGGTTTTAAATAATTGCAACATTGCAAACTTAATTGTTTTTTTTGCTTCCCCCATCACTTTTAAAAATCATTAAAGTATTTCCATTTTATTTTTCACACGGAGATTTGTAACGGCTGTTGGTTGCACAGGGAAATAAAGGCACCAAGAAAAATTGATAATGTCAAAGTAATGTAGAAATTTGCAGTATTTCTGATTAAATGTCAATTTTCACTGTCTGGGCCAGTGATGGGATAGGATTTAGCAACTCTATTCCACTACAAACTAAGAAGGTTCCACTTGGTGGCTTTTGTATTGTTTGTCCTTAAAGTTGTACTCTTCCCTCTATTTCCAAATAAAAAAGGATGCTTTCAGCAGTAAATTCAGGAGGTGATTGCAGCTGGAAGAGGCAGCCAACAGATGAACATTTTCTGTGCTTTCCTTTGAGGTCTCCTGGGAACCTCCAGGGCTGTCAGAGGTCTCCTGGGAGCTCTTCAAGGATTTTCGTGGTGCTGGCTTTAGTTGGAAAGAATAACTTGCAGCAGGCCCTAACAGCTTCTTCCAGCCATTCCTGATCAGAATTGGGGAAAATCAAGCACCCTTTCAGCAGGTGCTATGGATGTGGTATTTTTGGGATCCCCTGACAAAGGGAGGAATGATGAATCTGACTCCATGCTCTTAGAAAGCTAATTTGTTATTATATTATATTATATTGTAGAATGCTATACTAAAACTATACTAAAGAATAGAAGAAGGATACTCTCAGAAGGCTTAAAGGTACTAAAGAAAAACTCTGGACTCTCTCCTCAGAGTCTGACACAGCCTGACCATGATTGGCCAATAAGTAAAAACAATTCACATATTGGATAAACAATCTCCGACCACATTCCAAAGCAACAAAATACAGGGGAAGCAAATGAGATCATATTGTTTTCCTTTTTCTCTGAGGCTTCTCAGCTTCCCAGGAGAAAAATCCTGGGCAAGAGGATTTTTCAGAAAATATGACAGTGACACTATGGAGAAGGCCATTCAGCTGCAGGCCTTAAGGCACAGGTCCCTGATGCAGCAGCTGGTTCACAAGTGGTCCAGAGAGAGAGTGACTGATTCTTCTCCAAGATGCTGAAGATACAAAAGACTTGAGCTCCCAACTGTACTGAAGGATGTGCTGGGAGTCTGTGCTAATCAGAGTGGGAAATGAAGACTTCTGTGATGGCAAACTCAGAAACTTGTGACCTCTGGCCTCTGGAGGAAGGCTCCTGCTCCACCTGCAGCTCTGCAGCTCCAGAGCAGCTTCTGGGTGTGGATGAGGGGCTGGGAGCTCTGTCCAGTGAAGATGTGAGCCAGAGGAGGGTGGCTGATAGCAGCAGGTCTCACTCCCTCCCATGGGGGCTGTAGCTCCCATCTCTCAGCCTGACCACTCCTGGGATGTTTTCTGCTGACCAGGACTCAGTTCTAGGGTGCTGGAGACTGCTGAGGCCTGTCCAGCCCTTGGGCAATTGTCCCCTTCCAAGTGGGCTCCAGTGATCTAGTCAAGGAAACCTGAGCATAGCAGGTATTTCCAGATGGTTTCACAAGTTGTGATTGAGCACATGCAGCCCAGATTTTTGTTTTCTGTTTTCTCCTTAAGTGGGGAGGACCAGAGAAGGAGTGGACAGATTCTGGAGGTCAGCACTCTTGTCAGCAGTGAGGATCTAGCTTCCATGACAATGGGATCTTCTTTGGGAATCAAAGGTGGCTACAGAGAGACAGGATCTGCCAGGCCAAGTGGGGCAAAAAATAGGAACAGGAATGACAGGGGAGGGTAGTGAGGATCCACAGCAGGTTTTACACTTTGCATGAGAGTAGAGGGAGAATTGATGGAACTCTGCCTTGAGATGGATGATGGATCAGCTGGGAGCTGCTGGGTAACTCAGAGAGCAGAGCAATGAGTGGTGAACATTTACACAGACTGACAGTGAAGGAAGAAGATGAGGCCTTCTTTGGACAGCAGGAAGAAGCCACCCCAGAGAAGGGGATTTTATTCATGAGTACAAATATCTGATGGGAGGGTGTAGAGACAGAGCCAGGTTCTCAGTGGTATCCAGTGAAAGGACAAGAGATGATGGGCGCCTATTGAAATTCAGGAAATGACCATTTAAACATAAGAAACCGTTTTTTTTTTTAGTGAGAGTGTCTGAAAGCTGATACTGGCTGTCCAGAGAGGTTGTGGACTTTCCATCCTTGCAGCTGTTCAAACCTGGGAAGCTGCTGTGGCTGACCCTGCTTTGAGCACAGGTTGGACTGGATGATGCTCAGAGGTTCCTACCAGCCTCAGTGACTCCACAGCTCTGTGAAAAAACACATTCCTTCTTTTCATTTACATCAGTGAAGCAGCCATGAGGAGCAAGGTACCTGATTTCTGGGGATGTGCTTGGAGTTTCCGTGTAGAGACAACAAGTGGGAAGGATTTGCAGCACAACTTTCCCAGGGCATGTTTCCTCAGAGCAAAATGTAAATTTTCATGAGTGAAATAATCTACCTTGAATCACTTAATTATTGGCAATAAAAGAAGCCCCAAGACCGACCTGCAAATTACAGGGATGAAAAACTAAGTGCAGGTGTAGACTTCACTGAAGCTTTGTTGAAACTCTGTAGGGATTCCAAGTGTATGTTTAAGAATGTCAAATGAATAAATAACAGCTACTAGAGCTATGTACTCTTTTTAACTGCAATTACTGGTACACTGCAATCTGCTTTCTGAAAGTATTGGAAATCATCCAGAGACAGAATAGGCCACAGCATTTTGGTACAGTTGGTAGAGATTAAGTGATGTGATGCCCTTGCAGGTGGAGGAAGGAAAGCAAGAAGAGAATGACCAGGCAGATGCTGGATGGTAATTATCTGGATTTCAGCTCAAACTGGACAAAAGAAAAGACTTCACAGGTTCATAGTTAGACAATAGCTGGTTTTATTCATAAACCAACATTTTGAAAAGATTTTTAACATTTATTCTGAAAAGAGCAGCAATGAGTGACAAATTCATGTATTTCAGTAGCAAATTATGTTCAATGCAGGTCATTTTCTAAGTGCTCAATTCCAGTCATGCATGCATTGTATTCAATGAAGCATATTTTAGGAGAGGTAGGTTTAACACCTGTGGGAATGTTTTAAGGACCATTCAAGTAACATAGAAAAATAAGCTGTTTGGTTTAAGCAGAAATGGTAGCAAAGGGAAAGTCAGTGTCATGGTAAACTTTTTTAACTGAAGAAAAGCATTTTTTGGACTGAAGGCAGCTGCAGAAACAAAGTTTGAAAATTCATCCAAGTTACCAGCAGTGAGTCAGAGCACGTTGGATGGTAGATGAGATGGCCAGAGACCTGACCTGGAGCAGCTGTAATGAACAGAAATGTTGGCCAAGTGCTGCAGAGCTGCCTTGCAGAGAAATGGGATCAGTTCTTTCCTGCTGTCCAGGATGTGCCTCTGGGGTGCAGGATCACCAGTGATGGAGTGATAAGAGATTGTGTGCTGGGTTTTGGCAGGTGCCATTTACATTCTGCCAGTTTGCAGCAAAGCTACAGCCACTCACCCAGGGAAGGTCTGGTCTGTTCCCGCTTCCACAGAGTGCAAACACCTCAAGGGTGAATGGTGGCTCATCCCCACAGCCTCTCTTCTACCTCTGGTATCTCCAGTTGCAACATCTGGCCAATGTTGATGTGATGACCAGCAAGGTTTCCTTCTTCCCTTGCTTATTTTTCATTGTCCCATTACTCTGTTGCCGACAGACTGACCACTTTCCCTCTGGAACCTGCCTTTTTGATCTTCAACTGGAAGAACTTTTCAGGGTCTCCACTCTTGCACCCTCTCTGTTACTTCACCTTGACATCAAAATTTCACTTATTTCTACTTTTCTTCATGTCAGCTTCGTTTCATGAAGTTTGTTTTGTGCAGGGCTGTACTTCCTTGTCTCCACTTTGATGATTCCTAGAAAATCCATTATTATTTATCATTGTATTGCTTTGGAAGTTAGCTGTGAAAGTAGATACACTACAGTATTTACAGAGACATAGCAAATAATATCCTAATTCTATGCCAGACAGCTCTACTACAGCTCACCCTTCCCTGCTGAAGGGGAGAAAAGAATTGTTTATGTAGCTAATGCCAGGGTGGGAAAAAGAAAGTGACTTCAAAGGAGTGATGAGTCTGTTGGTTGCTATGCTGAGAGGGAATAAACTACAAATGAAATAAAAACAAACCTCAAAAGATGACATTCTTCTGCAGAAAATGGAATAAAACTATTTTTACCTAGCTTTAAGTTCTTTGCTTTTTTGAAATTTGGAGCAATTATTTCTCATGTGTGTCGAAAACGAATTTGTTTTTAGAGGCAGCATCAGAGGGGACAGAGCTGAGGAATTTGGGGGTCCTATTCCCACCCATGGATTTGGTGATGGTGTAACTGTAAGCAAATTGTTTTCCCCCTCTGTACCTGTTTGTCATGATCAAGTAGGGCTAATGATCTTTCCTTCATAAAGCTTTTCAGTCTGATTGGAGATCCAAGCTATGAAATGTACATATCCTGCTGCTATTACACAGCAAAGTATTTTGAATGCTTCTTTTAAAATTTAGGAGAGGACACATCTATGTATATCCAAAGTCAGCCTGAAGCATTGCAGCTGGAATATTAAGACCTAAGAATCCAAATAAACAGGAGTTGGTGCCCAATCCACATTTTTATGCTTTATGTGGCTGGTTGTTCATATGTAGAAGAGGATATTTCTTCTATTACCCACCATCCTCTTTTGACTGTGTAGATCTTTTTAAATTGCCAAGAATAGAAATGAGTACATAAATGGATGTATTTCTAAACCACCTTCCTCTCCTTACAGAATGTAAAATGAGGTTATTTCTGCTATGCTATAAAACATGTGTAGTTGCAGTGGCTTTGAGAGGCTTCAGCACCATAAGCTTTACAGTTAGTTTAAGGGATGTGGTTCTGTTACTAGGACACCACAGGATCTACCAAAAAATAATGAAAAATAGTCCTTTTCTTCCTTTATTTCTCCAAGGCATTGTATTTTTATTACAGTACAGAGTGATGTGATCTGATTACTTCAAAGGCAATCTAACTTTGAGCTCCTTGCTTCTTTAACCATTTGGTCATCCCACGTTGGTCTCCCTGAGGGTCTTGGGTAATGATGTTTCCATCAGAACTTTTATTCATGGGTTAAGTATTTTAGGGAGTTCATTCGGCTCTGCTGCAGAGACAGCATTGATAATCTGCTTTCCCTTTCTGCCTTGCTGTTGGCCTTCTGAGATAGCTGTATTTTGAGTGAAAATCTGTGTCTAAACAAAGAGCTTGGTCACTGTAAATATATGCAGGAAGAACGAGTTCTGCAAACAAGGCAGATTTTGCATTGTGACCTCTTTTTCTGAGCTGATCCATGGGAAGAGGTATGGATGAGTAAAAGTAATAGACTTCTCAGTACATCGACTTTCTGGAGGGGCTTTAGGTCAGCCTGACTAAACCTGTGATCTCTTGAAAAATATGACTAAGGAATAATATTTCAGATGTGTTTGCTGCAAGGGTTGGCCTGACTCTCAGCACAGTGTGTTAATCTCAGCTTAAGCTCTCTGTTGGTATTCAGTGCAGATTTGCTAAGAGTTGTCTTCTGACAAATGGTTGAAGATCTCAGTCCTTTTTATCCACCTGATGTCTGCACCTACTTTATTTGCTGTTTAAGCAGAGAGAAGACTTCATTGTACACAAACACCCCCTTTTGAGAGCTGAGCTTCAAATCCAAATTCATGTCCTGCTTCTAGGACTAATAATGGTGACATTCCTCCCTGTGTTGTTAGGGGGGTTCAAAGCCAAAACTCATTTACAGTTTGAAAACCTAGAAATCCTTCTGCCTTGGAATAGATTTTCATCTTTACATTTCATCTGTCAAAACACCAGAAGTGTTTTACACCATTGTCCAATGTGTGAGCTGTAGATTCAGGACAGAGGACTGTAATCCCACATTGGGATGTTTCTTTGCCAGAATATGCAGTATTTTTTATTTTTTAATCCTTTATGTGTATTTATTAAGCAGTTAAATAAATATGAAAAAAGAGACTATTTCAAATGGTATCTGTAAAGAAGTGAGGCTTGATAGTATTGTCTCTTCAAAAGTTAAACTAAAAGTTTAAATTCTTAACTGAAACCATGTGAGAGACCATTATTATTAGCCAAATAATTTCTGAAAAGGAGCAGAGGGTAGGATATAGGTAGTCTGGTCATACTATAGAATTGTTTTCAGTTGGGCCATAAATCTGTCTGAAAGCAAAGAAGTTGCAGAGCTGTCTCTAAGTTGATTCACAGCTGTTAGAGATTGGGCTGGACACAGAGCCTGGGAGGGAAACCTGGTACTGGAAATGGGACTGCTCAGTGAAGGGAACAGGGAAGGCATCTGCATAAAAATTCTTGATTACAAATGCAGAGGACAGTATTTTACAGAAAGTATTATTTATAGGAATTTGGGCTGAGGAGGAAAAGCATTGTGCTTTAGATGAAAGCAGCTGTAGCTCCCCAGCCAAATTTCAGACCCTGCCTAAAATGCCTGAAACTGATAGAGCTGCTGAGGAAAAAGAAATCTGTGCAAATTCTAAGATCAGATTAGAAACTTTTGAGTCATACTAGGAAACATATAAAAAAAACCCTGCTGTTATTGTGCCAAAATGAATTCATCTCAATGGTGAAAGACAGAACTGGCATCTTTGGTCAATATTTAACAAGGATTATTGAAAAGAAAAATCTCTCTGCTGTCACTCAGACCACTGCATTTTCAGAAGAAATTTGGGGTTGTATTCAAAAAGCAAAATTAACCAAAACACAATTCTCCTTCTGTAGAAATGCAATTTAACATTTAATAAAAAAAGTAACTTCACTTGAGGTGGTGAATCTGCAGCCCATCAAGCCTGCCATATAATTTTAAATTTTATAACTCTCATGATTAGAAAATGTCAAGATAATCAAAATATAGGGGAAAATACAGCTGCTACAGTAAATGAATGCTCTGAAAGTACTGAGATTGTGTCATGCTGTAACCACATAACAATCCTGACTTTTAAAACACTCTTGTCACACAGTGTTTTGCTTATACATTGCTTGAAGATAGTGAGGGTTTGGGTATGATTTCACAGTTGATCTTAAGAGTGAGTTGTTAAATTTACATTTTTCATTTGATACACGGCTCTGATAATGAACCTGTGCTGCGGAGAAAGTGTCAAAAAAGTTTAATTTCTTTTGTGCTCAAACCCTCCTTATAAATCTGCGTGGGTAATAAAATTATAATCACATATTCATGCCTCTTTGCAAAATAAGTGTAATGATACTTTCTATTCCCTCGGCGCCAGCTCTCGCAGGTTCTTCAGGCACTTTATAAACATTAATTAAGACTCACACCTCTGCATTGCATGAGCTCTGCACTGATCACCTGCATTGTTTTGGAAAGTGTCTGCCATATTTTGATTACTCCAGAGCCCCCTGTTAATATTGTACTCATCAGTAAACTGAGGCAGGGCAGTTAAGTTCACGTGATAAAATTCCTGCAGATCAGTAATTAGGGCTGGGGCTGCACTTAAGAGCATCTTATTTCCCAGTTCTCTGCTGTAACCACCAGATTAACTCCTGTGGGGACTTCAAAGTATTTTCAATGATTCAGATAATTTTCTGTGTTGGAAGAGATTTAATTCATGCCATTAATGGCTGTAGGATTGTCAATGCATTGTCACCTGGTGTCTCTTGAAGGCAAGCATGTGACAGTAGGACAGCCATGAACTGAACCATGGCACCATAAAACCTCTTTTTCTTATAATAAGCTGTGATAGGCATCTGTCTGCAAGCATAACCTATTTTATTATGTTGAGTCTGTGGCTCATTTATGACTAAATGGACTCTTTTTCTGTTGGTCCTTAGCTTGCAATGTGCTACTTTTTCCTCATTTTCCAGTCAAAAAACCTTGTACCTTCTCATGGAATCATCTCTTCTCTGCTTTCCTGCCCAAGGCTGTTTTATTAATTCCTGTCCGACTTCCATTTCCTGTCATTTTATGCTGCTTTTCCAGCTGAAAGAAGACAGTGGTCATATCATGTCGTAATTATTTTCTTTAGTAATTGCCACGAAGATGCTGAGTGTTTCCTAATTAGATCAGGCAGTGTTCATGGTGAAACCTCAGAGATGCTGTCTGAGGACACGAGTTTCCCTCAGATCTTGGTAATTGAGTTGTACAGCCCATGCTTGTGCAACCTGAGTTTCTCCCTGCAACTCCTGAGGCACATCAGGGGATATTTTAAGACAAAGAGCAAAAAAGCTTAATATGAGAAGTAATGGGATTTTTTTTCCCTTGTTCTTTATATATGCTATGGTGGAAATCTCCTCTGTACCTTTGTAACTTTGTACCTCATCACAGGCTCATTTTGCAGGTAGAAGACTGGAGCTTGTTACACTGCTGTATAGGTGAGGATCAGCTAAAAAAATTGAAGACAGATTGGTTTCAGGGGCAGATGGATAAAACTTATCCAGGGATTGAAAAACCGTTTGCAAATGTGCCATTATTTTGATGTGAAATAACTCTACAGAATGTTCCAAATAGTGCCTTATTTTGCTGCTGGAAAGCTATAAAATTGTAGATCATTGCACTGTAGATGAGATGTTAATACAGGGGAATTTGTGAGCAATATAGAATGGCTGGATACATTCACTGTGCTGCTTGCTTTCATTTTTATTAGTCAAAATGAGCAGGGCAGTCAGCATTTGAGAGCCCTAACACAGCTAGGATGTTCCACCCTCAGGATTAGTGTTCAAGGCAAGTGTTGGAAGCAATGGGAGAAATGGGAAAATTGCCCTTCATGTAACACTGTGGTAGGGGGGAATATTGCTTTAGCCCTGCTATTTGTGTTAGGAGCACCTCCCTTCCAACTTTTTGTGTAATGGATGGGGATGGGGTGTTTATCTGGAGGTAGGAATTGGGGTGCTTGTCCAGGGATAAACCCCCAGGCACCTGGGGGCCGTGATCTGATCCTCCCTTTGGCCACTGATGTGCATTTCCTGTGCCAGTCCAGCACCGTGGCTGCTGGGGCTGGATTAAATAATTCTCTGCACTGTGCAAGCATCATTACAAAACAGATTAGGAGGGAGGAAAAGCTTGCTTTATCCAGCTTGAAGTTGAGGTAAATGAAAGGGTTCCTTCCACCCCTCAACTCTGTAATTTTTATTGTAGGTTCTTAGTGGTTCTTGGGGCTGCCCTGTTCAGGGCCAGGAGTTGAACTCTGTAATCCTTGTGGGTCTCTTCCAAGTCAGGATATTCTATGATTTTCTAAAAACAGTTGCAGCTTCTTGACTTCATGTCTTCTATGTAAAACCTGCAACAACAGTGCCCAGGCCTTTTTTGGGGAAAAAGGACACATTTTTGCAGCACAATGTTTCCCTGAGCTCCCCCCCTTATGTCATGGTCCACCCTGTGCAACTTGGCTTATGACTTTTATTGAGCTTTCACCTTTACATGCTAAAAATTAATTTGATCCTTAAAATACTGTAAAAAATTGAAAGTATCAGTTTAAAAAGGATTGTGAAGTGTGTGTGGGCTTTTTGTCTCAGCAGTTAAAATGTTGGAGAAAAGGAAGCCATAGGTTAGTCAGGCAAAGGAAATAATTTAGTTTTATGTTAATAGCTGTGCTTAATAATAATAATTGTTATTATAGCAGATGATACTTTTCTACTACAATGATAAAAAACCAAACAAAGTCTAGTCTTCTAAGTCTGGAGTGATACTTAGGTACCTTTTCCATACCAGTTATTAAACCCTTTATTTGATGAGCCACTTAGTGTAAGTGCCTTGATGTAGCATCTAAAAATTACTTGAATCCTGAGGCACAGGCAGAACACAGTTATTTTGCTAAGGAGGAGGATAAAAAGGGAATCATCCCCTGGAAAATAGGTAAAAAGACAGGAGAAGGGCATGAGCCATCTGCTTCTCCCTTACCAGTCCTTGTGGTCTAACATTTAATGATACAAAATGCTGCAGAAGGACACCAAGGCAAAGCAGCCTTTCCTTTATCCAGCAGGTGATGGAAAATGTTGCTGTCATTTCCAGGGCTCAGTGAATTTACTCTGCTCACCAAAATCTCAGCCTGTGTGCAAGACAGGAGTGGAGGGAAGCTGGTGCACACTGCTTGAAGAAGAGGGAAACATCAGCAGCACAGCTCTGCTTTGGTCTGCTGGCAGTCACCTTTCTCTCTTGAGAAAGATCAGGAAGAAATTCAAGGAAATTTCTCCTTCTCTCAGACAGAAGTCACTGTGATATATAGGATGGAAGAGCTGAGGTGTATTAGCAGGGCTTTTTTTCATATTATTAACATAAATAACAAACTCTTGACCTGATTCAACCTGTCTTTCCAGCTGAAGAGAA
Organism: Molothrus ater; assembly: GCF_012460135.2. Lineage (NCBI taxonomy): Eukaryota > Metazoa > Chordata > Aves > Passeriformes > Icteridae > Molothrus > Molothrus ater. The sequence continues at coordinate 148,641,460 of NC_050478.2, read as the reverse complement.
ATATTTTTGAGATTCTAAAACATATTGTCATAAATATGGAGTTGCTGGTTGGTTTCTTCCCAGTGCTTTGTGTTCTCTTTGCCATTCTCATCTGGTTTTGCCAGTTACTCTCCTTAAAGTCTAAGTCAGTAAGGTCATACACATACTAGAGACTTTTAAATTCTCCCTTTGATATGAAATAGCAATCACTTAGCTAGTAATTAATAACCAAAAAGTCTTATGTTTTCCTACAGTGTCTGGCAACAGCTTCTTAAACACAGTCCATGACTCAGGAGGCTATTTGCAAAATCCAAATCAAAAGAGTTGTAATTGATATCCAAATTATGCTGGTCAGACCTGGTTTAATAGTTTGTTGCAAAACTAATTGGCCCTGGATTAAAATTCTGAAAATCTTAATTGATCCCTTTGACCTTCCAAAGATTGGTGAGAATCCAAATAGTGTTTGGGGCATATGGTTCAACCTACAGTCTGCCAGACTGATCTTGAGAAAAAATAAATTTTTGTAAAAGATTTTCTGGACTCTGCAGGCTTTTATCATCGTGAATAAAAGCTTTTTTTTTCATTTATTCATGATCTATCAGATCTCTTTCCCTGCAGTTTCCAAGTAGAAGGTGTCATCATTGTTGCTGTATACACTACTTTTTCCATACAAACCAGAGTATTGTTATTGAAGTGCTTGCTGTTCATAGTGCCTGAAAATCAAAATAGCAAAGCAATGACCTCTTAAATGAGATGCCAAAGAAGCACAAAGCAAAACACAGAATCACAGAATGGTTTGAATTGGAAAGGAACTCAAATATCACCTCATTCCAATCCCCTGACATTGGCAGGGACACCTTCCTCTAGACCAGGTTGCTCAGAGCTCCCTCCTGGCCTTGAATACTTCCCAGGATGGGCCATTTTTTTATGGACAGCCTATGCCAGGGCCTCATCACCCTCACAGGAAAGAATTTCTTCCTATATCTAATCTAAACCTACTCTCCTTCAGTTTGAAGCCATCCCCCCTTGTCCTGTCACTCCATGCCCTTGGGAAAAATCTCCATTTTTCTCACAGGTACTGAAAGGCCACTATTAGATCACCTCAAATCCTTCTCTCTTCCAGACTGAACAATCCCAATTATCTCATCCTTTCCTCATAGCAGAGGTGCTCCATCCCTCCCTCAGCCTTGGTGGCTCATTCCAACAAGGTCCTTCCTGTGCTGGGAGCCCCCAAGCTCAAGGTGAGGTCTCAGGAGAGCAAAGGGCAGAGTCACCCCAAGGACAAAAATGGGGGCACCTGAACACAACCTGGCTTCCCCAAGCCTGTTAGCAGAGTGAAAATATCCTTTCTGAAATCATTACACATGGCAGCAAATGTCCCTCATAACAGGCCTGAAGAGGCTGCTAATGAAATAAAAGAAGGTAATTTAGCAGGGAGATGAGACACTTTGGTTTTCCCTTGGTGTTAGCAATGGCTGGTTTTTCCTGCTTTGTTTAAGTTGCTAAGGAACCTTATTTGCTCCTGAATCTATTTTTAATTGACCCCAAAATGAAGAGTTTTGTTACATGAAAATGCTTTCTTGAGTCTAGATATCTGAATCAATGTCATTCAAAGGAACAGAGTTCGTTCTGGACTGAGCTGTCTGATGAGTTCAAGGCAATTTTTCGGTCCTTCAGAAAAATGTTTAAAAGTAAATGCAGACTGTAACAAACTGAAGCCTGCTAGATATTTTGGAAATTGACTAGGATTTATTAGTTTTAAAAGTTTAGGAACAACTTTACCGTTCTTCCCTGAGGGTTCTATGTTGAAAAAAAGTGAAATTCCTTTTATCTTGAACTAATCCAGGTAAAACCACAAAGGAAACTAAACAAAAAAATCCCACACCAAACTGAAGTGAAACTGCTGCTGATCACAGCCATGGTACATGGTCTGACTTTAGGAATATGTACTTAAATTTATTATTCCCTTTAAAATAACTTTCACAAGAATTAGAGGTTTGAGATTTTGATGTATTTTGAAGTTTCATTAAGACCATCCATCTTCTGATGATGAAATGGTATTTCTTGTGGCACAGTTCCTATCAGAGTTGTGGAATTATTAAAAAACAAATTTAATGCTTTTTTTTCTTTTGATTTTTTTTCTTTTTTTTTTGCCAGGCAGAGCTGCTTGGCATCAACACTGTTGGTAAACAAACACAATCAAATATTCTTCCAGTACTGCATTCCCATGTGTGTTTGTTTAAACTGCAGCTGAAATGAGCTTGGATGCAGCAGTTGTACCTGACTGCAGACAGGCACAGAAATATTTCCCACTCAGCTTGGAGACAGCATAGGCTTGACAGGCAACTTAAGTCCTGTCCAAGGCCTTCCCACTGGAGATAAGTTTGCTGAAAGACAAAGTGCATCATTTTTTAAAAAGAAATTAAGTGGGTTTCTGAGAAATAAATGAACATACCTTTGGGTGCTGCTGTATGGCATTTTTAGATATTGTATAAAGGCCAGGAAGTTCTAAATTAAAGAAGATATGCAAGATTCTTCTTGACCTTTTGTCTTAGATCACATTTAATATTGGATTAATTTAAGGTATCCTGTAGTCAGGGATGCATTCGGTAATCTAATAGTCCTCCTCCATCTTTAACTGCTCTAATTGTATTTATCTTAAAATTATCTGGCATTCATTGGCTTTTCTGACAATTTTAATTTATTCTAGTGTATTTTTCTAATGTCTTCCTTTGCCAGAGGGTAGAGAAGGATAGAAATATTAGGATACCAGCACCATGTGAGAGTGGAATTACTCTGAGGCCAGAATATGGGCAATAACTAAGAGTAATGGGATAAAATTAGAATGGGAACATTTAGACTGAGACTGAAGGAGCCCTGACAGTAAGATCTATTGAACTGTGGAGGTATTTCCTGCAGGATATGGGGGAAGTCTCATCATTTTTAAGTTGAAACTAGACAGGATAATTCAGAAGAATTACTGCACATGGAGCAATCATAGTCTTCTTACAGAGGGAGATTACCTGTCTTTTCAATCTCAAATTTGGCTGTTTTGCCTCCTTTGCTTTATCAAGCTCATTCTGTGGGACTGGAAAGAATTCACAGAGAAGAGAGTTTGCTGTGTTTGTGTAGAGGATTACCTGAGAATGCTGCACTGCCAAAGACATCTGTAGCTTTTTCCAGTAGATTCGAGGAGCACCAGAGCTCTGATTTTCCTCCAATTCTACCTGCTGGGGAGAGCAGAACTATGCCTGTTCCCTGCCTTGCTCCCTAAAGAACTAATAAGATTGGTTGTTTCCATTGTTAACAAAATTTTCTGGGACAAAGTATGCAGAATGCAGAAAAAAAAGAGATTTCTTTGCATGGCTGTGTTGACAGCAGTTATACGATAAAATTGAATTTTGATTCTTCATTTGAGGTTTGTGAATTTCTGAAGAGCTGGGTTTGATAACAGGTATTTTAGGAGAAGCTGGAGAGCATTTGAGACCAATTGGTAGCAGGGCAGAGCGTGAGGAAAACCAAGGCCATGGTCATGGATGGAGATGGGGGCACAGCATTACAGACCAAAACAATTCTGTGATTCTAATCAGCAACTCTGACTTTTTTTTTGCAGTGAAGCATAGCAGTCAGGGCCAGGACATAAAGCCAGGCTATTTTGCCACTTTTGAGTCTTTTTCTTTGAACCCATCAAAAGTCTTGTGTCATGATCACCCCTGTTTGGTGTGTTAGACATGTGATACCAGCTTTCAGTAGGGACTCATTCGTTCCTGAGGCATCTTTTGGGTGCTGCCAATTTAACAGACCCATACAGCAATGCAGTGAAGATAAAGGAGAGAAATGTAAGAGAAAGCAACCAGACAAGTAAAAAAATTTTTAGTCTTTGGAGAAGAAAGGAATTTTTATCTCCCCTTAACGTGAGTGATCGTTCTGAATAATAACTCTTTCAGGAGTTTTAGGACACACTTCATATAATCACTGTTACCTTCATTGCTCCAGATCTCTTTCTGCAAGGCATCAGAGAAGCTGGAAAAGCTGCAGTCATAATACTGCCTCTGCTTATTAGTGAAACAACCTGCCGATAAACTTTGGCTGTTTTATTGATTAACAGCTGTATTTTTCTCTCCTGGAAATCTCAACAGAAAGGCCATTCCTGTGACTGCAAAGGACAAATTTCTCAGCTCCCAGAGCCAAAGATGGCAGGTGGTTTTCCAGGGCTCTCAGTACAGCCTGTGTCATATTTTTGTTCTACCCAGGACTTGGTGAGTGGGCAGTCAGGGAAATGGTGTTTGCTGGCTTTGATGGCATTTCATGCCATGGCCAAGCAATAAAGAGCCACGCTTGCAAATGATCCAAGAGAACATTACAGTCCAAAGTTCCAGACAATGCCTATTCTCATTACAGGATTCAAGTATTTAGGACCATTTTGATAAGTCTAGGCAAGGTAGATTGCTGCTCAGTACTATTAACAGGCAAATTGCATTACAGAACAAAGATTTGTGTAAATATTTCAGCAGGCTGCAAGAAAATGAACCTCACGCCGTTCTCAGAAGGATTTTCCAAAGTGATTCTGCCACAGTTGCTTTCAAATATTTAGATATATTGCTGGGGTTATTGTAAGTCCATGAATTCACAGTGCATGAGTAAATATGCTCACGAAATACTCCTGCATTTGCAGGGGAAAGGCTGACTGAGCAAATGAAGCCCTTTTTCCGTCTTGGTATCAGGTAGAAATATTCCAGGTATTACTTTTAGGCATAGAAAAGCTGTTACTGGAATAGGAAGGAGTCCTTCTGGACAGGCATAATTCAGAAGAAAATTCTATATTTAGTGAGCTATGGGCAGGGATGGGTAAGGAATGTACGAGAACTCCCAAGATCTGAAGTGCTGCAGTGACTCTCAAGTGTGCAAAGGGCAAAGGAAGTTGCCATGGTTAAATGTACCTGATGTAACTGTTATGTATAGATAGCTCCCAGCTATTAATCAGTTATTAACTATTATTAATAGTTAATCAATTAGCTATCTTAAAAATGAACCTGATACCTGGAATGTGTGATTACCTGTATTTCTCTGCAAGCATAGTGGGTGTATACATAGATAATTATACCTATCAGGAGTTCAGCAAGGTCCTAATACCAATTTTCAATAAATGCAAAGAGCCCAAATGCCAAAGCCATAGCAGGGTATACAGCCCTGTATATTAATTACAGAATCTTATCATAAAGGAAGATTCTTCCTTTCTAGACCATCAAACCATGGGCAGGACAGAAATTATCCCCATGACTCCTATCAGAAAGTATCCCCACGTATTTTTGACCAGGTTATTTACTGTTTACTCACAGAAGACAAAATTATCACTTATATTTTGTTACCCAAACTGCAACTTACATTTTATGAACCACGGGCATGTTTCTGGGTTGAAAGGATGTTTTCTTCTTGTGAATTTTGTTCCTCATTCCCTCTTCTCTGAACTTTTTTAATCATGTTTTCTCATTAGCAGAATATACTTGTTTAACTCACTTGTTTAATGAGGTACTTTGGGATGATAAAGACAGCAATCCATTCTGCTGAATGACTTTGAGATGTTAAAAATTAAATAAAACTTCTAAATACCAACAGACCTCCTGCTGGTCTTTACTGGTTTTTCTTTGATGTGAGAGAGTATTCAGTTCCTGTTAGTGCCACACCTTCAAGAAAAATTCATTTTCAGATTGTTGTTAATAACAAGCATTGGCACATTGTGGCAGAAACTGGTTTCTTTTTTTAAAGAAATACTTAGATTAGTTTAAGAGTAGCTCAAGCTTGCCTGATTTTCAAGCAATTTAACAATTTTATTAGTCCTTATACAGAGAAGATAGTGATATTTATTTATATTAGATTTCAAAGAAAAGTGTCAGAGGAAATAAACTTCTGCTCATACAAAGCATTTTTTTTTTCCTTGAGGCTGCCATGCTCTGGAAGATAAAAATGGAGCCCAGCTACAAATAGAATTGGGAAAAAAGAGGGTGGATTCTAGAGCTGAGTTTTATATCATTCAGGTCATTAAAGACAACTGGAATTGATCTTTCCTGTCAAACTCAATTATCCTCTATTTTTCTGTAATTTTTTGGTGCTTAGTTTTGTGGGTTTGTTGTTCTGTACTTGTGAAGGAATCCCAGGAGCAGAGTTACTTTATTGCATTTTATAGTGATAAAGATCTTGGCTCAGCATTTTTAAGACAGGGAACAAGTTCCTGTTTTCCTGAAGGTCGTGTGTTTGGAGTTCAGTGGGCACAACATCTGGATATGGCTTGAACAGCTGGCAGACTTGTTGGGGAGCATCTGCCTCCTATTATAGCTACTTTTCATTGAGGCAGATTGAATGTGGCATTTGAAAGGGCTCATTGCATACATGGAGATTTCTCTGGTCATTATGTGACAAAGTGATTATTTAAGGGCGCAGATTTTGCCTGTTTTCATGTAGGGCCTGGTGTGCTGTAGATGCTGTCAGAGGCAAATGCTGGAGACATTAAAAATGGTCAGGAACAATGTGGATAAAGAGGAAAATAATGAAGAAAATTTAGTAAAATCCTATGTCTGTAGATACTTACTACTGAGCTTCTAAAGTGCTTGAGCTGAACTTTGTAGTTTTGAAAGGAATGCTTCATTTAACAGATTATTCTACTCTGATGGATATTTAAGATTGATGCAATTTTTAAAATGCTTTCAAAGTCAAACCTCTCATGAAGGTGATTAATTCTTTACCTCTGGTTTTCCTTTCATTTGTTTTGATCAGGGATACTCTATCGATCAATTTGATAACTAAATCTAATGAAATCTCACAGTGTTTCTACAATATTAGCATGTAATTCTGTGCTGTTATCACGAGATATGTCTCAGTGATACCTTTATGGAAGAAGTTATAACTTGGATTTGGCCAGTGATCTCCCAAAATGATCATCTTATTCAGTTGTTTATCAAGAAAGGATTTTAAGAGATTCTTACTGAATGAGGTCAACCAAAAAATGTCTTCAGAGGAAAGGTCTGTGAATGGTTTCCTAACTGGTGATTATGTAGCTGTGGGTAGGAGGCTGAAACCACCTGCACCCTTCCTGCATTCTGGCAATATCACTGAGACTATGGGTCAGGACATTTTGCTGACTATAGTAGCATCCTTGCCCATCCTCATTTGTTCTGGGAATTCCATTTTTATTTGAAGAAAGAAAGAGCTCTCTAGATGTGCACAAAGTCATACCAGCAGGATGATCTGCTGAGCCTGGAGCCAGCACTAAGTTCCTTGGAGCTCATGGGCTCATGTTGTATTTGATCAGTGAACCTCAAGGAGATCACGATTTCCAACGAAGTTTCCTAAAGCTCTCAGGTATCTGAATGTGAAGAACTTCCATGAATTGACTGCAAGTTGCTTTCTTCCTACTCCCATCCTGACATTTGACATCCATTTTAAAACCTAAAGCCAGGAAGCACAGTTTGCATTCTCTGGGTGAGCTCAGTTGTATCCCTGGTTTACAAGAGGCACTGGAATATCTATTAAGGACCTCTGTGGAAAAATAGTTCCTTTCTATTGTTGCTTGTTTCTGCTTCCTTGTAGCTGTTTATCCAGTTGTTCTGCTGTGGTCTTGCCACCAAGCATGCTAATGCCATTAATGGAAATGGATGAGAGAACTTCATTTGTTCCAGAGAGTTTTCCAGGAGAGGGCAGCCATAGTTAATTCTAGGTCAGTTCATGCAATCCAATGTGAATATAGATTACTGGCAGCATTTGTCTGCAGTGCTCCATTGCCCAGCATGGTTTCTGTGCTTGGTTCTCTTAATTTGTTCTTTTGTTTGGATTGCAAGTGTGTAAAAGATGGACTTTTTCACAAATTAATGCTGGAAAAGACAACCCACATAATAGAGTGGTTAACTCCCAGCGCCGTGTACTTGCTGAAATCCAAATGCTCTTGGGAACAGTTTCCATTATATGTCGCTGTTTGCTTTATATACTTTCCAAGCCTCTCATGAGCTTCTCTCCACTCCCTTACTTCAAAGATATTTTTGGAAAAGCATAGGCTAAACTGTTGCTAGAGACCTGAAAAAATCTGGAAAAAATTTCCCTGGCACTGAAAACTTCTATTTCTTTTGTTTAGAAAGGATCAGGACAAAATGATCCTCTCCTTTCCTCTTTGCATAATGAGGATGCATATAAAGCCTCTCTTGGTTTGGATGTAAGGATGATAAGTTAGCACTGAGGGGCATATCCCACACACACAGTATGGAGCTGTGCTTATGCAAACAGCAGCACTGATGTAGATGGCATCAGGAGCTTTATTTAGTACTGCCCTCCCAGGGGCACAGCTTCTGGGGCTGGGCTGGCAACCAGGATCCCTGGAAGTACACTCAGGCTTTGTATTAAGACTGCAAGGAAAATTTCCTTTTGATATGATATGGGTAACTTCCTTTCTTAGGCCAGTTCAAACCATCAAACCATTCAAAGCTATTTTTCTTTTATCCTTTTTTTTTTTTTTTAATTTAAAATCCCCCAACTCTATTTTCCAGCATGGCTAAGAAAAAACATTTACCAGACCCCTAGGTAATGTAAATCCATGGATTTTCATAAGGTTAAAAATCTGGTCTCAGCAGCTGTAGGGCTTGGGAGACTTTTCTGTTCCTGTTTTGTAGGTTGAAACACGATGCAGTTCTTTGCACTTCACATGTAAAATCACAGAACGAAATGTGACTTCAGAGGTAGACTGAAGAAGCCATAAAGTCTTTCCATGCACTAAATTTTGAAGACTTTCACCTTTAGTTTTTTCAACTTTCTCAACTTCCTGTACTTTACAATCTCATTTCATTTCTCAGGCATTCTACTAATATGTATCAAACATACCCACATAATCTCAAAATACATAAACCAGGCAAAGATTGTGCCAGAGAAGCCTTGTCAGACGATGCAGGGCTCTTTGCCTGATGTGGAAGGTGAGGAATTAGTAATTTCTCATCTCTGTTTCTATGTCTATGGGTCTCTAGAAGGTGGAGCAGCCACCATACTGTGTCTGCAGATGAGCTGATAACTCTGGCTGGCCTGTGCACGGAGCCTTGGGAAAATAATTCTTAGAAAAGGGACTTAATCAGCTGCCTCACTAGGCTGATTTGTACATAATTGTGTCTGTCTTTTAAAGCCAGAGATAAAAGGACAGAATTTGACACCTGCTCATTGCTCATTTCCCCAGCAGCTCTCCAGGCTGGAGCACAGTTGCAGGGTTTGAGCGAGGAAAAAGGTTTTGGCAGCCGGGTTGTCAATGGAAGGGAGAGGGGTTTGCAGGAATGCTTTGCAGCACTTGACAGATGAAGCCCAAGGCATGCCTTGCAGTCTTGGGTATGGAGAGGATTTAATTTTTTACTCTGTCTAGCTGAACTCAGTGTTTCTTTTCTTCTTTTCCCACAATGTCATATCTGCAGTTTTATTTAAACGCAAAATTTTCATCCTCTGTGCACTCTGTTGTGCTGTTATTTGAGGTTTCCTTTCCCTCAAAATGCAGTGATGGGAAAGAAAGGACTTCTAGGCTCTTACTTTAAGCCTTTTCTCAGAGAATTCTCCTTTAAACAGCATTATTTTTATTTCAATTTACTTTTCCTTGTGGTTGGGTTTTCTTTTATCCCCTCTACACTCTTCCTGCATGTCCTGTAAATCCTCAGGCTTTACCTTTGGTTTAATGTAAGAGTTATTCCTGTAAGAAGCTGGTACCTCAATGAGCCAGCATGGGGATTTTGAAAACTTACAATTAAGATGTTTTGCTTTATCTTCTGGAAGTCACCTTCCCCTCTTAGTTCTTTTTGGTAGCTTATTAGTTCATTTCTGCTGAGTGAGAACTCCTTACTTCACTTCCCAGGACAGGTTAACTCTCCCTAAAATGTTTCAGAATCCCCATGGGGAAAGCTGGTGCAGTGCTCACTTCCCTGCCCCATCAGATTTGAGATCTGAGATACATAAATAAAGAATTGTTTTATTTATTTAGGGTTAGGTTTGGGTATTTTTTTTATTTAATTGTTTCTGATTCTCTAACAGGGCCATCTTCCCATCCCAGGAAAATAGGTCTGTGTAGTCCTAGGTGCCATACAAATTGTGCTGCTAAGCTCTTGGGAACATGAGTATTGTGGTCCCTAAGAGGTTATAGTCTTTGTCCCTGAGTGCTTATAGTCCAGCATTTTATATCTATCTATATCTATATCTATATCTATATCTATATCTATATCTATATCTATATCTATATCTATATCTATATCTATATCTATATCTATATCTATATCTATATCTATATCTATATCTATCTAGATATATAGATATAAATATATAGATATATAGATAGATATAGATATAAATGCTGGATATAGATATCTATCTATAGATATCTCTATCTGTATGTCTATATTTATATCTATATCTATCTATATCTATATTTAATCTATCATCTATGTCTACATATCTGTATATCTACATCATCTATCTATATAAATATATAGATATGTACACATGCATGTATATATGTCTGTGTTGTATCCTATAAATATATATATGGTATATGTAAAAAAAAGGTGAGCAGCGAGGAGGAATAGGAAAAATAATACACCAGAGTGATGAGAGAGAAGTAGTTTTGCACACAGGTTGTAGCCCACAGGTAGCAGTGAGCACAATTTGCCACCTCTGCAGCAATTATCACCAGGTTTCTGTGGTTATTGCTGTGTGACCTCAGCACTGGGTTTCTGCTGGCACAGGAAAAGTTGGGTCATTATGAGGGAATTTAGCCTGGGCTGAGCTTTACTGCCATATCTGAAAAGCTGGGAATGAGATCTATGCAAGGTGCCATATGGACATAGCCAGGTCATGGACCTAGAGGATGATATTTGGTGCAGGGACTTCAGGAGAATAGAAAGTTTGAAGGTCTCAAAAGCAGTGATGAAGTGACATTAATTTTTAAGGCGTATAATCCAGTTAGATCTCAGAGGAGAGTTTGGCAGTGTAGGCAGAGCAAAAAGGTCAGTTTTGGAGAAGTTCTCTAGAAAGTGGCATCAGGATTTAATCACAGGCTGTGGAGGTATGAGTCATGGGAGGATATCAAGTCAAAGTGAAAGCTGAGATTGGCAGGAAGGAATCTGATTTTATTTCTGAAATTAAGACAGGTATGGGGAAAAGGATTTCATGAAAAATTCAGGAGCTAGGTTTTGAGCATGTTCAGTTTTAGAAGTAGTAAATTATTAACAGAAATATCTCCGAGAAGGGCCAAAAGTAGTTTGGTTTGATGAGTCTAGGCTTAAAGATTTCTTGTTTTCTCTAAGCTTGATTGTTATTTGAGTGTTCATATCAATCTAGCAAGGAAAACTATGGACTTGTGTCACAGAGGATGACTGGAAACTTCCATCTACACATATCTATTACTGGAGTTCTTTTGTGCATTCAAATTGGATTTTGAGACAGGTCAGATATAGAAGCAGGATGCAATCAGAATAAAGAAGTCATAGTAGAGTTTGAGAGTTTCCAGCTTGAAGCTGCCTGGATTATTGTCTCATGGCTTAATGCAAAAGTGAAATAAACTTACATAGGGAAAATGGGAAAAAAATGACAATCCATTGGCAAGTGAAACAATTAAGAGTCATCAGACTGAAATATGCTGTGAGTGAAATTCAAAGAAACTTCGTGGAGAATATGTTCATTTTAGTGGGATCCCCAGGGTGTGACATCGGGCACAAGTGGCCTGGTACCCACAGGTCACCCCTGCCCTGCACAGAGCCCCACGATGGCAATGTCTGTGCCTGGCCCTGTTTGATGCCCTCATTTAGCTCAGCTGGCTGCATTTCAGTCGTGGCTGGGCTAAAGGAGGCTCAGTGTCCTCCTGCTCATGTTTACACAGCCACTGAAATGTGGTAAATCATCTACCTGCCTGTTAAAGGGGGGTTATACATTATCTCGTACCAGGCTGTGCCTGATCTGCAAAGACACAAAAATTCTTATGGCCTGGATATCTCATGCAGTGTCTCATGGGTTTTATTTAAAGACAGGTATGGAAAATGATTCACAGACCCACAATTTTTTTTCTTCAAATAGTCAGTATAACTTTTTTTTACTTAAAGCATCTTGCACTGCTGTCTCTGTACATCTGGGCAGGGAGATACTGCTGTCTCATCTCTCTTCTCACCTGCATTTGAGTTCCTTCTGCTTCAGACAGTACCTCAGAGATCTCTTCCTACAGGCCTTAAAAAAGACAATCATACTGCATGTAGGATTAGTTTAATCAGCAACTTAAAAAAAAACCAACTCCCTGTTAGGTGTTACCTCTGTAATAATCCAGAGCATCACTCTGTGCTTGTTGAATGGGTAATGCAGAAAATACTGTTTCCACTTCAAATGGTAGAAAATACAGAGGGAAAAAAATGCACTTCCATATTGCCTAATTCCATGATATTTTGGGTAAGTAAACTGTGTGGCTGAACTCTCATATTTGACTTTGCATGCACAAAGTTGAGTACAGCAGCCTAGTTTTGTGCCTCTGCTGTTAAATAGCATTGCTTCTCTTGTGAGCAGTTGCAGTTCACTGCCATCTCCATGGCAAACGTGCCACAATCACCACCCTTGTCACTGATTTGTAGAGCAGGTAACACTCCCTGGAGGTCTGCAATCCATCCAGTGTCTAGACTAAACCTGCTTTGAGGTTGAGACATGCTCCCAAAACAGCACAAAGTGCTATAGGCTCCTTTTTTACCATTAACTTTTGCAGCCACAAGTCAGACGCTCTGACGAAGTTGGCATGAGGCTTTTGAAAATCTCTTCTACAGAGGGAGAGGTTTGTCCAACATCCATCACTGCAGAATGGCAGGAAAAAAAAAGGAGAAAATTTAAAGTCTCATTAAGCAACCAGTGAGGAAAGAGGTGATTTGCTTTCAGTGAACTATAGGTTAAGCTATGTCATGGTGTGATTTTTAGGTTTGTCCTGTGCAGACCCAGAAGTTGGACTCAATGATGCTTGTGTGTTCCCTTCTAATTCAGGGTATTATATGATGCAGTTCAGTTCCTGCAGAGGTTTTGCACAAAGCTGCCAATATACCAAAACCAGTGTTATATGATACTTCCTCATAGGTTTTAGTTTTGTTTAAATGTATTATAGGGCTTTTTCCACTCTCCTTTTTTTTCCCCCACAGGGCTGCATTAGAATGCTCTGAAAGTAGTCCTGACACAGACAAGCTATAGAAATAAAGTTCTCAATAACTTAAAATAAAATGCAAATCCCAGGCTTGTGAAATTTCAAACATAAGGCACACACTGTATGCCAGCCTGACCTCCAGGCTGTGTAGCAGATAATAAAAGAAATTTTATCAAACCTGCTTGTGATTAACAGACAAAAAAGGGTTGGCCCATGCTCATAAACGAGACTACTTCAGCAAGCTGGGGCCATGTCATGGAATATTTTAAAATAAGTCAAAAAGAGCTCAGGCTTACTGGAAAACACAGAGCTTTGAGCATCTTAAAATCTCAGGGATCTGCCCTTGTGCATTTAGATTAGGACTGGGCAAAAGCAGAATAAACTCTGAAGTGATTTTTCACTTGATAGCAAATTGGGCAAAGCACCAAATCACAGGTTATCTTGGCTGCCAGAGGATGAGACAAGCAGGTGCCATCCATGTGCCAGCAGTTTCTTAGGGAAGGAGAAATGTCTGTCATAAAAGGCATGTGTGAAGTAAAATAACTCCCACCAAAACCAGGGAGGTTAAACTGAACTGACACATTTCTGAAATAAATCTGTGCTTAATGTGCATTCAGGTTTTAAGATCCCAAGCAGAAGCTGGAGGCAGTCAAACCCCAGAGTCACGTTCATGCTTCCCTCCTCAGCCAGCATGACCCTGTTTTTTGGAGTTAATGGAAGAAGGTTGTACCACATTTAAATGTTCATAGCCAAGATCAAGTAGTGCTAAAACTGAATGCTGGTCACATGTCTTGAAGTTTAAAATTGGACATAAACATTGCACTGATTTGGAGGAAGAAATCTTACTCCGGGCAAAGGACAAGGTTGAGGAATCCTTTTGCAAGCAAGTCCCAGGGGATGCTGCAGCATCCTCAGCCCGTTGCCATCACAGAGTTAAGAACAGACACAAACTGGGAACAATTTGGCAAGAAAGATAATGGGACCAGTTGGGATCTGTCATCAGCATACTGGGCACTGCAAAAGAGTGATTAAATAGGAAGACACGGACAATTATCAAACACTAATTGCTTATTGTTGCTAGAACTAGATTTTAAATGTGTTTTTCTTTTTAATTGCTTTTGGAGCAAAAAAAAAAAGTGTCCTTAATTTAATTCTAAAATGTTTGGGAATGGGAAGTCTGCCACGAATGGGGCAGCTCAGAGGTCCTGTGAAAGCAATTGCCTCTTTCACCAGCCTACATTCATGTCCAGTTATCCCATTCCCTGCCAACTTTCCTGTTTTCTGGTTCATGCTCCAATGTTGGCTGAAGGTCTCTGGGTTGATGGTACTTGCAGGAAGCTGCAATGGTTTGTTCATATCCTTTTCTGTATTTTTCATTCATCACTGTCCAAGGGCCTCGACCCAAAGAGGAGCTGAACTCTTCAGGCCCACAGGGGGTTTGGAGAAGCAAAAGCTGAGTATGAGGGCAGTTTTTAGGACAGGACTAGCAGTGGTTGAAAAGGTGAGATATCTGTGTAGTCTGAAGCTGTTACAACACAAACATCTGTATACCTCTGTGCTCTGGTACTGCTGACTGGAGGGAATTTCAGCAGGGGCTGGGTTTGCCTCACTGTTGTGTCAGTATAGCAATGAATGAATATGAGGATGTTATTCCAAATTAAGATGTTCAGGTTTGGTGCAGGGAGCAGGTCCAAATCATAGACAGAAGGCTTAATGCAAGTATCTAAGAGGGTCTTGTGTTATTAAATAATCATTCAGCATTTTCCTGATGAAAGTGACAGGGAGCACAGTTTCTATATTCATAGAAATATCTTTTGTATGGATGTATTCAGCTCTGAAAGGGCTGCAGGACCTCATCATGCACAAATGAATGTAACCAAATCTGCCTCTCTGTGTGCAAATAATTTGCAGGAATGGTTTGGAAAATGAAAGGAAACTGCTCCACACCAGGGAGAACAAGTGCAAAGAGGGAAAACAGAAACAGTGTTTAAGTTCATACTTTAGAGGAAAAGAGGAAAATCCAGGGGTCCTGTTGTCTCAAAAGAATGCCACATGTCACCTGCTCCTCTGAGCTGCCCCAAAAACCAGGCTGATAAATCTGTTGCTGACTTGACACAGAGCATGAGGGGAGGGATGGGAAACTTGCTTGTGTGGAGACTGCTATGTACAGAGAGTTTGCCTGTAGTACAGATTTTTTCCTCCTTTCTGATCTTTTCTTGCAGCTGCATAAAATGTAAGGTCAGAAACTGAGAGAGTTGATTAAACCTATTTCTGAATAAATGGTCTCAAAAAGAATTCCCTTTTCAGTGTTAAGTTTCTTGCAAAGTCCTGAACAAATACTCTTGCAAAAAAGGTTAAGAAAAAAAAAAAAAAGAAATATAGAGAAGTTGTTCCAGACATCATGGCTGGCCTTTTCTGTGTTCTTTTAAGGCAATTAGAAGGAAAGCTGGCGTGGGCAAACATTTAAATCAGC
Source organism: Molothrus ater (assembly GCF_012460135.2). Taxonomy (NCBI): domain Eukaryota; kingdom Metazoa; phylum Chordata; class Aves; order Passeriformes; family Icteridae; genus Molothrus; species Molothrus ater. The sequence continues at coordinate 148,625,840 of NC_050478.2, read as the reverse complement.
ATTTTAGATTTTTTGAGCACAGCAAAACTGAATAATTCCATGAGATCTTCATTGCAGCAACTCTAGCATGGGCTCTGGGTCTTTGGCTTTTCTCCATCAAAGTACCTGATGGACATTGTCCAGAAATGCCAGTGATGCTGCTGCTCCTCTCCCCTCCCCAGGCCATGGCTCTCCTGGTTCACAGACCAAGATGAGTGAAATTAGAATTTTTTAATTAACAATTGCAATGGTTGATTGACAGAGTACCCGAACTATAACAGCAAAGATAGGCAAGACTTGATTTTCTTGATTTTCTGGTTTTTCTTTTATGTGAGCACCATTTACTCATCTGGGCATCTCATGCCTTGAGATTTATTGGCCAACTTGTTTGTGCAAAGCCATTCCTCTGTGAGGTGTTTGCTCAGAGTGCTCAGAGCTGCAGAGAATGGCAGAGGCCAATGCAAGTGCATCAGCTGGGGACTCAGCATCCAGTTTAAAGGGAAATATCCAATGGAAATTTCTCCATCCCTCCCCTGTAAAGATCAGCAAAACCACCCTGCCTTTCTCTGCAGCCTGTTTTGCTTTAAACCAGCTCAAAAATGAGTGAGGAGAGAAAACATTGCTGGAATATGCATTTCCACTGGGATTAAATGTATTTGTATGTGGCTTTCCAAAATTAAACTTGGACAGCGGCAAAGAGGGACTTGGGTGTGAAAATGCAATTAGCCATGACTCAGGACTCTTGATAAACAGGGGGACCAATGAGTTCTTGCATGGGAGCTTGACAAAGTGGCAAGAACAACTTACTGTGTGTTAATATGAGCAGAGTAAATAACAAAAAATGTTATTAATGTTTGGTGTTCAGTTCCAAGCAGCTCCTTTGGGTGATGTAGACGCAAGTGCACCTGGCAGGTGATGGTAAATGATATTTTTCTTGTGGAATAGTCATTGTCTTTCTGATAGCAACATTCATTCCCTTTTCTTGAGAGTTATGAAGTCCTGAAAGAAAGACATTATAAGAATACTGATGTATTAGTTTTACATAATGGTCTCTCACAGATTTCCTGTGGTGGCAATAAGCATCACCCATCAGCTGGGCCATGAAGCAGCTTTTCCATCTTAAAGATTAATTCATTGAGATCCTAAAAGGCTTGGCAAAGGCTGTCAATGAAAAAGCAAGGCTTCCTAATCACCCTTCTCAGTGGTTGTAGCAGCCTCATCCTCCACCTTCTAAAATGTGTTGGATAACATTTTCTCCCTTGATACAAGAATCACTTAGGGAAGGTCCTGGAGGGAAAAGAGAATGGCCCTGTGCCTGTTCATTAATGTGTGGCAGAGACAATGCCTGTCCTTTTTTCATGGCTGTCAGGCACTGCAGGGTAATTTTGACACCCAAGGATGCCAACACAAGTGGGCATTGTAGGTAAATGAGGAGGAAAAGGGGTGGGGAGGACAGCATTCTGTTGCTTTATTGCATTACTTCAAAAATGATTTAACATTTAATTAAAGGAGTTTGGGAGATTGCTAGGTCTTTATGCTTCCCCCCCTTCTGTCATCCAGGTTTTATGCTGCCACTTTTAAAATACAATTTATAAATGCAGTTGGAACTCAACTTGGTCCTTCTAATTTTCTCAAGTGCTGTTTCTCTCGTATCTGAATCTTCATAGGATGGAGATACAGCCACGACTGATTTCTGTGCTAGTGACTGCATCTTCTGATTCAGAGCTCCTGTACTCTGAAGCCAGTAATGATTCACTCTCACAGCAGTGGTGTGAGCAGTCTCAGCTTTTATATGCCATCTGTGTGAGGGAGCTGAATCTGCAGAAATGGGACCTTGTGCACATGGCTTTTCCTCTGCTCATGGATGAAAATATTAAAGCAAATCCGTCTGGTCCATGAGATGTTTTCTGTGTCAGGAAGGGAGTGCAGCTGCCTGTCAAACCAAGCTGTTCTCCCTGATGAAAGGGGGCTGTTTTTAAACACTCCTTTCCATAGTATTTTGCACGCCAGCCATGTGTGCTCTCTCATCTGACATCTCATTGAGATCCTTGGCTCTGGTACTGCAGGAGGGAAGTGTGTTCTGGGAAGGAAGGAAATTATCTCTCAATATGTACACAAACACATGTGTGCACACACACACACACTTTTAAATCAATCTAAAAGAATAGAATTTTTTTATTTTATTTTTTTAGGAATGAGGAAAAAAAATAATCTGGCTGAGCCAGACTTAAATGCTTCCCTTTTGTTTGGATTTTCTATTTTCTCATGAAGATATTAGAAAGAAATGCTCTGAGCTATTATTAGATACAAAGGTAGAGATAGAGGGCAAAGGGTTCATTTACAATTCCTACAGCAGACCATTGAAGCTAAGAGGCAATTGATGAGCAGCTTGAAAATATAGATTCATCCACTAAGCTTAGGGAGTATTTCCAAAGGTTTGTCCTGGTCTGGGGATCTAACCCTTTGTACAGCAGTAAAACCCACTGGGTGCAGGAAGCAGAAAACAAGTGGTTTGTTGTTTTGGGGTTTTTTTTAGTTAATGAAAGGAGTCACCTTCCAGGGAGAAGCTTGGAAACAGGAACTGATGTAAAGTAATGAATTGATATAAATGCACTGCTTTTGAAGGAAGCAACTGGACTTCAGCTCTGTGCCAGGACATGGGGAAGCATCAAGGTTATCCACAAACACACATTCTTTGTGTTTTGGTGTCAGAACCCAGGACATTCCTCTGGCTGCTCTGGATGATTTGAGACCCTGGCAAGAGGCTCAAAGATTCACAAGCCACAAGAGTTTGAGTAGAATGATAGTTAAATTAACTATCACAGAGTGAAAAAGCAGAATTTTGGGGATTTAGAATGGGGGTTCAAGAAGTAAGATGGAGGAATCTGGACATGTCCTGTCCTTCTTCTTCTTGTCCTTCATCTTCTGCTGTGATGGTGGCACTTTTTGATTGGTTTAGAATGGAGACAGACTGTCTAACATAGGTGATAGGTATTGGAAAATTGTTGCAAATAAAGTACACATAGTTCTCAGTATAAAAAATAACATAACACCACCCCAAGGGCAAGTGCTGTGGCACAACCTGACCTGCAGGACAGATCTCAGCAGGTCAGAGAAAGAATGTAATAGATAAGAAAAAATAAACAACCTTGAAAAGCAGAACTGACGAATCTCGACGACTTCTTCGGTCACGGAGCTGGGAAAAAGAGACTTTCTGACACCTCAGGGTCATCCCAACCACAGAAACCTGAGATTTTGGGAAACCCAAGTCAGTTAATCCCTGATAATGGGATACCATTATAACCACTACTTCACCACCATGATCTTAGGGCAATACTGCAAGAAGCAGATTGATCATGTTGGGCAGGACAGCCATGGCATTAGAGTGTGATGCTGCAGGAGAAATCCAATGCCATAAAGGTTTTCTATCCCTTCCCTAAATGCAGTGGTGATTATCACTTCCTTTCAGAGAATCACAGGATAGGCAGGGAACTCTGGAAATCACTGTGGTCCCATCCCTGTTCAAGCAGGGCCACCTAAAGCCACTTGCCATGGACCATGTGCAGATGGGTTTTGAGAATCTCCAGGGATGGAGACTCCACAACCTCCCAGGGCAATCTGTGCCAGCGCTGGGCCACCTTCACAGGAAAGAAATTATTTCCTGGTGGTCAGAGGGAAGCTCCTGTGTTTCAGTGTGTGCACACTGATCCTGCCACTGGGCAGCACTGAGTGAAAGAGCCTGGCTCTGTCCTCTCACCTCCCTCCAGGTGTTCATCTGCACTGCTGAGATTCCCTGGAGTCTTCCCCAGCTCTGGTCAAGGAGAGGTTTTCATCTGGCTATCTCAGCTTTGCTGGCCTGACCTCTGGAATAAATGTTCCTCTCTGAACTTTTTTCTTTTTTGGCAATAACTTTAGTTTGTTTTTTATCCAGTGCCTGTGTTGAGGCTTGTTCAGTTTGCAAGGCTAAAGGGCATCACAAGAACATGCATCATTTTGCACTTTTTGTCCAAAGCAACAAAACAAAACTAAGTTAAAAAAAATCATTTTGGCGTATTTTTTTTTTTCTCTGAAAACTCCTGAAGCATAAAAATAGTGTCTTTCCTTGAAGAGGGGATATTACTAATGTAAATCCAATGCAGAGGAATAGTATGATGTATGTCAAAAGGCAAGCATCCAAGGAGGAGCAGGAGTGATGGAAATGCCTCATGGGCATATGAGATTGTGGGGATAGGTATTCACACAAAGGATGCTTTCTTACATGTGCCCAGGGCTTTCTCTTATCTCTGAACATGAACCCATAGTGAAATAGAAATGTTCCTGTATTAATAGTGCATTGGAGATAACCCTCATCTGAAAAATACAGTAATACTGCACAACTGGGAACCCTTTCAGAGCAGGGAATTGGACTGGCAATTTCATAGTGTGTTGGTAATGAAACATTTTGGTTCTGTATAAGCAAATGGGCAAGGTTAATGGACACATTACTCTGGCTGTCATTGTCCCAGCAGTAACCAATTTAGAGGCTTTATATTTTCTGCTGTCCCAGTAAGGGAAAGAAAAGTAGAAAATTAAAAATAGAAATCCCAGAGTGATTTAAAGTGCAAAGAGTGAACAAGCTTGTAGTACTCCAGTATAATTTCAAAATCCCTCTTTTCCTTATAATCAGTATTTTAATTTATGTATTACATTGCAAATTCTGCCAATGTCTGTCCTGCTCCAAAAGCTCACCTCCACACAGAAGGATTTCTTCTGGCTGTAACACATGAACATGAGCCTCCAGCCCTGGATCTCTCTAGCTGTTGTTTGTATTGATGGTTCCTGTTTGTATTTCCCTTCACCTTGTGCTGTTGATTTGCAGAACCATGAGGAATGGTCTGTGGCTTTGGCCTTCAAGGGAGGAGGTTAAAAAAATATCTTCTGGTGCCTGTGTATATATCATAATTGGGGTTTTTTCATAGCTCTTTCAGCATCTGTGGACAGATATCAGCCCCTCATGAGCTGGTTTTTCTCAAGCAGGTGCCCTGTACAACAGCACAGCACTGGGTTGTCTCTCCCAGAATTAACTTTCCCACACTCCTGGTTTCATTGAGGTTACTTTTTTCATGTTGAGCCTCCTGCCAACATTAATACAGTTTCTGAAGCAGGTGTCCAGCCTAATGAGGACTTGTTCCCTTGCCTTGCAGACATCCTGGTTGATGGCAAGGTCTGTGACTGCGACGTCGTGGTGACCTGCCAGGTGGGAGACCCTGTCCCCCTGCAGGTGAAGTTGACCAACTGGAGCAAGCACAGCGTGGGGCCCTTTGCTCTGACCATGATGCCCTACCAGGATTACCAGAATGGGGTGCACAACTATGAGCTGCAGGATGCCATCACCTTCGTGGGCTCCAACACCTTCCACATCGACACCGTGAGTTCTTTGGTCACAAGTATCAGCATTTTGAGTGATGTGCATTTGAAAGGGGCTTCATTACTCTACTGTGCATTTTAAAGCAGATTAATATTTGGAAATACCCACGATTATGGCAGCTATTGCTAACAGTACTGCTGCATGCATCTGGAATAGTCTCTGAAATGTTTTAAGACTGCAATTTCTTACCATGTAAACCACTAGGAAATTATCAGAGGCAGCAATTTCTGGTCACTCCAGATCTGGCTGAATGTGAATGGGTAACCCTAGATTGAATGTTCAATACCATATTGCCAGTCCCCTGAGTCTCCCAGCACAGCCTGCAGTAATAGATTTTAAATAACTTTCTTTTTTCTTCAGTCCATAAGAAACATTCCCCAGGCTGAGCCAAGGAACTCAGCAAATCAGTTCTAGTCAGGTCCTGAGGAAACACAACAGACTGCAAAAAGAAAATGCTAAGCATTAATGGCCAATCTGATGAGCTGGTTCATTTCCTGGATGCTTAGCATACTGTTATAAAACCATAAAGAAATGCATAAAATGAGGCAAAAAAAAAAGAAAAAAAGAGTCCCTTTTTAAAACAATTGAGATTATGATTTTTCTCTCAATTTCTCTAGAAAATTCAAGTCTAGGAGCTTTTTGCTTCTAAGGCGAGAAAAATACAGATAACACTACTCTCTCCCACATCCTTCCCCCCCCAAAATACAACAACAAAATACCTGGAATGAAAATTTGCAGGCAATGCTGCAGAATGGAATGAGCAGCATTTCTGATAACTCATGAAATAAACATGAAGAATGGCGTGAGTGTTTGGGATTGTGCTTAGGACCTTGTTTATGTCAGCTCTTCAGATTGGTAATAAAATGTATCTGTCAAAATTAAATATATAAGTGAACTTTAGTTAGAAAGAAATGAAAGGTTAATCACAGAGATAGTCACCATGCATATTTTTCAATTACGCATCACAGAAGAAAATATTTCTAAAAGCTAATGAGCATGAAATATACCATCAGCTCGATTTTTAATGGGGGCTAACTGCATTCTTGTAGCTGAATAATTTAAATATGCCAACAGAAATCATCCAGGGATGGCTTTCTTTGACTCTGGTTCTGACAATGTGGAGTTTTTAATCAGAGTGGTGGTGTTTGGATGCCCAGCTGCCAAAGGGCCTGACCCTCCAGGCTAATGAGGGAAAAGGGAGATGTCAGTGTGATGTATTCTTACCTTCTGATTGAGTCTCCTACGGGGCAAAAAGTCAGGAGGTCACGTCTCTGGTGCCTGCCCAGGCAGCCTTCTCATACGTTCTGGTCCCTGCCTTTGCCCCATTGCTCAGGAGTTTGACATTTCTCCTGTAAACACAATCCCCAAGAAGTTAAAAATAGAATTGTTTTCTGCTGCTTGTCCTCCTTTCCATACAAAAAGGTGAAATGAACAAAATGTCGACTCTTAGACAAGAAGTATTACATTTCACTGTGTGTGGTGTTGATGCCACACAGGCTCCAAGGGAAAGTGCTTGGTCACCTTCTTGGGGTGTAGGGCCTTGATTGTGGAAGAAAATCCTTTATGTCTGCCAGAGGCCCTTTCTTCCCTCATAATGACTAATTTAGAATAAATTTCAGACAGTTCCACCTGTTTGGGGGGGATGAGAAGTCCTGGTTTGTGCATTTGATGCTTTGGGGAAGAACCACCATGCTCAGAATTGTGCTTTTGCTCTGAGTTTGGCCAAAAGTCAGACAGGAGCTGGTAAAAAAAAACCAAAGAAGCTCATAGCTGGGTGAGATGAAAAGACAACCAGAGTTTCTCTTTTTTATAAACAAAAGTTGAGATAGTGGACCAGATTCCCTGCTGGTTTTCAACTCAGTGCTGCTGTATGGAAGCTGTTAAAAATGTCCCCATCATTTTTTTAACCTCAGGTCATGGGCACTTGGCTATTTTTCTTGTTTAGTGGAAGTGGCTTGAGGTGCTGCCATTTCCCAGCTGCTTGTGAAAGATGCTCCCCTCTCCCCCTGCAGGCCCATCAGGACAGATGCTGTGAGAACTTGTTTTTGTGCAAAGTTGTCCAGTTTAGCAAAAACCACATTGGTCAGCAGTTTAGGTTAATTGGGCTGACTTCACACTGACACTGGCACAGGGATGCTGACATGATTTATTGCAGGGCTGAGCTGGGTGGGAGGAAGGATGGAGAATCAAGTCTGGTTTGGTGTATCACTGGTGCGTGGTCAAGAAGGAGTGGGAGCATCAGGTATTGCAGCAAGGGCAGACACGCCTCACACCCTGAAAATTCACTCTGTTGTCATGCAGAAACTTCATTATTGGTACAAAAAAAAAACCCAACAGATCCCTCTGCCTTCCTAAATATTAAGTCTCATGCTCAAAACTCACTGTTATTTTTGATTCCAGACTAAAAAGTCTCAAAGCAGTTTCTGCTGCTACCTGGAAGACAAGGGACATATATGGGAATTTTCAGGATGCACGTGCTGCTTTGCAGTGTGAATATAAATTGTTGAAAGGGTAAAAGTCACACAATTTTGTATTTCCCTTTTTTGTGGCTTGAAGTCAAAGTTAGAAGATTTATCTTGGAAGTAATGTAGTGATGCTTATTCACCTCTTTGTGCTCTTACCTCAGTTCGATGCAGCAGCCTGGGTTTGTGTCACAAAGTCTCTGCTGGATATGATACTTCAAAAAGCAAAGTCTTTTCTGGAAAATTTTTGAAGGATATTGAGTTATTTCCATGCATTTTAAATTAAGTAAAGTCTGCATTTTTAAGGAAAACTTCTAATTTGGCTAACCTTATTTTTCTCTGTATTTGACAGAAAAAGTGACTTTCTCCATTATGACTTAAATATTTAACTTTTTTTATTCAGTGGGTGATTTTGAAACACGAGTTAACATGGTGGAACTTACCCATTAAAATACAGTGGATTTATTTTTTTTATGTTGCTTCACAACATAAAGTTTATCTTTTGCTCTGTTATTAAATTTTCTTAGTTCTTACCTCTGATTTTTATTGAATAGTGATCAGACAGAGTTGTTTTTTTGCCAAATTGAAACAAAAAATATTGCCTTCAGTGGAGAACCCTGTAACTCTCAACAATTCATCCTCTCTTGTTGTCCCTGCTTGTGCCATCACTTATCTTCAAGCAGGATTTTTTCCTGTGTGTGTTATCACACACAAGCTCAAGTGATTGGTAGTGGGAGATGAGGAGAAATTCATTAGTAGATGGTCATTTTGAATCAGCTCAGAAGCCATGGTGAATATTTGCTCACTTCTGGCAGGTCCTCTGTGGCCCATCTGGAACAAATTATTTTTCTTGGCACTGTTTTATTCACACTGTAAACTCTTTGGGGCAGCAAGCAGTAGCTGGCACCAGCCCTAATCTCCAACTGAGCTCCCTAAGTACTACAGCAGTATAAATAAGTAGTAATTAGTTCTAAGCAATCACAGTCCCACATGGTAGCCTAAATCAGGGAAGGATTAGGATGCAGCTAGAAACTTAATTTTTCTTCTATCTTGGTGGAACAAAGGACTAATGTGGACTTTTTTCCCTTGATTTTCTTTCGATCGTTATTTTCTGAGGTACAAGCTGCTCATCTTTGTTTCCATGAATGGTGGAATTTCAATAAAACCGATTTTAACTCTGCCCTGGCTCAGGAATGTCAGCATCCTGATGAATGATTCAGCAGACCCACAGGCACAGGTCTGGGCATGGCACACCAGAGCTGTGTGCTGCTGGGCTGGAGGACAACACGAATTTGGTCTGGGTCAGGCAGGAGCCGTGCTCCTCGTGGCTGAGCCGGGTCAGGCACTGCAGGCTGTGGGGTGCTGTGTCCTGCCAGCCATGGAGGTGACCACCTGAACAGGCCACTCTGAGTGGCTGAGCAAGTAATCAGACTAATGCAGTGTAGGGAACATTTCCCCTCCTGCTGCATTTGATCAGGTGAATCCTTGTGTTGAACAGCTGGCTTAGATGTGGATATCCACTTTTCAGACACTTGAGTGGATTCAGATCCAGACTGAGACACCTGAATGAGGAGGTTACCAGGGGTGCTGCCCCACTAAGCTCCCAGGAGGCCATGGAGATGTGGTCTTGCAGCAGCTATAACCTGGCTCATTAACACAGGGCTGAGATTCAGTTGCCTAAAAGTAGATGTTTGCCATCATACAGGTGCTGTGGGTTTCCTACCAGCCACCAGATGCTGCCAGAAATCCTGTAAGACATCCTGGGCACCTTCCCAGTCCTCAGTGCCTTAGGCCATCCCCTTACCTGTGTTTAGGCAACTCAGCTCTGGCTCTGCAGGCTGCCTAGGGATACCATTCTGTGTCTGCTCCCCTGTCTCACTGACTAGGTATCCCCCTTATGTAGTTGGACCTTGGATACCTTTTACTCCTAAATGTAGGTTTAACCTCAAATTTAGTCCTGTGCCTGGTGTAGCAGCTGGGCTAGATGTGACCCTGTGCTGACCTGACTGCTGCAGCTGGATGTCTGATCTTTTGGGAATCTTTGTAGGCAGCCCCACTGAGACTCAGCCTTACATTCCAATTTTGGTTCCTGTTTTGAAGGAAACATCTTGTAGCTTCTGCAGAGCCACCTGCACCTGAGCAAGGCAAAGGTTTCAAGCTCATTTTGCTTCCCTGTTTCTTCTCCAAAGTGTTGATACAGCGGTGGTGTCACAACAGACGTGGGTAGAGCCCAAACCATGAATGTGATGTCTGCTGTTGATGCTGATGAGCCTGGAGCCACCTTCCTGCTTGCCAAGGGCTCTGAGCTGTGCTGCCACAGACATTCCTTCACGGTGCAGCCAGATTAGGAGGAATGGACCAGGAGCTTGGAACAGCTCAGGGTGTGAGGAGGCTTCGTTTGCTGTTTGCCTGCACCCACTGCTGGCATTAGTGCCTGCCTCTGCCCTCCTCTGCAGGAAAGTCCACACCAGCTCCAGTGAGGCAGAAATCAGGCAGGCAGCCCTGGGAGAAGGGCAGGGGAGCACGAGGGGACATGTTTGGATGTTGTTCTGCGTGTCCAGACGCGGTGCCAGAGGGCAGAGCTGTTACCCAGCCAGGAGGGGAGATGCCAAGGACAGGGTCAGGGCAACAGCTGTGGCTGCTCTGATCCCTCATGTGGATGACACGATGATGATAAAGTTTGCTGTAGGTCAGCAGAAGTGCCCAGCACCAAAACCAAAGGGAGCCTGGGCTCTGCAGCTCTGAGGATGTGAACAGAGAGCCCCTTGTGCGGGAGCTGCATTTTAGAGTCATAGAAGCACAGAATGGTTTGGGTTGGAAGGGAACTTAAAGCTCATCTCATTCCAGCAGGGACATCTTCCCCTATCCCAGGTTGCTCCAAGCCCCACCCAGCCTGGCCTTGAATACTTCCAGGGATGGGGCATCCATAGATTCCCTGGGCAGCCTGTGCCAAGGCCTCACCACCCTCACAGTAATATCTACATCTATCTATATCTATATCTGTCTATCTATATCTATCTATCTATATCTATCTATCTATCTATCTATCTATCTATCTATCTATCTCCTAAATTTCCCCTCATTAAATTTGATCCCCTTACTCTTTGTCCTATCACTACAGATCCTGATGGAGAGCCTTTTCCAGCTTCTCTGTAGCTCCCTCAAATACTGGAAGGTGCTGTGAGGTCTCCACTCAACCTTCTCTTCTCCAGGCTGAACAACCCCAACTTTTTCAGCCTGACTTCACAGAAAAGCTGCTCCAGTACCTTGTGGCCCCTCTCTGGACTTCTTCCAGTTTAGGGAGGTCCAACAAAGCAGATTGATAGCCCAGGGGACTATACAGGATGATGTCTCCTGGCTAAAGAACCCAGCAGTGAAAGTCCAAAAAAAAGCTAGAACAGGAGAAAATGGAAACAGCTCATTCCCTTCACTTCTGAAAGCTACAGAGACTCTGCCTTGTGGAAGGTGGCTGGGAGTTCTCTGGAATATTCTTGAGTTTCCTGCACCCTTGAAATCTTCTGTTGATCATTTGCCTTCCCCCTCTTCCCCACCATGACCTTCCCATCATCCCTGCTCTGGTCTTCCCACGCAGTGGCAAATTGTCCTTCAGCAAAGGGTGTCCATGAGCACTTGCCCAGTTCACAACCCATTGTTCATGTCCCAGTTTACCATATAATGACATTTTTTGTAGTGGGGAACAGCCCTGATCACCTCTCTCAGAGCATCAGCCTTTCTTGGGACTCTTCTGCTGGGATGAAGCTGCCTTTTCAGAATTTTTGGAAAAATCCCATCCAGTGGAATGGCTCTGTGTTGATTTGGTGTTTTGCATTTGCTGTAGCTCAGTTCTAGGCGTCCTGAAACTGGATTTAACATCTTGTGGAAGCAGATACTAATTCAAACATTATCACATGCTGAACAGTGGTGGGAGTGTTAAAGTTAGAAATTACTGAAGTGTCTTGCTGAAATGATGGACTGAGATATATTATTTGTTGTGAAGATATGGATTGTAGATGGATTTGTAATGAAGGAAGATACATAAATGTAGAAACAGTGTGAACTCTGTATATTTAATTTGGACAAGTAAAATCAGGATGGCTACTGTTTCTGGGAAGTTTCTTTCTAAACTTCATTATTTCAATGATAGTCACCCAAGTTCTGATTAGAATTTGCAGTCAGATTGTGTCTCAGTAATAAGGGAGAATGAACTTACTTATTGCTAAGCTGTTAAATGGTGTTTAAACCATGTATTTAACATTAATTCAGAGATGTGATTTAGAACTTTAATAGAGATGTTGGTAAATGCAGTCTAAGGAGACATTTAGGGTGATCTCTACCTTAAACAAATTCTGTTTTGTAATCAGTTACTCCTAAAGGTTCATATTCTGCTTTGAGCTGTGGCACAGATTTACTGCATGAGTGAATAACAGGATTAATTTTTTAAAGTAACATTTTTACTAGAATAGGGACGAGATGTTTACTCCTTTTTGTATGAAAGCATTATTGAGATGTGAATCTGGAGTACTCTGAGACCCTTTGAAGGAGCTAATGGATTGCAAACTGCAATTAATTTGCTTTGTTGATGGTTTATTTGTACTGATTTTTGTATTCTCTTTGCCAGGTAAAGCCAGCCAAAGACTCTGTGTACTTTGGAGCACTTCTCTTCCTCTACACGGGCGATTTCTACCTGAATATCAAATTCCATGAAGACAACAGCAGCAGGGAGCTGCCTCTGTCCTGGCTCTGCCTTCCCAGTGTCCACATCCGTGCCACAGAGCCCGTGGCCCCAGCTAAGCTGTGAATATGCACTGGGTGCTGTTGATCACCCACAGCACACAGCAGAGCTTGGCACATCCTCTGCTTGACCCCAGCTTGTTTCTGTCCAACCCCAGGACACGGTCTCTGCTCTGGAGGAACAGCTGAACACTTTCTGAATTGGCTGACAGTCATTTGGACAGCTGCTTCAGCTAATTTCAGAGGGAGAGAGAGAGAGAGATTATAACTATGCTGAAGTTTTCCTCTGTTTTCAGAAAGCCTTTGAAACTATTTGCATTGTACTTCAATATACTCCATTGATATCAGTGGTTTGAAAGAGTCTTGAGGGCTGAATTTTGCAATGTGTTTGAAGGTCTTAAATCCTGTTTGAATAATCCTGTTTGATCATTTTTTTCAGTAAGATTTGTGTGTCTGTATGAAATTCCTCTTGGTTTATGCTGGACCCATGGCATGTTCCCTTGGGATATAGATCTCTGTTAGATTTGTTCACTGGCTTGCTCTTGTTCATTTGTTTGCTGAGAATTTGGTGTCTTTGGTAGTAAATAGCAGTAGTGGTGCTTTTCAGTGTGCTACTGAAAGTAAGAATAGCCTCCAGTTATTCTCTCCCTCCCCTGAGCCCAGTGCCACTTGCTCCTGGTAAAGTCACTGCCTTTAGTTTGGCAGATCTATGAACTAGAAAAGAGAGAGGGTGAGGAAGAGCAAAGGAGTTTTGTCCTTGAGAGAATAAATAAGCCAACTTTTGGGCTGCCTAAGGCTTGGCTGTGAATTTAGGCTTTCACAGTTCTGTTCTACACAGTCATAGTCACTTGGAACATTTGCAGACTCTTAAAGATTCACCAGAATTAATCAGATGATCATTAATATAACTTTTCATGAGTTTTTGCAAACTCTACTCACCAGATTTTTCATACTGATATAGTGCTTTTTAAATGTGTCTAGTTTTTTCCTTTTTTTTTTGTTTTCTTAAAGTTTGGGGGTTTTTTTAAGTTTAATTATTAGGCAGTTAAGGCCATGGAATTACTGAGTGTGAGAGTAGTTGTTGAATGTACCGATAATTTAGCCTATTTTTCAGAATAATGTTTCTGTATAGTGAGACATGTTTTTACCCCATGTAAAGCAGGGAGATGTTTTAGCTGTATGATTAATACATTATTTCGTGGACCATATGTTTAAAAACTATCTCAGTCTTTTCTTAAATGCATAGTTAAATTTGGTGGTAGTATGCTTTGGGGGTGGATACACCAAGATGTGGCAGGGACACTCCAGTTAACTCTACATTATTTAAATCTACATGCACAACCTCTCTGCAGATTCTTTGTTTCTTTAGAATTCATGCAAACATGGGCCCCCACTGAATGCATGGCCTGACCCTTCCTGCTCAGTTCTGGCTCTCTGCACCAAGCCCAGGGGTACTTTTAGGTGTGATTGGTGTTTCCCATAGTGCTCCAAACCCCATTCATTGCATGCTTGCAAGTGACTGTTCATCCTAAAAATATTCCCAACCTAGGGAACTGTGGCTGTAGCATGGTAGCTGCATTTCCAGTATATGCAGGGTATTATCTCTAAAAACCTGTGTTGTGGCAATGTTATCAATATTTGTGCTTGAGCTGGGGCTCTGGACTCAGCCTTGAAAGTGGAAGTTTTCAGTCCTGACCTGATGAAAATCTGAGCCCTGCTGAGGATTTATTTGCAATGATTCACTGCTCTGTCAGGTGCCAGTGAGGTCCAGTAACAAAACCCCTGGAAAGAGGGTCCAACAGCAGAGTTGGGCCTGCTTTTCTGTGTTGGTGGAGCTTGGCTGACCGAGACTGTGCCATGAGGCTGAATCCTCTGTCATTGGATAGGTAACACCCAGAAAAATAAGATCCAAGGAGAGCAGGAACTAAACCAGTACATCTTCTCTAAAAGCTTGGTTTTGACATGAGTGTCTGGACTATGTTGCACAACACTGTTGGAGTAAAATTCAAATTGGGTTTTATTCAGTGTTCCCAGAAGATCATCTGCAGATTCTAGGAATACAGCTAAGGCTTTATAAGGACCACACTGAAATAAAAATATTGTAAAGTAGATGCTGTTGTAGTCAGGATGCTTTAATTTACTCAGCTAAGGGACTGTTCTCTAATTATATTTCAACAGCATTCTCTGAGAATAGAGAGTCTTGTTCTGTGGAGCCTGTTCTGGGATGCAACAATCCTGTGCCTTTTACTTATGAAGGGTCCTTATCTACAGCCCATGAAGCTGTTGGAATGGGAACAGGTCCTGTTATAACAAAAGCTGGCTGCATATTTTCTAGGTATCCAATATGCCATTATAAATCTGCCATATGTGCACATAAATATAAGTTCTTATGTGTGAGCTGACCCTTAAAGGTGTATCTGTTCATTATATAGCAGATTCTGTCCCTTGTCAACTTGGACACTTAGTTGATTTTGGCATTTATTATATCTTCCCCAATTTTCCAGACTTCTACTTGTCTTAGTGAAAGAGATGAAATACAAGAAGTTCTTCCTTCTGGGGATCATTTTTAACTTTGTCCAGAAGGAAGATATTTAAGTGTTAGTGTAATTTGGAGAGGGGTTGAGGGAAAGGTGCTTAAAATCACTGGGGTTGCTGCTAGGGTCAGTCCTTGTACTGCTTGAAAGATGGATGATATTTTTCTTATTTGCTTTCCTTTCTTGGTACTCAAAACTTCTTTTTCTTTCTCTGAAACACCCAGCAATTATTTTGAACATGATGAGCTGAACTGTTCATTGTAAATCTGATACGAACCAGTGGTTGCAATAAATTATTCCTAATTTAAATGGCCATTGCTGAGAGCAGATGTTGATCCCATATATGAATGCACTGGAGAAGCATAAGTTATGTAACTTTACCTGAATAAATACTTGTGGCTTGTTATTTCACCTCTGCCAGTCTCTTTAGTCTGTAGCTCTTGGGTGGGTTGTGTGATTTTGCTGACAATAATGTGTATCCCTTGATTCTGTGTTGTGTCTCTGAAAGAATGTGTTGGACTCTGGAACTGAAATTTCAGCTTCACTCAAGTGTGGTGTTGTGAGGTCCCCAGGACGAGGTGAGAGATGAGAATTTGACTCCAAGTTCTCAGAAGGCTGATTTATTATTTTGTGATATTATATTATATTATATTATATTATATTATATTATATTATATTATATTATAAGAAATTATATACTAAAACTACACTAAAGAAAGAGAAAGGACACATCAGAAGGCTGGACAAGAATGATAATAAAAACCTGTGACAGACTCAGAGAGCCTGACACAGCTGGACTGGGATTGGTCATTAAATTAAAACAATTCCCATGGTGGATAAACAATTCTCCAAATCACATTCCAAAACAGCAAAACAAGGAGAAGCTGAAGCTTCCCAACTTCCCAGAAGAAGAAATCCTGGTGAAGAGATTTTTCAGAAAATATCATGGTGACACTCAAGTTTTCTCTTCCTAGATGAACTCAGGGGTGGTGAACCCTGTCTGCTCTGTGGTGTGGCTCCTGTGTCAGCTGAGGAGAGGGAGAGGCACTCACATGAAAGGCAACAAATGGCCAGAAGTTGTGTCCAGGGAGGTTCAGGTTGGATATTAGGAAAAGGTTCTTCCCCCAGAGGGTGGTTGGGTGCTGGAATGGGCTCCCCAGGGAAGGGGTCATGGCCCAGAGCCTGACAGAGCTCAAGAAGTGTTTGGAAAATGCTCTCAGGCACAGGGTGGGACTCTTGGGGATGGTCCTGTGAAGGGGTGGGAGTTGGATTTGTTGATTCTTGTGGATCCCTTCCCACTTGGCTTAATCTGTGACTCTGTGAAATGCCTCAGTGTCCCAGTACTGGTGTTGGGGGTGGTGAGGCCCTGGCACAGGTTGCCCAGATGGCTGCCCCATCCCTGGAAACATTCAAGGCTGGCTTGGACAGGGCTCTGAACAACCTGATCCAGCTGAGGATATCCCTGCTCAGTGCTGGAAGACTGGAACTAAACCTGTAAATGTTCCTTGCAACCCAAAGCATTCCATGATTCTTTCACCCTTTCCATCCTTTGAGAAAGAGCTCAAAGGCTGGAAGGACCATCTTGGAAGACTGACTGCAAGCACTAAAAGCCATTTGATGCCCAGCCTTGTCTGAGTTCCTTTTCTCAGTCCTGGGGCTCCTGTGTTTGGATTCCCAACCTAGAAGCTCTTAAGGATTCATCAGTGAGGGCCAGCTGCACCCTCCCTTCCCTGACTCCTCTGGCTCTCTCCTGGGTGTGGGCACTTTGTCCCTGGAGCTGGGCTGTGCATCCCTCCTGCTTGTCCTGCACAGCCCAGAGCAGTGCTGGCTGCCAGCTCCTGGGGTGGAACCAAGCCCTCTGCAGCTCAGGTGTGGGCACAGGGGGCATTTAAAGGCTTTCCTACAGGTGGCTGCTTTGCAGAGCTTTGCAAACACTTGTGCTCTTTTCTTAATGTAGAAGACACCAAAAGATCTGAACAAAATTTTTGTGTCAAGTGTTCCATGATAGCTGTTTCCTTCTGGGGTTAGGTCAGGGTTCTTGGGTTGTTCAGCATCTCCTTAGCTCTCAGCTTCTCATCTTGCTCTTTCTCACCTCATCCTTCCCACTGACTCTTCCACTCACTCCACTTTTCTGCTTTTCTTTGTTTGGTCCCAACAGAAAGGATCAACTTGTCCCTTTCTTTTTTTTTTCCTTCCTCTGCATCTCTGTTAGAGCCTTCCTAACACTTTGGCCATGGTGGAGAAAAAATGCTTCAAACCCAACTTCAGCTGCTAAACTGGAGTTTGATGCTCTCCTTAAAGCATCTTGAGCTATTTCTGTTGAACAGGATCTTGTCTGTTTTGTTACAATCTGTTGTTTCTTGTTGGAAGGATACTTTAGGCCTCTGTGTTCACCATGCATCAACTCCCTAACACCAGTGGGACTTTGTGTGTAGGTGACATCTCATTTAACATACACTGCTCCCTTCCTGTCCCTGTGTTCCTGATTCAGCAGATATCCAAGCATGTGTCTAATGTTAAACACATCAATAAAAACACATTAATAACACATTAATAGGCCGTCTTTTGACAGCTAACTCAGTCACTCCCTGGGAAATTTGCTAACCCTGTGCCCAGATGTGCAATCTTCATCTGAACCTGCAATTTTGACACGGAGGCTCACATGCCATTGTGCTGCCTGGGCCATCACCAGTGGCTCCCTGGACCCCTGGCACAGGGAGAAGGCATCTCACCAAAATCTGGCACTGCATTTACGCAAGTCTGGCAGTGCAGAAGATCCTCCCAGGCCAAGATGTGCTCAGTGTGTGGCTGTACCAACCACAGAAATGCACCCTGGAGGTGTAAATCAGATGCACAGACTTGCCTGGGGAGCCACACTGTCCCCAGCACTGTGCACAAGGCAAAGCAGGACTCAGCCACCTCCTGCTTGCAGTTGCTCTTCCAAGTGTTTCTCCCCCAAAAGCTGATGCCTCCCAGCCTCTCCATCTTCACAGCCACAGGAAAACTCCTCAAGAGCAGCTCAGGAATCACTTGGCATAAGGGAAGGCATCTGTTAACAATGAGGCAGCTCAGCACCATTTCTGGGATGGATGCTCTGCAGAGAATTTGTTACAGCCCAGAGTTCTCTGGTGCTGTGGCTGGAGAAGGGCAACTTCAGCCCCTCTTCAGCCTGGATTCAGCTTGAAAAAAACAATGTAGACACTGCCAGAGAGAAATCAGGCCAGCTTTTGAAACAGTTTAACAATGAGCATCTTGTTAATGACAGTGAGGATGTCATCACTAATCTGTGTCAGAAACTGGGCCCTTCTGCTCTCCAAAGTCTGCCCATGTCCTTACAAACTGGTCCAGGCTGGTGGCTGAAGTGATGCCATTATCTGATTCAGGCTTTCCACCTCCTTTCCCAACAGTCCAGATCCAGAGCAGAGATGCCATTCCCTCCCTTCCTTTGCCTGATTCACCTCTTTGTGTGGCCACACAAGGCTGAACCCATGCAATGGGTTTGGGTTGAAAAGGGCAAAGAAAAGGCAGGGGAGTGTTTTCCTTTAGTGTGTGCACATGTGAGTAAATTGCTGATGTGAAGCTGCATCATTACACAGGAGCCTGTGAGGCTGCAGCATCCCAGACCAGAACTTTTGGGGCAGAACAGGGGTAAATGACCAGTGGGAGGAAGGAAGGGAAAAAATTGCAGAGGGTAATGGTACAGGGCTACAAAGAGAGACACCTCCACAAGGTGCCCGAAGTTTACTGAGATGAATCAAGGTGAATCAGGTTATGTAACTGCCACAACATTAAAAATAGGTTATGCTGTATATTAAGATTTCATTTATGAATTGTTTATAAAGCATTCATAAATGTTAGATGTGGCAAGCACGTTCTGCACACAAATACTTTGTGTTCCAGCATTATCGATGGCCGTGTCCACAGCAGCTGCAGGTGTTACAGATGGTAAAATCACAGCTCTGGAGACCTGCAGTTCAATAGCAATACACCATAAATGATTCATCAATCACCTCAACGTGTATCAAGGAATGATGTGCTCTTTGCAAATGGGGCCTTAATATGAAGTGTGACCTTAGGAACTGTGAAACAGGGAACTTTTGCCCCTTTTATCCTTTTTTTTTGCTCCTAAAAATCCCCGAACAACAAAACACTAACACCAATTCCCCCACCCCCACCTCCAACTCTCAATTCACCAGTTTAATAATGATTGTTTTTCCTCACCGCTGGCTTGAGAAAGGCCACAGGCTCCTGAGAATTAAAAGGTTTTATGGAACACACAGTATTTGGATGTGCTCTCATCTGCTGCAAATGTGTTCAGTGTGTTTTGGGGGTGTGGACTCCAGGGATGCAGAAGGATGTCACCCCAGCAGGATGTCACCTTGCCAGCCAGGGTATCTGCAGATCCCTGGAGAAAGCACAAGTGCAAAAGTAATGTGAATGTAAACTAAGTAAAGAGAAGAACAGAAGAGCCATGAAATAAGACTTGAACGTTATAATTTAATTTATTAAAATGAACCCTACATCTAGCTCTGGCCATTTGCTTACATGGAAGATGTCACCAGAGAAGATGCATTGCAGACCCTCAGCACAAGGCAGGCCAGGTAAGAATTGTCCTTCCCTAGCATGTCATCCTCCATAACCATGGAGAAGGCATAAAGCCTGCTCATCCCATCCCGTCCCATCCCATCCCATCCCATCCCATCCCATCCCATCCCATCCCATCCCACCCCATCCCATCCCACCCCACCCCATCCCATCCCATCCCACCCCATCCCATCCCATGCCACCCCATCCCATCCCATCCCACCCCATCCCATGCCATCCCATCCCATCCCATCTCTCATTCCTGTGCAGAGCTCTCAAGACTCTTTTCACAATGGAAGAGAAAGAAGATGCTCCTGTCTTTCCTTGGCTGAAGTCCTGGCCAGGGCTGAGTTTTCCCAAGTCTCTTGAGGAGGGCACTGGGACCTGGCCCAGCTCTGTAATGTTTGAATTGAGTATCAATATTAGCCACTTGCATGTGGTGTCAGAACAAAGCCCATGGACAATGTGCATTTAAATGTCACACAAAAATAAGACAAAATAGGTGCATATGCTTTGGAATATTATTTTCAACACAAGTATTGGGTAAATCTACCAGATTTTCCCTTTTGTGTAGCTCTCCAAGTGTTGCTGCTGTTGGTTTCAATATAAAATCACATCCTGTAAAGCTTGTCCATGCTGGGGGCTCAGGGTCACACAAGCTCTGTTGAGAGAAACAACAGGAGGGATCAGTGATGCTCTTAACACAAACTTCTTTATTAAAAAACACTGGATATGAACAGGAGTCACAGGATCTGTGCTTCCCAAAATATCCACACGGCAAGGAGGCTCTGTAAGGAGACACCCACCTGGCATCAGAAAAATTTCCAACCTGAAATATCTGGTTTTTGCCAGTGGCTGTAAAGAGAGGCCAGGGTGATAAATTGACATGGAGACATCCACTTATCTGACCAGTGTATTCAGATGAGATAAATCAGAACCACAGAATGATCTGGGTTGGAAGGAACCTTAAGGATCTCATTCCAGCCCCCCTGCCATGGGCAGAGATACCTTTCACTAGACCAGCCTGGCCTTGAACATTTCCAGGGACAGAGCATCCACAGCTTCTCTGGGAAACCTCTGCCAGGGCCTCACCACCCTCACAGTAAAGAATTTTTTCCTAATGAGCAATCTAAACCTATTTTCTGTCAGTTTAAAGCCATTCCCCCTTGTCCTATAAATCCCCATGACCTGTCCCATCAAGCATGGATGAAGTTAGTAAATGTGTTTAAAAGTTTCAAAGGACCCAGGGACACACCTCTGAACCCAAACTCTGAGCACAGGACACTCATTTCTTTGCAGATCAGACAGAGCAAACCCTTTCCCTCCCCATCCAGGATGCAGTTCCATGGGGCTCAGGTTTGTACTTCAGGTGCTGTGGTACAAACATGGGGACTGTCTCATTCCCAGTACTTTTCCTTTTCGCTGCACCCACCATGGGCCAGGTGCAGGGTGACCTTCTGGGCCAGCAGGGCACCAGGCAGCCTGTCAGCAAGGAGCCACATGATGGGGAAATGCAGCTCTCCTGGGGAGCACCCATGTGAAATGTCCAGGGGAAGAGGAAAACATGCTGCAGCTTTATCTCAGCTTTGTGCAAACCTGCCCTGATGAGACCTTCAGCTGAGAGGCTTTTTGAGCTGTTCCTGAATGAGCATGGTCATATTTTCCCTCTCTCTGTGCCCTGCACCCCTGGCTGTGCTGTAGATAAGGCAGCAGTGTTTTGGCAGCTGGGAGGTGATGCTCTATCTGTTTGCACATGCAGGACACTAATGGAAATGTGCCACCCATCACTACCACTGGGGTCAGTTTGTCTCTGCTTGTCATGCTGGGGACATTGGCTGGTTGTTTTGGTGGCAATGCAAAGGGCAGCAATGCTGGGGACAGACAGACCAGGCAGATGTCAGCTTTCAATACCATAAAAGCCCCTGCGCAATTCTTGCTCACTGCTCTCTTGCTCAGTTCTAAACCTCTTTCTCCCTTAGTTTCTTTAGCAAGGTATTTTTTCCTGATATCAGATTTATTTATTTCATAGCTCCACACTGTTCTCAGTGTCTCTTTTCTGCAAGCACACCATACCATTTTTCCTGTTCATTCAAGCCCTGGGTTTCTGGGTTTGGAATGCTCAGAGTCCTTCATCCTGTGCCATGGATGGAGTCTTCACTCTCTATGTTCAAGTGCATCTCATGGCTTGTCCAGCTCCTGCCTTGCTCCTGCCTGATTCCAAGGTCAGGCACTGGGAGAACAGGATGACTCCTGCCTGTCTGGGCTCTCCCTTCACACCTGGCACGTTTGGTTTGAATTAATCCACAGCACTCTTGTCCACTGCTGGCACACAGGTAAGACTGATTCTGGTGGCCTTGGTGCAGTGGAGAGGAGGCAGGAGGAGAGGAGGTTTAGTATCACCTCACTGTCTCCTGCAAATTCTGTGTTTTGTTGCCTGGTGACAACATCTCTGTACTCGGTCCCAGTGCCACACGTGAAATGCTGAATGTGAAGCTGCCATGCAGCAAGTTTAGCTTTGGTGAGTGTCACATCTCACTCAGCACTGCTGATGGGGTCCCAGCTCCTCTTCCAAACACTGAAGGGCACAGCAGGCCCTGGCACTGCAGATGGGCACAGCCAACCCCAGCTCCATGGCACTCCAGAGCAGGGGTGGCTCTCTGCCATATTCAGAACACCCCAAATATTGTTTGTGTCCAGGGGAGGGTAGGAGGATCTGGGAGAAGATCCTTGCTGCCTAGAAGGACAGAGTTCCTCAGACCAGCCCACAGAGCTCAGGAGTGAAAGACAACTGTCTCACACATGTGTAGAAATGGCTTTGCTTACTTTGACCCAAAGTTTATTTTTATTCCACAGTCTTTCCCAGGAGGAAACACTTCAGCAGCTTTCTTTCTCACTTCCACCTGAAGATAAAAAGACAACTCCTAACTGTTTTCAAGCCTCTGTCTTGAGGATACTGTAATTCACATTAAGAAAGGAGGCTCTGGAGCTGCAGGCAGTGACAGCCAGAGTGTGTCACAACCCCAATGACAGGAGCAGGGGAGAAGATGGACCAGGCACCCTCAGCTTGTGCTTGTGGAGCACCTTGGGCTTGTGGGTCCAACAACAGCAATAGGGAAGGGAAGGGAAGGGAAGGGAAGGGAAGGGAAGGGAAGGGAAGGGAAGGGAAGGGAAGGGAAGGGAAGGGAAGGGAAGGGAAGGGAAGGGAAGGGAAGGGAAGGGAAGGGAAGGGAAGGGAAGGGAAGGGAAGGGAAGGGAAGGGAAGGGAAGGGAAGGGAAGGGAAGGGAAGGGAAGGGAAGGGAAGGGAAGGGAAGGGAAGGGAAGGGAAGGGAAGGGAAGGGAAGGGAAGGGAAGGGAAGGGAAGGGAAGGGAAGGGAAGGGAAGGGAAAGGAAGGGACCTATAATGGTCATCCAGTCCAACTCCTTGACCACTTCAGGGCTGACCAAAAATAAAAGTTATTAAGGTTGTTATCCAAGTGACTGTTAAGCACTGACAAGCTGGGGAACTGACCAGTTCTCTAGGAAGCTGCTTCTAGTGTTCGACCTGACCTCTCAGTGAAGAAATATCCCCCCAAGAAAACCCCAGGCATTGTGAATTAGGAACAATCGATTACTCAGAATTGGACCAAAACTAAAAGAGTGGCAAAACTCCCCATCTGTATCAGAGAGAAGAGCTCAGGGACCAAAGCCTGGTTCAATCAAAATGAAGCAACTGCTGTATGAAAATGTGTGTTTCATGGGCTGCCTGTGTCTGACAATGCACCAAGTATATTTTGGACAGTCTGCCTTGCTAGTAAACCCTGCCTAATCCGTTCAGGGGACTGGAGAGGCTGCGACAGCCTTGTCTATACCAAAATAATATTCCATTTCTGTCTTGTTTAATATTGTCTCATACAACGCAGCACAGTCTCAGCTGAAAACTGCATTGCTGTTCTTAGAAGAAAAGATCTCTCCTTTTAGGTGAAGTATCTATTTGCATTAGGAATTCCCAGGGGATGTGGATACAAGAACATGCTTTATCCACAGGCAAGGTTGAGCAGGACTCTTGGTAAGCCTCAGCTTCTCTGTCTCAGAAAAAAAAAAATAAATTAAAAAACCAAGTCAGGGCTGTAGCAACACAGTTGGGCTGTATTTTATCTGCCATGCTGGGCAGCAAACCTGCACCTGCAATGGTGCACAGGAGGGCTGTAACAGCAAGAATATACCTCTGGAATGGATTTAGAGATAATAAGAAATCATCTTAATGCGACTGTTGAATGTACAAGGGACCTGGTAATAGTTACCACAGGTACACTTTCATTAACTCCCTTTAATTTAAAAGCTCAGTGTTTGCGGGAATCTTTTACTGGCAAGAAAAAGTGAAATCAAATGAAAAATAATCTTTCTGAGAAGCAGTGCTGCTGTTTCCCCTAGGAGCTGCACAGCACAGCCTGAAATCACCTGCCCTGATCCCTCCAGCCAGATCCTGCAGCCTGGGCCACACGAGCACTGCCAGCCCTGCAGTGCCACCCCAGTGTCACCCAATCCCCCTTATCTCTGCAGCAGGGACACCCCCCCTCCAGGCTCACTGAGGACAAACAGGGCTTGGGTGGGACCTTTCCAGTGTGCAAAACACAAATGACAGCACCCACCACGTCACCAGAGCTTTTCTTCCCCATGTTCTAGGTGAGATTGGGCACAGTCCAGGCTTGCAACGATAATGTTCCTCCACCCAGGAATAACCCATGTTCATACTCATTAAAAAAAAAAAAAAAAAAAGGTGATTTAATACCCAAACCTAGTATAGCTCTGCGAGAAAATATCTAAATTATGGAATCAGGATGCAATGTAACTCTGCTGAAAGTTAATAAGCTATTTGATCTACCCAATGCTTTATCGGCTCAAATCAATAAACACACCATGAAAATTAGGGATTTCAAAACAAAAGCCTTGAGATGAAACTTGTGATGGCTGAGTCCAGGGGAGACAGAGCATTGTTCCAACTTAGGGATGCCCCATTCCCACCTCCACTCCCTGCAGAGGTTTGTCAGGTAAGGAGGAGCAAATCTGACCCAGCCACCTGCTGTCTGACTTTTCAGCATCTTGCTGAGCTCTCCTCCAGTTGTTCTGTGAGCTGTTCAGCTGTGTGAATGCCTTCATGCAGATCCAGAGGACAAATGTTGGGAGGGCTGTAGGAAATTTGGGTGCAGTGATGGAGCATTCCTGTGGCTGCAATAGGAAATGCCTTTATGGGCGGAAGCAGGATGAGGGGTGGGGACACAGAAAGGAAAAATTGTTGGGTTCAGGAAAGGTTTATTAAAGGAAAATAACCCAACCATTAGATGCTATCTGTATTATGAATCATATGCATTTCCAGCTCAGCTTCAGTAGAGTTCCATGCTCCACAGGGAGAGGGGTGTTTCAGTGAGGTGACCTGTAGGCACAGCTGGGGGGTTTGGGGCTAAATGTGCCAAAATTGCTTTACTTTACCATGTGTCTTGAGAGTCCTTTGAGACTTCTGTCAGAGGAGAATTATGAGAAGGCACAGCTGTGGGGTTAACTTAAAGTTTTTATTAATGATCAAATGATGATCAGATGGAAATTAATCGGTGATTGAGTGAAAATCAATTGGTGATTGAGCAATAATTGAATGCTAGTGAAACAGGGATTTAACAACGAGTTGACAATGATGTGGCAAATATTTAATGGTGATTTTGGTGATGATTTGAATGATAGTTTAGACAGTGATTTGACAATGATTCTAAAAGTGATTTAAAAAGTGGTCAAACACTCTGCTACTTACTTCACTTCAAATACTTAACCTGTGACTTATACATGGTGTTAGCACACAATATACTTGTAAGTCCAATGTGAAATATTTCTTATCTCTTTCTAGATATCAGCTGTTGGGTAAGGGGTCTCTCAGCCTCAAGAATTAACCCTGAGAAATCTCTCTGCCCAAGGGGTAGATCAGTGCTGTGCAGCCACTGCTATGCAGGAGTGTCATGATTTGACACTGGCACAATGCCAGTGCCCCCATGAGAATATCTCTCCCTGGTTTCTGCTGTGAGATGTGACCAGGAATAAGCAAAGCAGGCTCCCACTTAGGAAAAAAAAAAGTTTATTAACTAAACTACAAGGGAAAGGGGAAAAAAAAAGAAACACACAAGGAAAATGAAAACTTCACAAATACATCTCCTCCTCCCCACCAAATTCCCAATACAATACATCCCCCAAATCATCGACTCTCGGTCTGGCACCACCCTTCAGAATACTCAATCCTCAGTTCATTAAGAGGAGAAGGAATCCTTCTTGTGCCAATGGTGACCTCTTCCTTTCATGTCCAGTGTTCTCACCACTCAACATGGACCAGAGCTGCTTCTAGGGTCGACTTTTAAGGATGCTTCGTCCCACTCCAAAAAGGCACAGTCTCAACTTTGGGACATCTGTCCCCCCCATATTTCACCCCCTGGGGCCGAGGGGTACCCACACCGAACCCTCTTGGTCCTGAGGCATTGCCTCCCCCTAGATGCAGTCTCTGTATCACAAGGAAACATGGCTCTGTCCATGGCTGTACAAAAAGAGTCCAGCATAAGCTACTCCATCATCTCTTCCACCTGAGTTCTCTATTTCTCTCGTGGCCCATTTCCTCTTATCTCCTCTATATCTCTCTTCTCATTGAGCTCCAGGAGGATTAGCATTTGTAAGGTTTCCATCATCCAAGGAAAGGGTTAAAAATCTGAGGCTCTGTCTGTCCAGAACTCCCACGGCTGCCCTGACGGGCACCTTCTCGCACCCCCCCCTTCTCCTTCTCGGCCGGCACAGGCACAGGCTCTGTCTCTGTCTCTGTCTCTCCTGAGGGGAGGTGGCTGCCCGATGCCTCTCAGTGCTCCTCCACCCTTCCATCCTGCAGGGGCCTTCACCTCCCTTCTGTCCAGGGCCCGGCCTACCTCACCCGGCCGCATGGCTGCCCCTGGGCCTACCTCACCCGGCCCCATGGCTTCCCCTGGGCCTACCTCACCCGGCCCCATGGCTGCCCCTGGGCCTACCTCACCCGGCCGCATGGCTTCCCCTGGGCCTACCTCACCCGGCCGCATGGCTTCCCCTGGGCCTACCTCACCCGGCCCCATGGCTTCCCCTGGGCCTACCTCACCCGGCCCCATGGCTTCCCCTGGGCCTACCTCACCCGGCCCCATGGCTTCCCCTGGGCCTACCTCACCTGGCCCCATGGCTTCCCCTGGGCCTACCTCACCCGGCCGCATGGCTTCCCCTGGGCCTACTTCACCCGGCCCCATGGCTTCCCCTGGGCCTACCTCACCTGGCCGCATGGCTTCCCCTGGGCCTACCTCACCCGGCCCCATGGCTGCCCCTGGGCCTACCTCACCCGGCCGCATGGCTGCCCCTGCCCCGCCCAGCGCGCAGCCGAGCAGGGGAGCTCTGAACCTTTCCCTGACCAGAACCCAAGAGAGCCTCCCAGGGGAGAGCCCTGCTTTAACCCCGTGTTCTCAGAGGCGTATCCAATGTCCCAATGGCCACATTAGGTGCCAATATTAAAATCTGAACATCCATTGGCCTAACCACAGCATCCCAGAAAACCTATTTCCTATCAAACCACCACAAGGAGTCAGGGCAGCACTGAGCTGGGGCATTTTTTGTGCTATGGTTTAGGTGGAGGCACAAGAAGTGTGCTTGGTGTCCTATGTCTGTCTCTTTTTCCTTTTATTGACTCCCAGGATAGGATTTAAAATAACCTGCAAGAAGCTTTGGCTACACTGTAGGCAGTTCACAGGAGGATGTGTCTGGGTCTTGATGTCTTTCAAACTCTTCATTCTTTCCCCCAGCACTCCCACAGGCTGGAAGGACACACAAAAAGTTGGTGTCTTTTCCCACTCCAGCACAGGAGTTTGTAGATGCTTCCAGCTGGGCCCACCTGGAAAACTAAAAGGTCCAGGGCTGGGAGTTTTTATGGGATAAATCAGGAATGCAAAAGTACTTCAGAGGAGAAGAAAATATGTATCTATGGGTGTCTTTGGGTGTTTTTCTCTGCAGTGAATCCAGGGTACCTCATTGCCCTTGGTTGATCTTCACATCACCACAAGCTTGAGGAGAAGCTCACATGGACTGTGGAATAGGAAATATGGATTAAAGGGCTTCTCAGCATAAGAAAGAGCTGAGATCTCTTATTCCTGAAGGGAAGAAGTTGGAATGAAATTGAATGGCCACTATGCATTGTTGTGTATCAGCTTCCAGGTAATATTCCAGTAAGGGTAGTGGTTTAACATCAATGAGGCTGATTGATTGACTGACTGATTGACAACTAAAGCAATTTTTATTGCTAAAAAGGGTGTCTGGAGAAGGAACTTTGCAAAGAAAGCTGGGTCACAAAGTGAACCTCACAATGGGGACTGAAAAAGTGATCAGCACAGTTGGCCTGGTCTTTACTTCACATACTGGAGCCTTCCCAGGGCTACTCCAGCCATGGCAGCCTGAAGCACATTGCTCTCTCCTCTCCAGCACTGCTGGTGTTTTCTTATCTCTCATTTCTGACTCGTTCACAATCCAGTTTAGCCCCACCTTGCCATCTGAAGTGGCAATGTCCCCTTTGCAGTTGGGTTCCAGGACCCTCTGTGTGCACAGGAGCAAAAGGGGCCCTGGCAAAGACCAAGCTGCAGCAGGACCCCAGGCAGGCTTGAGCCCAGCACCTGAACAATGGGTGAGCATCCCCCTGAGAGCCTCTGGTCTGCAGGCTGAGCATGGGAACAGACATCTCAATGGGAAACAGTACTGAGAATGCTCCTGCCTTAGTGAGACTCATTCCACCATGGGCTGTGACTCCCCCAAGGCAGCTCAGCATGTGAAATGCTCCTCCAAACCCTTCTCCCACAGCCTCTGCTGCTTTGCCCCAGACTCAGCAGGAGCCTCAGAGCCCTGTGCAAATTCAGGTGGAATTAAATCCCCCTTCTCTTGCAAGCGGCTCTGTAGGGACCAGCCACCCCAAGGATTTGGGTTTCATGCCCCTACACCCAACTTTTCACCATCCCTCTCCTGGCCTCACAACCACCCCCTGTCCCCTGGTACATCTGGCAGGTCTGGCTGTGTTTCTGGAGGCCAGAGGAGCTGGCAGCCTGTGAAAGGCCATGCAGGGCTGCATCTCTCTAAATACTGATTTTTGCAGCAAAGGCACCAG
This sequence comes from Molothrus ater, assembly GCF_012460135.2. Classification (NCBI taxonomy): domain Eukaryota; kingdom Metazoa; phylum Chordata; class Aves; order Passeriformes; family Icteridae; genus Molothrus; species Molothrus ater. The sequence continues at coordinate 148,596,979 of NC_050478.2, read as the reverse complement.
AAACTCCTGCAGGATTCAGACCCATTGAAGGACCACAAGCAATGCAAGTGTCGCTGGGTCCTTCTGTGGAAGCTGGAGGGAGCCTGTCCCCATTCAAACAGCAGCTGGCACATGGAATTTGTCTGAGCAAGCTGTAAAGGATCTCTGAGCCCTGCAGGGTCTGTGCAGAGTGGCTGGCACGGCTGCCTCAGCAGTGAGTCACACCTGTACTCCACTTTCCAACACAAGGCTTTACATGCAAATGTTCTGGGGCGTTTTTGGCAAGCAGCTTCACGCTGGTACCCCCTTTGCCTCTCCCCTTAGCTACAGCACCTTGTGTAACTGAGAAATATGGCATATTTATCCCATTCCTCAGGCTGTCTCTATGCTCTTTCACTGTACCTTGGAAACCAAATTTCTATTCTTGCCAACAAATCACTTTCAGATGAATGGGGGAGTATGTGGTAGCTTGGATTTCTTTTAAATTTTTTTAAGAATTTTTTTTTGCATTCTAAGTAAAGACTTTAGGATCTATTTTTAAAGATTATATTCCCCCCCTCCACCCACTGTGCTGCAACAACTGAACACTTTGGCTTGATGAGAATATTAGCAAAGCAGTCACAATCTGTAGGGTGCACTTCTTAAAACTACATTGCATAATGGGAAAAGCATAACACAACAAAATGCAGTGGGGGCTGGGGTTCTGTAGTATGGGAACTGGAAAGTCATGTCTTCAGTCAGGATTGATCACCAACCAGTTCACAATAACCCATTCCCTGACCTTTCCTGCTTTTGTCTCCCAGATATAAATCTATTGATTTTAGAGCTATGCTAGAGCGTGGTTAATACAATGTTTTGTGGGAAATGTACCTGCTTAAACAATCTCTTTTTCCTCCTTGATAGATTTTGGTATTTAAGGAAACCAATAAGTACAGTAATGGCAATGATATGCCTGTAAGATGATTTGAAAAGTGTGGTTTAACCATTAGAGTCTGGGGGAATTGCATTAGCTTTAATAAAATCCTATAGGACTTCAATGAGGGTAATAACTTTAAAATGTTTTTATTAGCAGCATTGCCAATATCTATTCTGAGATCTGCAGTGTTAACAAATTAGAAGTGATAAAAAAATTCCACTTGATTCAGATGAAGGCTACTGAGTTCAAAGGAAAACACAGCACTTTCTAGGTTTTATTGGGAGTCCTTGGGAATTAGCCACCCACATGGGGTGTAATGAGTGATTAATGCTGGTCATGTGCTATTTATCCCTTAAAATGTGATCAGGAGCTGATTATTTTGTGATTTGATTAAGGAGCTGCATGGACTTAGGTTCACAGGAAAACACAAGGAAGAAGGGTTCAAAGACAAAGGTCGCCGCTAGGTAAGGATGTTCCTGGGACCTTGCTGTAACCAAATATCTCTGATTAAGATTCAGCTTTTGCAGTGCTTTAGGCTCCTGTGTGCTTGCATCTATCTTAGAAGAACTGGGCTAAGTCAATGAGAGTAGATGAGTGAATTTGGCCTTATTCTGCAGATCTTAGTGCAGCTAAAAGCAATAATATTGCACTTCAGGCCTCTGGAACATGTGGGGGAGAAGGGGGAGAAAAGGTGAAGATTTGATATAATGTTTAAATTTTAAAAAGAAAGATGTTCATTGTGAGCTGAGCTCCCCTCATTGAATAATCCCTCTTTGGGAGTGCCTTAGGATAGAGCAAACAGGAAACTTTGGACAATAATAATGATAAATGAATACTGTAGTAAATCAATAGTGTCTTGTGGCTCTGTGCTTTGGCATATAGTGAAGGACACTGAAATACAGGTACATGTGGCTATCCCTGCCACTGACATGGGGTAACAACCACAGCACCACCAAGTCCTGGGATGGGTGTTTTCTAGGCCACTTCTTGTTCCTGATTAACCAAACTAATCTGTGCTGGCCTACAAGAGAGCTGAAGCTATCTGTTTGGGGCAGGGTGGAAAAAAAGCAGCAAGATATTTTCTTAAGCAAATAAGAAAATTTTCTTATTTTCTTTCTTTTCTTTTCTTTTTTTTTTTTTTGTTTTTTTTTTTGGTAGGTTTTTCTTTTGAAGGCCTGAGATGTGATCATGAAAACTGAGATGCCTTCTCCAGGAGGTGCTGGATATCAAAGTCTAGGAAGAGTCTTGTGAGAACCAGAAGATGGTTTTGACTGAGCCACAGAGGAGCCACAAGGTGGATGTCTGCAAATCTGAAATCTGGTGGCCTTCTGCTGTAATTGTAGGGAGAAGAGGAGGCTGTGTCTGTGCACGAATGCAAAATGGTTGATGTGAGAATTGATGCTTATCCTAATTAACTGAGTGAAAGCAAATTCAATTTGTCTGGCAAATATGTGCATGTTGAATTCAGTTTGCTTTATAATGGTTTGAGTTTAACCCTGTTAAAGGACTGTGATCCAGGACAGAACATCTGGAAGTAAATGGGAGACTTCAGCAGTGAGGGGCCTGTCCCCATCTGAGAAAAAACAGGGAGAAATGTAAAATATAGGAGAAGGCAAAGAATTCCCAGATTTGCTGTGTGGCAAACGGTTTTAAAACAGACTGACTGTCAAGTTTAAAAGATGGCCAATGTTTAGAGATCTACAGACAGTAGATCTTTAGCCCTTTCTGGCTTTGCATGCACAGAGATGAGATCAAACATGATGTGTTTGCCCTGCTATCTGAAGGACAGGAGAGAGGGGTTGACAGGCCTTGCAAGTAGCTGGTGGTTTAGCCTGAGTTAAAAGAAGGTGAACTTATTCATACATAAATCAACCTTGTATTGAGTCCTCTCATTCATAGTTTCTCTAAAAGCTCTTTGATTCGGAGGAAGTTTTTATGTTGTTTTCTAATTTGTTTCTTCTGGAAGTGGTTCCTCTTGTCTTCCTAAGCATTGATGGAGATTTTTCTTTCTGAACAAATGTTTCCATCTGCTTTTGCCATCTTGAATCCCTTCCCTATCACCTCTCCCTTGCCCTCTTTGTGGCTGCTCCTAACTTCCACTACTTGCCCCTTTTTGGATGCCTTTTCCTTGCTATGGCAGAAACAGAACACCAGCCAAGGACTCAGCAATGCTTCCCTCCTGTAGCTCTCCTATGAGTCCCACACTCCTTTCCCCCAAAAACCACTCCCCTCAGGTCCTGTGTGCAGTTTTGGACACCACAATATAAGAAAGATACAGATCCATTAAAAAGTGTCCAAAGGAGGGTGGAGATGGTGAAGGGCCTTGAGGGGGAAGATGCACGAGGAGAAGCTTGGTTTGATCAGTGTGGAGAACAGGAGACTGAAGGATCTCACTGCAGTTACAACCTCCTTGTGAGGGGGAGATGAGGGGCAGATGTTGATCTCTTCACTGTGCTGACCAGTGATAGGACTCGAGGACAGAATTGGAGCTGTGTAAGGGGTAGTTTAGGTTGGATATTTGAAAATCCAAAGGGTGGTAGTGTTATGAGTAAAAAAGCTGCCCATTTTTTTAAAAGGTTGCAGAGTTCACAGGTTGGGCCAGTTGCTGCCAGAGTGGAGTTCTAACTGTTTGTTATTGCAATCACCAGTTGTTTCCATTAACTACCTGTCCTTGATGGTTAAGAATTCCCCCTTTTGTGAGTGACACCCTGCTGCTTCCTGGAGGAGGGCACCCGGATGGTGAAGAGGAGGAGACATCGAGTTGGCATGCAAATTACCTCAGAACCAGCATGCAACAGGAGAAGCCCCTCACCAAACCTAGACAAAAACCCCTAAAAACAATGAGTCAACACAAAATTGATAAAGCAATGTCTAGACGTGAAAAATAGAATCCACCAAGACCCTCTTTATCCCTCACCCTAACCTAAACATGTTAGCTAGACAGAGGACCTCAAATGTTGAACCAGATGACCAGGGGATTTCCTGATGCTCTGGTGAGGACAGAGCCCCCAGCTCTGCCCGCAGACCAGTGGACAAAGCTGCTCTCTTCCTCCTCCTCCGAGTTGCTCCTGGGAGCAGCAGCGGAGTTGGTTCTCCTCACCAGAGCTGATCACTTTTAATAAAAGCATTAAAAAGGATAAAGGTCTCCTGCCTGTGTTTACTTCAGTTGGGCATTGTAAAAGGTTCCCCAGGGCAGTGATCACAGCACCAAGCCTAAAAGAGCTAAGAAGTGTTTGGACAACTTTCTCAGGCACATGGAGTGATTCCTGGGGTTGTCCTTTGTAAAGCTACTCAAGGATTCTTGTGGGTCCCTTCCAACTCAGACTGTTCTATGATTCCACGATTCCTGGCCATCCCATTGGCATGCTTCTTTGTCCTCCATTTTCCATTTTTTTTACTCAAGCCAGACAAAAATCCTTTCTTGTCTCACAGTATGTCCATTCAGTGGATTCTCACACTGTCCTGGATTCTATAGATGATATTAACATTTCTGGATTCTATAGATGATATTAACATTTCTGTCTGGAAGTTTTGTAGGTGCTCCACCCTCAGTCTGTTCCTCCTGGTCTACAGCTGCTTCTTGAATGGAATATATCATGCTGCACAGCTGCTGTGAGTGGTGATGCAGGACTCTGTCTGCTGTCTGTCAGGTCTAAAGCAGCCCTGTTTTCCCACTACTGAGACCCACAACACAGGTGCCACGTTTGAGTTTGGTCACCCTCACCCCTCACACCCTGCCCCTGCCAAATGACCAGGCAACCGCAGTGACACACTGTTTGCAGTTCCAGCTTCACCTGAAAAGCTTCTTTACTGAAGATTTTGAGGTAAGAGAGAATCTGTCTCTTTTGATTAGTGGTGGAAAATGCCTAGAAGAGTTTTGCCTGTCATTAAAATAATAGAAGGCAGAGTTTATTTCTCCCTGGAACCCAAACTAAAGGACAATTTGCAAGAAATATCTCAGGAGATGGCCAGCACAACATCCAGAGAAGAAATGAGTTAAATACCTCAAATCAGAGCTGCACCTGGTGTAATGTGGCATGAGTCCACTGAAGTCAAAGGAAGAACTCAGATTCATACCAGCTGAGTCTCTGCGCCCCCAAGAAATTTCATATTTCATACAAGCTTTAGATGAGACTGGTTTTGCACTGAACAAGCCAACAGAGAGACCCAGGTACCCAGGGTCTCTTTCTTTTTCTTTTTTTTTTTTTTTTTTTAGAGAGACAATAACATGGAGAAAAATGCTGCTAGCAGTGTCACAGCAAGTTCTCATAACAGGGACAGAACCCAGCACAGCCCCAGTTACAGCAGGGGTGGGGATTTTTAGGCAATTATTGCATCTTGTATGAGATCAAGAGGCTTGTGGAGCATTGCATGGGACCTGGGGAAGGTTCTGTGGGGAGCAGGACGTGCAGATGCTGTGCTCACTTGGGCTCAGGGGAAGCGACAGAAGGAAGATTTTCAGCTGCTTGTCCCTTTGAGAGTGCCCCGTGTCACAAAGTGCTGCTGAGATTTGCATTAGTGAGCTGCAGTCAGGGATCCAGGAGTGTGCTGGGATCAGTCAGATAAATCCAAAATTGTAACTGAGAACCAGAGAGGATCTTGCTAGTACTGACTCCTAAATAATGAGGCAGGAGTGAGAGCTCAGAAACCAGAGTCTCATTTATTGTTGCTTAAGAGAGAGGAAGACATGTTCAATATGGACAAATTTGCTTTTTTTTCCATTATTCTTTTTTTTCTAAGGCTGGAAAATCTGTTTCAGAACTATTTCCCACAGAACTGCAAGATGCTGCAGTGGAGGAGATGGCTGTAATTTCCAGGAAACCCAACTAAAGAATTATTATCGACAAGGCTCTTCTGGCAGACCATTAAAAAACCCAGCAGCCATTTTTTCACTCCTGATATTGTGTGAGATAATGGAGTCAGTGGCTGTACAGACAACTCCTGCCTCATTACTCTGACACCATGGTCAATAGATTCAAAGAAGCAGCTGATGGAGGTGGGACCAGAGGGTCTGCAGGGAGTGACTGAGGCACATCCAGCAAAGCCTGGCTGGAAACTTCTGCCAGCAGATCTGTCTGGGCAGCCAGAGACCAAAACCATGGCAGGGGTGGGTGGTGGTGGGGGATAAAAGTGACCCTGTTAGGGGAAAAAAGTGACCCTGGGTCTCTCTCTGATGAGATGATAATCTGCTTCTTTCCTCCTTTGGGAAACCAGTTTCTAAACCATAAACTTTCTTATCCCCTCTAAATGATAGTTGAAGATCTTTGTAGCTCTTTTTGTTACTTTAGTGAATGAAAATCTGTGAAATTTCACATGATGGCTCAATTTATTTTTCTTAAAGCATGATTTGTTAAGAAAACCAAGGCCTCTTAATTTTCTAGAAGCAAACTCCACTAAGAGACTTTGATGGAGGATGTTTCTGTGTAAAGACAAGATCCCTGAGTGATAAGGGGAAGAAAACACAAAACCTGTGTTCTGTGACCCTAACCCATCTCTGATCATTTAGATTTGGTACTGCACCAACTGAAATGATACAAAACTCCCATTACATCCAGCTGGGTTAGGTTAAATCCCTAAGGAGAATGGTTTGGAGGTAGGAGCTTGGTCCTTTCTCTTTGAAGTCTCATTAGGATTCCATCGAAAGGAGTCTGACATGGGCATTTCTTCTAAGCCACAGGACTGGAGACAGTTCAGAGCAGCAGAGACTGGATCAGTTGCCCTCTCCTGTGTGATCAGAGGGACTCAAGACAGGGACAGATAGACCCAGGGCATCCAACTGCTCAGATGTCCACACCCTCCCAGCCAGAGCCTTTGTTCCAGGCTCAGGGGTGCAATGAAGATGTGGCTGGCCAGGCATGCTAAATTACCCTCTCATCCTGTAGGTGATCCAATTAAGCCAAATTTGAAGAGAACCAGAGAACTTCATGCTCTGCCTTGCTGTGCATGAAGTCAGCAACTTACTAATTGACATTGATCTCTAGGGCTGTCAGTCTGTCCAGGGCTGGATGGAAGAGTTTTCAGATTTTTTCCCATCACATCATTAGGTTTCATACTGGAAGCAATAAACTCTGTAGCTTGCAGCTGTGAAAACACTAATTTGAAAGATATTCTGTTTTATATTTTTGAGAAGTTACAGCTCTATTTCTGATATATATTTGTATTTTTTGCAAAAAACCTTCAAAAATTTCTTTCAGTTTATTTTTCCTCTTTTCTGATTTTCTGAACTTTCCTATCAATTAGACTATCTTTTTTTTGGTCCTTCTTTTATTCCCCCTTCTCTTTTTTCTCCTTTCTCTCCTTTTAGTTGCTAGAGCAACAAAAACCTCCAGAGCAGAGGGGATTTACACAGTAAAGACTGTAAACATACGGTGACACTAAAGTTTTGCCTGTTATTTATGAATATAATATAAACTCTTCTGGATGACAATCATCCATTTGTTAATCTAATATTGTCTTCCCCCTTTCTAGGACTGTGATTTCCCAGATCTGTTGGCTTCATTCTACATCTTCAGCCTTGTAAGATCAAAAGAATAGCCCTTGGCTAGGACTGAGTGACATTACCTAGGAAAGGAGCTGTCACCCTTCAGTGGCATGTGCAAGAGCATCTCTTTCCCCTTTCTGTTGTATTTCTTTCTTCACCCTGTGTTTACACTCCAGAGATTTCTCTGCTTTATTGGTCCGTGCAGCTCCTGAGTCCTGTAGTAGTTAGCAAAGCAAATTTTTCCAGGATAGTTCTCCACCTAAGGTATCAGAGGGACATCAGTGCAAAAGCTAGTCCTGGGCATTGCTGTTTTGAAGGCAGCAATCATGTGAAACCTTGAGACAATTTTATCAGCCTGTGTCTTTTGCCTTAGTGAAAGAAAGTGCAACACCTGCCCTTCTGCTGTTGTGGGAGGTTATGGTTAAACATGGAAATATTGCACTGGGTGAGAAAAAGCCACATTTCTGTCTGAGTTAAACACAGGCTTGGAAAATAATAACAGGAGTTAAAGTGTGACTAAGCACTTCCAAGGGCTGTTATGCTTGACACTGAATGCAGCTGGTCATGCCCTTAAAGTCCTTTTTAATATGATTACTGTGTTGCTCATTATTCAGAGGTCTAGAAAACGCAAAAATTGTTATTTTCTTACAAGGGTAAGTAGCTGCTCAGGTATGTCCTTATTCTTCCTGCACCAGGAGCCCTGAAGAGCCCTCTCTGTCACGACCAGGTAGGACCCATGGGGTTTAATTCAGGATTCTTTCTCATTGAGTATTTTATAATGAACCACGGTTCATCCAAGTCCTTAGGTTTGTGCCTAATTACATCTGAAGTCAGAAGCTGATGCTTTCTCTGAGTTACAGAAGACACACTGGTGCCATAGCACTGCAGAGCAGAGCTGGGGAACTACAACACCAATTCCGCGTGGCACCGTGTGGTCACTGCTGTCCAGGACAGGGCGCAGTCCTCAGGAAGCAGTGCTGGATCTGCCCCTGCTATTAATGAACAAAAAGAAATCCCTCTCCTGTCTGGGCAATGCTGGGCCAGAGAATGAGCCATAGAGGAAACTTGGCTTTAATTTCCTTTTCAATCCCCATGTTCAAATCCCCACGACTGTGATTCATTACTGAGAAATGACTCTGTTCTACCTTCCTATGTTGTAACCAGATTAATAGAACCATTTCACATGTATTGGTGATGATGGCCAGTGCTCAGCACACCTGGGATTGAATTAAAAGCTGCTGGGGCTGAGAGCATGAGTCACAGACACAGGCTGAGCTTGGGAGCCAACCTTTGGAGCTGTGGCTGAGAAACAGCTCCTGTGGATGAAGGAGGGGTGAGGCTCTGCACAGAGCTGAGAGGTCACCTCAGCCTCACCCCATTTTTACATTGCAAAGAGGAGTTCTGGCTCAACACTGACACATACATGGGACTGAGAGCCCAAGCATGAGGGGATCTGTGGAATACTGACTCCTCCCACCCTCTGCCAGGCTTTCTGGAAAGGATTAATACATTGGGGATCAGATGCATGGAAAGGTTTGAAGGAGTATCTGTAGTTGCCCATAGTCATTCATGAAGGTTTGTCTCCACCTGAATTCATCTCCCAGTGCAAGTGCTGCTGTGGGTACCACCAGGGAGATGGTGAGAACCAGATCTGTGTGAAAATACAGGGCCAAACCAACCCTGTACCACCAGGGAGATGGTGAGAACCAGATCTGTGTGAAAATACAAAGCCAAACCAACCACAGAATCATGCTACATGCAGAGTTGGAAGGGCCCACACACAGACCATCAAGTGCAAACCCTGGTCCTGCAGAAGACAACTCCAAAAATTGCACCAAGTGCATGAAACAGAATTTTCTTTGGAAGAGTAAAAGAGCTAGGAAACAGAGTTTGTCATGATTGTCTGAGATTAACTAAAGCAATTAAGAGAAGGTTATTTCACCTACCCTGGATAAAGCACCCTCCTAAACTGGGGCTGCTGTGAGTTAAAGTGCTGGTTGTATTCATGTTTTCTCTGTTTGGCACAGGTCCAACATTATTTGCAAACCACAAGCAGCAGAAGTCACTGTGAATTTTTAAATTAATTAGTTCCTCTTTTTTTTTTTTTAATGGATTAGGCTGCTTTTGGATACAATGAATTCAAGTTCATTTTCAGCTTGTATAATGGGAGCTTAAGCTATCACTGACTTCTTTGAATCTGTAGAAATAAGAATAAAACATGACCCTTCGTGTCCTCGATGGCTCAAACTGAATTGAAGTAGATGATTATTTAAGGTTCAGAGCAGGTTAGATATCTCCTGTGTTTTACTGTCAAGTCTCTCTCTCTCTCTTTCCATCTCTTTTGTACTTTTTCTTCCTCTGCACTCTGGCCAAGTCCTGGAAAAAAAAAAAAAAAACTATGCCAAAAATAAAGCAAAAAACTTGGATTTATAGGTTCTTGTCCAAAACATGGTGAACATACAGAAATTCAGCAGGAAAAGATATTCTCAGAGGCCAAGTGATCTGGATAGTGAACAAAGCTTAGGAATTACTTAGTGACTAATGTTTATTGTCACTATGGATTTTGTTTGTTTGTTTAAAGCTGAAGTGTTTGGTGCTTCCTGGACTGGGCTTGTGTTTGTTAATAAGCAGATAAAATTTTCAGAAGAGAAACACTGAAGAAAAATCACTGCTGTGGTGTAGCCCTATCCATCTATGATGGATACAGCCTACAGATCTGAACCTGCTGTGGAATGTTACCATTCCAGCACAATTATTAGCTTTATAACCATTTTTCTCGCTGTTACTGGGAACCTCTGGTATTTGGGATCAATCTGTAACAACTTCTAAAATCTGCTCTTTGCATGCCAGTTGTTTCTACTGGCTCTTTCTAATTCCTCTGTGCCTAACTGGTGCTGAAAGCATTTTAGTCTAGACTCAGCCATCACAGACCAAGACACACAGACCAAGACACAGCCTTTTTTTGCAGTAAAAGGCTGGAGCATTTTCTACTGTTGCATGTAACTAGAAGTCACTCTGTCTGTTTTTTTATGTGGCAGAAAATCAATGCCATAATAGCTATTCCTTTTTGGCAAGAGACTGATAGCATTGGCCAGCACCCAGAATAATGCAAGCTGGAGATATAGAGCTCTGCCAATGTACCTTAAATCTCCTGACCTTCAGCATCTCAAGATTTCCAGCCCTGAGAGGAGAGCTTTTGGGAGAAGAGATTGATAATTCTGCCTGGCTGCGAGACAGTGTCCAAGACAGAAACTCCAGTGGGAAACTGAAAACCTCCTCTCTGTTGCTGCTTCTTTCACAGTAAGGTAAATAATGGCTGATGCTACTGAAGCCAAGGGAACTGATTACTGAAACTAGGGCTAAAGACAGCAAAATCAGTCCTGCCAGGCACGTCCTGGCTCCAGGACTGGCTGTGCTGGGTTTGCTCACAAATGTCTGTTGGATGGAAGTGAGGATGTTCTTGGGGTGACTGTTCTGCCCCCCAGAGCAGCCTGGGTTTTGGGAGGGACTCTCTGTGGATGCTGATGTGCTCTGCCCCTGTGGGCCACCCTCTTTGGGTCAGGCTGGCTCCCAGAGGCTGGGGCTCTCTGACCCTTGCAGGCTGCTCCCTGCAGCTGCAGCTCAGCATCTCTTGGTGCTGGGAGTGCCGCTGGTGCTGGCGTTACCCTGATTAACCTGCAGGGCTGCTGATGTGCCAAGGTAAACTCTCCCTGCTCCTTAGACACCAGCATTTCAATTCTTGCTGAATGGAAGGGTTTGGTTCACTACTCAAAGCACGGCTCTGGGAGCCAAAAGTGCTGACATCTCAGTCTGCCTTGAGCAATGACTTTACTGCATGACCTTGTCTCAGATGCTCTGCTTGATTTTTCCTTCTGTAGAAATGGGTTTGTGAGCTTTGGGACCCACCTTTGCAGGACTGTTTGCTAACATGCAGAGCAGTAACATTTCCCATTTCCTGCTGGCTTGACTTCATGATCTAGAGTGGGTTGCTGGATGTAATGATGCAAAACAAACATTGCCCCAAGCTGATCCCCATAAGATAATAATTTCATTTCCACCATGAAATGTGGCTTCTGAAGAGATATCAAACACAAGGATTCTTATGCATGGTTATATCTTTTCACTCCTTCCAGATTTAAGCTTGCAGCCCTGTTGTCTACAAACAGCTGCTGCTCTAATCCTTCATGTATTACTTAATCTGAGAAAATTCCTTCCAGGGGTTATTTTGTTGTTCATCTGCACAATCTTTTTCCTTATAGTGAATAAAACCACCCTGCCCACATGCAAACAGATTGATGAGGAGTAAAGAGGTAATGTTATTGCACAGGTCTTAGATCAAGTGCATCCATTATTACTGTTGAAAATAATCTTCTGCATAGTCAAACTGTTGAATTTTGCCAAGAGATTTTTTGCATGCTTATGTGTTTTTTATATAAATAATATGTATTTAACTTGCTTTTCTTTTCTGAAGAAAACCCAGTATCAAGCAATGTCTCTTCAGACACAAGTGTCAGGAAAAAAGGAGAAGCAAGAGTTAAACTAAACTGGAAAGTGACAGCACCAGATGCATTGACACTAATGTGCCTCTCTAAAGTTCATGCCTAAAGGCTTTGTGTGCAATGATAAATATATTTGTTTTGGTTGCTGGAGGTGCCCTTAAATTATTGAAAGACAAAACAGAAAAGGGACTTTTCATTTTCTAGCACCATTAACTTGTTTCACTGGCCATGAGAGACTCAAAAAAGGATTCAGCATTGAAATAGCAAGGCTCAGACAGCCCTAAATTCAGTTATAATTTTCAACCTTCTGTTGTATTTCATGTTCCTATCTGTCTAGGCCCTGTTAACAGGGTTGCTTAATCATAAACCCCACAACCTCGGGCTGCTGCAAAAGTCTTTTTATAATAAAAGAGGGAAAATAGGGCATTTTCAATATTTCTTTCTATTGATTTTATGTATGGGAGAGAAGAGAAAGGGAAAGAAAAAATACACCATTGTGATAATATAATAATGCAGTACTGGTATAATTTTAGCTAAAAAGAAAAATGTTGAAGGGGAAAAAACTTCTGGCTCTATGAAGTTCTTTGACACAGCCAAGGACATATTTAGGGCTAAACTTTTTAAAGTGGAGATTCACCTCCATCATGTGTTACCTTTTATCTATTCAGGCTGCATTTTAGCTGCTGTTGCCCGTTCATTTAACCTGTTGCTCCCTCCGTAGCTTTCCCCATCACAACGTTCTTTAAAAAGGCAAGACCTCATCTAGAGCTTGTGGAGCTCCATAATTACACTATGGTTTTTTTTTCCCAGATTGAAAAGAAACCATTTGGTTTCATGCTGCAGCTCCTCTTGGCATTCCTCTGGGTACACTGAGCTCAGGCAGGTGGTGGTCAGGGGGCTGAATGTGTCTGTCAGTCCTGTTTGCCCTGCACCTCTGCTCCCCTCCACTCAGGTACAGACTAAATGTTGGTGAGTAGATATCAAGCTTTGGGTCTCTCAGTTCTGAAAATAGTAGCTTTTTGAAAAAAAAGAAAAGTTGTTATATTCATTAATTACCATGGAGAACATCATTAGGTACAACATTTTATGAGACACATAATAGCTCCCAGGCTCAGTTAGAAACTATCTCAAACTCCTTGCCTGTTTCTTACAGCAACATCCTGATTGATGCCAAAAAAAGGAGAATATTCCACACCAAGACATGCCCTTCTGGAGGGAATGCAAATAAATCAGATGCATCTGCCCTCATGACTTCTGTGCATTGAAGAGGGGTGAATCTGTGCAGCCAAATGCCACACAGACTGACACAGAGGACTCAGCATCCCTGCAGTCCTACATATTTTGATGTCAGACCCTGCCTACCCATCCTGGAATGAGAAGATCTTTCTGGGCCAAATAAAATTAAAGACGGTGGTTCCCTAGGTGGGTTCAATTTGTAAGTAAAGTGTCCCACAAACTTTCAAGGAGCTGGCTTTTCTACAGAAAAATCTATTTGTTTATTTTTTAAAGCTATATTTGTTCAGACTAAGGAAAGTTCTTATGTAATAAACTATGGTGATCTTTATCCCATTAAATACATAATAAAAAGATCTCCCTTGTTAGTGGTTTGCACAGCGTTTTTAACCACCAAGTCCCATTCATTTCACATGTAGTGGAAGAACAATTTAAAGGTGCTGTGAAAGAAAACCTGGGTAATCAAACATAAACATACACTTGGATGCAATTAGAGCAGCAAATGATTGTGTACAGTAAATCTCTGTTTAACCTAAGCCATGCAATCACCTTCTGAACCCTTTCCAGTATCTTATTATTAACCTCTTGTCTATGGAAAAGCCCCTCTCAAAATGAAGGAGCAAATGGGAGCAGTTTTAATGGGAGGCTTTAAATCTTAGCTGGGCTTTTATTTGGGAACAAGAACAGCCAGAGCTCACAGTACAGCCAATAAGACTTCCAAACACTGCCACTTCTTTATCACTTCTCTTTTTGAAAGTTTTGCCAGATTTTCATACAACTGTGGAATAGCTTTAACTGCCTTGACTGCAATATTCTGTCTGCCTATTTACGAGATATGTCTTTCTGGGGTTTTTGTGGTTGTTATTGGTTTTAATTATTATTTTGTTAGTTGGAGGGTTATTTTAAATATTATTTCTTTCTCCAAAAACCTCTCCTTTAATTTTAGCAAAAATTATTTGTCTGTAAGATATAAGAAGGAAATGGAAAAACTGCTCTTTTGCCCAGTTTCCTGGGATTTGCTGGGAAGTGGAACATTCAGATGTTCCACAGCGGACATGATATCCCCCTTGTGCCAGGAATGTGCCTTCTGCTACTGCTATTAAAATTCATCTCCATTAATTTTAATTATTAGCTGCTGAAATGTGTTTGCACATCCTCGTGGGGGATGTGTTGGAGTCTGCCTGCTACAATGCCACCCACCCTGAGTGTGTTCCTCTCTTGTACTGGGTGTAAAATTCCCTAAAACACGTGGCTAAATATGTTAATCTGCATTTCAGCCATTCCATACCCACCTGAGCAAGCCCCACATCCTCTCAAAGTAGTGCAGAGCTGTCCATGTGGTCAGTGGAGATCAGGACATGGTAAATTTCACTATCCTTGGTGCAATGATCATCTTTGGTCAGAGCTATCCTGAACCCCAAGTTCTTCATGGGAGGTCAAACACTTGGGTGCAAACATCTACACTGTGAACAGGAAAACTTAGTGGAAATGAATTTTGTCTGAATTTTGTAACTGATTAGTCCAGTACTGGAGGGATTGAGCAGAAACGTGTCCTGGGAATCTGTCATGATGAAGTATTTAGAGGGAGAAATTTCTTGCCTGAACATTTGTTTAGCATCATATCTGGGTGGAATTTTTGACACTATTTCTTCCCAAATTAACTCAAGCTACCAGGGACTTCAGGCCAATTCTAACTTTTCTAATGGAATAAGCAAAAGAAGACAGAAACTGCAAACCTCCGAAAGCATCAAGCTAGCCAGATGCAGTGAAGTGCCAGTGGAAAATTTTTATTGTGCAAGGATTAAGAGAAAAATGTACAATACTAAATAAACTTAAACTTTAAACAGACACGTATTTCTGTGATAGAAAAAAAAAATCTGTGATAGACAAAAATTATCTCTCTCAAAAAAAGAAAGTATTTAAAAAAAAAGCTAAGAGTTAAAATATTTTGAGAATACTCATGGAAATTTTTTTAGAGGGAAATATAAGACTTGTACTCACATAAACTCAGGTGGGATTGCCTACTGTTAAAATACACATCTAAATGGAATATGACATCCAAATTCAAGTATTAGTTTATATTGTTACTCTGGACTTCCTAGATTCAAATTCTGCTGATGCTCTGAACTAATAGGCTTGTTAAATTAACTTGGATGTGCCTTATTAACAGCAGGCAAGCCTGCAGGTAGTCATTCTCTGCATAGGCACTGACCTTCCCTTCCCCATCTGCTTTCAGGATGGGCATTACCCAGTGCTCCAAAGGCTGAAATGGCACTCCAGAGGTAATTGGTGAAGCAGCAACTGTGCCTCAAGACTCTACATTATCCTTTCTCCCAAGCCTGCTAAATTAAATTCAGTTCCTTCCCCAGTTTCTGTGAGAGCTCTAGAAAGAGTTAAGCATGAGGATGATCCTCTCTTCTCCAAGAGGCAGGGAAAGCAAGAACTGCTAAGTGCTGTTTCTTTAGAGGTGGACATACTCAGCACAAGAAATCACAGTTACTGGATATTCCACTCCAAAATCCAATGAAAGAGAAAAGGACAGCCAATCCACAGAGATACTTCCTAAAGACCTGCTGAGGACAACAATAAAAAATGGGCAGTTCTGTGAATATGTGAGAGACTGAGGATGCAGATCCACAAACAGCAAATTCCCTGCTCTCCTGGCACATGGCTTGTGCTCCCCTGCTCTCTTGGTTTTCATCTGTCTGCATTTCAGTGCTGGGGGACCTGGGCTCTCCATGAGCAGCATCTGCCGAGCAGTGAGAGCCTGGCAGGAGAGAGCTCTGCTGACAGACAGTGGTGCTGACCAAACTGGTAACCTCTGCTGCAGCCTCTGTGAACTGCTCATCCAGAAACTTCTCAGCTGTTTGTTAGCTACTGCACTTGAGAACATGACAATCCCTGGTGCTGCTGGAGAGTCTGTTCACTGCTACAACCCTTAATGGGATGCAGCATGGCTCTGCTGCGTGTTCTGCCAGCCCTGACTGCCAAAGGGAGGAGGGGAACCAAGGGGAAGGGCTTTGCTCCTGCTTCCTTTTCCATTAGGACAGAGGGAAGGAGGGAAATGGTCCTCAGCTCTGAATGAATGCTGGGCTTTGCCAATCCCTTCAATATCTCCAGTTTACCCTAAAAAAAAAACATATGAAAAGGCTTGGCTTAGGATTCAGTAGCACTGACCAGTTCTAGGCATTTCCAGCAGCCTCAAAAAGTTCATCATAGCTTTATAACAGTTGTCATTTGAATATTGCTGCTCATAACGATGCAAACCATCATCATGGCTTTGGAAGTTTGTGCAGGGTGTCAAGGAAGGAAGGGAAAATATCTGCTCACTCATTTTATTTCAAGGTCCTTTCATCCATGGCATTGTAAATTTGGAAGCTTGAGGAAGAATTAAGACTGAAATGAACTGCTGCAGATGGTGAAAGATCTCATTTATTGATCACCACGGGTGAAGGATGTGTCACAGACTTCTGCTCTTCTCTACTACACTTGCCTGCTCTCAGGTTCACAGGTAGAGGTGAAGATTGTTCATTTTTAAAACTGAAAAATATATGCTGAGGAGTTTCAGGGGAAGAAAAGTAATAGTTTTGACATGATTTCTACACTGGAAGACTTTGCAACCTGATTTAAATACAATGCTCAGTGATCAAAGTGAAGAATAGGAGGAGGTGTGCTCAGAAGTTGTGGTGAGTTAGTTTGGTGTTTGTGTGTGTGTCTGTTTGTGCTGCTCCTTCCTTTCCATCCATGAAACAGGCATCCAAAACAAATGAGTTGGGCTAACCCAGGCTAGATGCTTCATGCCTTTTGAAAAGGGAAGACAGTGTTGTCCATGTCCAGAACAAGATATTTCATTTGAAAGTAAAAATAACTGGTTTTGTCCATCCACAGGAAACAAAAATTACCTTAAAGTGTATCCTCTTCTCTAGCAGCCTAGAGCTGGTTCCTTTATCTGCCATTTGATCTTTCCTGTAGCTCTTTCTACTGTTTACCTCACTTTCACACTCTAAACTTTTCTTCATTACTTCACTGTCCCTCTGATTTCCCTATACCTCTTTATCCTTTTTTTTCCTCAGTAGCAACATCCTTCCCTAGCTCTTCTCACATGTTTTTCAGAGTTCAGAAGACTCCACAGTCCTCACACCACCATGTCTTCACTGGTCTGTTCTGACAGGGATTTTTTGCATGTCAGTATAAAAACCATCAGGAGGTGGCAATGACCTTATAGGTGTTAGCAGGTGTGTTTTGTGGGGAAATGTAATTCAGATCCAAACTGCCAGCATAGCAATAAAATAATGAGAAACCCAACCTGGACATCTGATATCCACAGAGTACAATGTGTCTGTAGACTGATCTCATGGATTACCACTTGTTGCTCAAGTGCCTGAGGTTGTTCAGTTCTTTTTGTTCAGTTTAATCTAAAATGAAACAAATTTCAGGTGCAGTCCCATTCTTTGTAGGGAAGTGCAGCAAGTGTGACTGAGAAATTCACTTCCAAGGCAAATCCTGATCTCCACTACAACTCTAATGTGGACAAATCCAGTATGTCCATCTTAACTACTCTAGTAGAAAGGTGATACTCTTCAGTTGTTTTATTATAAAAGGCATTGTAAAATGTGTTATGGGTCAGTCCTGAAGGTTTCAATGACCTGTAATTGCTGAAGTATGTCTTTTAAAACTATAAAGCAGGTTCTCTTGGCAATACATCAGGAAGATACCTCTTCTGTTTTTAAATTCAGGTGCCTTGTGCCCTGATGTTTCCCACTTAGATAAGCTTCTTGTGATTGGTCACATTTTTATGAGACTTGATACAGTTCAGCTTAAGAGACACTCCAAACTTTTCAAACCTGCAGCCAGATAAGTTTCCAGAGGTGGGCTGTTCATCCCAGCTGCTTTTTTTTAGGGCAGAAGCAGCCAAACAGAGCTATTGCTGAAATTTGCTGAAATTTGCTCTCAGCTTCTCTTTAGCTGCCTACCCTTACTCTGGTGGGGAGACACAACGTAGTGGTCCTCCTCTGTCTCTCCTCTTGGTAAGCTCTGCCTTGTGAACAGTCTAAAGACCAGGATCCAGAAGAAAACTGGGAGTTAAGTTGTCTTCTGATGGCTCATCCACCCACCATTGACCCATTTGTGAAAGGGAATTTTTGGAGCAGAAAATTAGAAATTGACATGTTATAGGATTTTCTGTACTAAATATCTATAGGGCAGGGGATAAAAACACCTTAGAAGCAATGATACTGTAATGGCAGATGCTTTACTTTTTGTTTTATTAGCTTTTCTAATGTCTTATTGCTGTTTGTCCTAATTTTGTCCTAGTCTGTTTACACTCTTAAAGAGCAGCACAGTAATTCTGCACTGATCTGTTGCTGGTGGGTGGCTAAATGAAATTCCAATAAGTTTTTCCAGGCCAATGATATTGATGCATTTTTTGGAAAAATTTCTGAACATTTTTTTCTGCAGTCAAAAATATCTCTCTCAGAAGATTTGCAGAGATATTACCTTGAGAATGAGGAAAAGCCTGACCTGACCAGCTTGGCTTTACCCTAGAATGTGCCATACCAGTGAGGAGAAGGGGTTCTCTCTAGCTGGGTGGGAAATTGCAGCTCTGAAGGAAGTCACTGCATTACTTCTTTTCCGTGCCATTTCAAGTTGGCAGAAAAGATCTGCATAATTACTAAGCTCCACAGCCACCAATGTACCCATAGGGTTATTTTACAACCTAGGAAGTCCAGTTAGGTGGAAGATATCCCTTTGATTTATGACCCTGAGTAGTCAGCTCATAAATTAATGTTTGCATTGGCAGCTTCAAGATGCCTTTTTGCATCTGAAGGCTGTGGGTAGCAGAGAGTGACAGGAAGGCATCAGACTAAGATGTGTAAAACATACTGAAATTGTGTCTATTTTCTGTGTTTCAAGTGAGAAGGCATTTCACTGTGAGTGTTATACTGTGGCTCTTTAAATGCTTTATTATTTGCAGACATGACTGGAAATTATTGAAAGCAAGACTTCTGGGTGACAGGAGTGGGCGAGGAGAGGTAAACATGAAGAACAATGCAGTCAGACACAGAAGGTCTTAGATCATTTAAGTAATTGGGCAAAAAGGTGACAAATCCAGTTCAGTGCAGAGAAATGTAGAATAATGACTCTTAGAGCAAAGGAAATAAAGACAGAAAATGTTGAGCAGGAGATTGCAGCACCCTACTGACTAGCAAAGAGGTGGGGAGAGCTAAGGGAGGGAAATCTCCTTAATGATTGGGATGGAACTGCTCCTGAATGGGTGGAATTCAATGGAATAAGAAAAAGGTTAAAAATTTAATTTTTCATAGACATTGAACTCACTTAGGTTATCTTGTCCATCCTCTTGCATCAGCTGAGAGACAATTCTTTCTGCAAAGAACCCTATTATGTTGAATTATGAGGACTGTCAAGGTGATTTATAGGATAGATTTAGTTACTGTGAACGTTTTTGCTAGCCAACACAAAAACCAGAATGTTTTGGATGAGATTTTGACCTCCCTGACACAGATGTAAATAAAACCACCTGTAAAATCTTCAGCAGAATCTTTCATGCTCTATAGGAGAAAATACACACTTATTCTTGCAACTGCAATTTTACTGCAGGCTTTGCAATACTGGGATTTTAGCCACAGCTGGGACAATGCGGAATCCAGTGGAGATGGGTTTTCCTCCAGGGAAATTCATCAGACCTGTGAAGCCCAAGCTGACTTAGGGCTGTGGACTGGATCCTACTTCACCTCTTTCCTGGCTGCTGCCTGGTGACTCAGTTCAGAAGTTGATCTGAATAAAAGCTTATCTGCCCTCTCAGCACTCACTGACTTCAGAAGGGACCATTGGAAGGTGAAGAGTTGGAGCTGACTCTTGCAGTAAGTATCTAAACATGGAAGGCAAGATTCCAAGACCAAAATTTTGAGCTTCAAATCCCATGTTCAAGTCACCCTAGAAGCACACACATCTATCAGGGACTATTTTACAGCAATGTCTTCCAGGGTCTGCTTTGCTGCTGGAATCTGCACCAAAGTCCAGCTGGGATCCAGATCTGGTTGTGATCTTCCTCCAAGGGCTTCCTCCTCACACACTTTACATTTAACAGGCACAGAGGCAGTGAGAGGAACCCAGACCTCCCCTTTCCTCATGAAATCAGAGCAGACCAGTCCTCTTGTGCTTTTACACAGCAGCCCAATGAAGATTGTGCCCTCTCTTCTTTTGACAAGAGGGGTGAAGACTTCTCCTTTTGAAGCCTGCAATTACAGACACAACACAAAGGGCAAGATACATCTTGCTTTGAGGAAAACACTGATCCCAACACCTCTGTTAAAGAGCATGACATCTGTGAGAGCTCCAGCTTTGCTCTAGAATGGAAAGAGCCTCCTGTCCATGGCTTTTGGATGATGGACTATGTTGCTTCTTCAGAGAGGTTTGGGGGGTTTCAAGGCTTTCAGTTCTGAGAAGACAAAAGAACCCCCCACCACCTTGTGCTGAGTGAAGAACCAATGAAAACAGGGAATCAGTGCTGGCTCTTGGATCTGGGATCCTGAAAACCAGGCAGGTATTTTGTTGCCCGAATCTTTCATGAAAAATCCCAAGATTCACAAGTGACCCAAGTGCAAAATTAACAGGGCAATCTAATCAGAGCACTGTCATTTTGTTAATTCAGCCTTGGAGAAACTTCCCTCTAGGTAAGGAACAGCTGTAATATCCTTTTTTCATGTCAATGAGGTGCATATTCATCTGCACCATTTGCCTCTGCCAGTTCTTATTTCCAAACCTTGCTGAGGCACCAGAAATTGCTTATGCTGTTAAGCACCAGCAATTTAAGATGCTAGCACTCCACTAGAATTTGAGATGTTAATTAAAAGTTTGATTTTGCAACCACTAGGGGTTTTTTTGTCTTCTTTTTGCGTCAGTCTGGGCTGTACTTCTGAGGGGTAAAGCTGAGGCTGGATGAGGTAGAAATAAGCACTGCAGAGTGGGATGGAAGCAGGATGGCTGTGCTACACACATCACACTGTGGTGGGCCCAAATCAGCTCCCTTTGTATCAACAGGTCCATTTTGACAGTGATTTTCAAAGAGATGGACATGGAAAGTGGAAAAGAGAAGATGGGGAAACGAGGGAAACCTTTGTTCCTCTTCAAGGTTTTCCATTACAAAGGAATTTCTGTTTTTATATCACTGTGTGTGAAACACAAACAGCATGAAAACAGAGCCCTTCCCCATCTCCCAGGGCCAGGATGCTGATAAATGCATTAAACTTTCTGTTTCTGAGAGCTTGGCCTTGAGAGCTGTTGTGACCCACCCCTGAAGGCAAGGGCAAATTAGGTTCTTGTTAATAGGTCCCTTGAGGTGGAATAGAGTGAAAAAACACTGAATGATTGGTGCTTGCAACTATATATATGTAGGGTTTATTTTAGAACAATTTGATTGCAATGAAAATCAGTTATGTAGCCATTTTGGTTATTATTATTATCTACAGTAATATGGCAATATAAAAGCATAAAAATATCTCTTAAATGTATAAGGAATAGGAGGATCTCACTGCCCATGGACCTCACAAGGAGATTTGGTTGTTGCAGTTTCAGTGCCTGTTGGTAAAAGTGATGGTCACTGTCTGGATCTGTCAGGGGTGGATTAACCAAGGGAACTCTGAATTTCCATGCGTTATAAACACTCAGGAATGCTCAGGAATGTGGGGAGTGCCAACTGGATGGTGTAATGCTGCGGATCAGGGAATGATCTGTGAGTCTTTGATGGTCCATGACACCCCCAAGGTGCCACAGCTGCCTCCCAAGCCAGCAGAGTTTGAGTCAATGGGGGCCCATCAGAAGGGAGGGAACCTCCAGGCTACTCCCAGCACTTTCCCAGGGGAAGTTTTCACAGCTGAGCCATTTGTGTAAGGAATTTGGCATGATAAAAAGCATTGCCTGCCTTGAGGGATCAGCCTCTTATCAGCCTCTTCCCCTGCCTTGCTCAACGCCCAGCTGTAGCCTGAGGTGGGGCTGTGTCCTCTGCACCTGGGTGGTTGCTCTGTACTTCATCAGCTACTCTCTAATTGTTCGAGCCATCAGCATTCCACTCTTTCTCAGGAGCCTCCAAAGCACCTGGGAGAGATTTTTGAGACTTATTTTTTTTTTAAGACATGTGCTCTTCCAGTAAAATGTGTTGTTTAGGGGCAGACAGTAGACTCAGCTGAAACCACACGCAACTCTGATATTTTTGGAAAAATAATTTTCTTTCTGATGAGTTACTGACTTTCTTGGGCAGTGCCAACAAAATTCTATTTTATTTATTATTCTCATTTTCTTTCCAAGCTGGATTTACTGTCAGTGTCTACTAAAGCTGCTAATAAGCCTTTGCAACAATTTTTTTCCTTCTGAGGCGTTGTTTGCAAGGCCTTTGAAAAGTGTGACATCACACTGGCTTTTCAACATATAAATGAAATGGTTTTTGGTGCTCTTTGATCTGCTATAGCTTCCAAATGCCTTTATATTTTTATCAAATGGATGCCAGTGTTCAGCTACATGATTATCAGGTATTCATTTAACCTTTTTGACACACCAAAATGTCAAATGCTTCACAAATGCCTTTTTGAATACAAAAGGCTACAGAAGTTTCTTCTGAATTCTGACGTGTCTTAACAACTCTGAGTTTTTGTTGTTTTAAATACTGTATACGGCTTTAAAATGAAATCCTATCCTGCTTAGTGCTAGTCATAGAATCATATAATCGTTGAATTGTTTGGGTTGAAATGGATCTTAATGATCATCCATTCCGGCCATAGGACCTTCCACTATCCCAGGTTGCTCAGAGCTCCATCCAACCTGGCCTGGAACACTTCCAGGTATGGAGCACCCTGTGCAAGGGTCTCACCATCCTCTGGGTAAAGAATTTCTTCCTGAAATCTAGTCTAAACCTACTATTTTTCAGTATGAAGCCATTCCCCCTTGTCCTGTCACTGCATGCCCTGGTAAAAAGTCCCTCTCCATCTTTTCTGTTGGCTCCCTTCATGCACTGGAAGTACTGAAATTTGATCACGCTGAAGCCTTCTTCTGTTCCAGGCTGAACAATTCCAACTTTTTCCTCATGGGCAGAGCTGCTCCATCCCTCTGATCATCCTGGTGGCCTCCTCTGGACTTGCTCCAACAGCTCCAGGTCCTGACATGGGTATGAACAGACTATGAACTTCGGATTTCTATGGGCACAGGAAATAACCTGATCTGATAAACAAAATGGAGCAGTTCTCCACGAGATTATTTATTATTGTTATTTGTCACCTTGTCCATCAATGAACCCTTTTTTCAGAGCTGCAGATGATCCCCCTTTCAGAGGTGAGGTCCCAACATAAACATAATCTCCAGTGCATGGTGATATTCACATAGTCACATCAAGATCTCGTCCCCAGCTCAGACCCTGGATTATTGTCAGTTGAGAAAGAAATTCCACATCTGAAGTACACAATAAGATTTTTCCTAAAAAAAAAAAAAAGAAAAAAATGTCTGATATGTCTCTGTGGAATGATATACTGTGCTGAGGGAGCAGGACCAAAAGGGAATTGAATACACAGGGACAAACAAAACAGCAATTTTTTGGCAAAATGGATGTGTGTCATGTGGCATATTTTACTGCAAACAGAAAACTAATCTCCAGCAAGTAACTAGTAGGACAATTCTGTAGAGAAAAAATAGAGTCCTTTCACTTTAATTCTTTCAGTCAAGAGTGGCTATCTTTCCAAAAAGTATTGCTTATTTCAAAGAGGAAGGAGAAATTCAATGCAGTGTTTGCTATCTGGAAATCATAACAGCTGGTTACAGTCCCTCAACTTGAGGGACTAACCCTCAGCTTGAGTTGAAACTCCTGGGTGAGGTCCTGGTTTCTCTAGAACAGATGGAGATGGGATTTTACCACATCAAGTTATGCCTTGTACATCCAGAAGATACATACACACATATCTGTATTTTAGATTAAACCAACATTTGAAGCACAGTTAATTTGGTTTTTATGACTCAGTGCAGGGAGAAGTCCAGAATCAGCTGTAAGAGGCAAGTACAACCAGTATTTGATGGAAAGGTGTCTGCTATCATCCCAGATGGATAAAGATAGAAATTGCTGAAATGCTGGAGTTGAGTCAGAAAGGCCAGACGATACCATCCACAGGACTTGCTTCTGAATCTTGATAACAGGCTCAGAGCAGGGACTCCAAGAAGAGCTGTTGTAGAGGAGGACTAATGTGGGTACATTTTTGAAAAAAAAATGGGCTGAGATCAACTGCACCTCTGCTTTTAGTGTCAAAGCAAACCTCAGTCTGGGACTGTGGTAGGACATTATCACACATTGGCATATTTACAGTCATGGAAATTGCTGTAGGCTGGAAGGAAAGTGAATAAAATGTGCAATAAATGTAGTCTGTGTATCTGTGTAGATATATAAATATAAAATTTGGTTTGTATTGACTATATGGCATGTTAAACACCTGAACATGAGATGAATTCACACGGGGCATTTGGATTTTTGGCACTTGTCTTATAAGAGAGTGCCTGGTGCTCCAGTGAAAAGGGAATTAGATTTGAGGTAAATTCAGCAAAGGAGACCTGAATTTTCCTACAAGCTTTGTTGAGACAGCCTGACCTATGGAAACACTTTGGACAAAGTGGGTGCAAGTCTGTGCCCATCATCTCTGCAATCAATAAATGGGGACAGAGCAGCACACTCAGTGAATTCCACTGTGACCAAAACCTTGATGTCAGAGTTAGGAGGCTCAGAAGGGATTTATGGTGCTTGGCTTTAAGGATGAGCAAAGGACACACTACTCACTCCAAAAGAGGATTAGGACCTTCTTGTGGCTTTTACTTCTCCAGAAGGACATTGCCATTGGTGAAGCCTTTGATTAAGAAGCAGTACTTGAGACATAACAAATTTTCAGTGATTACCATGGGAACCACAAATGATTTCATAAGGGTGGAGAAATTATAAAAAGTTCTAATTGAGAGAGAGGATGAGGCTTAAAACAGTTTCTATGGAAACCAGAGGTGGCATCCAAAAAAAGTGTGTGTACTAATCTGATAGTCTGATTGGCAGGTAATTGGTGCAGTGCTGGAGTGGGGAAGCCTTAGGATGTAAGATGAAGTGTCCATCACACAAACAGATTAAACACACAGCCTTCTGAAGAAGAGCTGGAGCTTCAAACTCTTTCCCTCCCAGTAGAATACACTCATCACTCAACGGTGATTCATTTTCATTCTTGTCCTTGTACTGAGTGTATTTTTTTTAATTACAGTATGAAAAACTTAAAGAGAGCTGATGGATGGAGCTGCTCCCTCACCTTACCCGAAGAGCAGAAGTCATGAAGGTGCATTTATGGACAGCAGACACAACCCCCAGTCTGCTTCTCTTCTCAGGCAGAGGAGAAAAGTGAACACAGACTTCCAGCATTCAGTAAGCTCTCTGGACAGCTGGATGGGATACTTGCCTGAGCTTTCCAGGACTTTGGTTTCTTCTGGATAACTGGCTAATATCCAGCTAAGCTCATTTCACAGAATTCAGAATTTCTGCAATACTTTTACTTGTCAGATCCCAATGGAAATACCAAGGACACAAAGTCTGATATCACCTGTGAAGGAACTTAGAGGCATACATTAAACCAGATAACCAAGGATTTTTATCTACCTGAACTATTTGCTTTAAGGGAGAGTGGAAAACTCTTGTCAAGAGTTTTGTGGAAGACATGGGATGAGCAAATCTAATCTTTGCTCTCTCACAGGGCTACAGCCCAAGAACATTATGATATCTTTCAGCTTGATGCCTGAAGAAGGCAAATATTACTGTTGTCAATAAATTAGACAAATAACAGGCCTTTGGCCAGCTGCAACTTGCTGAAGTCCTCAGCAAATTCTTTGCCAGCTCAGGGGTTTGGCAGACACAGATTTTTTTTGCCAGTATTCTCTGAGCTCACCAAATTCATTTCTCCATTCATCAGATGCAGACAGAAAACTCCACATTTAGAAATAGACAAACCCCACAAAATAGAAATATTCTGTGGATCTAAGGTGTTTTGAAAGAAGATAAGCCTTTCTGTTGCAAGATCTAGAAGGCTGGTCTGCAATCTCTGTGACACTGAGGTTCATTGCTCCCCAGTGTTATCCAAAATAATGATTTAAATGACGTATTGAAAAATTATTAGGAGAAAAATCATCCTTTCACTTAGAAAATGTGCATTTAGAGAACTTTGCCCATTTCCTGCTCACAGAACTAGCAGTGTCAGCATGGTCTAGGCTGGAGCCATCTGCAGAATGGCCACAGTCCCCATGGCTGGAGGCAAATTCTTGTTCATAAGGGCTGCCATGTCATAACCTCTGCATACTCCAGCATAAACTGGATATGAAGAACAGTGCACAAAGATAAAGAAGGAGATCAGGAAGAATTCTAGTTCCACTTTTGATGTGCCAGTTTAGATGAATTCTGGGTCAAGCAATACTCTGTTTTGTATATAGGACTAAGGTTAGGTGAGTCTTATACATAACACACTTCTGCAAAACTTTGAAATGTCTGCCTGGATGATAAGCTTAAGATGTAACCTTTCAAGGATTCTGTCTTTATAATGTGATAAAAAAATTGTTTTCCATAGACTGAAGGGCTCAGAGATACTCTGAAGAGATCGGTGACATGCATTTAAAGAAGGCTCAAAATTAACCACATTAATAGTTGTCATGTAACTGAAGGGGCTCTCAGGTGGTCACCTTGCTTTGTGGTTCAGTGAATCCATCACTGCTTATACCACATCTTCTTTTTAACAACATTTCCCAAAAAAACAAGGCAGTGAACTAAACAGAGCAACTGAAGAAAATAACAGAAGATGTAGCTCAGTTCAAGAGCATCCAGAGCTCCATTCTGCTCACTCTGCCTGGGTAGCCTTACTGGTGTTTTTTTTTCCTCAGCAAAATTCTACATTTTTGAATTTTCCCATATGTTTTCATTCCCACTGCTGCCATTGGGCAGGGAGACAGAGAAACAAACTTGACCTTGTTATACTTCTGGTTGGTTGCTTGCACATCTGCTTTTTCTCTGATTCTTTCATGGATGGTGTTGGTCTGTGTCCTCTCTGTTATGTACCATGCAAAATTCTGGCAACTGAACCATTAATCCATATTTCATTTATTTAATTTAGTTTAATTTCATTTCAGGTCTTGCAAGTGCACTTCTCAGAAATGCATGTCCATGTGGTGGATGGTGTGCAATAGCCTGATTTATACACATGTTCAGTAGAAAGAAATAATGTAAGTTTCTGGTTCACACAGTAGAACATTTCTCTGTGTATTTTGCAGGTGGTGCTTCATCCTTTCAATTTAACATGCCAGTAAGTTTTTAGTCCCTCTGGAAACTTTCACTTTTTTTCTATGCAAAGAAAATATTCCTTTAACTACAGATATATCAGAGTTCTGTAGATGCAAAAAGGCAGGAATCCTCCATCATTGTGAACAGAAGACACAATTTACCTCCTTCAGTAGCTAAAGAGGACTTGCAGGAAAGCTGGAGAGGGATTTTTGACAAGGGCTTGCAGTGATAGGACAAGGGGGAATGGCTTTAAACTAAAAGAAGGAAGGTTTAGATTAGGAAGAAATTCTTTCTGGGAGGGTGGTGAGGCCCTGGCACAGGTTTTCCAGAGAAGCTGTGGCTGCCCCATCCCTGGAAGTGTCCAAGGCCAGGTTGGGTGGGACTCTGAGAAACCTGGGATAGGGGAAGGTGTCCCTGCCCATGGCAGGGGGGTTGGACCTGGATGATTTTTAACATCCTTTCTAACCCAAACCATTCAGTGATTCTATGATCATGGGGGATCAACATGCAGGAATAACAACTGGGTCAGGATTGGGATAACTAAGTGAAGGAAAGTTTGCAAGACTTAGACAAAAAGAGATACAGAAATGTTTGAGCGTGTGCAGAGCAGTTGGTTATTTCACTTAGAAGCAACATTTTGAGAGTAGAGGAATACTTTGCATGAAAACATAATTGTGCTGCTCCACAGGGGTCAAAAATACAAATCAGGAGTGGGAGAAAGGAGTTGACATCTTAAAAGAGAACTTCATTGTACCTGTGTGACCCCACGTTACTTACATCCTGATGACTGTATGGAGGTGTGTCCATCTATCCCAAAAAGGTGCAGTAGGCCTGAATTTCGTGGAAAAGGTGACACAGCAAGGGACAACTGTGTGAGGGATGATTCAAAGACTAAGAATCTTCTCCCTTAAAAGTGAATAGCAGAGGAGGAATTTTAAAGAGACCTTTTAAAACCTGAGTGGTATGGAGAAAATTATAGTTTACTTCATGTTCTCTTTCAATACCAGAAGTAGGGGATAATAATGAAACTACCAGGCTACGGTTCAGAGCCAAAAATAAGAGGATACTGTCCCTTGTGTAATGTATAATTAGGCTGTGAAATTTCTTCCCATGGGATGCTGTTATAAGTTTATGTGGGTTCAAGAAGTGATTAGGCAGATTCATATAAGAAAACGTGCTAAGGACTATTAAATACATACACACGATGCCTGTCTGAGGAAGAAAAGTCACAGAAGATGGGCAAATGTCAGCACATGCTGACTCAGTTCTTTCTCTTTCTTAGGAATCATCTTCTGGCCAATGTCTGGGTTAGCATAATGTGCAGAAGAAAATTTCGGTCTCACCTGAAAAAGCTGCTGAAAGCAGCTTCCTGAAAAGAAGTGGACTTGTGCAGGGATCTAGCTGTGAGAGAGACAGGCTGAACATGGAATGTGGAGCAGAAGGTGCTAACACAGGATAACAATGACCCACTGATGAGAAATGCAGTTCAGGAGTATCAGATGAGCTCTCAGAGCACTGCTGACTTCTGCTTGAGTTGGAAATCATAGAAACTGCACTGCGAGCCCTTCAGAATTCTTGGCAGAATTGTGAATACACAATCCAATAGACTAATGCTTTGCTGCAATTTTTGGAGCTCAGATAAAGGCATATTCAAAGACCCTGATGTTCAGATTATGAGTAGTCTCATCCCTGTTCAATAAAGTCACGAGGCTCAGGAATAACCAGGATCCTGTGAGGAAATTCTGTTGAAAGGAGTTCACGTGCAGGTGTTTTTCTGATCCATATATCCAATGAAGAAATTTTATTGAGTGTCTTGGTTTTTTTAAACTGTGTTTTCAGCTCTCCTTTAAATCACAGTGCAACCTATGTGTCCCAGAGCAAAACTTCATTTTTTGGCAACATTAGAATCATAGAGTCAAGTTTTGGAGGAAGGCAGAAGGAGGCAAAGTCTGCATGTAACATGGCTTAGATAGAGCAGGTGCTTTTAAAATGCAAATCCAAACTTGCTTATAATTTTTGTCTGAACTTAGTTGTTATTTAGGCCTTAATGACTTAATGATGCCACAAATATTTGTGCAGACTTAAATGAAAAGCAAAGAATTTCGTTTTTTATTAAAAAAAATAAAAGGCAAACATTCATGTCCACAATCAATGATAAATCAAACTTTAAATTAAACCATGCCAGTTCTATTTGCCAACATGCCAACATTACTTGAGAGTGAATTCAAAGTGCATGTTCTTGAAGATTGCTTACAGTGATCTGCTTGCAGAGTTTGCAAATACAATGATTTCCTCATTTGTTGAGTGACAGCTAACACAGTAGCCTGGCTAATATACATCAGCCTTCCTTTCTCCAAGCTCTGAGGTGGGCTAGCATTAAAGGAGGATATAGAACAGGCAGTTTTGGGAGAGTAAATTGCATCAATAATTTCTCTGATAAATGTTCCTTTTTCTTTTTTTTTTCTTTTCTACACAAATTGTCGATTAATAGGTTATGGCTAAAATTATGTGCTGAAGCTGAACAATTTCTGCCACTGTGTCTATCATGAACTCTTTTCTATGAATGTATGATTGACTAAGGTCAAGCAGCTTTGCCTACACACATATGTTATGTGCATTGTTTCTTTTCCATCATTGGCTGGCAGGAAATCCAAGAGTAAAATCTGGAAAAACAGCTCTGAAACCAAATTCTGAGTCTGTCTGCTGATTGATTTAATTATATTTTGTTGTCTAAGCTTTTTGAAGTGCATTACATGTTGCCTTCCAAAAGACATCATTCACAAGGAACCTTCATCTCAAAGGCTGAAGAAAATCATGAGCTCAAGTATAGGAGCCTTCAGATCCATTTTCCATGCCATTTAAAATTAGTATTGCTCTTTGCCTAAACACTCTGGACAATACATTTTTCTTATAAATATATTTTAGAATCAGGGATTACTGTAGATTAGGAAGTACATCTGGAGGCCTCTAGTTCAACCTCCTGCTCCTTGCAAGACTCATTTCATATCTGGGTCAGTTTGCTTGAGGATTCTCTCTAAGAATGGAGAAATCACAGCCTGCCTGGACAACCCATTCCAGTGTTTAGCTGGAACATTTTGAAAAAGGCTTCTTGCAAATAGCAGAATTTTTCCTTACTGCAACCTGTGTCTGATGCTTCTCATCTTTTCATCTGCCCCCCTGAATAGAATCTGTCTCTATCATTTCTATAAGCACACACCAGGAGTTAATGAAGTCTTTGGCCTCAATAAGAGCAAATATGAAATATTGGAAACCATACCTGTCTGGATAAAATTATGTCAGAATGAGAGCTACTTATAAAATTGATCATTGGGATATTATCCTAGGTCCCAGTGGCAAAATTCATTAGCACAGATTTCATTGTGACAGGACACATGAAAACACAAAAGTAAAGAGAGTAAACAGACATACTTAATGCATGGTATAGTTTCTAAGTCTCTAAAGCTTCTTGTTGCAGCAAAGTTCTTCTCCTCTCCAAAATACCCCAATGCCACTACTGTGTGCACATGTAATCCTCACAGATCCTGTCTCAGAGATCCTTTTCTGCAATTTCCAATACTTCCATGGCATTAAAAGACTCCCATATAGACCATCACAGACAAAGAAGCAAAACCCCACCCTGTCCCACTGAAAGTGCAATGCCTTTGTTCTGTGGGAAATCTCCTCCACAGGCCATAGCACAGGCAATGTGATAGCAGGATCATTTCAGAGTGGTTTACTGTAGTCCCTACAATGCTCGTAATTGCCAAGGAGGATTTTTCAGATGAGATTAGCACAGACTTTGGGGATATACAGTTACAGAGTTATGGGCTTTAATGGTGCCAGTGGTGCAGAGCACTCTGCCTGCTGGCTGGTGCTGGAGCCCTGAGGGACAGGGCTTGCTGATGCTGCTGGAGGGCGCTGGGGTGGGAGTTTTCCATCCTCCTGAAGGCAGCTGAACACCAAGTTTAGCTGTCCAAGGGACTTCTCAGCTCTCTGTCCTTGCTCCCCTTTCCCACACTGGGAACAGCAAGACCTCAGTATGGTCATTAATATTCAGACTTGTTGGTGTAAAATTAGTTTTACCCTTTATGGGGTACACTCAGAAAAGGATACTGAATGTCTCTGAAAGCACACTCAGTTCAGTTATTGCTATCAGTACTGAGATGTTAATTTCTGAAAAAAAAACAAGTATCAAATGATTCATTTCTGCATAGGCAAAGATTA
Organism: Molothrus ater; assembly: GCF_012460135.2. Taxonomy (NCBI): domain Eukaryota; kingdom Metazoa; phylum Chordata; class Aves; order Passeriformes; family Icteridae; genus Molothrus; species Molothrus ater. The sequence goes on along the minus strand of NC_050478.2, from coordinate 148,565,306 downwards.
AAAAACCCTGTTAAATACCAAAGCCTTTATTCTCCTGTGTGTGCTAACCTAGCCCTTCAAGGAAATTTTTGGCACATGTGTGTCACTAATCAGACCCATTCTCATTAGAGTACAGCTGTTTTAGCATCTTTCTGTAACCCTCATGGATCTCTCCAAGGCACTGAGTCAATAAGTGATTTTAAATGAACTGCTCTCTCCAGATCATGCATTAGGGGTCTGTGATGGGTCTCTCACAGGGAAAAGGAGGCCACAGGCAGAGCAGTGCTGGGTGCTGGCCCTTCATGGAGAGTGGGATCTCCATTATTGACCTTGAATCTCTTTTAACCAACACTGTGAGCAGACAAAGGGCCACCACGTGGACCAGGAGGGCAGGAAGGTGGGTTAAAGCAATCTTGGCTCATATCAGTTGTTGTGATGAATTCAGGCATCTGGAACAGGAGCTAAGACAAATTAATGTGGGGTGTTGTTGAATGGAGGCACTGGAACACTTGGCCACAGATACTAAACTGCAGCACCAGTGTAAAGCATTCTCTGCTGGCTCAGTAGTGACAAATTATTTCAGTTGGGTTCAGAGCTAGCTGGTAACTATTCCAGCTGGCCTATGTTAAGTGCTAGGCACCTTCATTGCACTGTATGCTGATGTTAAATTATACTAAAAGAGGGGCTCTGTTAGCAGTCTGTCCATTGACTTTAATGAAATAGCTAATTTGATCATTTTAATTATGAGTAGAGGCAAAGCAAGAGCATAAATGTTAAAATATCATTTCATGCCAGTAGAGAGAAAAGTTGACATTTACTTTAACTAAGGACTAGATTGCTGAGAATGAAGGGAGAGATAATGAGCAAATGCAAAGAAAAATAGGAATGAAAAGGTGAGACAATCTGAAAACTGACAAGACACTAGAAGGACATGACCTGGAGCTAGAGAGGGCTGGAAAAACCTTCAGGCTGGGAGAACATGAGAAGTTTAGTGAAAAGATTCCATGTGCTTTTTTAGTCAGGAAGAATCTCGGTGCTGAAAAATGGAGGCTCTGTTTCCTGCAGTTCTGAAACAAAGCATTGGATATCATACAGACAACAATATCTCTGGATTCTCTTCTGAATAGAATTATTTCTGCATTTATAAAGCTAAATTTGATCAAATTCCTACAGGAAGAGAAGCAGGCACACAGACTGTCTTTTTGTTTGTTGGTTTGTTTAAATAAATAAATCCATACTTTCACTGTGACAGGCTAACAGCTACAACAGGCTTCCAACAACGTTAGCAGAGAACAGGTTTCTAAGAGAGAAAGGAAAATGGGATTACATAATCCCTTCAGTACCAGAAGCAGGGCAGAATTACCAAAGCACTGCAATTGCAAACCATTGAGGCACCAAAGGACCTCCTCCTCCTCCACAGGCTGAGTTCTTTGTCTGCTCTAGCCCTTTATGAGGTGTGTGGACTTTATATGAATCATCTAAATTCCTTAAGTGAACTTGTGGCATAGAAATTTTAACACTGGTCTCACTGAAGGCCAAAATGTTGGTGCCCAGACGTGGCAGGAGTTTCAGTCACTCCCTGGTTGGGGCTCATTTAGAGCTTGGATGGACATGGGGCTGTGAGAAGCCCGGCTATGTTTGAAGGTGGATGAATTTCTGCTTTATATACCTTATGGTAGAGCCATAAGATTTTCCAATAGTTTTTCTTTTAAACAATTTTTTGTCTTTATCAAGAAGTAAATTGACTGCAGTGAGCTGTGTCAACAACTTTACCCAAAATCTGAGAGGTGCAAGTCACCACAAGAGCTGGGGCCTGGTGCTGCCATTCCTGAGACAGACCTGACATGGGTCTGGGAAAGCTGCTGTTAATTGCTGTTAATCAGCACCCTCACCAGGAGATCCTGAATGGTATCTGATGGGAATTCAGAGCTGGAGGAAAGTTTCTTCATCAGAAATTTCTCATGAGAACATGTTTCCTTACAAAAGAAATTCGCGGTTTCTAATAAATTTATTAGCAATATTGCAAAGAGAGAATGCTTGCCTCATATGAAGAATTTTTGTTCTTCCCAATCCAGCAGAGAGAAATTCCCCAAGATCTCTCATTCTAGAGGACTGCTTTGATCTTCCATTAAAGGTATATAGTATCTGACAATTTCAGTGGTTTATTGTTTGCATAATTGGATGCAGTGAATGGATTGGGTCAAATTCCCAGCAGGTTTAAATCGCACTGTTGGCAGCTTTGAAGCTGTATTTTCTCCAGTTTCTGTCAGCTAAAGATTTTGGTTTGGCTTTGAGTTTATCATATGGAGGTTTGAAATCTTGTTTGTGTGGGCCTGACTGGGGAACAGTCTCAAGGAAATCTGGTTCCCGTAAGTGCTGGACAGGTACTTGGGGGAGCAGATTTGGCCTTTGTGTCTGCATTGCTTTTGGTTGAGGTCTCTGATCTGCACAGGTTTCCTGTGGGCAATGCTGTAATTTCTCTAAGATGCAGTTTCCTGTCTGAAAGATGAGGGTGGTAATTCAGCACTGAATTTCTCATCAGTCAAGTGATGCAAGGAGAAATCCATTAATGCAAGGCAATTGGGTAATAGGGTAATGGTGACTATGAGCATCATGAATACCTGGATTTAGTCCTGAAGAGATGCACTCTTATATTTATAGGGAGATAAGAGCCATGCTTTTCTATCTGTTACTGAACCAATTGACATTCTGTGTTGAAAAAGCAGAAGACAGGGAAATAAATATCCTAATTGCAGTTCCACAGAAGAATCATGTGGAAATAAAGAATGGAAAATTGAAAAGTGCTGTTTTAACTTCTGTTGTCATTTGTTCTGCCAAGCTATGTGAAGGTTTTGAAAAATAAAAGTGCTATTTTGTGGCTCCTGCTCTCCCTCTGTAATCATCCCCTTTCTCTTCTCTAAAGCATCATGACAGTGTGTCAGTTAATAGTGATCTTACATAGAATTAAATTCTCCCTCTCTCCTCAGATCCCCTAGATTCAGCTCCAGGTCAGGCCTGGAGCTCCTACTCTATTCCTTAACTGCAGAAGTTGTGCTAGGATGGATTTAATGACATATTCATAATAGATGCTTTGGGCTAAATCCTAAATGTCTTTTCCCTCATTCTCAGTCTCTGCTCATGCAAAATGCCAGTGAAACCAGTCATTTCCACCAAACCCAGGCTTTGATTTTCCAGACTTCAAAACACACAGAGAATCAAGCCCTGAGTAAGGTTCTTCTTCCCATAAATGAAGAAGCTGTAGCCCAGAGGAGTGCAGAGCTGTCCCATACTGCAGAGCCAGGAACACGGACCTCTGCTGGCACCCCATGAAGGTCATCGCAAGCTGCTGTCCTGTGTCATGACAGAAATGATTCTCCCTGGGGATTTGTGTGAGCTGGTGGCATCAGGGGTCAGCAGGCAAACTGCATCCAGGGAAGTGAGAAGCATGGAAAGAGGCGTGGAGTCAGGAGAAGAAGAGCAAGATAAACAGAGTACGAGGGCCAGAGTAACTGCGAGGTGGGAGGAGAAGCTGAATGATGGCGGAGGATGTGATAACAGATGAGGCTGCTATAAGAAGCCTTAACTATTAGTAGTGTATCAGTCTTCTGTTTTACTTAGCAATGTGCTGGAAAGTGTGATGAATTCAGTCTTGTGTAGCCTGTGGAGGGATGGTGCTGTGTGTGTTTGAAATGCAGAATGTGCCACGGTCTGGAGCGTACCTCAGCCCCAGTTTTATCTTGCACACCTGACACTTGCTACAGTGGGAAATGGAGTGCAGTTTATTTCACAATATATGAAAAACATTCAATCATGTGCCCTGCTGTCTCATCCTCTGCTGTGCTAAGAGGATGAGATTGATAGTAAGTGGTCTTATGAAGCTATCAAGCAGCTTCATATTCAGAGCTCAGATTTCTGCCTTTTCAGTCTGCTCAAAAAAGGCCTTTGCAAGACTTTCCAATCTGCCCAATGGGTCTTTTCAATCTGCCAGAAATTATTTAACCTTGCCAAGGCATGATCTTCAGAGAAAACCAAAAAGTCCCTAGCCCCTCCTTCCCCATCTCCTTTTCATGACTCGGCAGGCCAGAAATATCATTTGCCATTGTCTCATAAACTTTTGACCTGCCACTCTTGTGGGTTATTTAATGTGGCTTTAGAGCAGGTTCAGCAAGGAAGAGCCCAGCAGTGCCCTGAGCACACACAGGAGACCCAGGGCCAGCACCATTCATGCTGCTTGGCCACCACTAACCACAAGCTTTTCACTGGCCAAGCAGCATTGCCCTGGGCTGTGAGGAGGTGTGAGCAGCCACTGTCTAGCTCAGCTGGCAACAAGTCCTCCAAGCAGTGTGGCTATGCAGCAGAAACCTCGTGCTGCAGTCAGACAGCTTGCTTTGCTGGTGGGGAAAAGCTACTAAGCTTATGCAAAGCTCTGCTTTGCAGGCAGGAGTCTGCAGACACTTGCAAAGATGCCTTTCCACTATAGTTTAGCAGTAGAGAAATTAATCCACTCCAGACATAAAATTAATCTCAGGAAATGTCTGTTTAAACAGCAAGTTTCCCTCCTAAGCTATCTTTTCAGGAGAATGGATGGGAGGTGTTTTAGCTTTAATGCCCCTCAGATACTGGAACACACAAGGGTTCTTCAGCTGCACTATTGGGAACAGATAACTGAAGATCTGGTGGAGATCTGGCTCTTTTTTTTCTTCTCACATATCTTCTCTTGACATGCAAGCACAGGCAAAAGTCTCTGCAGTGTGATGTCCATTCAAGAAAAAACTTTAGCAAGAGATGTGCTCAGAAATCTTCAAGGCACACAGTTCAGGACAGAGTTCAGGTCTGAGAGTCCACTTTATTATGCCAGTATCAGGGCAGTGATAACTTCACTGGACATAATGTGCCTTTCCCAAAAATCCCCTGGGTTTGGAACATTGCATGACAGACTGTCTGTCCCCCTGAGGAAAATAAAATGCGGGTGCTATCTGTTCCCTCCTCTACTTTGTTGCCTTCAAGAGAAAATGCCAAGAGGATTCATCCAGAGTCTCCAGACAGCTGGAAAAGCTGCAGACACAGCTGAAGTGGACATTGATAAACATTTTCTGAGTTCTGACTGCAGTTTTTTTCTGCCCAGTGTCAAATGACTGATTGTACCATCTCCCTCCTGGCCCCACATCCTCAGCATGCAATTTCTCTGTTCACTTCCTTCCTCAGTCTCCTACATCTTCATTCCAGTCAGCTTTTTCCCCCATCTAGGTTAGATCCCCTGCATGATGACCTTTGCTGTCATTCTTTTCACTCTCTTTGTGCATTCTGCCCTTACCACTGATCTTTTTTGTCTTGCACATCTATAGTGTGAGCCACCAGTGGCAGTCATCCTTTGTCTTGACTGTTCCTTCAGGATGGACTTACAGACCCTGGCTGGCAGTTGAGCATCTTCAAACCTTCTAGTAAGCACAGTTTTTAAACTTCTACTTCAGTTATTTAGATGAATGACACAGAATCACAGAATCATCACAGAATCATCACAGAATCATCACAGAATCACAGAATGGGTCAGGCTGGAAGGGACCACAGTGGCTCATCTGGTCCAGCCTTCCTGGTCCAGCAGGGCCATCCCCAGAGCACAGGCACAGGATTGTGTCCAGAGAGGTCTGGAATATCCACTGAGGGAGATTCCACACCCTCTCTGGACAATCTGGTCAGAGCTTGGTCACTGCACAGGGAAGGAATTATTCCTCAGTCCAGGTGGAACTTTCTGGGCATCAGTTCCTGCCCGTTCCTCTTGTCCCATTGTTGGGCACCCGAGCAGAGCCTGGTCCCTGCTCTGAGCCCTCCCTGCAGACACTGACAGGGATGAGGTCCCCTCTCAGTTGTATCTTCTTGAGGCTGAACAGCCCCAGCTGCTTCAGCCTTTCCTCGTAAGAGAAATGCTGCAGTCCTTTAATCATATTTTGTTGTGGCCCAGATCCAGGAGCTCCATGTCTCTCTTGTTCTGAAGAGCCCAGAACTGGACACAGCACTCTGAATGTGCCTCACTAGGGCTCTGTAGAGGGACAGGATCACCTCCCTTGATCTGCTCTTCCCAATGCACCCCAGGATCCCCTGGGCCTTCTTGGCCAAAGGGCCCTGCTGGCTCAGGGACAGCCTGTTGTCCACCAGGACCCCCAGGGCCTTCCCTGCAGAGTGGCTTTCCATCAGATCAGCTCTCAGCCTGTGCTGGTGCCTGATTATTCCTTCCCAGGTGCAGGATCCATTTACCTCTGTTGAATTTCAGGCAGCTCTTCCCTGCCCATCTCTCCCACCTAATGAGGTCCTTCTGCATGGCTGCACAGCTCTCTGGGGTATTGGCCACTGCTCCCAGCTTTGTGTCATCAGCAAACCTGCTGAGGAAGCATCTGCCCCTCATCCAAGTATTTTAGATCTAAGTTAAAAAATACCAGGCCCAGTGTTGGACCCTGAGGGTATTGTGGATTGTCAAGAAAAACCAAGAGTCTCAGGATGATGGGATGTGACACCATGAAGATAAAAAGGCAGTAGTACCATGCTAAGTTGTCAACTTTTGTAGCCAAGAGACACAAAACCACAGAAATTCTTGCTGTGTTGTGAGCAGCCACAAGGAAGAAATGCTGTCCCAAAGCACTGCTCTGTAATAATCAGGATACAGCAATCTGCATTTGGTTCATGCTCTGCCACTAATTCATTTGTTGGGCTTGTAACCATATAACAATGCTGTGCTTCAGAGCAACCATCTGCAAACTGACTGTAGTACTTACTGAATCACAGGCATGTTGTGAGGCTTCATCAATCAATTGTGGTTTTAAAAGGAATCTCAACTTGTGGCCCAAAATTGTAAATCATCATAATTTATATCCTTGTTAGGTTTTTTTTATACAGGACTTATTTTTCTATTCTTTTCTCATAACAAATGTATACCAGGTCAATTCTCAGTGGGTTATTCTGGATTTAAATGTATGTAAGAGAGCTAAGAAGCAAATCTTCAGACAGGGGAAGGCTCTTAATAATGTAGCCATTTAAACACCCTCAAAAATGGAAGCTGTTTAAGAGCTTTGCTTGACTTCAACAGCAGGAAAATGTGCACCTCACTTTGCTCAGCATCAATCCTTTTTAAAGCATATTGTGTGTTTACAAGCCGTCTTGAGCAATGAAATTGGTTTTAGATCTGGGCAGTTATTAAAGGTTCACTTTCCTTCCCTCCTCCAGTTTCAAAGTAAGTGATAATAATATGAGGTGGTGGGAAATTGTCTCCAGGAGCTGGTACTGCCTTTGCCCTGACTCTGAGCTTCTCAGGAAAGGTTTTCACTGCAGTAAATATCCTGCCTGATCTCTGCCAGTAACACTATAATCTTCCTTTCAAAGAAACAGTTCAGCTTTTTGTGTATATACAGGTTGGAATTTATTTTGGAAAATACCCGTAAGAGACCCTGGCACAGCTACATGTAATCGAATTAGCTGAGGTTTAAGCTGCTGCTATGGTCTTGCTTCCATTTCAACACAGTCAGATACAGTTATAACAATGTTTAGCACCAGCTTTTTAATTGCTAGTCAGTCCAACCACTGTCTGAATTTGAAGAGATAAAGCTGGCACTTCCAGCATGTCTGTGAAGATGAGGGGAGAAGCTTGCTTCCACTTGCTCTACAACTGATTGGCTTGGTTGGCCTTAAGGTAGAGTTCAAAGCAGCATCCACAACTGGAATATTCTGGGGTATATGTTGGAATATTCAGGCCATGGACCACTGAGGCAGCTTGGCAAGAGCTGCAAGTGGAGGCAGTGGGGACACCCCAGCAGGTGCCACTGAAGTTTGTCAGATCTGGGCTAAGGTTTCAGCTGGGCACCCCATTCCTCCCAAAGTGTTTCCATTTCTGGGAGGCAGTCATGTCATAAACAATGGGAGTAGAGGCCAGAAAAAATATGTTGGAACAAAATGCACTGTGAAAATGATGGAGGTAACTGGAGGGTGAGTGTATTCATGTGTCCTCAAATAGGAAAAAAAAATAGAAGGAGATGTGGAAGACCCCACTCAATCTTTTCCAAATAAAAAGGATGAGTATACATTAACCATTTATTCCAAGGAGATAAAAGCTGGATCCTGCTGCTCAAGCAATCAAAAGAGAGAAGCAAGATAAACCAGAAAATTTCATTCACATTTCATTCAGCATTATTCTAAATATTCTAAGCAATTTTTTTCTGGATGGAAAAGGACAATTCCACAGTAAATATACATGACAGCTCCTATTTTGCCTTTACTGTGGCATTCCATTAGTAACAGTTGCAGCTCATTGCACTAGCTAGCAAGCCCCCTCAGCAACTGCTTTCCTTCTTCAGTGGTGATTTTAAGGAAATGCACATTTTCCACCACTTCATTCAGAAATTGTTGCACCAAAATACAGTACCCATTGCTGCAGGAAGATGTCTCCCAGAGCTCTGCATCTCTGCAGCTCAGCTACCTCTGGTGACAATGGTGAGGGCTGTGCCTGTTCAGGGCTCTTCTTTTTTACCTTGCCAGGGTTTTCCTCAAAGACATATTCTTCATCAGGGGCAGGTTTGGTATGGGAGTTATTAATTTAAAATATGCATTAAATATCACATTGAGGCATCAGCTGCAGTAAATGCAAAAGTGACAGTCACACTATGAGCATTTGGTAAGCCACAAATAGACCTGGAAGTCACAGTGGCTCAGGAAACTTAGATGGAGTCGATTCAGTAAGAAATGCATCCATATCCAACACCTTTGCTGCATTAATTCCTCCAAGCAGCTCACTCCTCTATAGTGTGCCTACAAGACGTGCATACATTACTGTCAGTGACTGATGCTGTCCCCGTAGCTGCTCATGTTTAATGAAAGCTTTGTGCCTATATATAAATTCTGTGCCGGGGTGAAATATCTTCCAAATCCCTCACAGCAGTTCTGGAAGAGACCTTTGGCTTGTACACCGAGAAGTGAACTCACCCTTTCTGCCACGCACAGGCTCTGCAGAATAAAAATTATATACCAGGATAAAAATAGAACAGAAGAGACTATTTAGGTTGGACCAGATGCTCACATTCCTGCCACCTAGGTGGATTTAATATTAGCGAATTCCCGGTGAAAAGAAACGAGTGTGGGAAAAATACGAAGCGTAGGTCTGATTCTGTTCTTTTTTTTTTCTCCCACGTGTGAAGTTGCTTCACACAAGCACCCTCTCCCTAAGTCAATGAGACTCTTGGTGCATGTTTTCTGTCACTGCTGATTACTTTCAAGAGGACTGTCATGTTGCAGGCACAGGGGGGATGGAGGCAAGAATTAAAGCACCAGTCCCCTGTTCCACCTGCCTCTCACAAACACTGCCTGGTGAAAGGAAGGCTGTGGAATCACGTGAGCCCTGCCCGAGTGTATCCCACAGAGGTTGCACTCCTTTGAACATCAATGGGAGGGAGGTACAAAGAGTAAAATGAGAGCTGCACAGGGAAGGTTCCCTCCTCCATCATTTTCCAGAGCTACTGCCCTAAGGACACAGGTGCACTCACCCAGTAACCCGAGCTCAGCTTCCCCTTGCACTCAGCTGACAGAGTCCATGGTCCACAAACACTTCAGTGACGGAGCAAATGCACACAGCTGGCGGAAGCAAAGGACATGAAGAGAGCCTGTGAAAATAAAGGGAGCTCTGACTCCTTACAATCCAGTCACTAATACTTGTCATCATAATCTTTGTGTTCCTGATAACAGCCTGACCCAAAGGCCACCAGAACTGATAGATATGGCTGTGACAGGCTTTGAGTCAGGCACTGCATTTTTAACTGAGCCACTTCCCAGTTCTTAAAACTGCAACGTTCAGTTCACTGCCGCAGCTGCATTGTAAAGGACAGGCTTCATTCATGGCCAGATCATTTAATGAATGAATTTTGTAGATTGCAGGGAAGAATTTTTATGGGGGACCTCTGGTGATTCTTAGTGACTGAAATTGCAGTGTCTTTCTTATGTATTGTCAGTCTCATTAGGTCTTGGAATTGTTACAGATTTGCAGCCCTCCTCTCATGTGAACAGCCCGGCAACAGCTACTCCTTGTGTGTGACCACTTTCTGTGAATTGTCACTTTAAAGAACATCCACAGCAAAATTCAACACAGTGACTCTTTTATAGTAATAATTCAAAGGAATCCCCCAAAGGGCCAGAGACATTTTATAGGGCAAACTGAGCCAGGGCTACACCTCTGCTTTGCTCACCTGTATACATGAACCCTCCCATAATAGAGATGGGAGAGCCACATGGAGATGTCATTTTATGGCCCTGCACTGGGAAGAGTGGCTAAAAACAGAGCTAAATTCTTGAACTTCAAAGTCTTTACCAAGCCCTGATGGCATGGAGAAATTGCAGTGTGTTCTCTGTTCCAGCCCAGGGCCTGGCACCACTGAAGGAAGCTTGGACAAAACAGATAAAAGGGAGCAGTTTTCCTGCTTTCAAGAACAGATCCATTGATCCGTTCATCTTTGGGAAAGATGAGATTTTTTCACGGATTTATAGAATGGTTTGGGTTGGAAGGCAACCTTGAAGATCATCTCATTCCAACTCTCTTGACATGGGCAGGGACATCTTCAATGAGACCAGGCTGTTCAGAGCTCCATCCAACCCGCCCTCAGCTTGAATTTTTGCTGAGGAGGCAAAAAGTTTCAGCTGGGGTCAGGAAGAGGGAGGACAAGTACTTGGGAGAAAGATCTGTCATGGGTCACTGGATAGAACAACTAAATGAGAACTCAGAAAATCCACTGATTTAAGGTAGGCTGAGGTTGGGAGAGTATTTAAGGAGATGAAAAAGAACTGCACATACTTGCTCCACTGGCATTTCTCCCTTTTGCCTGTACAGCCTCTGTGGAGGAGTGGCTTCTGGGCTTGATGAACCTTGGCCTGAATCAGAACTGCTGTTCTGGTCATCTTCATGCCACCATTTTCAGAGAAAGAAAATGGTTTCTTAATAACCTGTATTGAAAAATAGACAGGTTAGGTCTTCTTTCTAGTACTGATCATATTTTTCAGTTATTTTTCTTGTTTTGGGGGCTTTTTACCTTTTCTGGTTTGTTGTGACTCCTGTGATTCATCTGGAAGATGGCTCATGGATTGGCAGCTCTCAGCCCATTCTTGCACAGAGAGAGAAATCAGATTTCTCTTTAGGAGAGCCTCCGTCAGGTCCAAAGGATGGACAGGAGAACAACTCCCAACCCCAGTGCCCTGAGGCTGGCTCTTGCCTTTGTTGCAGAGTGAACTCAAGGTAAAACAGAAGAGCTGCTGTGACACAGCAGCACCCACATCCTCTTACCTAAAACGTGGGAAATTTCAAATTCCACTTGGCTTTTTGTGGAGACAGTAGGTGCAACTTTGGGTTAGCAGAGCTGTCAGCAGCCAGGGCACCCACTGCACATCTCAGAGCTGTCTTCCAGCCTGTGTTCTCTCCCACAAATTAGACTTAACCCAAGAGGAGCTAAGTTTTGTGTTGTCCCTTTGAGTTAACTTACTTTTTGGTGACTAAACATAGTTTGCTCCTTTGGTAGCACCATCTACAGCAGAATAAAATACATTTATTTATTTATTTATTTATTTATTTATTTATTTATTTATTTATAATCTTATGGAGAAAAGTATTGTCCAGGAGTTTTTAGTCACTTCTGTCTATATTAAAGAAAAGCTCTTCACTCACCACTTACCCCTCCAAATCTTTTCCTGCCAGAGATATTTTCTAGATTCTTCTTTACAGTTTCCTTTTCTTTTGGTCATGCTGTATATCCCAGGTCCAAATCCTGCACTCAGGATGAACTTTCTGTTCCTGGGTGTGTCTCTGCCTCTAACTTGGCTGAAGCCTGCCACTTCAGCAGAGCCTGTAAGCTGAGCCATAGACCATCCTGTCCAACATCAATCCTTCTACCTTGCAGTTTGCCTGGCAGCTCTCTTGTAGATGGAAGGATTGAAGGACACTCCCCTTTGCAAGTTATTTTCTGTGCATGTATATGGTGTTGAGTTTGGATGAGTGAAGACTGGTCCTCAGAGTGGTGGGTACTCCCTTGGTAATGGGGTCAGCAAAAGAGAAGAAAACTGCAGATTCTTATGGAAGTAAATAGATGTTTAAAAAAATGACTGCTACTTTTCTCTAAGCAATGTTGAAATGTTTGTAAGTACATAGAACAGCATGTATTTTCTGTTCCAAAACCCCAGTAAAATGTCAATATTCAGATATTTCTCCAGAAAGCACCACACCAATCAGCATCTCGTCACTGTCGCCTGACCAAAGGAAGGCTCTGAGCTCATGGCCATGCCTGTGCCCCCACAATGTCACACTGCTCTGTGCCCCAAGTCCCACAGAGCCCTCATCCCCTCCCAGCTGCCCACAGGCCCCACTTTGGCCTCCTTTCAGCTAAAGGTTAATTACTCCAGGGGACATTTCCATCCAAGCTGTTGCTCGCAGGTTGCAGTCCCTGCCTGAGTCCTATTTTTAGACCATCTCCTTCCTTGCTATTGATCCCAGTCACCCTCTGTTAATTAGATACACACAACACACACAGCATTTGCAACTCATTTGTCAATTCTGTTCAGCACCTCCCTCCCCTGAGATGTAATTTGGAGCCCTCCTTGAATCATGCTATTGATCTTTCCCAGCAACTTTGCTATAGGATTCTGTGTGTTGCAAACTATTTATAGATTCCTCTTCTCCTGCTCTCCCTTGAGGAATCAGAAACGGGCAAAAGTAATCAGACTTCTATATTTAAGGAGTTGATCGAAACCAGATATTTCCTTTTTTCTCCACCTTTCCCCTCCTTCCCTTTGTTGCTGATCTGTACACACTTCTTTTGGCAGGTGAGACCTTGCTCCATGTCATGCTGTAACGATTCTGGTAACTCTCAGGTGATGTGATTCAGAATTTGTCCTGGGTGAACTCTTGTTTGCTGAATTGATGAAATGAATTCTTCCTCCTCCCTGCATCCATGAGTTTCCCAAAGGGCCTTGTGACCAGCTTCATCCACTCAGCTTGGGGTGCACCTTTCAGAGGGCTTCAGTCTTGGAGATTGACTTCTGATCTGATCCTCCTACAAGGCACTGGGTTCCCTTTGCCCCTCCATGCCTCAGGAAAGGTATCCAAAGGCTTTAGGCCAGTAGTGAGAGACAGACAGAGTTGCTTTTTTGGATGGAGAATTACAGTAATGAGCCCTGTGGTCCTAGGATTTGAGAAAGACCTAAACCAAGGGAATGTAACCTAAGGCTCAGAGAAATCAGGACCAGCTCAGCCTTCACTGGGTAAGGCTAAAAATCCCAGCTCTAATGCAGGAGGATGCCTGCAATTATGAGCAAGACAACACCAGGAGGGTCAGCCTTGTTTCAGGGAGTACAAAAAAGCAGCCTCAAGCTCCTGTGGTAACACCTGATGGTGAATGAGAGGCAGGATGTGGCTCTCATTCAAAGGAGCTGAGGGGTTGCAGCCTCCACAACCCCGCTGGGCAGTGGCTCAGGAGCCATGGGGCTGGGACTGGACCCTGTGGAGCCAGGCTGGCTCCTCTGAACCACTGGGAACGTTTTGCTGTGTGTATGTAGGTTGTATGCAATGAGTACAGAACCACAGAATGGTTTCAGTTGGAAGGAACATTAAATATCATCCAGTTCCACCCCTGTGACATGGGTCTGAGTGCCTGCCTGTGCTTTGGAGGATATGCTGAGGCTGGGGAAGGGGCTTTGCTGTGCGGCAGGCACTGGTGTGGCCAGGTTTTGGAGTGTGTGATACTGTGGTGCATTTGGTAGGGACATGAGGGAATTTTGATATGTGGGGCTGTGGTATTTGTGGCTGTGGTGTGCCGAGGTCAGTGTGGGGTGCCTGAGTGGAACTGTGATGTGTGGATTTCTGTGTGCAAGGAGTATCAGCACACGATGTGAAGGTGTGGTGAGTGACTGTGCTGTGTGTGACTGTGGGGTGTGATTCTTGGGGCATGTAGGGCTGTGCAGGTGTGTGCATGGGGACCATGGTGTGTGACACTGAGGGTGTGCAGGGCTGTGTGTGTGTGTGTGTGTGTGTGTGTTCGGTGGTGTGCACCGCAGGGCGTGCAGGGGATGCTGTGCGAGGCTCGGGGTGTGCAAGGGATGCTGTGTGAGGCTCGGGGCGTGCAGGGCTCTGCCTGTGTGTCGGTTCCGGCGGTCTGTGGAGGAGCGGCGGTGCAGTGGAGCCGTGCGTGGGGCCGCGGAGCCGCTGTCCCCGGGGCGGCGGAGGTGGCACAAACCTGTCCCGGCCGCTACGCGCGGCTCGGCTCGAGGGTGGGAGCGGCTCGGGGCTGTCCCTGCCGGGACGGCACAGCCCTCCCGCCGCCGCTGCCCGGCCCCGCTCGGCGGCCGGGGCGTGGCCGAGCCCGGGGAAGGGGGGCGGGAGCCGCAGCCGCGTCGGGGGAGCTCCGCGGCCGCTCCCTGCCGGGGCGGCGCCGAGGGGGTTAAGGCGCTCCCCGCGGCGGGCCGGGGCGGGCTCCGCATCCCGCCTCCCGCATCCCGCCTCCCGCGCCGGAGCGGGCACGGGCACGGGCACGGGCACACACACACACTCACACTCACACACCCGCACACACGCCCGCACACACACGCGCAGGCGATGGCTGCGGGGCGCGGGCTCGCTTCTCCCCGAGATGATGTCAAGAGCCCGGGAGAAGGAGGAGGAGGACGGTCGCTCTTTTTCTTAACGGCTTTGTTCTAAAATCATCCAAAATAAAGCAGCCCCGGTACCGACCGCCGGGGTAGCAGCCGTGAAAGTACCCTTTCATTTTTCCCTCCTTTTTGCCTCTTTTTCTTTTTTTCATTTTTCATTTTTCTTTTTTTTTTTTTTTTTGGTCTTATTTTTCTTCTCGCCTCCGTCTTTGTGTCCGCCCGGGGCCGAACTGCCCTCACGCGCTCCCCGGGGAAGCCGCCGGCGATTCTCCGCTCCTCCCGGCGGCAGCCCGCGGCCGGAGCCAGCGCCCGCCACCGTCCCGCCCCGCCGCTGCCCCGGGCAGGTGCTCGGTCCGCGGCCGCCGCCGCCGCCTCCTCCCCGCCCGCCGGCCGGGGCGGCTCCGCGCCGCTCCTCCCGCTCGCGGAGCGCCGGCTCCCCGCCGCCAGGGCCACGCCGCCGGCCCGGCGCCCCCGCCTCCTGCCCGAGCGGCGGCGCGGCCCGGCGCGCCCGGGGATGCTGCCCCCGGCCCCGCGCCCGCCGCCTGACACCGCCGCCGCCGCCCTCGCCGCGCCGGACGCCGCTCCGCTGCCCACGCCGCGGCCACCTGCAGCAGCAGCAGCAGCAGCAAAGGCAGCAGCAGCAGCAGAGGCAGCAGCAGCTGCCCGGCTCCCTGCCGCCCTCCGCGCACCGCGGCGGAAAGAATAGAGCGCCCAGCCCGTCCCGACCCTCCCGGCCGGCGCTCCCGCAGGCAGCCGGGGCCGGGGCGGGTCGGGTCCCCGACGGCCGGAGCCCGGGAGCCCTCCTCCCCTCGCCCCGCTCCTCCTCCGCGGATGGGCGCGCTGCCGCCGCCCGGCTGCCCCCGGCCCCGCCGCTCCGCCTGAAGAAACTTGGGACGGCGGCGGCCTCCGCCTCCCCGCCGCGCCCCGCCCGGGCTGCGGGCGACCCTTCCCCTCGCCGCCGCGCCAACTTCGCGGGGGGACCCGCTCGCCGCAGGACTCCGTGCCGGGGCCGTCGGCCCCTCGGCGGGGACCCCCTGCCCCTGGCCTCGGTGCTGGGGAGGAGCGGGGGGTGCCCTGGATGGCCCTGCGCACTGGGACGGCTTGGTTTGGGCAGGTCCTGCGCAGAGTTTCCCGTCTTCAGGGCACCTGGTCCCGGCGCTCCAGCAGCCTCCTGTGCCTCTCTTCTTCGCAGGAGCCCGAGCAGGCGGGCGGGGAGCGACCGCCGCCGCAGCACAAGCTGCCCCGGAGCGGCGGCAGCGGCGGCGGGCGCCGCCGGCCCCCCCGGCAGCTGCTCCCCTGCTGTAGCTGCTGCGGCCTGTCGGAACCCCGGGCGGCCAGGGGGGGACATGGTCCCCTCACTCGCCCCTTGCTGGCGGCCATGAAGAGGCAGAACGTGCGGACCCTGTCCCTCATCATCTGCACGTTCACCTACCTGCTGGTCGGGGCTGCCGTCTTTGATGCCCTGGAGTCCGACAACGAGATGCGGGAGGAGGAGAAACTCAAAGCCGAGGAGATCCGGCTCAAAGGAAAGTACAACATCACCAGCGAGGACTACCGGCAGCTGGAGTTGGTGATCATGCAGTCCGAGCCGCACCGCGCCGGAGTCCAGTGGAAATTCGCCGGCTCCTTCTACTTTGCCATCACGGTCATCACGACCATCGGTGAGTGGCTCCCCTCGGGGAGACCCTGTGGGGCCAAGGCAAAAACTTCCCGGGCTGGAAAAAAAAAAGGGAGAGGGGCAGGGAGGCTGTGGCATGCAAGGGTGTCTGTGCTGGATGAGTCTTTTTGCTTCCGTCCCGTGTTACGTAATTTAATGCTCTTCTTGGGCACTTGTTGGACTTGAGGGTGTCCCGCGCCTCTTCTCCTGGAGATGGATCCTCTGTCTCTTGTGTGACTGGAGAAGTGTGGGGCTGGTCTGGCTAGGGGCATTGGCACTGCCAGGTGGCTACCATGGTGCTGTGGCTTGGATGGAGAGGAAGAGAGTGGAAGAGGGAAGAGGCAGAGTGACACTCCTGGGGTTCCCCTCAGGAGGAAGGCCCTGTTGTCACACTCCTTCCACCTTAAGAGACATGGGGAAAACTTAGGCAAAAAGTAGCTGGAAGAGAATGAAAATGATGAGGGCATGGGAACTGGATCAGCTGGGAAAGCCCTTCATGTAGCCAGGCATGGGGTAGACCTGCTTTTGCAAACTTTGTTTTGGAGTTGGCAAGGGCAGTGGTGGTGGTTCCCACTGCTGTGCTCAAACCCTGGGCACTGACAATGTGTTCCTGGAGATTTTATTGCAACTGGAGCATCTGATGTGACAACAGGTCACAGTCTGTGTTTCCTCTTTGTGGGCACATAGTCTGCCAGGCACAATGATGCTCGCTGTCACATCCATGCTGCCCAGCCTCCCAGATGTGCTGCTTCCCAGGACAGTCAAGGGGCAGTCAGTGGACACAGCCACAGGCTGTCATTTTGTACTTCCCTGCTTCCCACAGCTAAAGCTGAGAATTTGTCACGAAGTTTGCTTCTCTGCCATAAAAATAAATACCATGGTGATTAGAGGCTATGGAGTGCACACAGAACTGTGCTACAACTCTGGCTTTGGCTGGATGAGCAGGTTTACTCGTGCTGGTTTTGTGTTCTTTAAGGTGGATTTACTAAGGCAGTTGATAATGTTTTTTCTCCCAGAACTTCTAATATCTGCGGAGGTCTGAAAAGACCCCTCTAACTCAGTGGCTGTTTGATAGTGCATTAGACATGACAGGACATGAAATTAGTTCTCTTATTAATACAGAAGGACTTGGTCTTTTTGCCATGTAGGGACTGTTACAAGAAATTTTCACACTGCCACTGGAAGATACTGAGTTTTCAGCAGAACGTGTTGTCTACTGCACTTTGAAAAGTGTCTGCTTATGTTTGTATTTGACTATATTTACCTGGGGCAGTAAAAAATTTCCTTTGAGTGACCATCTGACAGTATAAAGCCTATTTGCCCTTACAAAGATAAGATGTTTAAGGGTTAATTTCCTCGACCTTTCTGTTATTAGCTATATTAATACAAATGCATATATTATCAGGTTATAGAATATAAAGTAGAATGCAACCTTGGCTGATGATTTGTATTTCCCGCTGTTGGTTACAATGTCAGAACTCTCTTTCCTCCTTTGACCATGAGTCTCTCCTCCTCAGCCTGTCTCTTGCCACTTGTGTGTGCTAAGTGAATACTGTTCTGCTCCTCTGTGTTACAACAGCCTTCCACACACCCCTGTGTATTCACGGTGCCCTGTGCTCCTGCCTAGGAGCTGCCTGCAATACTTGCTGTGTTCTTAAGCTCTGTTGCTGACAGAAAGGGCTGTTTGTACAGTACTTTGCTGTTTTGATGGTATTTTACCCATAAACAAGTACAACCTGCATGGGAAGTTGTAGCATTTTCTCCTTCAGAGGGCTGGGATTTGTTTGGGAAGCTTGGAGTACCTCAGAATGCATTTCTGTAGGCAGGGGTGCTTTGGGATGTATGAATTGTTTAAATTTAAAAATGTGTATAGCAACAGGGAACCACTGGGAGGAAGACTGATAATAAAGATTGGTGCAGAAAGTTACAGACATTCTGTAACAATTGTTCACTTGGGAAGCTGTGCTCTGGGAGGATATCTGATCCGTCTTTCAAAAGTTTATTAATAGTTGCTCTCTGCATCTTGCCAAATGAAATTCTATTTTTTGTACCATCTCTTCAGTACTAAAGTGGCTTCATGATGTTATCTGATCTACACCTAGTCTGTAAAAGTAAGTATGGAAGATTTTTCTTTAATTTCTTATTTATCCTAAACTAATTTGTCTCACAGATGGAGAAAAACCCCAAAAACCTACTTTGTTTAAGTTCTTAGAAAAATAAGAGTTGTTATCTTGTCCAGGGAAGTGACCTAAAATGTTCATATTAATATTTTGTGCTGGTTATTTCTTTTCAAATCTGTGTGTATGCCCTCATCTTTCTCCCTCTAAAACCTTTTGGACAGACTTCCAGAAGCACATACAGTGGGGTGTGCATTCGTGAACCTGCTTTACTCAGTAGATACTCCAGCAAAAGTGTGTCTTAAATATCATTGCAGGCTGACCTTTAAAAGAGAATGAACAAAGACCTTGCCTAATCTGGAAGGGTACCTCTGTCTCCACAAAACGTCCCTTCAGACAAAGCAGTGATAGGAATCGGCGGACCACAAAGCCGAGCAAGATGCATATGGTTGCAGATTAATTTATGTCTAACTTAATTGCACTCTGTGATATTGCCATGCTAGCAACATGTCTGGAGCGATTACTTCTTCACTGTGCTGATTTCAACTACTGTGGCTTTAATTTAATCAAAGGTGTTCATGGTTGGCCATGGCCCATCAGTAGCCAGGAAGAGGTTGGTGCTTCTCTTCCAGTGCCAGGAGACAGGTCCAACAGTGTCCCCAGACCATGGAACAGGTGCTCCATTGCCCCTGAGACATGGGGCTGAAGGGACAGCTCTGACAGTGTCCCCAGTCTGTGGTGCTGAAAGGACACCCACCCATGGCAGTGTCCATGGTACTCAAGGTCTAAGTCTGGCAGTGTCCCCACTCTATGGTACTGGAGGAACAGCTCTGGCAAAGTCCACTGTCCATGGTTCCGAAGGGACAGCCCCGGCAGCGTCCCCTGTCCATGGTTCTGGAGGGGGAGGGACAGGGACAGCTCCGGCAGAGCCCTGGGGCTGTGGTGCTGAAGGGACAGGGACAGGGACAGGGACAGGGGCAGGGACATCTCAGGCAGTGTCCCCGGTCCGTGGTGCTGGAGGGACAGGGACAACTCCAGCAGTGTCCCCGGTCCGTGGTTCTTCAGGGACAGCTCCGGCAGTGTCCCCGGTCGGTGGTGGTGAAGGGACAGGAACAGCTCCGGCAGTGTCCCCTGTCCGTGGTGCTGAGGGACAGGGACAGGGACAGGGACAGCTCCGGCAGTGTCCCCCGTCCGTGGTGCTGAGGGACAGGGAGAGGGACAGGGACAGGGACAGGGACAGCTCCGGCAGTGTCCCCGGTCCGTGGTGCTGAGGGACAGGGACAGCTCCGGCAGTGTCCCCGGTCCGTGGTGCTGAGGGACAGGGACAGGGAGAGGGACAGGGACAGGGACAGCTCCGGCAGTGTCCCCGGTCCGTGGTGCTGAGGGACAGGGACAGCTCCGGCAGTGTCCCCGGTCCGTGGTGCTGAGGGACAGGGACAGGGAGAGGGACAGGGACAGGGACAGCTCCGGCAGTGTCCCCGGTCCGTGGTGCTGAGGGACAGGGACAGCCCGGCAGTGTCCCCGGTCCGTGGTGCTGAGGGACAGGGACAGCCCGGCAGTGTCCCCCGTCCATGGTTCTGCAGGGACAGGGACAGCTCCGGCAGTGTCCCCTGTCCGTGGTGCTGCAGGGACAGGGACAGGGGCAGGGACAGGGACAGCCCCGGCAGAGCCCTCGGGCTGCGGTGCTCGGGTTCGGTTCCCATCCGCTGCCGCCGCAGCTCCGGACTCCCCTCCCCGGGCAGGCTCTGCCGCTTGTTGCTCGCCGTGGAATCGCATCATTAAAGACCTGTTTGGAAGGGACCGTGAAAACCTGAAAATCTCCTCTGTGAGGCAAAGCACTGAGATTTGGTCAAGTCTCTCTTTTCCTCTAATCTGTGGTATTTGGCTTTTATTGGCGGATGCTTTGGGGTTACTGCTCACTTGTTAAGCTGAGTATTAAATTTAAAAGTGAGAGCTAATCAAGTATATGAAAACAGTTTTTTTTTTAACCTGGGACAGAACATGTGTTTCTATTCCTCAGGTACAATGTTCATGTTCTTTCTTTCTTTCCTTTTTTCTTTTTCTTTTAAACCAACACAACAATGGAAAGGTTGACAACAGCAGGTGCTACAACACTCGATGAGTCTGCTCTTAAAATCAATTAGCAGAAAATCCTCTCCCCTTCCCCTTCTTCTCCCCCCAGCTTCTACAAAGTTTTGGCTGTGTTTGAATTGCGTAAAAGTCTTTAGGGGATCAAAAGAGTTAATAAGCTTTTTTTGGCTCTCACCAGGTGCTGCATTCATTTCAGGACTGTTCTTGTTTCAGAGTGAGCTAGTATGAATTCCTATCCATTTCCACTTGCAGAGTCAAAATGATGAAAAAGAGTGGTTAATGAAGCTCTTCATCCAGCTATTTGTCTTTTATGAGATATGCTGTAGAATATGCCACAGAGTTCATCTAAAGGCTTGATACTATGAATAAAAACACCACCTTATAAAAACAAAGGGTTATTTCTAGGATTTCTAGCAAGTTTTAATGCCCTTTTCTATAGGTCATTAAACTGCTTTTCTGTAAGCAGGTGTCAACACTGTCACAATGTGTTATTGGTATGGATATCGCTCTATCATTTAGGCCTTAAAGGGTGATAGTTGTACTTGATTTAACACCACCAAACTCTAGTAAACACTGAATATTTCTGGAGGCTTATGCGGAATGTAAAGAACTGAAAGCTGCTTGTGTCACTGTAAATTGAACTGAAACAACTAACAGATTGAAAATTGTTATTCATTTATTTTTTCCTGAGAAGTGACTCTAAGGGGAGCAAAATTAAGGCAGTCTGTGCTGTGAATTATGAGTCTCTTTTTGTAGCTTTTAGGACTCTGTTTTCAGTTTTGAACCTACGATAAGCAGTGAGTGAACTATTCACATAAAATACTTTTTTAAAGAATGTCGTGCAATACCTGTAATGGTGAATGGAACACCCACCTATTGACAGCTGGTTGGCTGCTGAGTAGCCAAACACTCAGGAGCTGTCTGCATCCAGATGAGGACATTTCATACTTCTGGCAGATGGTGTCCTGACAGGGAGTTTGAACCTGCATTAATGAACTAAGCAAACACATGCTTAAATCCATTTTGGGATAGCGGTTGGTTGAGTCTCCGTGTTCTTTCTCTGCATTGCTTTACCCTTCCATAAAATGAGTGCAAAAACACCAACTTAGAAGTGCAGTGATGTCTCTAATCTGGGTACGGAAAAGATTGAAGTGTTCTCACAAGTAAATTATTTTGTCCGTTGCTCCTCTTTTAAGACTAACATCTGGTGTTTTGAGTCTGCTCTTGTTTTTTGGTGGATGGTAATATTTAGAGCCAGTCCACTGAAAAGGTTTGAGTAGGGAATCATGGCAGATGGACAACCTGCAATGGAAAGAAAAAAAAGAAAGGAAGAAAACAAGACGTGTAAGGGAAGAGATTAAGAGTAAAGACACAAATGTTTTGGTCAATTAACTGTGGCATTCCTGACTTGCCGGGACCATGAAGGTCATATCTTGTTAAAAAACCAAACAAACACAGAGTAGATTAAGCCAAGCAATTATTAATAAATTCAGGTGAAAGCAGAGAGCAAGATTTTCTAGTGAGAGAAATACACTGTAGATGCACCTGAAGTAACAAATCTCTTAATTCATGCCATCTGAAGGCTTAGTGGAGAACACTGGATGCTGAGGACCTGAATATCTGCTGGTGGTATCTCCAAAGCAAGAAGGAGGTTCTGCTACAGT
The DNA here is from genome assembly GCF_012460135.2 of Molothrus ater. Lineage (NCBI taxonomy): Eukaryota > Metazoa > Chordata > Aves > Passeriformes > Icteridae > Molothrus > Molothrus ater. The sequence continues at coordinate 148,543,143 of NC_050478.2, read as the reverse complement.
GAGCCCTGTGAAGATGGACTGCGTATGGGATTTTTCTCCCCTGCAAAACTAGAACAGTTAGGAAGATGCAAAACTAGAATAGTTGGGAAGATTGTTTCACACTATATTCTTTGTCTGATGAAAACTAAAAAAAAAAAAAAAAAGAAAACAAAACCAGCATAGTATTCTGCCAACAAAAGAGACTTTGAAGCTACTTTGCTCATGTTTGTGGATAGAGTTCTTGAGTTCTTGAAAACTGGTTTTGCAATGATACCTCAGATTCCTGCCAGAGGCACTTCAGCAAAAGCTTTTTAAAAATCACTGATAAACACGTAAAAATTACAGCTCAGAATGATGTTGAGCTGCAACTTCCCACAGTGTGGCTTATTGGCAGTGCAAACATAATAGTAAGAGTTGGAAAACAGTTTTGGGGAAATATTGAGAAACCTCTGACCACTGAGCTAGGTGGAGGTGTCTGAAGATTCCCTTATGTAACAACTGGAGAAATTAGTGTCTTGTAGTTTTTTAGGATTTGGTGCTCTTTCACTTCCTCCTAACTACGCATAACTTCTTTCTTTACCTTTCTTTATCTGAAGCAAGTGAGATTTAGATTAACCATGAAGAAAACTCTTCCCTACCGTCAGGATGGTTGTGTGCAGGTAGAGACTGCCTAAGGAGGCTGCTTTAAAAAGAGATAACACAAAAATTTCCCAGTAATGAATAAGCTGTAGCTGCTTTTGCCTTTGGGAAGGAAAGTGGACTGGCTGACCTCTTGAAGTCTTTATCAGCCGTACGTTCTATGATTTTCTGAATCTTCCTTTTTTTCCCTACTTCTTGAGACCTAGTAGTTCTTGGGTCAACTTGTTTTTCTTGAGAAAAAAACCACAAAGATAGTTGAAATTCTATTTTTTCCACTTTATGGTCTTTGCTTTTTGATTATTTTTCTAGCCAGTAAACTCATTTATGGACCCTTGCAAGTGTCAGAATAGAAATATCTGTGTTTACCCACAGTCAAGGTTAGAAGCTAGAGGTGTTGGTGTTTTGGGAAAGAAGTTAGCTGAAGGAGAAGATGATCCTGCTGATACAAGGATGGCAAGCAGAGGGTCACAGGGCAGAACTGGGAGTGAAAGAAGGTGGTTTTGACTAAGAATAAGGAAAGAAATTTAGCTGTTGGCAGTGGGCTTAAGCCTGCTTCAAATAAAAATAATGAAAACCTTTTGCTTTTTCTTGGGACAGCTTCACAACTATGAGGCTTGACCAAAGGAAAACTGATTAATGGAGAGCTTCCCTGTTGGACACCATGAGTTTTGGGACAGATGCTGCTGGTCTGGCATGAAGGACAGCCGAGAATGCTGTTGTGTTTCCTCGAATGCCATGTGAGCTGAGGTGCTCAGTTCCTTCAGTGTCGGAGTATATTCCCCCATAAATGCTGAAATCCTTTCTCATGGCTTTGAGCTGGAGCTGCAAAGAACTTTATATTCAGAATGCTGTACTGACATTAGGTGATTCATCTTCACAACACTTCTGTGTAAAAATTATCCTCAGTTTAGAAACAAGAAGAGAAAATGACTTTCTGAAGATCCAGGTTGGGAGCTATTTCTAATTGCCAAACTGCTCACTTCTTTCTCTTTTGGATGACATGGCATGAGTTTACAGCCAGATTGAACAGTGGAGATGAACCAAAGTCAGAGATCCATAAGGAGTTTAAGGTGATACTGGCAAACTCCTTCAGCCTAGGTCTTCTGACATGCAGTAATAGCAGAACCTGGAGCTTTGTTTCATGAAGGTTCATCTGCTGTTCTGCCTAATTATCTGTTATTACTATGTGTCTTCTCTCAAAGGCTCTTTAGGCTATCAGGTGTCCACTTGCTGTGGATTTTACTGAAGGTCCTTGGCTGGATATAGTTAGAGGTCATATGAAAGATCCCCTTGCCCTCTAGCTAGCAAGGACACTTACTGGTGATGCAGAACTAATGAGTCCTTGATGCCTGTAAGTGGAGCTAAGAGGTTACTGTGGACCTGCAACAGATGTTTGCTGTGTGTAGCAGGCCTATTCTCCTCTTTTTGGCTAATTTTGGGTGAAGCTGTGGACTCCTTCAGAAATTTCACCCATGGACATTGCTGCAATGCAAATCAGTTATAATTTTTTATTTTCTCAGGATAATAGTCCGTGGAATCTGCTGATTTTAGGTAGATTTCCATGCTACTGATACCCACAAGGTATCTCTCACTTGATTAGCTACAACTAAAATAGATATTGCTGGTGTTGTAGCTACAGCATTTCCTTTGATTAAAGTGAGACTGTCTGTGGACACCTCCTCTATAAAAGAATATTTGGCAAAATAACAAACAAACAAAAGAAACAAAAACCCCAAACCCAGAAATAAAGGCCTGATCCAAGATTTATTATAAGTAACAGAGAAAATATTTTGAGTCATAGTTGTTTCGGATCAGGCCATTATTTGACAAGAATTCTTCAATGCAAGGAGCTATATTCTATAGCAAACCAACTAATGGAAAATATATTTAAAAACAGTTTTATATGTTTATAATAATTTATAAATTTATTTGTTTTTAATAATGAAGTTGACTTTGACATTTATACTGATTTGTGTCTTTTTAATTGAAACTGAAAGGCTGAACTTACATGCCTACTGCATATCTCAAACTTGAGCAAAGAGAAATCTTAAGGAAGAATGTTGACGTTTTTATTCTTTTTTTTTTTTTTGGTGGTGTGTGGTTCTTTTCTTGTTGTTTGTCTGTTTTCCTTACTTTCATGACTCCCAGACAGTTAACAGCTTCTTAACTTCTTCTGACCTATCACTTTCTGATCCACTGAGATGCTTTTCTTTTTCTCAAGTGTGATGGGCACTTATATTTTTTCTGTTTCAGGGGAAGAATCCCTGAAGTTTCCTAGGAGTTTTTTTCATTTTTAAGGAGTTCAATGACTTTTTTTATTAATACCTGGCCAATTGCCACAAGAGGCTTAGGCAGTTATCAGTTGGTTAAAGGGTTCAATATCCTCTTTAACTGCTTTCATTATGGAGGTGATTAGGGCATGCCAGTGAAAGGAATCTCTCTATTAAGGGCTGCTGTATTTGTTACTTATTAGGATGATTAGGAGGGAGCAGCCTGCTTTGTCCTTTCAATTCCCTGCACCAGAAGGAAGAAAAGAGCTTCAGAGAAAAGCAGGCAAGTAGTGGGGTTAAAATGCATCTGATGGGAAGCTGATTGTCTCCTACTTTCCCATCAGAGAAGAGGACCTTCCTTCTCAGGCAGAAAAAATTCACAGAGGGCTTGAGGGCACAGATTGATGAATGAAACCTGCTGCAGCTCTCTAATTGTGTTAGTGCAGGAGATTAGCTCTAAGGAAATGCTCACAGACTCCCAATTTAGGGATATTCTTGACATATTGAAGGGAAGATATAAATAAGGAGATCCACTCCCAAGGCAATTGGCAATGTCGGCAATTTCAGATGTCTTAACTCATTACAGGGGTGTTTTGGGTGGAGATAGAATATTTTATTTCTTCCACCCTCTTTGCTTTTGATGTCCTCTGGAGAGGATGTCCTCCTCCTATGCTTAAACCAACATGGCCTATGGGAACTGTGTCAGAAATTATATGTTGTAACAAACCTAAGCCACTTGAGTTTTGATTTGTCACTCTGCTGCATTTCACGCCCACATGGAATTTCTCAGGACCAGACACAGTAGGAAAAGGTGTCAAATATTCCTGTTTCAAAGGGGTATATCTCCATTACTTGAACTAATGAACAGTTGCTGTTAGTTTTTAGTAGTTTGAACTGTTATGGTGAAACAAGGCTGACTTCACTCAGTGCAAACAGTGTTTGCAGCAGTAATAAATTCTAAAAAATCTGCAGTTTGGTGCTTAATTTAACTTTGCTCTGGATACATATAAAATACTGTACTGCAATAAAATGAATTCCAGCACCAGGAAGGACATGGAGCCCTGACCATACAGCTCTGCTTGCAGGCTGTGTCATGTAAGATACTGCATCAAGAATATTTAAAAACAGTTCATGAAATGAAGATGATTGAACTCTCCATTACAATCTTGCATCAGAAAAACATCTCATACTTGTAGAAGTGACTTGAAGTCTCAATGCTGGCTCACATTTTTTCTGGCCTTTGGGGACTTCTTGGGCTTCCAAAGTAAACCATGAATTTTAGAAGAGTTCCTTACAGAATAAAACATATTGTATTTTCTGCTGAGAACTAGAAACAGTAAAAGGGTTCTCTTTCAGCATTATTCAGGATCATCACATGTACTAAGCTTTCAAAAAGACTGGATTGCCCCAGACTGCCAAAGAGGGAAAAAAACCCTGTATTTTGGGATGTGATAGTCTGGAGACCAACATTTGGGGAGTGAAAGTCTCTTCCAACATTTAAAGTTATCCACCCACCTTCACTTTGACATGTCCTCTAAAAACGTTCCTGATCTACTGTTTGTTTGCTTGTGGACACCAAATATGTCTTTGTTTTTGGTTTGTGTGGGGTTCCTCTCTTTTCTCTCTTCTCCTCTCTTCTCTCTTCTTTTTCAATATTACTTAAAAGTGTTAGAAATGACATTGGGCTGGTTCTAGGCAATTGATAGTTAAAACAACAACACTGGATCTGTGCCTTTGGAAGCACCAGGAAATCCTAGTGAGTCGACCTGAACTCTTCAGTTGACCTTTCAACCGATACATTGACAATTCAATGATCTTCCCAACCTCTCTACTTTGGAGTTTCTCCTCTCTTTTGCTGTTCCATGTGGGAATGAAGATCCCAAGATGAGGAAGGAGGTGGTTGCTGTTCAGTCTGTACTGATGCCCTATCAGCTCTTTCGTTCATTTCTGGTATTTTTCTCTGACAAACAAAAAATGATCAACCAGTCTTTTGGCAGCAAAGGCTAAAGCTCTTAGAACACATCCTGCCTAGTAGTAAAAGGCCTCTTGTTTAAAGGGCACTTTTCAAAACAATTAGTACTTCAGCAGCAATGTGTTTGCCTTAATGAGTGCACTCTGGCAGTCAGGGGAAAGAGCATGAGTTGATACCTAGAGATGTGGGCTAACATAGGCAAATTAGCAGTGCTACAAGTCAGTTACTGAATGTACTGCACATCCAAAAGATTTATTTTAATGAGTGAAAAGCACTAGGTATGATTCAGAACGACTTAATTTTTTTTCTCCCCAGATATGCACCCCCTTTTATATCTTCTTTCAGAAGGCCTTGTACCACTCCTGTACTTTTGATAGTTTATGTGTGGGTTGCATTCAGGTCTGGTTTGACTTGCTGGACTGGCACCAGAAACAATTTTTCGTAAAGTTTCAGACTTGCTTCATTGCTGTTGCTGTCTGATGTTTGAAATCAGTGTCTTTATGAGGTAGGTATGCTGCTGGCATTTTGGTATAACATAGATCTCTTTTTAAAAGTTTCAGGAGGTTTTTCTTTTCCCAAGATGGATCACACACAGTAAAGGCTGGTGGTGTTGAAGAGGAAGAGGCACAGGATGCAAGCTTGGCTCTGAGTGCCCAGCAATAGCTGTCTTGGGGAAGTTTGCTGGCTCTTGGGCATGTGTGGTCCTGCTCTGGATAACTAGATGGACCCTGACTGCAGGTTGGGTGATGAGAAGTTAAATACTATTTCTGACAAGAATCCAGCCTGTGGAGCATTTCAAATCTGACCAAAACTCCAGGTCTGTTCCTGAAGACCTTGAGTGTGGCACAGTGAATAAGGAGAAATGTTAACACTGAGGAAGCATTAGAGTGGCAACACAGAAAAAAGACCTTTCTAGCAGAGATACTTGTGAAACAGAAATGTGTGGTTGGTGGGGGGTGCCCTGGGCTCTTCTTTGCTAGGTCTTGCAGAACAGGATGGACAAGCATCTGTCAGGAATGACCCGTGCATTCTGTCCTGCCTTGCGGCAAGGTATGGACTGGCCTCCCTGTCCTGTATTTATAATGGTTCCCTACACACACAGGCTATTTGAAGTTTGCCTTGGATCTTGCTTGGGATCTTTGTATGTTTATCTTGTCCTTTTTTTTTTTTTTTTCTGAAGGTTTGGGCTTCCCTGAGGGGCTGTCAGTGCATTTTACAATTCTGTCTCCAGCTGAATATCAGGATAAGAATCAAACCTCTCCTCTAACAGCAACTGCTCGGTGTTAGCAGTGTGACCAGCTTTTTATGGCTGCTGTTTGAACAGCCATACCAGTGGCTGTTGCAAGGAAAAACAAACATGCTGCCTATCTTTAAAAAAGGGACAGGAGAGAACACGGGCAGTTAATGCTCAGCCAACCTAAATTTGATCTTCAGAAAGGTATTTGACCAAGCTGTTAATCAGCGTGAAAGTACCTAGGGGATAACAAGGGACAAGCTGGAACAACCCCAAGTTTTTCTTGAGTAACTCATGCTCTTCTCTGGGTTGTTTTTATTCCAGCAGATAGCTGATGGAGAGGGAATTTATGATATATGTGGCATGATAATAGCATTGAGTTCTCATAATTGCAGTAGAAAATCCTAGACTGGGTTAAACTGCAAGGTGGCTGTAAAATCTGGATGGACACACACTGTGGACCAGAGGCTGGATAGTGACTGGGCTTATCACATGTGTGAAAAACACATACACTGTGCAGGTGTAATTTGGTACAGAAAATACAAGCCCACAGATCTGCTGAATCTGCCACCAGATAATTTCACAATAGGATTAAAAAATGCAGAAATATTTATCACTGGTTTTCTGTCAGATTGGATGGACATAACATAGGCAGTCATACTGGGGTCTGTCCTGTGGCTGGTACTATTCAAGTTTCCCATTAATGGCTTGTCTAGTAGAACAGAGAGTACACACATTAATTGTGAGGGGTGGCTAGCACTGCGAGGGCAGGAGCAGAATACAAAACGATTTTGTTAGGTTGGAGAAATGGTCTGGAATCAATATGATGAAATTCAATAAAGTCAAGTGCACAGAATTACACTGAAGAAGAAAATATCAAAGACATATAAAAATTATATAAACTGACTAGATGCAGGTACTACAACATCATGCTGATAAAGTGGTAAGGCTTCAGCCTGGAAACTGAGTGCAGTTTTGGTCACATAGTGTTTTGTGGAAGGATGAGAAAAATCAAAATGCTGAAAGAAAAATTAACCTGTATTCAGTGTGAAGTGTACAGATATGAAATATGTGAAGGGAAGGAATAATAACAGCTTCAAACATGGGAAAGGTTGTTGTAAAGAGGACATTGATAAGTTTTTTCTGCATACATACTCAGATGTAGGCTGATCATCAGCTGTGAAAACAGCTATAACCTGATCTGTAAGGAACCTCCAGAGTGCCAGTACTGGGATATTTGTCTGAAGTGGTTTAACAATTGTCCAATTGGGTTTGGTAAACTTCAGCCTGCCTCAGTTTTGAAAGGGCTCAGTTACCTTTGAAGGCCCCTCCAGCCATGTGTTCCTAGGAATGGGTGGCTGAGAGCTGCTCTACAGGAGCTGCCTGCTGAGCTGAGTAACCCCCAAATGATGGACTGAGGATCTGAGCATCCTAAACCAGGTCAAATGGTTTATTGGGGTTTTTCCCAACCCTCAGCTTCTGGGATTATGCATTTAATGGATGTTTCTAAATGCTCAATGTACAGCAATGTTTGCTGTCTGACAGTGGACTTTGTGGTGGTCAAGGCTGAATTTGGCTCTAAGAGAGCTGTTCTGCTAGGACAGGCATCAATATTCATCTTGCAGCCCCTGCTCACTTGGCATTTTGGGTTGCATATTCTGTAATGCTGAAACAAAGAGGTTCCTCCTCTTTCCCCAAATCCCATGCATACAAACCAGCAATTTCCATAGCACAGACAATCATCCAATCTGTTATCTTGGCAGACACCAATGCCTTTCTACTGTGGAGGAAGGAAATCTATCCCATAATACACCTGTGCAATATATGGCGATGGCGATTTTGTTGCTAACCCCCGCAGCAATCAGTTTATGCCCTCAAGCATGAGATTTGATTATCCTTGTCATTATCTAAGCTACAAATGTTATTAGCAGCCATAAAATTGTCCATTAAAGTGAGAGGAATTACTTGCCTGCACCAGGGGGAGAAGAGATAATTTACCACACAGATTTAAGCCCAAATGCACTTTTTTTTTTCCCATAAGAACCCTCTAAGCCTTTGTACAGCCTCCATTTTTGCATTTCAAAATCTGTTTCCCCCTGCATGGCTCTCAAGTCTGGGTCTTTTACCATAAGAGTGACATAAATACCTGCTGTTGAAATAACCTCAGAGATAATGACCTCTTATTTCTTCTATGTTCCATAGCTTGGAATGAATGCTTCCCTAGTTCTGGAAGTGCAGATGCCCAAACTTTTGTTGGGTTCCATATTTTCTAGACTTCAGCACTGGGCTGAACTTCATTTACACAGAAGAAGTTCTGGATGCCTTGGGCTGACTTGGCACTCATGGACTGACTGTGCACCACTGGCTGGGTGTAGGATCAGTTGATTTGCTCCTAGCAGGGCCATTTTCAGGTTTTCCTGATCCTGCAATACTAGGTTTTTGTGAGAGGAAGAAGTGATGTATCACAGGGGCCAAGAAAAGATGCTGTGTCTGAGTGGGTGAGATCCAGGGTAGTGTCTCAAAAATTTCTTTGTCTTCCCTGGGACTGGCTGATTCATCCCTTCCCACCACCCTGTTAATTCCTGTTCATATATCAGTTCACCATAAAGCTGCTTTTTTATTCCCATGTGGTATTGTGTTCCCACCCCCTTCAAACAACAGGGAGTGGGAGAGAACACCCACAGCTTTCCCAACAGACAAAAATGGTGGATCCTGACAGACTGGAACAGATTCTGATCAGTTTTTCTCTGTAAATCCTGCAAAACTTGGTTGTTTTGGTGTATTTGTTGACTTTAAACTAAGATAAATGTGTGCAGAATGTGGTCTGGAGAGCCTGTATTTTGAAGGAAGCATCTCCTCCTACTCACCCAACAAATTTACACACACATGGTGTAGCATCGATATTAGCTCCTGTAGCAAATGGAAAATATGTCAGTAGCCCGAAAGGAATAGAAAATGTTCTCAAACAGGGCTTAAAAAAGTAAACAAACATCATATAACCACCAAAATCAATACAGCTGCATATTAGCCATTACAGATATCTCTGTCTTTGTCTACATCATACTGTGCACATTTCAGTGCTGTGAAAAATGTAGAACCCAGGGGACCTAATTTCAGAACATGGAGATGGTGTATTGAACACAAGGCCTGGGATGGAAGGCCTGGAAGAGATTTATGTTAAATAACAGAAGAGATTTTCCCCTTGAACCCCATGAAAGAGCATTAACTGAGTCAAAGAAATGTAAATATATATACAAAACCAATATATATTAATTGGTGTTACAACATTAAGAGAAAACGCTCCTTGAAAACTCTTTTTTTTAGTCATCTCCACTGGCATAAGGAAATCACTTTGTGAGAACTAATATTAGGTTCAGGATGTCCAAGAGGAGGGGACAGCTTTTCAGCTTTCTGCATTCTAAAAGCTTTGTCTTCCTTAGCTGCTCTTCTGCTTGGAGGGAATCCGAGAGAGAGAAATATCCTAAGGCTTTTGAGCCTTTGCCTCATGGCCTTCCTTTACTCTTCATGTCTTCCAAAACAATCAGTGGTATTCAAGCTGTTCTTGTGGATTCCTTCAAGCCAAGCTGCTCTTGGCTGCTGTGAGCATTCCCTCTTCTCCTGTTCCCTTGAGAACTTGCTACTCTTATTTATCCATGAAGCAAGAGTGGAGGCTGCAGACTAATCAGGTGCTTGATGCTCTTCCTAACCAGAAGAGCAGTAGAAGTAGAAGATGTGTGAGATTTAACAGGAGGACATGCTCTTGTGACCCAGTGTCATTCTTTGGTTGCCTGTCTAATACACTTAATATTGAGGGAACATCCTGTGTCTTTTGGATGGTGACTTTTGCTTCCATTCACAGTGCAGAGCTCTTTGGCAAGGAGGGGCTGGCAAGATTTCCTGCACAGGACATGGGTAGAGACTTTGAAGAAGAGGAAGAAGCTGGAAGCAGCTATTAGGACAAAATGGACCATTGCTTGGAATCCTCCACTCAGGTGATTTCCTGAAAGAGAAATGTTTGGTTTTGGTGGTCTTTGGTCTTCTGGAGTTTTAGTGCCATGTATCAGCAAAGCTGTGCTGAGTGTGCTGGAGACCCACAGGAGCTGTGCCTCCCTGTGCTTGCTTTTCAGCTAGAAAGATAATATTACTTGAAATACAGATTGATTGATAGATAGATTGATAGATAATTTATTTTCTTTTGATGTGATGTGCTCCAGCCCTTTAACAAGTGTCCATAGGCCCTCTGGGAGGTCCACAGCCTTTCATCCTGAAGGGTGATCCAGAGGGTTCTTATGTCTCCTCTGCCTTCTATTCCACCTCCCTGCAGTGCTTGCTGTTGATCTCACTGCTCAGAGTGCCTGCAGCATGCACAAGACCCAGGGGCCTGGGTTTCTTGTCTCTTTAGTGGCATTCTATGAGCTTGTGTTCAGAGAGAGACAGAAAGATCAAAGGCTGTGCAAGTGCAGTGTGCTTGATTTTGCTTACACCAATACAAATCGATTGACTTCACCGAGTTATGAGGGATTTACAGCTAGGGGAGAACAGATTCTGACCTAATGGCTCCAAAAGAGGCTTTTCTTGGATGAGCAATGTAATTAGAGCACTGGAACAGACAGATTTTGTGACTCATCTGTGGGTCTGCAGTCTTTTCTTTGCTTCTAGTAGGGTGCTCACTAATGTCACCACACTTTCATTTCACCCGTGGGCTGATCTAATGAAGGACCAACCTTTGCTTGAGCAGAGATCTCTGTTCAGCTGCAGAGCATCCTCCAGTCTTCATGTCACTGTGAAGACTTCAAGCTCAGGACCAGACATAGGGGTAGTGGAAAATTTCCACTCTTGTCCTTTGTTGTACTGAAGCAGAGGATTAAAATAACTAGAAAAACAAAGCAGGGGCCAGTGAGAATGGACTGATGACTGAATTCACTTACCAGTCTGAAACATGTGTCCTAGCAAGGGGAAAAATCATGTGCCAAGGTCAACCTGCTCTATATATCCAGCTGGACAACAGTACATGAAATCAGTTGCTGCTTTTCAGAGCTGGATGGAGGTCTGGGGATGAAGTATTTTAGTTAGAAGATGCCACTTCACTGAGACTACAGGACATTCATTTGGGAAAATTTGTTGGGAATGTTTCCTAAGTTTGAGGGTGAGGAGGGAGTCGTGGCTAGTGTACAAGGGACTTGGCATGGATTTGGGAGGGCTGGAGCTGAGTGCAGCCACAAAGCTCAGGCCTCCAGGTGTCTGGGGGCTGTGTTGGGCACAAGGGCCTGGCAGAGAGCTGACAGCACTCAGGATATGGAGGTGGTGCAGTTTTGGCTGCTGGTTCTCCTTTGGTCCCAGTGCAGCAGGAATTGGAGTCAGGGGCCAGCTGTTGCTGTTTGGCTGGTGGCCATGATGGTGACAGCAATAATGGCAGGGTGTGACAGGGCAGAAGCTGTCACCCTGCTCTGTGTGTAGTGCCACCTCTTTCTCACCCACCCCTCATTTCATCTGAGCTCGAGCTGTGAGACCCCTTCAACACAGTAGTTTCAGGAAAGGATGGGGGAGCAGTGGTGCAATGGACTGGAGTTTAGCATGGGTTGGGAGAGGTGAGACAGTGACAGCAAATCTGGCATCACTGATGGTTCCTTCAAAAAGTTTGGGGGCCACTGACATGGGGAACTCAGTGGAGGCACCCACCTTACATGCAGCCTTGTCCTTTGTGTCTGTGTGCTCTCTTCTGGAGCCTTCCAGGTGCCAGAGTGCATCTGCACTCCAAACCACAAAACCTGCTGCAGCCATCCCTCTGCTAGATGTACCCCTCTGAAGTGTTGCTGCTGGTGGGGTTCACATTCAGCACAGACTGTAAGACCCACCTGGAAGAAGGTGAACTTCTATGTGCTGAATCATGTGCCTCACCACTTGGCAGTGGCAATAGCACAGCTTTATGTGCAATTGGATTTGATGTCAGTTTTCTTCTGATTTGCCACTCATTGAAACTGAGAGCCAGTCAGGATGATTGGTCTTGTCCTTGGATTCAAGCCCTGCTGCACTGGGCTCCCTACCAGCACGAAATTCAGAGTAATTTCAAAAAAGTGTCTAGAAGACCATAGAACTAAAGCTCCATTTTCAAAAGTAGCTCTTGCACTTAGGAGCTGCTTTCCAAGCCAAGGAACCCCGTCCTTGCCAAATATGGGTTTAGAAAACAGGTTGGTTGGAGTGTGAAGTCATTGAAGAACAGGAGAAAAATATGCCTTTCAGGACAGTTTATAAAAAAAGAAGTGTACACTAGATGCTTGGTAACTCCAAATCCTTTGGTAATCTACTTCTTCAGCTATCTGTCACACAAACATCCCTGGAAAGATTTTTCTCTCTTGTTTTAGCTGAGGAAGTAAGTCAGCATGTGGAGTATTAATGAAAGCTTCTGTCTCTTGTACATTAAAACTGCTCTTTTTGCTTGCTGACTCATGAGGTACCAACTCACGTTGATTTTCACTTGATGAATACCTGTAAAACACAGGAGTAAGTCTGTGCTTTAGAGAAATTTCTGTTGCTTTGAGACGGGTCACAAATGAGTGTAACAAGCAGTAGGATGAAGGGAGAGGAAAATAATAACAGTTATATTCTGCTAATTACTCTTAGTTGCCACCATCACTGATCAGATGAAGAATTTATCCCAAGAAAGATACTGGGCTTGTGGGTTAGTTCAGGGACATGTTTTGCATCCAAGATGCTGTGAGGAAAAATGCCTGGAGACGTGGTTTGAAGGAACCAAAAAATTGTAGTCACAGCTGGCACAAATGGCATTGCAGATGGGAAAGTGGGTGATGAGAAAAGAGAACTGGGAAAGATGGGACAGGGTTGTGTGGTCATGAAAAGCTTGGAGATGTGGGAAAAGGAAAAGTTAGTAGAGAGGAAAGGGGAAAGCTCTTGAGGTTTTGTGCTGCTCAGAATTGAAGTCTTGGCCTTAGTTTGCTTTAAAGTTTTTTCCAAGATATCCCTTCTGAACTGAGTAGCCTGCAGGTATAGAACATTCCAGCTTATACAAGTGCAGTTTAGAACAGTCACAACTTGACTGACCTTCCCTGGTGGTGGTAATTGGACTTGGCTGAGGGTTTTCTTTCTTTTCATGCCATGTATGATTGGAGGGATCTGGATGCAGGATGCACTGTCCTTTCTGAATTAGTCTGAAGCTATGTATTTTATTTTTTAAGCCTCCAGAGATAAGCACTGCCATAAGTCCCCAGGCTATTTGCACTGCACAGCTATCTATTTTATGGTCTCACACAAAATTAGAGGTTCACACAGTTCACAAAGTTCCAATACAGGCAGGGTCAAAGCATCCCAGCAGTGTTTTGCCTTAACCTACAGGTTTTGTGTGCTCTTTGCACTGGTTTTAGCATCAGCCTCATTAGTAGCAGAGCTCTTTTTAATGATTACCAACACCTTAGCAATCTTTGGGGTTAAAACTCTGATGAGAGAGTCATAAAATTCTTTGTGCTGTTCTGACCTGTAGAGGTATTTGGCTTTGGAAACAGTTAAGCCTCAGCAGGATTAGATAATATAGAAATCCTAGACCTATGCCATTAAAGCCATCGATCAATAATCTGCAATCCTAATTTTCCAACCTCAGAGGTTTCTTAATGACTTCAGCTGAATCTGTGGCCTCCTTCCAGCTCTGGGTGTTTGGAAACAGAGCTCTAAGGAGGGAAGCTGCTGCTGCTGTGACGTGTGGCAGACGTGCTGATGCTTCTCTCTTCAGCCTGGGGCAGGGCCATGCAAACCTTTCTGAGGCTGTTCTCCAGGTCAAACCACACTCAGGGAGCACTAAATATTGTCACTATTTCTTGTGTGACCAGGGAGAGCTGAATTACCTTGGGGAGGAAGGAACCGGCCAGATCCGCTCTGGTGGCCGCACCGCCCCGGAGAAGAATTTTGATGGTGAGCACACAGCTCCAAAGTGCCTGTGATGTTCAGCTGCCAGCAGTGCAGGGCTGAGGCAGACGTGCTCCTTCCACCCTGGATTGTGTATTTTGAGCACGTTTCAGTAGTGCTCCAAGTTAACATTTTTTTTTCTCTTCCTCTACAGTGCCAGTCATTGGCTTTTCTTCATTTTAGTGATTAATTGCTCTAAATACTCCTGCTCCTGGGCTGCAGGAGTACAAATTTTGTGCTGTATTTCATCTGAACTTGCTATGCAAGTACAGGCGAACTTGGGGGAGTGCACACACCCACGTCTTGCTAGGTAGAGATGGTTGCCAGAAGGACACCAAGTAAAAGAACAGTTAGTTCTTAAACAAGGATATAATCTAATAAGAGAGAAAAAAAAAAAAAAAGAAAATTACATACTGGAATCTTCAGTGCCTTTCCCCTTCCCCCCAGTTTCAAAATTTACAGCTAGTACAACCCCTGACTAGAGCAGTGATTTAAATATATATAGGCATCTGTGCTTCTAAGAAAAGGAAGTGTGTCTGTTTGGGGAGCTGTGTGGAATGAGTTGGTGGATCTCAGTCCAACTTCTGGCAGACAGGTTTTCACATTGCTCAAAGTCACCCTCTCACCCAGCCCCCCTCCAGGGCTCGTGCCAAGGGCTCTTTATCTATTCCTCATATGATCCCACCTGCCTTAGCACCTTCTGCAGAGATGGAGAGCTCCTCATATTCTATTGTGTCCTTCTGGGCTGGAGCACTGTCAGCCCTGCACGTGGAGGGTAGGGTTGGCTGTGTTCTTGATTCTCCCCAGTGCTGCTGCTCCTTTGCATCTCACTCCACGTGATCCCCATGTGTTAGACACTTTTAGCCATCCACATGACTGGTTTTGCCTGGCATGTGGCATCATCTTTTCATCGTGCTGAAAAGAGGCCAGCTAGAAGGCACAGCAGTGTCTCCTGACAGGACCATGGCATGGCTGTTGTCCTGGATGGGCTGACACACACCTCTCCTGGGGCTGCTCTGAACCCTGGAATTCATCTGGGGTGTTGTAGCACAGTGCTTCTTCATCTTTTCTATACCTGTTTCTGTTTTGTTATAGGCAAAAAGCTTCAGGGCTTGCAACAAATTTAGCAGCTCAAAAATAGATGGTTAATTTGTACTGCCTGGACTTTGCAATTTCCTTTTCAGCTCCTGGTTGGAAAATCCATGGCTTGCTGCTGGCCCCCTTCACCTGTTTGTAGGATGTGCATTGCCAGGATCCTCAATCTGGTCCTGTTTATGTGCTGCCTTCCAAACCTCATGGTGTGAGTTACTTACAAAGCTTTTGCTATGCCTGTGTGTATTCAGCTGTTTGAAGGATCCTCTTTGCCCCTTGAAAAGCACAACAGCCCTTTCTGATGTCAGCCACACTCTTCAGGCTGAGTGCTTTTACCTTGACTCAAAAACTTAAAGAGGAAATGTTAATTGCTTTAGTGGTGTTATTGTTGCAAAAGGCACACCAGGCTGACTAGCTTGGAAAGATGAGTCCTGCTGCTGGTAAGGGAGAGAACAACCTCTGTGAGTGCATGAAAAATCTGCAGTGCCCAGGGCAAATTCAAAAGTGGAATAGAAATTTCTCAGTGCTTGTCTTCCTCGTTGCTTTTGTCTGGAGATGGCAGAGCTGACTGGCATCTCAGGGCTGCTTTGCTTCTGCAGTGATTTGTCACAGGCTCTGTGCTGCTGCCTGTGCTGCTTTTCCCTGCTGTGGCACATGGCCAGCTGCAATGGAAATGTGAAGGGATAAGGGAAAAGACACTTTTTAGGGAACACATTGGTTACAGGACTCATGGAGAACATGGGCAAGGTGTGTGCTTGCTCTTCTCCTGGACTTGGAGATGCTGTGGGTGGAACAGCGCAGTCAAATTCGATATTCATTGAATATTGAATGCCCTGGGGGTTGAGTAGGTCTGGAACAGGTGGCACAACCCTCTGGGAGCCTGGGTCTAGAACTGGGGCATAGTACCCCAGGAAAATGAGGGTGTCCTAACAAGTTCCCTTTCCCAGCTCCCATTTGTCATAAAGACAAATCAACATGTCCTTGCAGTTGCTGGTTTGAGTTGTAGGTGATGTTCCTCCATGTTTGGGGCTGGCTCTCTTTGTTGCTCAGGTAAGCTTGCCTACACTCTTCTGCTATCTCTGCTGTTTCATTTCTTTTCCCTTGAATTTTTGTGCATTTTTGAGCTCTTCCAGTCACAACAGCTGCAGTTTGGCATGTGTGCAGAGCCAAGCCAATACTCTTTTTTCAACTCAACACTTAACACACATTAGGCATCCCCAGGATCATAAATAGAGGTTACTTGGAGCAGAAGAAGGTGGGGAATGAGCATTTTCTCTGTTTGCTGTTAAAAATGAGCCATTCTATCAGCAAGGATCCAGCAAGAGAGAGGAGAAGGGAGGGAGCAGGGACTCTGTAGAATGGTGATCAGATGAGGAGGCAGCCTTTGATGGTTTTTGTTCCCTGAACTGATTCTAGATTTTTTAATTTTAATAAAATACTCTGACAGTCATGGCAACCACATCCTTCAAGCCCCTGAGAAAATGTTTTGGGTTTTACTCTGTAAACCTAAAAAAAGTATGTACATTTCTGTACCTCGTGCCCCAGGAGCATTCTGCTTCTACCCTAAATTTGACTGTGTCTCATTTTCCTACAGGTGATATAGTTATTTGTGCCTCCTCCTTCCCCTGCACGTGCAGTCTACCCTCAGAATGAATCCTTTCCTTGTCTTTTGCTGCATTTTTGGAGCACATAATAGATAGATGCTTGGCTGGGGATTTAGAAGCCCAACTCAAATCCAGTGAAACTAATGTGTTATTTCAATTTCTGTATGCACCTGTTACTGTTCTCCAAATTCCTGGATTTTTTTTTTCCTTTACAAATTCATGCTCATTCTCCCCAAAGAGGTTTTAATGGGAAAGAGAGAATTAAGGTAGACAGCCTGTAAAAATCCAGACACTTAAGAAAGAGCAGCAACCTAAATTATCATCTCAAGTTATTGCTCTACTGTGTTAGTGCTTACACTACAAAGTGCTTTGAGCTGTGAGGAAGCAGCTGGTCTGGAATAGTGCAGCTGATTGGTATCAGGTAGAGCCAGAAATGCCCCATTATTTGCTAGGCAGTAATGGTGGTATTCTGCATGAGAGCATGGTGGAAGCTCTCTTGCATCAGAGAAATGCCTGGTGTCTCATGTGGCCACAAACAGGTTATAAATGGCATTTATTTCATAGTATCTCCAGCTCATACAACAGAATAATCAAAAATATAGCTTGTTATCAGTTATTCTTTATGCTGGCTTGTGGTTCAGGAATAAAACAGCATAAAAATCATCCTACTTAACAAAGCATGAAGGAAAGAATCTGTAGTTTATAGAGTAGGAGATAGAGTGGTCTGATCCAATCTTGGGAAAAAACGTAGCCTTGTGGTCTGCAGGCTGATTTTTCTTGCTGTAGCACTCACTAGCAGACTCATTCCCCATGCATAACTTTTTTTTTTTCCTTAAATTATATCACAAGCTAACTGCCCCCTTTCTAACCCTCCAAGCCCTCCACCATCCCCATCTCCCTTTTTGATGCTTAGCCTATGTTGCATGAATTTCATAGAATTTCTACCTGGGCTCTGATGCTGAAGGGTTAATACAGCACATAGTAGGTGAACAGTGGTGGCTATAAATAAGTGCCACTTAATGCTTGCTTGAACTATTCAATAGCCTCTAAAATTGGCCACTAGCCTGAGACATTCATAATATTCCCAGAAAAACTTGGGCTTCAGGTTTCACGGACAACTGAGAGTATTTAATCCTAGCAGAAGAGAATGCTTTTCCTGCCCTGTGACTTTTTATTCCTGAGTAATGAAGGCCTATTTTCCTATTAAAGCATTGCTTTAATAGGACTGTGGCAGAATGTGGCTGCCTGGGTTTAACAGCTCACAGTTGTGATGGTGTTTGCATGAGTTTCTCTTGGTTTTCATGTCAGTCTCTTTTTTCTGGCATGGTCCTTCTTTGTGCCTGTCATTGCTCCAAAGAGAACAGGAGCGGATCAACCAGGCTGGTAGTGAAGACAGACTTGGGTGAGATTCATGTTATCACTCTGCTAATGGCTCAGTAAGATGCAAAGTGGGGAACAAGTTCAAGGGATAGGGAAGGAAATAGTATTTTTGGAAGCTTGATGGTGGGATCAAGTCCTTTGTGAATGGAATTTGATCAATGATGGTGCTTTTCAGCCTGACATTTCATCCTGGTCTGAAGGAATGCTCTATGACAAAAGTGGTGTGTTCCTAAGCAGGGGGAGCAAGGACTGGATTGAGAGTTCAGCTGAAAAATACTGTGAAATGACTGCATATTCATTATCTGTCCTTGCTGCTGCAAAGGAATCCAGCTGTGTGTCCTGTGTGTCTCCCAGCAGAAGCAGCAACTCTTCATAGAGCTAAAATTAAGTACAAACCCAGTGCAATTTTGAACTCAAAATGAGTGAAGGCTCCTTAATATGTGCCTGAAAATGCAATGGGAATCCAGAAGTGCACCCTGAGTTCTGCATTCTTTGGTAAAATCTAAGCAGGCAGAAAGAGAAAAGAGTGAATGCCTTATACAATTTAAGTGATAGAAACAGCTCTGTCCTCACAAATCTGCTTTAGATGTGTGGAGGCAGGACAGTGACTGCTCCTGAAGAGTTGTTACTGCTGGGCAGCCCCAGAAGGTAATCTGAATATGTCTCATTATTACATCTGCTCGAGGATGTTACCTTTCATGGCCTCTTGTAAGCTAGGGCAACCCTGAAAGGAGCCTAAGAAATTATTTTAAAAGCTATGGATCAGTGGCAGGGATCCTGGATGTGGGGGGAGGCAGCTGGCAGGTGGGACCTGGTGAGCAGATGAGGACTCCCCCAGAACATACCCAGGGCTATTGAAGTAGGAACTTCATTACAAAAAACTTCAGGGAGCCAAGTACTCTGTTTCAGCCAGTGTGAAGTAATTTAATACATTTTCCAATATTCTGTGAACAGGAATAATGTAATGGTGGTGCTTTTTCTTTTATCCCTGATGCTCATCAGGAAGATGAAAGCAATGATGTTGTGACTCAGCCAACTTGAATGAGCCTGACAGTTTGTCCCTCTTATGGGTTGGTACCAGGTTATGATGTGGAGTCATTTACTCTTAGTTGGCTTTCAAGCCATAAGGACTCCAGAAATGTCCCTGGTGAGGTAGGGATGAGGGCACTCAGCAAAAGCTGGTTCTTCTCTAACTGACCAAAAAAAAACCCCAAAAAAATGTGAGAAGCTCCTTATTCCTGGTAGAAACATAACACTGACTCAAAGAAGGTGGAGTGGGAAAAGTGCCTCATTCCAAAGTGTGTTTATCCATGATAAAGTGCTTCTATAAAAGGCATCTTGGGACTCCAAGTTTATTCCCCCTCAATTACTTCTAGAGGCTGGGTTTGCTCCATTTTCAAGTCAACAGGGGTGATGCTATTTTTCCCTACTGCCAACCACATAAACTTAGCTGGGTTCTGGAAATAAAGCAGTGCTTTCTCCCTCACAACTGTTGCCTCCAGTAATATCCTGCAATCAGCACATGGGAAGCATCTTTATTGGTGATACATGAGCCAGTTTAGATCCCAGTTCGTCCCCTCTCCCCCAGTGACTTTACTCTGCTAGGATAGGAAAAACCTGTCCCTCTGATAAAATCAGAAGAATGAATTGCCACCTTGAAAAAGGGATTGTTTTTTACTTTGACACATTGGTAACTGTTGACTTACCTGCTTTTTCCTGGTTCCTGCACTCATATTTAAAGATCACTGTGGTGGGTCATCAATGCTGATGCAACTGTGCCTGTTTTGTGGTGAAGAAGAAGGCAGGCTCCTGTTTGTATGTGTGTAGGTATTATTCCTCTTTCTGGAGGGCTGTATGGAATTCCCACTTGTATCATACAGAATCTTTAGGCTGGGAAGTGCTGTGTCCTGAAGGCAGCAGCTCAGAAAGTGATTCTAAAAGGTGAGCATGCAAAGGTGGCATTAGATTTCCATTTGTGCCTCAGAGATTTTGGGTGGATATTGGGGTCTTTAACAGTCTCATGGGGAGGGGAAGGAGAATGATTTCTTAGGGTTATTTCTGATGCAGTTCTAAATCCATTTTGTGCTTCTGAGTGCACTTGCTCCTCATTTTGCTCTGTTTGGGTTCGAGTCAGCTCCTTATGTAGAACCACAGAATGGCTTAAGATGGAAGGTCCCTCTGTTGGGCATCAGTCCAAGCCTCTCCTCTAATTAGCCCAAGTCCTGACTTAGGTTGGAGCCTTATCTGGTTGTGTTTTGATCATCTCCAAGGCAGATTTTTACCCAGCTGAGATGGCACTGCTTCTCTGCCCCTGTCAAGTGTTTGTCATAAAGATTTTCATCCTTAAACTTGAGTTTCTCTGCAATTTGTCACCATTCCCTCCTGTTTTGCAGTGCACAGCTCTGGGTACACAGCTCTCCCTTCTCCTGACCTACCCCTTTTGCTCTCACTATTGCAACTGGTGTGATCAACCCTGGTTGCTTCAAGGGCATGCTGCTGGCTCTTCAACTTGCTGCCCACCAGGACCCCAGATCTTTTTCTGTAAATCTGCCTCCTCACCAGCCATGATAGTTTCCAGACCCCTAATGACTGTCTCCAACCCTTTCCCTTCCAGAGGATCATAGGGGCAGGAGAAAGGGGCTGATAATCCATCTGGATGAATATTAGAAAAAAGGAATGAAAAGCCTTCAGTGCGGGATCTGTTACTGATGCTTCCTTTTGTAGCTGGAGCGATGTTTTTTCCCTCCCTTAGTGCAGAGCTGCTGAAAACTGCACAGTATCAGTTGTAACAGCAGCATTACAATTTGCAAACATGCTCTGCTAAGCACTGAGTGTGGACCTGCAGTCTGAAGGTTCCTGCGCTGATTCCGGCTGAATCCTCGCAGATGTCAGACTGTTCTCAGAGACGTTTTCACTAAATTAAATCTTTGCTTTTCCTGGGAAAGATCACTTTCCTCGACAGACTATTCCACTCTGATAAACCCAGAGTTGGGAGGCAGCTCCTAATTTTTAGCTGGCCTTTTGTATTTCAAAAATTCCATCAGTTCTTGGTAGTTCTACTGTCTCTAGTAAAGTGTTTGCATCTTTCCAATGTTTAGAGGCTGCTCTAAAGTCCTCAGCATAGGTTATATTTAGTCCAAGAATATGTGTAATTGGCTGATTTAATCTCCCCTTGTTAGCCAGTTCTTTCCAACACAGAAATAATTTCTCATGCCTTTCTTTGGAGTTCCTTATCTCATTCAATTTGTTATCGTGCCTTTCTGGGCCAGGGAGTACTCTGGAAAAACACTCACAAGTGAGCATTTCGCCTCTCATTTTTTCACTGGGACATTCATGCTGGTTATATTTCATCAGTGATTTAAGTTTTTAATTTTGCCTTTCCTGATGAATGTGTGAGTGCAAGAGTGGTGCAATGACATCAGAAAGAGCCACAATGAATGGAGGGCTTCTGGAAGCAAAACCCACATCTGTAGCTGAGGCTGAAGTGGATGAGGAACATACTGGCCTGTAACCTCCTGTTTTCTTCTGCTTTTGGAAGCATGGCTTTTCCCAAACTCAGCTTAACTAACATCAAGGACCATCAGAGTTAAATCCCACAGACTGGCAAGGACTTTGGGGATAGGAGGATCACAGATTTACCCCCCCCCCCTTCTCTGAGGGGATGCTTGATGCATATTCCCTGTAGAATTTTCTGAGCTAGAGATGTTCAAAGAACTTTGTGTCACTGAGGCAAATGAACACACTCCTCTAGTCCTCAGTGACAATACTGATGGAATTAGATGGGATGGGTGCCGAGTGATGAGGGAAGAAGATTTTGAGATTGATTAATTCAGAAGCCGTTCGGAATTCCCGAGGCTCTGAGAGATGGCACAGGAGCTGATGGATAATGTGCCACCAACTTCAGTATTATTGCTGGTATTCATGGCAGTGCTTGGGATGCTTTGGGATGCCTTGGGGTGCCTTAGTCCTCTTGTGCATGATCCCAATCACAGGAATAATTAGTATGACCCAAAAGAGATCCTGTTGTTGAGAGCAACATTGTAGGGGCGGATTGGGGTTTGCTTCGCCCTCCTTTTTCTGTTTCTTTCAAGCAAGCTGACAAAACGCCGTCAAGCAGATACCTGAGTTTGCAAACTGAATTTCTAGGGGAAGAGGACCCTTTTTTAATCGAGCAAGAGGGAAAGGGGCAGAAGGTTCCCCTCCTTTCCCAATTTCACAGCAGAGACGGCCCCGAGGGGGGGGAACCGCGGTTCCCGAGCTCCCCCCAGAGGCTCGCCGGCATCCCGCTCCCAAAGCCTCCCAAAGCCTTTTCTGGGTTTTTTCCACCTCTTTTCCCTCTCTTTCTCTCCCCAGTGAAGCCTTAGGTAAGTAAACACTCTCTGATCATCAGCACAAATGCCCCCCCTCCTCTGTTTCCCCTCTCTTTGTAGAATTTTTTTGGTAGATTGTTTTGGGTTTTATTTGCAGAATATGGTGTCCATTGCCATCTGCAATGCAAAAAAAACCCCCAAAACTGCAGTGCCAGGTACTCTCTGGTCAACTAGTTGTTAAACCTGTTGTGGGCTCTGGGATAAGAGGAAAAAAACCCAACCAAACAAAACCACAAAAAATACAGGAAAGGAAACAAAATGCCTCAAACTGTATCTTAAACAATTTTATCAGCTTTATTTTTAGTGTCGGCTTTTTTAGGAGAAGCTTCAGGTTAAAAGAGATTTGCCAGTGGCTGAGAGTGTACAGACACTTGTCATTTAGGCTGCCTGGTTCAGTACAAGCCATCACTGGAGGGAGGGAATTGAAAGCAGGAGGGGCACTTGTGCTTAGTCCTTTTGTGCATCCTCCTGTTGGATGTTCCTATTAACTCTGGATTCCTGGCCAAACCAAACTCCCACTTCTTGGGAGTGCATTCTCATGTTTCTAGGTAACGCTTATTTCTGGCTGGGTTGTTAGGATTTCTGCAGGTTTGAGGGATGTGATTGATTAAGCCCGTGTTTTTCTTCTGGTTTTGCTGGGGAATTTTGGATCAATTCCTCCTACCATCCCACTCCTCTTCCCTTCTTCCCCAAAAGGGTGGGTTATTTTGATCAAGAAACACGAGCTGCAGAGAATAGCAACATCAGTTACACTGCAGTGTGGGGACTGTGGGGTCAGCCTTGAGGGTTTTTTTGGGCAACCCAGTGGGTGCTGTGGAGGAGAGGGATGATACAGCCACTAAGCTGGTGTTTTTTAGGTCTTCAAATTACACATTTCATGTGAAGGATTATAGGAGGAGGGGCTAATCCATTGTCAGAACTCATCTCCCAAGCCTGTGTTACTGTGTTTAGTTAACATTAGAATGACATTTAGGTGGTGTCACTGGCCTTGCTGAGCTGAAGGAGAAGTCAGAAATCTCTGTGTTGTCAGCCTTGGCCAAGCCCTGGTACTTCAATGAACAGACAGCAAAGTGCAGCTGAGGAGCTGTGGGGGTGTCAGTTTATTTGTAAAGAGCTCTCATTTCAGAATGGTGGCATTTTCCTTTCTCAGCTTCTATTTGCTTTGCCATAGACACAGTCTTCCCTCCTTTTTAATGTGTTATTTATTCAGCTGGGACATGCACAGACTGGTGGATTCTCTATTGGATTTGTTTTTGGCACCTGGGCTGGATTTTTACAATGGACTGTGTACTTACCAAGGTTTATTTTCTGGTATTTCCCTCTCCATTTTATGCAGTCTGACTGTACCTGTCCTGCTTGAGCAAAGGCTTAATATCTCTCATCTAATGTGATTTAAGTCACTTAAATGCTTTTAATGGACAGGGAGTAGCATTTGGGGTGGCTTCTTCTTGTCCAGTGAGGAGTTTCTTCACTTGATAGTAAATTTATTTAATCTAAATTTGAGGCAGAGTGGGAGCCAGTGCGAGACCATCTGGGGAGCCCGAGTTCAAGCTCAGATGATGAGTAACCCTGTCAGTGAAAATGTTCTCAGGACACTTGCACGTTCCATGTGGCAAGCAGATATTTTCTGGTGGAGCTCCATGCTGTGTGTGCCACCCAAGGCAAATCTCCAAGATGCTCTCAGGAGATTCTCCATCAGCATGAGAGGAAAGAGTAGGCACATTCTGTTTTTCCAATCAGTGGGAGTTATGTAGGAATTCTGAGTGCTGCAGCATGTTCTTCAGCCACGACTTTTGATGTCAGTTCAGCCCCCTGAAGGCTGTGCCCTGGGGTCACTGCAGCTGCTGGACAGCAGAATAATTCTGGTGGACATCAGAGAGGCTTTGACATCTGTTGCAGGAAAATATCTACTGGAGCAGAACTGATCTGAAATTGGCTGGTCTGGCTTTTCTTACCCACCTCCTTCTCTGTAACCATGGAGCTCAGTGGGGATGGAGTTGGAGTGCCTTGCTTTTTCTTCTTTAAAGTATATTTTCTAAATCTTTGGTAAATGATAAAAAATTAACAGACTCTCAGGCAGTGATGTGTAAAGAAGAAATAAATAGGTTGTGGTGACGGCATCCAAATATCATAGTCAGCAATGCTGTGTTAGATTAAAAGGACAATGATACCAAGTAAAATCTTTTCAGTATGCATGCATCTCATTCATGATAATATATTACCTTCAAAAAGTGCTCTTTGTTAGCCAGTATCTAGTTAAACTTGAACTGTGTAATGACTATGAAAAAAACCCCAACCCCTGTACCTCATTGAATGTGTAGGTACAAATCATATTTAATTCTGGTTAAAGGATATTTAATAAAACAGAGTAAGAAAATGATGCATTAATACTTTTCATCTCAAAGACTGTAAAAAGCATAAAACACTGTGAGAAATACATGTTTTAGATAGATACACTGCTTCTAATTCAAGGAAGTTTTATTATAAGAATCATGAGAACATATATGTTGAAGTACTTCTTTTAAGTATGTAGTAAAAAACATGTTCAAAATGACCAAAGAATTCCACAGGGATGATGCAGAATTAAGTATCTATTGATATTTTATTAGGATAATGATTTTTTTTTACTTTACAGACAATAAGGTTTCAATAAAGGGAAGCAAAATTGAAGAACAACAGTGACATTCACATTCTGATGGAATTGACTTAAATAATCAATTCCCTTGTCTGAATCATTCAGTTTTTCATCAACAGATTCATTTCTCTTCTTTTTCTCCTTTGATTTGACAATTCAGTAGTGCCACTACTTTATCATAATCATAAGAGACCATTTTTAGTATCTTCAGCAGAATGATGTTTGGTGGGAAGAGGAAATTAAATAATGAATCCTAGCAAAGACAAACAAAGAGGTTTGAAATTTTTCTTTTTTTTCTTCTAGGAAGGGTGCTACTACAATGTTAGGTGAAAATTATGATATGTTTGAAATTGAAACCAATCTTGTAGTTTGCATTTTCAATTAGGAGTATCAGTGAGTCATGTTCTAACTCCCACCCCAAGTTCTCAGTAGGAGCCAGTCCCACACATGGGATCAGTAATCCTAGAAGGACCTGCACTGACACAGAATCTTAGAATAAACTCAAGACTACCTCAATTATGAAAGGAATCATAAAGGCTATTGATTCCAACCCCTTGCTCCTCTCAGGACTATCAAAAACTGAACCATATGAGGAAAGATCTTTGCCCAGACACTCCTTGAACTCTGACAGGTTGGTGCCATGACCACTTCCCTGGGAAAGCTGTTCCATGGCTGACCACCCACCCACGAAGAACCTTTTGTCTGCCAGGACTCAGTGCTGACTCACATTCAATTTCCACCAGCCCAAATCCCTTTCTGCAGAGTAGCTCCCCAATTTATATTTACAATAATAATGACTTCTTATACAAATGGGTGACTAATGCATTGTTACCTTATCACCTTCATTTTTGGCACTACCTGCCAAGCCTCTCAGGCCCTACAGCTGCATCCCATGGAGTTCTCTCTCAGGACTGCAGGACTTGGAAAGGAGACTGGGGGCAGCCAGAGCAGCTCTGTGCTCCAGTAAATCTGTCCCTCCCTACAAAAAGAGCCTCCTGCACCTGCAGCAAAATTAAAACTTGTTCTCGAAAGCTGAAAGGAGGAGGTTTCTCCTAGAAGCCATGTGAGAAGTCAGAACTGCCAGAGTAGCCACACTGGTGTTGTCCTGCCTTTATCTTTCTCTCTATAAACATTTAGAGGGAGAGGCAAACCTCTCTGAAAGGCCAGACTCTGACCTGACAGTCTGGTTCAGTGGGTCGATTTGGGATGGATATCCTTTTAGTTTAGCTCCTTCTTTCCTTTGTTTTGTTGGGTCATTCCAGACAATTGGCTTAAAACTGTTGCCTGTTTCCTTCTCTAATTGTGACAGTACCCACTGCCTGCCTTCCTGAATCCTTGCTGAGGATTGTTAATGGTGGGAATGAAGAAATACCTCCAGAAGTGCTAGTTGTTAATTCAAGTGAAGAAATGCTGTTGTATGTACAATAATTGTGCACAATAATTTTGCATTTGGATGAATTGGCCAGTGGCAAAATCAGCTGATGTTCAGAACAATTCACTCCAAGGCCCTGTTTAGCTGGGTTTATCAGCCATTGGATTATGAGCCTGGGGTATTGTTTTGTGTTGCACAGTGAAGGCATTATATCTGCACCAGCAAAGCCTCTGTTAGCCAGGCAGGCTGGGTGTGATGCTGTGAGCTGCAGCCAAGCCCAATTACCACGCGAGAACGCCTCTCCTGTTCGGAGCCTGCCAGCCATTTCCTTTGCATATTAATGATATTTATTCTATTTAAGTGCCTTTGCCATCACATCTCCAGCTCCCATTCCTCTGGCTGCATGGCTGTAAGCAGTGTCAGGCATGGACAGAGGTTGTTCCAGCTTGAAGGGGGGATTAATTGTCCTTTGAGGACCGGGCAGGGGTTTGGGTTTTGGGGTTTTGACTGTATTGAGGGGTTAAGCTGTACTCAGCAGCACCAACCACCTCTGTCATTTGCATGGGGTAAGAGTAGAAAGGTTGGTCTGTCGCCTTTTCCCCCCGAATTTTCCTCCTTACTCCCATCTTGCCCCAGCTTTCTGCACAGTGCTCTTTGGAAGAGCTCCAGCTTGGCTCCTGACCAGAGGAAGCTGCACAGTCGGGTTTCTCTGTACCAGCCTTTTCCAGCCTCTGTGAGGTGACCCCTGTGATGGGGCTTCTGCAGTCTCAGCCCTCTGGCTGCTGGTACAAACGAGGGATTAGGCCCATAGCTGATCCCCCCTGCTAATCTGAGGAGCATGGTCTGTTCATTCAAGAACAGTTGCTGTAAAGATTTTAAGGATGTTGTTACAGCTACACTCGCAGGCAAATAGAGCAGTTCATCTGCTTCAGGCTGTGAAGATTTAATTGAGCTCCAAGGGAAGGCTTGAAGCTGAATTAAATCTTTTGCTGATGGAGAACAAGGTCTGCCATGAAGAAATTCTCCTGATTCTTCTCTCCCCTGAGTGCTGCCATACCAACCCAGGACCAGCTCTGAGACAGTCCAGAGCAAAGGTGGTGCTGAGAAAGGGGCTGTTTACCTTCATGGAGTTGCTTCCTGCAACCAAATAAATTATTTTATTCTCTGTTCAACATGTGTAAAAGATATTCAGAGTAACTGAATGCCATTTTTTAATTGCTGACACTCTGTAACTAGAGATTGTGAGATTTGCAGGCTCTCAGTCGAAATGTCATAATAAGATTATTCCCTGTAATCGTGTAAGAAGAAATAGCATATGTGAGAGGAGACAGACCAGGAGAGAATAGTTTATCAGTTTTCCTTAATAATGTAAGTATGACACATGTATTAATTTTGGAGCAGACTGTGGAGATCTGTAGTAGGACCCATTTTTTCTCCCTGGATTTTACTCTTGGATAAATAAATACTCAAGTTCCAGCACATTATGGGTCTCAGGACATTTTTTCAGCCTCCTTACTGCCAGAGGTACCTGGTTAGTCCATCTCTGTAAGGATTACACTTGGAGGTCCTAAGGCACAAATCTTGTGCCACTTTGCTTGGAGTCAATTCCCCTGGATTTCTGCTCAGTAAACACCTCTTAAAATGACTTTTAAAAAACACCTTCAGCCCTGTGTTTCTGTTAGTCCGACAAAAACATCCTCAGCAGCCAGGAGTCCACTGTGGGATCCTCTGGAGATAGCCAGATTTAGTCCTGAGACTCAGAAATCCCACAATATCTTTAAGAATATGTCAAAAAGTGCTTCCATGGAAGGAAAAATTTATGCAGACTGTCATCTGCTGCCTTGGGTTTGTCTGGGCTTTTTGGACAGGAGAATTTGGGTTGTTCTGTGAAACAGTGTTTTCATTTAGGATCTGTAATGTTTTTCACATGGAAAAAGAAATACTGAAAATCTCTTAAAACCCCAGGAGGGTCAGATGTCTGGGTAAGGGGTAGAACTAACTACAGGACACTGGTGGCCCTCAAAGTTCTGTGAATATGTAAAGTGTCATGTTTTGTAACTTGAAATAGAGAGGTGCTTGCTGAGAAGATATTTCTGCAATAACACAATTACTTTCATGGATTTCTCAAGAATTTAGAGGGATCTCCTGCTATCAGATCAGTTAATTAACATACCCCAAAAGTCATTGTTTTAGACTTCATGTCTTTTTCACAAATCCTCCCTGTTTGTAATGTACCTTAACACATTTTTATTCAGATGTAACCAACCTAGGACCAACACAAAGGTGTCAAACGTGTTTAAACTAGAGGAGAGTTATTACAGAATTCAACCTTGAACTGCCTGGGGTTACAGGAAAGGACAGAACAAGCCATGAATTATGGGGAAATAGATGTGAGGTGAGTGACAGGTAATATTCTTGGAGGCTTTAGGGTTCCAGAAAAAAGGGAAATGTGAAATTCATGGTGAGACAAATTGAGAGACCCTTCAGAGACACTAATAAATCTGATGGGTGTTGATTAGTGCAATGTTTGTGAGCAGATTCCCATCTTTTGTGCAATCAAGGGAGAATTCTTTCTGAGTCAGTGCGTGGTAACCTGGTTCTCACCTGGTGTAAATCACAGAGCTGATTAGTTTTAATAGCATTTTACCAATGTTCTGGACAGGAAAAAGTGAAAACAGCCATCATGGCAGCTATTCTGTGTAGGGGTACCAGTCATTGGTTTTTCTGGGTCTCAAAAGGCACTTGAGACAGTGATTCGTGTTCGGACTCAAGTGTTTATTATTTCTTATTAGTAAAACAGTCTCATTACTGTGAGTTCTGCAGTCTTTCATTAGAAGGCACAAAATGGCCAACAATCTCTTGTTACAAGGTCTTTTAAGACTAAACTATCCAATTAAGAACTGACACCTAGATTATTTTCCCTTTTGACTAATACCTGATCCCAAAGAGCCCCCAATGCGGAATTTCTGCCCAATTACAAAATGCTCCCCAAACCCGTGGAGAAGAAGGAAGGAGAAGCATGAAGAAGAAACCCAGGATGACGCCCTGTGCCCTCCATCTTCCTTCCATCCACAACATACTGAAAATCCTAAACCCAAAATTTCTCACCAAGTGATACACCTACGCTACTCTCTATAATCTATTTCACACTTTTGTGGATTCCAGTCTATCTTGAAGTCTAGGAAACTTTCTCCATGAATGAGGATCAAAGTCAGTGCTCCCCTGGGGGTCAGGGCACCCCAGAGCAGACAGAGAAATATTCCCGGTGCCCTGGGTTTCCACAATACTGATTTTGGTCCTCTGACTGGGATTTCATTGCACAGTCTTAGGTCTTAATTATTTTGCCTTTCACTGATGTAACAAAATGAGAGGAGTCTAAACCAGACACAGCTTCATCCATACCAAAACTTGAACCAAATCCAGTGCAAAAATGAACAGACTGATATCTGTGACTGAAGCTTGTGGATGCCTCACCCCTTCTTATGCTGAAACAGCTCTGGGAAGGGTTTGCCTCTCCCATAGGAGACCCAGTGTCCTGTTGTGCTCTAATTCCTCCTGGTGCTTTAGGTATCCCATCAAGTAACTGCACGGAGATGATTGCTGGAGCTAAGGCTCTCTGTGACCTTGTGAGGTTAATCCTCATGTGTGCTAACGTGGAAACAGCATCCAGTCCATATGTTCAGCTTTGCCTGTGGCTCTGGGCAGGGCCTTGGGTGGGTGCAGTGTTAAAGCCACACCTCTGCCTCCTCGGGGGGAGGGAAGCTTGCCAGGACTGGAGGGGGAAATGTTGGCTGATGCTCTTGAAAGCAAGGACAGTCATGGTTTTTCCTCCTCCCACCCAGGTTAGAGACTTGGAGAACCTCAGGACCTTTTTGTTTATCTTTGTTTAATGAGCAAAGAGAAAGATTGATTTTGATTTAAATGTCAGATGACAGAATTATAGACTTGCCAACGTCTTGGGTGCCCTTTTATTTAAAAGAAGCATCTGTGCAAAAATTGGTACCCACAACAAAGCCAAGGTCTCAGCCAGCAAAATTGAAGTGACTCTAATAAACTGGTAAATGCAAAGCACAAAGATGCCTGAATCTGCCTCAGAAACTTCAACTTCTCTTGAAGCTGCAGGATGGGGGCAAGAGAATTTTCTAATCCTCTGACTCACATACCAAATTGCTCTGCAAAGCCTGTGAGCCACAGGATGTAACATTGTCTCTAGAGATGAAGGGATGGGAAGATTTAGGAATAGTTTACAGTGGGGGATGATGGTGGTTTCTTGGGGGTCAGTTGCTCATTTGGCCCTGCTCGGTAATGAAATGGGGCTGATCCTGAGTCATGGGTAATTTCAAGGGTCCTGTGTCTATATTTTGGTCTCCCCAGTACAAGAGAGGTGTAGGCATACTGAAGAGAGTCCAGAGAAGGACCAGAATTGTGATTAAGTGACTGAAACTTCTCTCCTATGAGGAGGCTGAGAAAGGTGGGAGCTCAGGGGGAATCTCATCAAGGTATATAAATATCAGGAGGGAGGATACAGAGAGGACAGAGCCAGGCTCTTTTCAGTGGTGCCCAGTGACAGGACCATGGGAGGGTCTATCTGAACATCAGGAAATGCTTTTTTTACTGTGATGCTGACAAGGTGCTGCCTGGCTGGTTGTGGAGTCTCCTTCCTTGGAGATGTTCCAAAGCCATTGGGCTTGGCAGTGGCTCTGGGTGGTCCTGTGAGGGGGGGCCACAGGATGACCTGCAGAGGTCCCTTCCCACCTCCTCCATTCTATGATTCTTTGTAAAACTAAGGGTTCAGTTTACCAAAAGGAATTACATCCATCTAACTACAGGTGTGTATGACCACACCAATATTTTTCTGTACAAGAAGTCTCTGGTAGAGGATTTCTCAGGTTCCAGAGCTCCACATGGAAACATGAAGCTATTCCAGACTACAAGATGGGGATGTGCAGGCTGGAGAGGAGCTATAGGCTCTCTGAAATGATGTTTAACTGGGCTTTGCTCCTGTAAATGGGCTTTGACAGAGGAAGTTCCCTGCAGTGAGGAAACCTGGCAGCACCTCAGGTTGGGTAGTGGCAGTGTCCTTATCCAAGGGACAGACTCTCAACCTCCATCCCATGTGGACTTGCTTGGAGCTTTGCAGTGTACCCAAAATAGCAGCACACCATGTCTGACTCATTTGCTGCACCACTGAAGCCCTGTGCAGCGTTGCAGTTGACCCAGCAGTGGCTTAATAATATCTGCAATTCCAGTGATGTCTCCTGGAGAGATCTGAACTACTGACACCATGTAGTGCAGTGGAATAATGGGAAATGAGTTTTGATGGGAGAGAGGGTAGCAGTAAAGACAAAAGTCCCTTCTAGGTCAAGAGGTTAATGCAGGCCAGGCCAGTGAAGTGTTGCTGGTGGAGGTGCTGAGAGGCCATGGAAAATTTACAAGCTGACATCCTGAGCCACTGCCAGACTGCAAAACATTGAGCTCAGTCCTCTAGGCCTGTCATGCCATGGCCAGGCAGGGGACACTGAGTCTCTGCAGGAGATGAGGTTGTGTGCTGATGGTCACTCACCTTTCCCTGCAGTGTTCTTGTAGGATCTGCTGATCTCTGCACACACTCGGTGTCATCCCGAATTCAGCTGGGTGTCTGATCTGTCTGCTCCAAAAATGCAGAGCTGAGGCCTCACTGGAGGCTTGGCAGGAGGTTGGGGGCTGGCTGGTCTCTGCTGAGCTATGGGCTTCACTGGAAACATGAAGAACACGATTTCACATCAGGTAGGGGTCTCTTTGACATAGCAGTGCCCTTGTAACTGCTCAGCATTTCATTCTCTTCATTGATGCTTTTCCTTCTTCATAAAATTGCTGAGTTTGCTTCTTTTTGCTTGAAAGAAGGGAATATTCTAGCTCTTCTTGATGAGGTGAATACTAACCTAAAGAGTTCAAAAATTCCTGTGAGGATACAGGTTTTATACCATGTGTCTTCCCTAAGCCCTGGGTGATGTGCTCAATGGAAAACTGGGAGCCTCCCAACATCTCAGTCCCAAAGAAGAAAGACTGGTTGGAGCACCAGGCTAAAAATTATCTCAGCTGTGTCTTCCTCTCATTCTGATCCTGACTTGCCCTGATGGTTGTAGAGGTGCTTTTCTCCCCCTCCAAAGCAGCTCACTTCCTCCCTGGTGTCAGAAGGTCTGGTTGCCTGGTGTTTATAGAAATTGGAAGTCCTCCAGGGAAAGGCTGAGTGCTATTTCACTCCTTTAACAACCCACCATCCTGTGTGAGCTGTAACCCCCACGACAACCATATGTCAGTCTTATTTTAAACCTAATCTGATATAAATTTGCTTATACAAAAGCAGAGAGAGAGACATGAGGAGAGCTGACCTCTCCACATATCCAATTAGATTTCCAGTTTGAAGACAGTGTAAGTAAGTAAAGAGTAAAACCTGAGCAGGCTCTTCAGAGCTTGGCCCCTGGGCAGCCCTTTTCTCCCTGAAAAACAAAAGTAGCAGCAATGGGAGCTCCTTGTCCCACATCTCTGGGCCCACCTCTTCCTGTGCTCTTGGAGACACAGGTTGTTTCCACCTCTCTGAGATCCAGCCCTCTCCACCATGTACTGTCTCACCTGGGCATCACCAAGACAATGCTTTTGGGCCAAAGCTGGCAACTTCAACTTGTCAGTGCTGACAATTTGGTGTCCTTCAACTGCATGCAAGGCACTAGCACTGGAGATTTGGGCCATGCTGCCTGACAGAAGGGTAAGTGGGTGAAAATGATACAGCCCAAACCAGCTGGGGTCTGATTAGTGGTGTCCAACCCTCAGAATGGTCAGGCAGCTGTTTGTCTTGTGGATGATGGAGCATCTGCTTGTTGGGTAAATCAGACAGGTAGTTGTGAGATATCCAGCTGAAAATTCTCCTAACACATGCTGATTGAGTATTGGCTAATAAAAGCCTGAATTGTCTGGCTCCTGTTGAGCTGTGCAACCAGAAATCTCAAAGACTTTACTGCTAGAAGTCAGGGGAAAACTTGGGTACATGAAATGGCAATAAATCAGAGCCTGAAAGGTTTTTAGATTTAATGGGGCAGTGAACAGCATGCAAACAGGACCAAGTATTTCCCTTTCTTCCATATTTCTTTCTCTCCCCTTCTCCCTTCAGCTTTTATGCTTTGCCATAAGGGAGTACTGAGGGAGGCTGCACAACATCACTTTTCCTAAGATGAAGTCCCTAACTGTTGTGTTTTGTTCCATTCTCCAGCCACAAAATTTATGATAACAATAAATTGAAGGTGGTAATGTGCTCCCCAGTTTATCAGTGAATTCATGGATAGAAATGAATGTGAAACACAACCTTCCTGCTGCTGATTTGGAGTGTTGTGGCAAGGCAGCCAGAAACTACAGATCCCTTTTCCATTGCAGTGGGGACCCCTCCTATTGGCTTCATTCAGGCAGAGGTGATCAGGCTTCTCATAAATCTTTGCAGGCTTCCAAGAGATGCACCATTTTCAAATTAATTTCCTGCTTAGGATAATAAACACTTGATTCATCTCCTTCTTCCCAGTTACAGACTGGTTGTGGTGACACTAAATACTAGACAGTCAAGGTGAAAGGGATGTGATGATGGGCAGTACACAGACTGCAGAGGAGCTCAATCACTTGTTTGCATCAATCTTCACTCCAAAGCTGTGCTCATATTGGAAAGGGTTTGGGTGACAGGGTGAGAAGAGATTTGTGGGAGGGAATCCCTTTCCTCTCCTGAGTTTTAATTTCTGAGTGTCATTGAACTATTCTCTTGGTGAGGCAGTGAGGCAGAGTGTTTCAGGCACAG
Source organism: Molothrus ater (assembly GCF_012460135.2). Taxonomy (NCBI): domain Eukaryota; kingdom Metazoa; phylum Chordata; class Aves; order Passeriformes; family Icteridae; genus Molothrus; species Molothrus ater. Next base: position 148,508,866 of record NC_050478.2, on the reverse strand, counting down.
TGTCTCCCCTGTGAGTGCATGACATCAGAGCAACTAAAAGACTTTCCTGACACTGGGGCTGCAGGCAATCCAGGATCCCATTCTGGAGAATTTTTCCTTCTTTGCTCGTGCTTTGCCAATAGGATAATAAGAGGGGGAGGGCAACAGAGAGACTGGGAAAGGGAGCCAAAATCAATATGGCACTGGAACAAATTGGGATTTTAAGGCTGCTCCTCAGTAGGGAGCACATCATGGGCACTTCTCTCTTGTACCCTGGTGAAGTTGGCTGGGTGCAGCTTTGGTTCTTAAGGACCAGGTCCCAGTAAAGAGGCACAGATCAGAGCAGTGGGGAAAATCAAAGTGTTCTGAAAGAGCTGAGCAGTTCAGTATCACATGGAAAATGCACAACCATGCATCAAAAGCAGCTGGAAGAACAGAACAATGCTGCAGTTAAAATATTTGGCTTGGGTTCTTGTGACAGCTCTTCATTTCACTGTGCTTTGCTTAGTTCACTTAATGTTGTTTGCAAGTAAGCTGAGAGCCCCAAAGGATTTGGGAAGATATCTTCCAGTCTTCAGTTAATCAATTTAAATGATTTTCCATCAATTTATCATTGATCAGGGATTTTCCACTGTGGTTTGTTGCTTCTCTGATAAAACTGTTACAAAAGATTGTGGACACTGGGAACCAACTAGGAACCAACCATTAAAAGTAAAGAGTAAAAGGATATTACTTGCAAATATCTCTAAGTCTATTTTTCAAGTGCTTATAAAAAAAAATCAACACATTTAAAGAAAATCAGGATGGCTCCCAAACATTCTGCTAACCAAAATAGGGCTTTATTCATAATAAATACTATTTATGATGAATAATTTGACTAGGAAGAACTGGAGAGAGGCCAATGTATCCATCTATTTAATATGAACTATGGGTGATCCAAAGAAGCATAGACTTCTCAGTCTTATTTCAGCTGCTGAAAGAATAACTGAGAAATTAATTAAAGAACAGGCAGTAAAACACCAGGGCAAATATAAGTTGAAAGCATTAAAACTCCAGAGATTTTAAGGGTAAAATCACACATTCTTTAATTCACATTTCCTGGTCAAGGTAGGGATTACTCCTTTCACTAGCATTTCTGTATCTGCTAAGATCATGAAGAGAGATGTGGGCTTTCACTTGGTGTAAGCAGAGCTTAGCACATTGCCACCTAATCTTTGGTGATGTCTTAGAAGGCTGCAGCACCTGAATGCAAATAATGTTATGTGTCTGCTGTTAATAACCCCTCAATTTCTTTGGGAAGATTAAGAGCAGAGCAGATAATGGATGACAGGCAGATACAGTTATTTTAGATTTTCAAGATGCTTTTTTTAAAAAAAATGCATTACAAGAAGCTATTAATGGGATTTGGTTAGTATAGAGGAGGAAGGAAGGCAGAGGCATAGCTTCAGCAGTGGTGAAGAGGAGGGACAGAAAGACAAGGGCCAAGAGTTCAATTCTCAGCATGGGAAGAGGTTAATAACAAGTTCCACCCAGAATCAGGTTCATGAAGATTTGTGAGGAATAAAAGCAGCTCCATAAAAGCCTAATAAACCATTAAATTTGCCAACATGAATTTCAGTATACCAAAGCAGAAGGCAGTGCTGCTCAAAAGGGCTGATGTAAAGGTTCCATACACACTGATGATTTCTGTATTCAATTTAACCCTCTGGACATAGGGACATAATTGCTAGCAACTGAAAGAAGAGATTCAGGCAGCACACAGCAGGGCTTGCAACAGTGAAAAGCCTGCTCAGCTGAGTTAAGGAATGGGTGGAGGAAGCTGTGTCCAATAATAATGATGTGTCTAATAATAATCCCATGAACTAATGCTTCATCTGTGCCACCTGCTGTATCGAGTCTGATCACTCTTTTGTTGAGCAAAAGAATGGTAGAATCAAAGAATCATGAAATTGTTAAGGCTGGAAAAGACCTTTGAGAGCACTGAGTCCAACCATTAACCCAGAACTGCCAAGTCCCAACAGCAAACCATGTCCCAAGTGCCACATCTACACTCTTTTAAACACCTCCAGGGGTGCTGGCTCAGTCATTGCCCTGGGCAGCCTCTTCCAATGCCTGACCACCCATTCAGTGAGGAAATTAACCTAAACCTACCTAAACCTTCCTTGGCACAGCTTGAGACTATGTCCTCTTGTCCTGACACTTGTTAGGTGGAAGAAGAGACCAACCTGCAGCTGCAGGCTGCTGTCAGGGGGTTGGAGCGAGTCAGAAGGTCCTTCCTGAGCCTCCTTTACTCCAGATGGAACAACCCCATCTCCCTCAGCTGCTCCTCATCAGACTTGTGCTCCAGACCCTTCCCAGCTCTGTTCCCTTCTCTGGACATGCTCCAGCCCCTCAGTGTCTGTCTTGTTGTGAGGTGCCCAAAACTGAAGCAAGAATTTGAGGTGTGGCCTCCCCAGTGCCCAGCACAGAGGGACAGTCACTGCCCTGGTCCTGCTGGCCACACTGGTGCTGACACAGAAGCCCAGGATGCCACCCTCCTCCTGGCCCACCTGGGCACATGCTGGCTCATGTTTGGCCACTGTCAGCCAGCGCCACCAGATCCTTTCCTGCTGGGCAGATTTCCAGCCACTCTGCCCCAGCCTGGACCACTGCAGGGGCTCCTTGGGACACAAGGGCAGGACCCAGGCCTTGCTTTTCTTGAACCTCATCCTGCTGGCCTCACAGCATCCATCCAGCTTGTCCCCATGCCCCTGCAGAGCATTCCTCCCCTCCAGCACATCGACACTCCTGTCCAGCTGGGCGCCATCTGTGAACTTACTGAAGGTGCCCTTGATTCCCTAGTCCCGATAAAGGTATTAAACAAGACTGGCCCCAGCCCTGAGCCCTGGGACCAGGAGCCAGTAGTGAGTGGCTGCCAGCTGGGTTTACACCATTCACCACCTTTCTCTGGGCTTGACCACCCAGCCAGTTTTTTACTCAGTGGAGCCCATGTCCATCCAAGCCATGGGAACTCAGTTTCTGCAGGACTGTGCAGTGAGAAATGGTGTCAAAGGCTTCACTGCAGTCCAGGTAGACACATCCACAGCCCTTCCCTCAGCCACCAGGTGGTCACTTGATCATAGGAGATCAGTTGGTCAAGCAGGACCTGCCTGCCATAAACCCACGCCATGTAGCCCCACATTTCTCTTCACAGAGAAAAGCAAAGCACAATTCTTCCCAAGAATATTTCTGGGTTTCACATTCTCTGAACATCAGAGAAAGAAAACACAATTCTTATCATTTGCTGTGCCTGTGTTTGTGCAAAAGTAGAATGCAATATGGAGATTGTTTACCCAAAGTGATGGTGTTTTGTTTCCTTGGCCTAGCAGGGCCAAGAGTGTGTGTGTGTGTGTGTCAGGACTGTTGGGTGACAGTCACAGGATTCTGTGCAGCTGGAGTGAGGCTGTGTGCAGAGTTGAGTGCTTGGCAGGTTCAGTTTTAGTTGTATAGAATAATATAGTATAATGAAGTAATTAATTAGCCTTCTGATATCAATGGAGTCCTCCTCATCATTCCTCCTTTGTTGGGGCCTTCACATCACGGCAATAGCTGGGCCTGATCACCTGGTTGTCCTGTACATGTCACATGATGGCACTGCAGATGGACTTCTCCATAACCTTCCTTGATTCCTAATCTTCCTTCCACTGAAATCAGGTTGACAGGCCTGATGTTCCCTGGATCCTGCTTCTGCTCCTTCTCATAAATGGGCCCTTCTCATAAATGAGCACATCCTGCTTCTGCCCCTTCTCAAATGGGCACAACATTTTCAAACCTCAAACTGGAATCTCTCCAGTTAGCCAGGAGTGCTGGTAAATGATTAGAAGTGATTGTGATGCAAATAGGAAAAAAATGACAGTGATCAGCAAAATGTAGCTTTTCTTTACAGGCTTGAGGGAAAATGTTGCAATTTAATTCATAGGGAAAGAAGATAAATTAGAACTGATGTATTTTATAGGGTTAATACTCAAAGGGAAGAGCTTGTGTGCCCCTTTCTGGTTTTGCTTTTTGTGTTTTAATCCTTTTTATGAAGTAATGAGTACAGAAAACTACAAAGACAGTAAAAGGCAGTTTGTTTCACAGAACTGTTCAGAAGCTGCATGACAGTCTGTATTTTAAGTTTGTGGACCTCAGTGGGGGAAGTATTTCTTGGTGGCAGCTGTATACTTTTGTAATGTATGCCAATAGAATAGAATAGAATAGAATAGAATAGAATAGAATAGAATAAAATGGAATAATTCTATATGTATATATATTTTTAATTAAGGATTTGGTACTTTCAGGATCTAGAATTTTAGTACTCTAAAGGAAAGGAAATGTCCTGGGCTGTGAAAATTCAAGGTGCATACTGATCTCAAATTGGGAATGGAAAGGGATGTCATGCCATGGAAATATCACCCTGCTCACAAGTGCTGCTCTGCACAAAATCATTTTCACTCTGCAGTGATTGTAACATGGGTTTTCTCTTTCCAAACTGCACAGGGTTCAGATTTGTTGGCAGTTTGGAGCTCTAGGTCAGGCTATTTTGATGTTACCCATTGTGGTGTCCCAGACCAATCTGAAATGCTTGGGCAAGGGTGTGAGGCTTTGCCTGTCTGTGACTGCAGTTTTCATTCAGTCTGAAGCATTTGAAACTGAGAATGAAACATGGGCAGGTCTGTTCATCCCAGCTCTTGGGCAGCAAAACTCCAGATCTGTTTTTTTTTTTTTTGAAGAATTGCAAAGTGAAATCCCTGCAAAGCTGAAGAATGCTATGAGAAATTACCTGTGACCTGACACTCCTGGGTGTGATGACACAGGCTGGGATGTTGCTGTGCACATACATGTTCTGGTCTGGGAGTGACAGCAGGCTCCAGGCAGCTGTGAGGTGTTGGCTGATGGTGATGCTGCTGTGAGTGAGATGTCAGGGCCCTGTGCCATCAGTGGGGATCACTTGCTGGAGAACTGAACATGTGCTCTCTATATTTCCCTTTTTTTGCTGAAGTCACTTGATGTGCATGTTAAGATGTGACCACCTGAGGCACCTGATTTGCCTTCTTTCCCATAATGGTGCTTGCTGGCCTAGCCCTACACTAATTGGAGTCCTCCAGCTGGTGCTGAGAAGTCACCTGCTGGCTTCTTGCCTTACCTCCTTTTTCCACAGCACTCTTAATGGCAGAGGCAGCAAACAGGACAAGGAGGAGCTATCTGGATGCTAAATAAGCACTTAGGACACTGATGAAATGTGACACAGAGATCACATCTCCCCTTTGCTTGAGAAGGCAGGGAAGTGCTCCAGCCTTCAATTATCACTGGGGAGCTGAGGCACAGAAAAATTCCTGGTCACACCATGAAGAAATTCAATGGCAGCAGCTGATTCCATCTTTCCTGGAGTCCAGCCCTGGCTGTAAAGCAGAAGCCTGACCCCTCAAAGAGGCTTTTTTTTCCCCTCCTGCCTGTTTGTCCCTGTGTCTCATTGTGTCGTGCTTAGAATTAACATCCACACGTGCTGTGGACAGGTCAGGTCTTTCTGGGGTGCTCTGTGGGGGATAAGCCTTACTTCAGGGCTTTTATGCAAATTCATACCAGCAATGATCCAAAAATAGTAATCTTTAATCATGGATAATTTCTAAAATGAATCAAGCACATTCTTTTCTAATGAACGATTCTCTTAATAATGATAAGGACTTTCTAATATCCCTAAATATGTTTTTAGAAGGCATCAGTCTCTCCTTTTAATAAAACCCCTTTGGAAATATTGTGTGTAATTTGAAAACCTCAGGAAAAAAGGAGAGTCTGGTTGAAGGCAGTCACTGCTCTTCAACCTTAATCACATCAAGATGGTTTTTGTCTGCAGGTTTCACTGGTGTGTGTGGATGTGTGGCTCAGACCTTTCCTTAGGCATGCACTGACTTGATAAGCTGTAATGACCATGTCAGTGACCCATGGATGATGGGCCACTGGGAGATTTTGGGCATTTTGAAACTGCACCTCTCCATCCACTCTGCTGCACCTTTGGGGGGTTTCTGGGGCAGCCACAGGAGCTGGTCTGTTCCAGGAAAAGTGATTTTGTACCCACCACAGAGCACCCTGGAAACACCTTGGGCAGGGACTTTCAGCTTACCCCTGGTCCTTGAACTACTCTGAAGGACAACTCTAAACTGCAGGAAATTGTACAAAACCAGAAAGCCAGGGGAGGTTGTGCTGGACCACATTGCCTTGCAGAGGTATTGCTTTGCTCATTGGGCATAAAGCTGCTGTGGACCTACTGAATAAGACTAGAAGAAAAAGGAGGAGCATAGTCTGTCCTAGAGGCACTGTGTAGAGTGAGCAGAGGGATCCAGGAAATATCTGGCTGGAGGTGTTTGCCTCAAAGTGCTTGGACTCTGAGAGAGGGCATAACTGAGCCAGAGCAGAGAGACAAGAGCAGTGACACATGTGCCAAATGTGCATGTGCCCTCACTGCCAGGAGTGTAAAACTTTAAACTAATATTGGTCTTTCCTTACTATCTGAGTCTTTCGCTCTGCCACTTTTTTTTTTTTTTTTATCTTTTAGAGATAAAAAAAACACCCCATAGATTGTTTCCTTAGAGTGCTGAGGTTGTGAGTGCTCAGTTCTATTTCAGGGAGGCACAGTTGCACTCAGGAGTTCCTGGCACTTTGATTCATACTTCTCCCATAGGATGTCCTGACCACCTGTGCAGTAGTTGTTTTACCAACTTATGTTTGGTAAAACATGTCTGTTTTATGTTTGGTTAGTCAGAAGTAGGAAGGTGTGGAATTACCAAGAGAAAACCTTTATTCCTTCTTGGAATGTGTTTCACCAGGAATTGGGAGCTTTTCCCAATGTGCAGTGCCCAAGACCCAGGGCCAAGGATGCAAAACTTCTTGTCCTGCAGCATGATTACACTAAATATCCAGGGTGAGCAGCTGATTCTGGCTTTTCCTTCAGTTTTCAAGGTTGTCCCACAGACAAAAGCAAGATCCCTGCAAGGCAATGCAGCATTAGGGTTGAGCTCTTGTTCTGTGATAATGTACAGTTCTCTCTTGCATTTACAAGTGTGTCAGCAGAGGGGTCATGGCCTCGTGTTGCAGACCCATAACTGTGAGTTGGAGCTTCCCTTTGTGCCCCTGCTGAAGGGCGAGCAGGTTTCATGGTGATGTGAAGAGAAAGCTCTTGGGTGAAAATTTGAAGATCTAGATAGACACCATTAAAAAGCAAGGGGTGTGAGGCAAGTGAACATCCAAACCAAGAGATGAATTTGGAAATTTACTGCTCTTCTAGCCTGTCCAGTGTTGGTTGGATGTGGTCTCAGTGCTTGGATCACTGGAACTGGTAGTTTTTAATAAATAAGATATGGGAAAGCTTACATAGCTTTAACTTTTAATATATAGCTTTTTTACAGCTTTAGCTTTTAGCTGAAGCTAGCTTAAAAAATGCATATGCCTGTGCGTAAAGGTGAGGGAAAGGTAAGTAGGTTATGGTGAAATCATGTGGTATGATTGACTTGTTTTTATAAACATGTTTGTTTACTTATGCTCCTAAAAGCGTGGGTGCTAGAACAGAGGAACTGTGGTGTGTCTTGTAGCAGGAAAAGGGATGGAGGCAGGCAGGCAGAAATATGTGATGGAGGCATGGAAATCTTTTAAACTGGATTTAGTTCTGGAGATGTGACATGAAACTGCCCCCTTCAACATCAGTGTACCAGGATGGTCATCCTCCTTCCCCATATCCCTTGGGACAACCCAGCTGATGTTGCAGTGCTTTGCTGCAGCTAAACAGCAGCTGCTCCTTGGCTTTCCATGTGCTGCTTTGTGCTGCACAGAGCCTGGAGATCATTTCTGGGCAGTGCCATGCTCTTGTCTCTGTCCTCTTGTGGCTCAGATCCCCTTGTCTGCTATTGCTATTCCTGGAGTTCATTTGGGTTCTCTGTCTGGGTCTTCTCTCTACCTGCTTTCTCCCTGTCTTTGATGAAAAGAACCTTTAACTAGCAGAGTTGGTGGAGTAATTTGACTTAAAATTATCCTTTGATAATCCTGATTTGGATGCCATGCAAGATCCAAGGTGTTTCTACAGAATGAAAGAGACAGTGATGCTGTTTGTTATTGCATGGGGCTTAGAGGTGCAGAAGGAAAATGCTGAGGAATTCTTTGTGTCCCATCATCTAAATTTCATTCTGTACATGCTTTCTTACAGAGAAATTGTTCTGCAAACACTGTAGAGAGCTGTAAGGTATTAAAATTGGATTTAGGTTAGCATCCTCCCACCTGGAAATCCAGGTGCTTTACTTATCATGACTTGAGCTCTCCAGAGCGCGGAGACAACCATAAAGCTTCTGTGAACATCCTTAAATAGCTGTTCTGCATGTATAAATGCTGCTCCTAATTTCCAGAGCAAGTGATATGTATTGCTGTGCCTGGCTCTCTCTTTCCCTGGGTATTAATTACCCCATTCTTCTGCTGAAGAGCACGGCAGCAGGAGTGGCAGGGTTTGTGTTAGGTACTTCTGTCTGGCCAAATTCCCCTTCTCCATTTAGCAGAAGGTGCAAGAGAGAAGAAATGCTGTGTGAGAGACAGAAAAGAGACAGTATGTGGAAAATTCAAAAAACTATAATCAGTGGTAGTCACTGGAGGTGTCCAGATAAGGTGGTGGAGGGGTAACAACACAATGTATCTATATTCTTGTAATCCTCAGTGTTATCCTAGCAACTCTCATCACAGGGAAATAATTTCCCTGGTATGGAGTAGAGCAATTATTTTTAAGGCCACACTAAAATCTAAGCTCTGTTTTCATCTGGTGTGGGGTGGCATAGCTGCAGGACCTCAGCTGAGCTCAGAGGATTCACTGCAGCCAAAGTCCTGGTTCATGGTCCTACTGCCATAAAACGCCCCACAGGTTGGTTCTAGGTGGTGGACACAGGGTGCTGCATCCAAAGAGACATTTTAAGGGAAGCATGGATAACACAAAACTTGCTCACCCTGCTCTGGTGCTGGGATTTAGCCAGCAGATGCTTACAAACAGGGTGGATGGCCCTAGTTGTAGCTGTCCCCTTAATCTGCACAGCACAGCTCCTCCCAGGAGCCTCCTGAGCCTTGGGGTCAGTGCTGCTTCTGGGGAAGAAAAGCTGCCAATTAAGGGGCTGGCTGCCTGATGTCCTTTTCTGGCTTATGTGTTGGAAAGCTAATTGCAAATTTGTCATCTTTGGGGAGAAAAAGGTGGAAAAGAAAAATTTTCCAGGGGAAAGGCTGGTTGAGTTTTGATCTCAGCCTGAGAAGGTGCAGAGTTGGAGTGTGGAGTTTATTGGGAAATGGAGGTCTAACCCAGTGGCTTTGGAAATCAATAGGAAGCCTCCAACTGGCTTCGGTGTCTCTTTGTTCTAAGCAAACAGAAGATTGCAGAAATAGGAAAACAAAATGATAGCAAAGCTGCAGAATGCACATTTATCCTGGGCTCTGTGGAGATGCAATTACCTGTCTAGGCTTGTGAAGAGACAAAACAGTGATGTTTCTCTTAAGGGAAATGACTTAAACAAACAGACAAACAAACCAACCCAAATAATGCATTCAGGGGAATTGCATGGAGGAGTCTGCAAAGGAGGAGGATTAAAGGCTTGGTTCTGCCTGCTGCAGTCCTACCCAAACCTGAGTTTAAAAGCAATGTGAAATGGTGCAAGGAGCAGAGGAGGCAGCCCCAGTTCTACAAGGAGATGCTAGATTTGTTATCCAAACAGTAAAGGAAAATAAATTATAAAAAAACAACTAAAAACTTCCTAGTGTAGAGTCAAAAAACTGAGATCTGTTAGAACTGTATGGAAGGGACAAAATACAATAAATTTGCAGTAAATTAAAAACAAACAGGTTGTCTTGGGAGCTTTCAATCTATCTGGTTCTCTGTGAATGTGTCTTATACCTGGTGCACTCTATAACTACAGTAGAAAATCAGAGTGGTCCATGATGCACATGAGGTTGTTGCTTTGCATATGTATTCCTGAACAATGCCTGGTTACTATGGTGATAGGCACTATAGAAAGTGTTCATATGGAATCCTTGACAATTTGTAATCCAGTGGGGAGAGTGATGGTCTGAGAGGGTGTCTCTGGCAGATGGAGAGCCTCCAGAGAACCCCTACAGGGACTGAAGGGTCCTCACTGGAAACCTTTGATTCATTGGCTGAATTAATATATTTTGAGAGAAATAAAATGAGCTCTACCTACCCAACATCTGTAGCTTTGCTGGCTAGACATTGACTCAGAAACTTATGGACACCTGAGTAAATACACTGGGTTTTCCATTTAGTGAGACCTATCAGATATTTGAACTCATATCTGCTTTTAAGCAGCTAATTCCGTATGTAGGTGATACTAAGAATGTTAAACAGCCAATGAACTGGGATGAGACTTGTGAAATCAGAGTCATGGAGGCTTGAAGGGACCTTGGGAGATCACCTAGTCCCCAGCTCAAGCAGGGCCAGCTGGTGGCTCCTGAGTGTCACATCCAGGTGGAAGTTAAATATCTCCAAGGAAGGAGAGTCTCTGAGCAACTTGTTCTAGGAGTGACCACTCTCATAGTAGGTAAGTTCTTCATGTTGAAATGGCATTTCCTGGATGCCACTTTGTGCCCATTGCCCTCTGAGTGGGCACCACTGAGAAGAGTCCTTGTCTTCTTTACATTCTCCTGTCAAGTATTGATACACATAGACAAGGTTCTCCCTGACCCTTCTCTTCTTGAAAGCTGAACAGTCCCAGCTCTCTCAGCCTATTCTAAGTCAGATACTCCCATCCTTTATGGCCCTTTGCTGGACTCACTCCAGTATTTCCACGTCTCCCTGGTATTGTGGAGCCCAGCCTTGGAGAGCTTGGCTACAGGCACTGTCCTTTGGCCACCATCCACATTGTGCATCAGAAAATGATCAGAGGAGGCAGGATCCAGACCTGTGTGTCCCATCTCTCAGCTCTGACAGCCAGACCATGCTTTCTAGCCAGGCTCAGAGATGGTTCCCTTCTCTGGCTTCTCTTCCTTGCTGCAGTGGAAGCCTGGTTGGAATGATGATCAGAAGTGGAGAAGTTGATGAGTCACTGTCGTGTAGAGCAGCGCAATTTTGTGTGGAGCACTGCGCTGGTCTGCCCACCCATCTCGGGTGAAGGTTTATTTATGGTGCTCTCCCAAGTGATACTGTAATATCCTTCCCTAGCCCACATTTCTGCTGGTGCCTGCTCACTACGAGATTTCTTTCTTTTTTTTCCCTCCCCCCAATCTATTAAATAAGATTATAGTGTATTGAGGTTGAAGGGAGCAGGATATTATTAGGATTTTTATCATCACATTACTACTTTAGACAATTTGGAAGTCTCTTATCAGTCATGTAGAGCACAATGTACTGGACTGGCCTTGACATCCTCTCTGAGCACCAAGGCAAGATTCAGTGATCACCCAGAGGTTACCCAGGGTAAAGGTGAAAAACATTTTGGTGTGAACAGCTGTTCCTGGTGCTGGCTGCTTTACTCTCAGGGAGGGTTCAGGGATGTTGCATTTGTCTCAGTGAAGCTTTTCCCCTGTTTGCTAAGTTGTGCTTCACTAATGCACTCGTCTGCCAGGAGGCTTTTTCAGTTTATGCCCATTCCAAAAAGGAGAGAACATCTCCCCACTCCTCCCCTCCTCCTTGCTCTGCCCAGGGAGGGCTCCAGGGGCTGGAGCAGGCATCCCTGATGCCTGCAGGGAAATGTGAGTGCTTTGCCATCTTTGTCTTCCATACAGTGTCAGATAAGTGATCTGTTGAAGGGGTCTAGGGGAGGTAGAGCTGCTCATCCACCACTTTCTCTTCATCTGTTGCAGGCATGGAAGTGGTCAATTCATATTTAATTTTGGTATGAAGTTAGATTGTGATTAGAGGCAAATTCAGTGGGTTGCCTGGCAGGGAACCTGGATTACTCTCAGCACTGATAAGTTTAGATTGCTAAGTGCAAGTGATAAAATACCTTCTCTTTTTCAGAAGAAGTTAAATATCTCTATTTCTGATCATTTATCAATTTCATTCTATACTTCTATTCTAATAAAACAATAATATTTGATAAAATCAAAGGTGATAGAAATGCAACAATGAGTTTTGGATTCCCAAATGCTGATATGTTTGTGTCCTGAGAGCTGCTCAAAGGTGGCAAAAAAAAAGACCGTTTCTTTTCTATGGTCAAAGCCGAGCACAGCTCTCCTTGTACACTGCCTAGAGCAGTGCTCAGAGCAGCTTCTTCTGGTTTTCACTTTGGTGACATCCCTGGAAGTGTTCAAGGCCAGGCTGGATGGGGCTCTGAGCAATCTGGTTTAGTGGAAGGTGTCCCTGCCCTTGGCAGGTGTGTTGGAACTAAATCATCTTTAATGACCCTTCCAACCCCAAACCATTCCATAGTTCTACAGTGGGCTGGTGAATGCATGGTGGTGATACTCCTTTCCTCTGCTGAAATACTAAATTTTGACTTTTTATTTTGACTCATGCCACCCTTCAAACAGTTTTGAGAGCCTATTGAATCTAACACTCAAAAATTAACTCAGAGGGCAGCAGTGAAGTGGTTAAGAAGAAGGGCAGTGGAGCACAGTGATGGAGATGAAAGGGAGATGAGACAGGATTATCCAGGACAAGTTTGTGTTTGCCGCAGGGGGATGACTCAGTGGTGACGGTGGCTAATGTAGATTTTGAGATGTGAGGGATTTTTTTCCAAGTGAGATTTTCGATGGAAAGTATGGTTTTAAATGTGGACTAATGTGAAATGATACAACAGGGACAGTAAAGTGCATATGTTAAACTGGGAAGCTCCGCAGCAGCCACCCAGTGAAAGGATTGATGGGTTATTTATTGCAGATTATGTGACAGGGAAAGAAATCTGGCTCATCAGAGGTCAGGGAAATGAAATGTTGTCCTCTTGTCATGGTAGGTGCTGAAATCGATCTGCTACCTCCTGTTACATCTTTTGATGGGCATGCAGAACAGCTTGTTGCTCGGTGGATGAGGTCAGGTTTTAGAGTTATAGCTGACTAATTTCTAGGCCAGCAATAACATTTCTTGTTTTCAATCTAATATAAATCATAGAATTATTTGGGTTGGAAAGGACCTTAAAGATCATGTAGTTCCAACCCCCTGCCATGGGTAGGGACACCTTCCACTAGACCAGGTTTCTCACAGCCCTATCCAACCTGGCCCTTGAACACCTCAAGGCATGGGGCATCCACAGCTCAATTTTGGACCACAAAATGCTTTCTCCATAGATAAAGAAAAACAGCTTAGCAGATGGACTATTGATTACCCATTATGGAAGTGTTTTTACATAAAGACAGCTTCTCAGTACCATCAGATAATGGTGCTACTAGAAGCATGTTAATGAAGCAGACTTGCCTTGTTTTTTCCTGTTTTGTGCAAAATTTTGATTTCCATAGGTTTCAGGAAAGGTCACCCAGTTTACAGCCTAGTGGGGCTTATCCTGTTTACATGTCATTTACTTCTGTGCCAATATGTGAATGCTGTGTCTGTACTCCCCTGTGAACATGTGACAGCATTTATCAAGGTCCAAAAATGTGAATGTGTTAGCCCAGACAGGTTAAGTCCTGTGCTTAACATTCAGTCAGCAGTACTGCTCCCCAAACCCTTCCTATATCTTTAATGATGGAGCTGTCCAGGGCCAGGCTCATGAGGAGTGGATCACCCTGGCCTTGTGGAAGGTGTCCCTGCCCATGGCATGGGAGTTGGAACAAGATGATCTTTAAGGCCTTTTCCAACCCAAATCATTCTGTGAATCTGTGATTCTGTGATGAAAGTTCACACACAGTCAGCGCTGTTGGTGACTGATTTAGCTGGCCCAAGTTTTCTAAAAGCATGAAAAGGTATTTCCTCCTCTGAAAACAGTAGTCATTTCTTTACTCATCTGTCAGTGTGTGCCAGTCACAGTTTATGTGTTTTAATCCAAAGCATGCCGTGCTCTAGCACCCACAAAGCCCCAGGCCTAAAGGGCTTTGGCTTATGCCTGTGGCTGTTGGACACCATTGCTAAACAAATTACTAAAAGTGACAGCATGTCTGCCATGGCCCTCCATGGCTGTTGATGCCAATATTTGGCAGATTTTGCCAAGAATGCTGAGCACTAAGGGTTTTTTCTTATGGCCACCCTTGATGTGGTAAGTGGCACAGATAGTGCTAACAGGTACCTAAGCAGGTAGAGCTGGAGAGAGGTGAGTACAGCTTTTCCTGTGTACAGGCAGAGTAGAAATCCAAATCTGCCTTCTGGTAACATACAGCTAAGTTTTTTGGGGGACTTAATGTGTAAAGTGATGGTTTTTCACTGGAGAGACATTTCTTCTGTTATAAAGAACCTGGTGGCTGGTACCTGACTACAGGGTTCATTGCATTGGGCTTAGAAATGAACTAAGCTTGTATATCTGCTAAGATTAAGGGCCTGAATCTGTTCCCACCAAGACAGCTGTGAGGTTACCAAGCAAAGAGCACCCAGCATTACAAAATGATTTGGTAAATCTGAGTGAGATCAGCAGTCACTGAGAGCAGCCTAAAGAACAGCACAGAGGAGGCAAGCTGAGTGCAAGCTGGATGGATGTTGTTGCTTTGTGCAAGAGACAGTCCTCTGGAGTCAGGACATGGGCAAAAAGCAGGGCTAACCAGCTTGGCAGACAATTAGGCTGTGGCTAAATGGAAGGAAATGCTTGTGTGATTTAAATGCTAGCAAAATTGTCAGGTTAGGGTTCTGCTCCTGACTCTGCCACAGGCTCTCAGACTCCTTCATTCACTGACAGTGCTCCCCCCTACACAGCCTTGTTCCTGCTTCAGAGCTGCTGAGATAAGGGGTGGCTGTACGGGCAGCAAAATGTTTTACTCTAGACTTTGAGCTTGTTGCAACACCAGTCATGTCTTTGTTGAGAGAAGGACGCTGGTGGCAAGGCTGGTTCCTACAGTATCTATAGCTATTTATGCATATATATGTATATATATGTATTTATATAGCTATGAATGTAGGTATGTATGTATGTTGTGAGGTTGTAATCTTTGTCTCTGGTTACCACTGCAAGTGCTTTTTTGGAGGTGGTAGAGGAGGCAGGAATAGGAATGCAGCTGTAACCTCATCTTCTTCACCCTGATCTCTCCTGGTGTCTTTGGCTGGCCATGGAGAGAACATGGGAGAAGCTGCATCAGGGTCTTCAACAGGCTAAATCAAAAGCTGAGAGGGCCTGCTTTGTAAAAGCAAACTGTTGTAAACAAGGAGTTGCTGATCTTTTGGGTAGAGGAATCAGCCCATCTAGCAGAATGGTGGTCCTTTTGACATTGCCTGTAATCTGACACACCCCTATTGGGAAAATAGACCAATCATTTACTCAAAAGGCAGTATTTGCCTGAAGGTTTTATGCCAAAGTATCTCAGTCAGTGTTCTGCATGTGAGGAGATTCAGGGTTTGCCTATGCAAGCCCAGGGGCTGGTACAGCTCAGGGGGACAGGGGCTAGCACTGCTCTTTGGAAGAGGCCAAATTTCCTGCAGCACCTTGGAGGGGCTGAAACCTTTTGGACAATGACATCAGGAAGCTCAAAGTTACTTGTACTTGTGTTGTGTGCATGGAAAGCTCTCTAGGAGCACACAGCTTGCTGTGTAAAGGGGAAGGGAAAGGGAGGGACAGATGGGAAGAAAGAGGCGGGAGGGAGAAAATGGATAGGGCAAATGCAGGCCAGACTTGGAATCAGTGGTGGCCAAACCTGCTAGCCAGAACATGCCAGGAGGAAGCAGAGATCATGCCCAGCCATCAAAACATCCTTGCTATCCCTTACCAAACATTTCTCCCTGGAAAGACAAGTAGGAAGCTGACCGATTTAATGTCATCCCAGGAGCCTTCAGCACAGCGTCATCAGCATGGCATGACAGAGGCTGACCTTCCCTGCCCTGAGTCAGACTTTGTCCTCTCTTGGTTTGGAGCCCCTCTCTGAGATAGGCCAGAGAAGATCAGACTGCCAGGAGCCAGAGGGTGAAGGGCTGGACAGGCTGTGATGGCCACGTCCTGCATGGCCAGGGAGCAACAAGGAATGTGACACAGCCCTCCAGCTGAAACACAAGAAAATGTGAGAGCACTGTTCCTAATTTATCAGTTGGGAAGAGCTCTGGTGACGTGAGGAATGGGAGGGGACACCCTGTGGCACAGCCACTGTTAGGGGCTCAGCCCTGGTCTGCATCAGGGGGTGGTTATTTGTGGTTATTTCCTACTGGTCCCCTTGCCCACAGATGTACCTGAGTAGATCTGCTAAATATGCTGAATTATCTGTTTGCCTATAACAGCCAGTGAAATAGTAATTTTGGCAAAGAACAGGTTTTCAGGAAATCAATTACCTAAAATTCAACCTCCAGCTGGGTAAAGTCCCGCAGATTCCAGTGCAGTGTTTATGGTGCCTAATGTATTTCTTGTGTTGTGAATTGCTCTCTCCTCATTCTTATTATGACCACTTTCAACAAATGCAGCAAGGAACGCCCTTTAAAACCCTGTCAGTCAGCTCTTCCCCATGCACCTTTCAAAAATGGGCAACGAGGCCGCTGATCTCTACCTTGTTACATCCAGAGATCATAAAATGAGACTTGTGCTTAAGTGGATTATGTAGTTTTGCTCAGTGGCTTCACGTGGAGAGCAGAGACTGTGAGCCAGGATTTCTGGTTCCCTGCACTGCCTGTTGGCAACGGCTGGGCTCTTCCACAGTGTGGGGCATGGCCACCTGTTCCATTATTTGGTAGGAAACTGGGGCTGCCTTTGAATGCACCTTCCTAGGGGACTGTCCTGGATCCCCCCTGCAGAGCTGGGTTATTTCCTGTTTATTCCTTTCCTGTTTTCATTATATGCTTTAGTCTTAAATTCTGCAGAATGCAACTGGAAAGGTGATACACAGATGAACTTAGAGGATCCAGCTTGTGTGTGAATCCCCCTGGACTCTTGGCATGACTTCCAGCTATGCTGTAGGTGCTGGGAAAGAAGTAAATGGCTTCAGACCAGGATATAAAATGTGCTACACTCCCTGCAGGCACAAGCAGAGTGGGGAGAAGAAATCACCAGTACAGGCACTGGGAAGAAAAATGGATGAGACTGAAGGAGTTGTACCCTACCAAGAAAGGGAGTTCCTCACTTATAGTTCTAGTAAGGGCAGATATTTGGATCTTCTTTTGTCATTACCATAAAAAAAACCTGGAAATGCAGGGAAATAGCAGGAAATGCACAAAAAACCCAGTGGGAAGGCACTGTAAAATACTAGTTAGGGATTAAATCTGGACAGCATGTCCAAAGGATGAGTTGAAGGGCTTGTGCTATCTAGCTACAAAAATTTAATGGGTGTAAAAACCAAAGAAAGGGGGGAATGATTTGGCTTAGCAGTAATGGGGATGGAGGGGGAGAGTTATGGAAGGTTTCAAACAAAACCAGGCTGAGTACAGGAGAAATCTGCAGTCAGATGTGTCACTTGGGAGAATAAGCTCCCATGGGGATGAGTGGCATTTGGTTGGCAGTTTGTGACTAGGTAAGGACACAGAAGGGATAAGGACAAATGGACATCTGGAGAAAGAAATCTGTGTGAGCAAGGCTGGTGGGACAAGAATGCATGTGAAGCTGTGTTGTGAGGATCCCTGGGTACCTTGTCCATAAATAATGTGGACAGAAGAGCTGGGAGAATCCAGTGGGATGGCTTTCCAAGCAGCTATCACAAGGAAGATTCTTATGAGAAAGATCACAAACCAGCAGGATTTATCTGAGCATTTTTATATCTAGTACTTGCTGTTCAGAGATCCCACAACTATTTCCAGTTACTGATGGACAGACATCACTCTTCCTAATTTATGGAGACAATAAAGAGAATATTTGGAAAGGCAAGACTCTCTGTAGTCACTTAGTTGGTTAGTGACTGACTTGAAATAAATTATTCTAATAATTTAGGCTTTTGTCTGAAGTGTACCATCTCTGAAGCTCATATATACATATACAATTCATGTCCTTTTCCTTTTTATCCTTTTCCATTGAGTACTGGAACCTGCTGTACCCAAAGTGTTGCTGGGAAGCTGTGTCATGGTTGGGGGTCTCTATATCCACCTGAATCACAAGAGAAATTGTACCTGTCAAATTTACTTCACAGCTTTGGAGTTCTTTCACACTTTTTCAAAAATATTTGACATTTTAATTGTTCTTCAGACCCAAATGAAGCAATGTCTGAGGTCTCTTCAGCTGTCACTTCAGCAACTCCAACCAAACAGCAGCTTTCTTGGCTTCTTGAGGTGCCTGTTGTTTAAATCAGTATGAAGGAGCTGCTGTATTCTAAATTTCCAGCAAGCCACAAGTTCATGTGTTCATTCATTTATTTTTCATTCATGCACTGAGCAGGAGTCAGCCAACAGCTGTTGCACCAGGATTCAGGGAGCAAGAGAATAGCAGCAAATCAGGGATTACAAATAAGTCCCTTGTGAACAAGAAGCAAAATTTCCAGGTGAGCAAGTCGGAGACAGAAATATCTGTAACTGTTTAAAAAAGTAGTCCTTAACTAAGAAGTTGGTTTCATGAAGAGTCAGCCTGGAGCTCCAGAGAAATTTCCTGAGAAACAAAACCATTTTACATCTGTAAATCTTAGAGTAGCTGTGAATTTGTCCTGAGATGGATAGGTCCAGTGGTGACAAGAGACATTACATTTTCTTTTCTTTCCTCACTCATTTGATGTGCCTGTTTATTCTTGGCCACAGTAATTTTCCCAATCTCTCTAACGCCCCAGGATCCATCTCTGCTCATTCTTCATTCTGTATTTATTTAATACATGCAAGAAGAAGTTGGTTGATGAAACATACTACTGAACTGAATGAGGCCATCAGAGGCGAAAATGGGTTTATTTTTCTTCTTAATGACAATTCAGATAAATAGGCAATGACTCTTGGAGGATTTTGCATTGAGATCATGAAGTTATAGGCAGCTCTCCTTCTATAGCTTCACTCAAAGCCTCATCCTTGGTCCTGAACATAGAATTGCAGAGTGAGTGATGTTGAAAGGAATCCCAGTGGTAGCATCTAGTCCAACCTCCCTGCTCAAGTGGGGTCTGCTTGGAGCACTTTGCACTGGTGAGGGACACTGGTGTGTGACATTCATGAGCTTTGTCCCCTTGGTTCTGATGGTGTTGTGCAGTGAGATGCGCTTGGGACTCAGAGCCAAGCACAGAGCTGATGTTCAGAGATCCCATGTTGGTTCCCAGACCCACAAAAGTCAGTGGAAAAGCACCTCCCAAGCACCACACCTAAACCTGACCTAAACCACAGAGCCAAGTCCTTCCTCTCCATCTGGGTGGAGCTGACTGATGACATCAAAGGAGGCAGCATCTCTCTTCCCTAAGGCCCATGTTTGAGCACAATGGTCTCCAAATTGGCAGCTGGAGAGCCAGGGCCCCTAGTCCATGAGGATTCAAAGGTGCTACTGTGATGCTGGTGTGAAGAGAGGCTCTGGCAGACACTCAGCTGCAGAGGGGGGTGGGTGGTTGGTGTTGTGGCCACCAGAGCAGGGTTTAACCAGCTACCCAAGGTAAAGTTAAAGAAAAGCTACACAGTGTTAAGACTCTCACATCTGGCTGTTGAAGAGGATCTGTAACACACATCTGTATGTTTCCAGACCTGTATATGGCTGAATCTGACATCCTTTACTGCTCAGCTTAACCTACACACTTTGCAGGAGCAAATATCTTAGGCATGCAAGGAGCAAGATCTCCTTCCTGTCTGAGATGGGATTTTTTCCTAATTTGGTTAATGCCAGCTGCCTGTGCTTCCTGGTAAGCTGAATAACTGCAGTTGGGATCATCTTCATGGAAATTTCCATATGCCCCTTGCAGAGAAGCCAACAACCAGCTGTCAGGCAATGAACCTCAGCCCCAGCATCCAACCAGGATGGCTGCTAAATGGGTATGGAGGGAATGATGGCTCCACATCCATATCCAGCTTCTGCCTCTGTGTGGTGACAGGGTTGCAGGGGTGCTGGGGCTGCGGTGGAGTGGCTGCCCCACCCATGCAAGAAGTTTCCAAGTGGAGAGATGGGACCTGCTGCTGTCAGATTGCCCATAAATTCAGCCCAATTGTGGATAGAGAGGATGTCTGCTTCCTTTGGTCCTTATCCCTTTCAGTGCAGAGGTGGAATGAGATGTTATGAACAGTTCTGGGATATAGGGCTTTTTTTTGTGTTTGTTTTTTTTTTTTTGTGTCCAGCAATCTCCAAAGCTGGTTTTTCCTCCTCCAGCCCCTACAGAGTCCCCAGGCATGACCACAGGATGAGCTTTTCTTTTTTTATCAGCTTCTCAGCAGTAAAATCTGTTTTAGAGCTTTGTTCTTTCATTCCTTGAAACACGGGATGGTGTCTCCGCTTTCCTTTCTGCTGCTCAGGGAGTAGTAGAGGTGGTGGACTTGGAGTATTTAGAGCAGACGTTTTTTCAGTTATTTAATCTGTAGCTTGAGAGAAGTAATATATGTTATATGTCATTCAGGAGTGTATGTAGAGAGTTCTTTTGTTATTATTTTATTAAAAGTGAATTTTTTGGTAAAGGGGATCCTTAGCCAATAATCAAGTAAGAAGCAGCACATCATTAGAAAAACAATAAAGGATCAGAGTAATGACTCTTAGGGCCTCATTTGCTCTCCAGTTAATTAAACAGACAACACAGATGCTACTGCTGTTAATAATATCATTCAATTACTGTGCTGCTAAGTATTATGATCCCTAGGAAACCATTACCCAGTGCTGATTGAGAAGAGGAACTGTGAAGGGCTATGTAGGGGACAATAAACCATGTCTCTGTTGAAAAGGGGGCTGGAGGCAGAGTTTTCTGGAGACACGAGGTGCTCGAGTACAAGTAGGTGCAAGGTTGTTTTAGGTGACGGAGGAGAGGTAGAGGAATCTGAAAAGTTACATTCCTACCCCAGGATGAAACTTGGAGCAGCCAGCTGGAGGTCACTGGAAGGCATTTTGTGAAGAAATGGCTGGGGAGGAAGGTTTTTTGTTTGCAGAAAGAAGAGAGTGTGTGCTTATTGCAGCCAGGAGATGGATGGGAAATAAAAGAGAATTGGAAATGGAAATGAATGTACCTCAACACCCTAGAGTGTACTAAGCATCTCTCCAAGGGGAACAGGGAATATCATAAAAGCCTCATTGAGCAGTGCAGGTAAGAGATTCACTTCTCTGATATTTCCACTCATCTACTTTGAAGGTGAGTGAAAAATCCAAGGCTGGCAGGAGGAGACTTCATCTCAGCCACTGGGACTTTATCAAACTCAGCTTTCCCATCCAGGCAGTGTAGTGACAGGGACTATTAAGCTGAAGGAGCACAGCCCAGCGTGGTCTCCCATTCATGGCACACACCTGCTTCCCTCAGCATCCTGGGAGGGTGATGCACAAAGCTGTGAGAGAGCAGAGGGTGGATGTTGAAAAAAATCCTGAGCCTTCCCCAGAGTTCTGATGTCTCTTTGCACCATTTCCCCAATGCCAATCCATTGTGTATCCCTCATTTTCCCCACAAGGAATAGAGGGTGCTCATTTGTTTTCTTTTTTTCTTATTTCTATTTTTTTTCTTCTGTGTTTGCTCATGCAAAAGGAGCTTTTGTAGTATTTATATATACTGTGGTAGCAGCTGGAGACCCTGACCAAGGATGTAGGGAATCTTGTACACTGTGATGCTCAAACTGACCATTATCAGTCTGGGATTAATGGTCTGCGTGCTCAGAGCATTCAGCTGTTCTCTGATCCCCAGGAAATGCCTTGGGTCGTGGCCATAATAGTTAAAGTAATATGAAGATATGTGTTGGAAAATGCTTGGCAGTAGCTCTGTGTAAGAAAACCTCTCCTGCATGTCTGCCCTGATATTTCAAGGAAGAGGAATTTAGGTCTGTGTCTGGCTTCTTTGTGTGCTCTCAGGCTGAGGGTGTGGATATGGATGTTTGGGGAGCTCCATCTGTAAGGAGGTGTCACAGTGACAGGGCTGCACTGCCACGTGGTGACACCAAGCTGCTTTCATTACACCTGGTTTTGTAGAGGGATCCTTTGGTGAACTCTGCTGGAGTGCTGTGCCAAGATCAGGGTTTCAATTTGCAAATTAAATGCTGAAAAAAAGAATTTATATTTGTGTGTGGATTCCCCCATGATACAAAATGATTCAACCCCAACCCAGTAAGAAGGGAGTCATACTGGATTTTGAAAGATGCTCGGGAGAATGTGGTTCATTTTCTTTAAAGCTCAATTTTTAAAAATATATTTATGTAATTTAACCAAACATGCATTTATTCATTCAGGTTCTTCTTTATCACTAGATTAATAGAATCATAGGGTCATCTAAGTTGGAAAAGCCTCTACCATCATCCAATCTGTGAACCCAACACTGCCAACACCTAACACCAAACCATGCCCCCAAGTGCCACATCGACATCTTTCAAATACCTCCAGGCATGGTGACTCAACCACTGCCCTGGGCAGCCTCTTCCAATGCCTGACCACCCATTCAATGAAGAAATGTGTCCTAATACCCAACCTAAACCTTCCCTGGCACAGCTTGAGACTTCATCCTCTTGTCCTGACACTTGTTAGGTGGAAGAAGAGACCAACCTGCAGCTGCAGGCTGCTGTCAGGGGGTTGGAGAGAGTCAGAAGGTCCTTCCTGAGCCTCCTTTACTCCAGATGGAACAACCCCATCTCCCTCAGCTGCTCCTCATCAGACTTGTGCTCCAGACCTTTCCCAGCTCTGTTCCCTTCTCTGGACATGCTCCAGCCCCTCAGTGTCTGTCTTGGTGTGAGGTGCCCAAAACTGAAGCAAGAATTTGAGGTGTGGCCTCCCCAGTGCCCAGCACAGAGGCGCAGTCACTGCCCTGGTCCTGCTGGCCACACTGGTGCTGACACAGAAGCCCAGGATGCCACCCTCCTCCTGGCCCACCTGGGCACATGCCAGCTCAGGCTTGGCCACTGTCAGCTGGCAACCCAGGGCCTTTCCTGCTGGGCAGATTTCCAGCCACTCTGCCCCAGCCTGGGCCACTGCAGGGGCTCCTTGGGACACAAGGGCAGGACCTGGCACTGGCCTTGTTGAACCTTGTCATGGTTCAACCCCATCTGGCACCCAAGTACCACACAGGTGCTCATTACTCCTGCTCCTGCCACCCCAGTGGGGAGGAGAATCAAGGAAAAAGGTAAATCTCATGGGTTGAGATAAGAACACTTTAGTAATTGAAAGAAAATAATACATAATAATAGTACAAATCATAACAACTACAACAATGATAAAATTGTAATGAAGTTGCAATTATTACAATTGTAATTGTAATGAAATGGAGAGGAAGAGAGAAATTGCACTCAATAGAAATAGGTGATGCACAACAACACTGCTCACCACCCACTGAGTGATGCCCAGCCAGTGCATGAGCAACAACCAGTGCCTCAGTGCCAATCTCCCCCAATTAATAAACTGGGCATGATGTTCTATGGAATATTCCTCTGGCCAATTCAGGTCACCTGTCCTGATTCTGCTCCCACCCAGCTTCTTGAGCACCTGATCCTGGAAGAGCAAAACTCACTGAAAAGTCCTTGACTTGGGACAAACACTGTTCAACAACAACTGAAACATCAGCCTGTAATAAACATTATTCTCACACTAAATCCAAAACACAGCACTATCCCAGCTATTAGAAAGAAAATGAACTCTATCCCAGCTGAAACAAGGACAGAACCTCATCCTGTTGGGCTCGACCCATTGATCCAGCCTGTCCAGATCCTTCTGCAATCCTTCCCACCCTCCAGCACGTCAACACTCCTGCCCAGTGGGGTTTCATCAGCAAACCTACTGAGGGTAGGTTTGCAGAACTTGATCTCCTTGTCCAGATCAGTGATAAAAATATTAAACAGGACTGGCCCCAGTTCTGAGCCTCGAGGACCCTACTGGTGACCAGATTCCAACTGGATGTGATTCCATTCACCACCACTCTCTGGGCCCAGCCATCTGGTCAATTTTTTACCCAGAAAAAAGCACACCTGTCCAAGCTGTGATATACTGTTCCCAAATATATATCATTTATTATCTATTATATATATTTGATATGATATACTGTATATTATATGTATATTATATATCTGATGTACTATAATGTAATATTCCCAAAAAATTTCAAATGGCTTTAGTCACACACATCCCTGCACTCCTCCCTCAAATTCAGAATGCAGAGACTGTTCTGCTTTCAGGAAGTTTCATCATGGCAAGGCAATTGGCATCTCTGCACTTCTGCCATGAAGAATGTACAGAATTGGGAATACTCCAGGATCTGAGACCTGAACACGCACCAGCCTTTGGGGTACAACAGGGCCATAAAGGCTGAGGCTAACCCAAGTCTGGTGGTGTTGCCAGGTGCCTGTTCCTTGGCCAAGGCATGGCCAAGGTCAGTGCAGTGTGAGACTGAATCTCTCAGGATGTGTCCTAGCACTGATCAGACTCAGGCAGAGTTAGACAGGAGGAGACACTGCAGTAGTTTCACAGGACATTTGAACACAGTTCTGTGCTTAAAACATGGTAGAATGGGACTAATGGCAATCAGGGGGATTAAAAGCAAGAACAGCCCAGGCCCTTGCAATTGCCAGTGCTGAGAAAGGAGATTTACTGTGAATGAAATCCTTCTCTGGGATGCTTTGATGTAAGCAAAGCATCTCCTTGTTTCCACGTGATTTGTCTCTTTGTGGGAACCCCCTGGAAAGGGCCTGGCAGCCCCCCAAAGACACCTTTTGTATGGTCAGGGGTGTTTGGTGATCAGGCAAACTTCCCCAGTGCTCCAGCTTCCCTTTTGGTGCTATCAGCCACAGACCCCTCCTTTACTGCACAAGTATTCATGGCTTGCTATCTGGCTCATCTCATCCCTGGCATCCTGCTTCTGTCCCAGTAATGGAAATATTAATTAAAATCAGCCCCACTGTGAGTTACTCCACATGTGCTTGCAGGGATGGGACCTCTTTCCTGAAAGGCTTTGCCACTTCTGCCAGTTGCCCAACCACTGTCCCTTGTCTGCAGCCTGCTGAGATCTGAGATTCCTCATTTTCATGAGGGATTCCCTGTGGAGCATCTTAATTAATCTCACTGAAGTACAATAAGAAACACACCTGCAACTTTCTCTCTCTTTTCTTTCTTTCTCTTTCTTTCTTTCTTTCTTTCTTTCTTTCTTTCTTTCTTTCTTTCTTTCTTTCTTTCTTTCTTTCTTTCTTTCTTTCTTTCTTTCTTTCTTTCTTTCTTTCTTTCTTTCTTTCTTTCTTTCTTTCTTCTTCTTTCTTTCTTCTTTCTTTCTTTCTTTCTTCCTTCCTTCCTTTCTTCCTTTCTTTCTCTCCCTTCCCTTCCCTTCCCTTCCCTTCCCTTCCCTTCCCTTCCCTTCCCTTCCCTTCCCTTCCCTTCCCTTCCCTTCCCTTCCCTTCCCTTCCCTTCCCTTCCCTTCCCTTCCCTTCCCTTCCCTTCCCTTCCCTTCCCTTCCCTTCCCTTCCCTTCCCTTCCCTTCCCTTCCCTTCCCTTCCCTTCCCTTCCCTTCCCTTCCCTTCCCTTCCCTTCCCTTCCCTTCCCTTCCCTTCCCTTCCCTTCCCTTCCCTTCCCTTCCCTTCCCTTCCCTTCCCTTCCCTTCCCTTCCCTTCCCTTCCCTTCCCTTCCCTTCCCTTCCCTTCCCTTCCCTTCCCTTCCCTTCCCTTCCCTTCCCTTCCCTTCCCTTCCCTTCCCTTCCCTTCCCTTCCCTTCCCTTCCCTTCCCTTCCCTTCCCTTCCCTTCCCTTCCCTGGAATATGTATACATTCAAGAACATGGGGAGTTTTTCAGGCTTTGTTACCAGTTTCCAGCAATAATTAAATTTCTTTCTGCTGGAAACAAAAACAACACTTTATTCTCATGTATAACTCATACTCATCCTACCCTTGTCACCCAGATGCTTTCTTTCCTTACATATCTAAAGAGCCCTCATCTGTTCTTTTAATGTCTCTTGGACCATTGTCATATTATTCCTATATATAAAAACTTGGACATGGATTTGTTGATTTTTCCTTTTCCCACTCTTAAATGTCCCTGACAATTCTTCCCTTGCAATAAGCATTACTGTAATCTTGCAATAAGTTGCAAGATGTATTGCAATAAGCATTATTATACTCTAATCTTGGTATTCTTTGTCAATTTGTCGTGGAGAAATCTCAAGCTCCTTTGTTACCATCTCTGCATTCTTAATACCATGTGACTCAGTTACTAATCCCTTTAATTCTTCACCCTTGTGCTTCAGAAATTAAGGACTTTGATACCTGTTTTTGCTTATCCTTCCTTTAATTTCAACAATAGTAGTGAACATCTGATCAAACCCTTCCATTGAGATCTAAACCAAGTCTAAAATAAAATTGCTTTTTGCTGGTTCTGATACTATTTTAGGGGGAAAATATCTATTGCCTATTGCATCCAGGAAGGGCTGAGCTAAAGTATCACTTGTAACCGTAATTCTTCACTTGCCATCTAGAAAAACACAAAATGACATATTTCCCAGAATTTATCTTCCAAATGGTTTCCAAGAGATCTCATGTCATGTCTGGATCCAGTGGCAGAGATCTGTAATGACTTCCTGGAAAAGGAATTATATTCAGATGGATCCTGTTATGTGCATGGTCTCATCTTTTAAACCCATAGAGGTTTATTCACCTGTGTCATTCACCTGCTCTGCAGCTTTGTGGTTACTGCCTTTATTTCCCTCTCTGGTCATATCCCTCAGCCCTGCATACTGACCATATCATGTTCCTGTCGTCACAAAAATACTCTTTCACATCTGGTTCCCAGAATTCTTGTTCTTTCAAGTATCCACATTGCATATTGCCATTTTTATTGGGCAAAGTTCCCTCATCTTTTTATTTCCTTCTAACTTTCCCTTTTTTTTCTCTTTCTTTGTATCCTACTTTCTCTTTCTTCCCTCTTTTCTCTGCCCATTTAATATCTTTTTTATACCCTTTCCCATCTCATTTTGCTCTTTTCTCATCCTCCTTTCCCTTTTTCCTCTCTCGTTGTGAAAAATCTTCCATGTTTTTTATAACTCCATTTGTGCTTCTCTCACTACTTTACATTAGCTGCAAAAGAGTAGCAGGGAATCATGCTTTAAAGGCATTTAACCTGTTCTTAGTCTATAAAACATGGAGCACTCTTGAACATAGTGATTCTGTCTCTGCTCATGTCCTGGTGCCTCAGCAAGAGATGATGTGCACAGCCTGGGAAAAGGAGGACAGTGTCTAAGAGCTGATGAGGAATAGGGCATGAGAAGAGGCAGGAAGATATTGAGGGTGGAAAGGGGTAATGAGCAAAGTTAAGAAATTTTGGGGAGAACCATCATGGTCAGGATGGGGTGAGAAAAGCCATTTGGGCACCCAAGTGGTGTTGGGGATAGTGCCATGGCCAAGACAGTCCTGTGCTCAGTTGCATTCCTGATGGGACTTGGTGGAGTTGGGCTCTTTTCCCACACAACCAGTGATAGGACAAGGGGAAGTTGCTTCAAGTTGCATCGGGGGGAGGTTCAAGTTGGATATTTGTATAAATTTCTTCACTGAAAGAGTGGTTAAGCACTTGAACAGGCTGCTCAGGGAAGTGGTGGAGTCACCATTCCTGGAAGTGTTCAAAAACCAAATAGATGTGTCACTTTGTGATAGAGTTTACTGGGTATCATGGTATTTAGTTGAAGACTGGACTTGATCTTTTCCAAGATCAGTGATTCCATGACTCTGCATGCAACGCAAGGGAAGGAAAGTGGGCAGAAAGTGAAGAGGAGCCAGTGTATGATGATAAAGGAATGGGAAAGGACCAAGAGTTATAATATGCACAAAATGGGCATGAGGTGAAGGAGGAGCCCCCGTGACTTCCCTGCCTGTCTCTCTCACCATGGGAAGCCACTGTTCTCCCCCCAGATCCCACTTGGTCTCTGGGGGTGCTGGCACCCTTCCCTGCCCGCTGCTCCCTCCAACAGCAGCAAAGTGCCAGAGTCAGCTGCTGGCAAACTGCTTTGGTTAAATAACAAAACAACAACAAAAATGAATTTATATACATAAGAAAAGGAAAATGAAGCAATGATGGGTTGGGCAATTAAACTAAAAGCATTTTAGAGTGTAATCCAGCTCTCTCTATCAATAATTCAGGAGGCCAAGATCAGTCTAATTGATTGAACACCTTCCACAGTAGTCAGCCACTAATAAGACAAATGAAATGTCTTTTTTATTGTCAAATCTCCATCTCACATTTGCTCAGGCAAAATCCTGCAGGGCATTTCATTTGAGGAGCTTGGGTATTTTTTTCCCTTGATGGAGATAAATTGAAGGCCAGCATCTGTTTTTAAAGAGCAGTAAATTAAGCCTGTCTGCTCCTTTGGCTGTGGGTGGGTGGAGAAACAGAGCTGTGCTGAGCAGGATTCACACGTAAACCTTGTGTGGGTTGTCAGAAGTTGAACCCAGTTCCCAGAGGATGTGTTTTCACTGTGTAATGATTTGAGTGCCTGGGACACTTGGCCTTGACAGACTCCAAAGGACTGCAGATCCTACCCTAAAGCTGATGTCTCTCACCTCCTTTCCTCTAAAGAAGAACCTCATTAGGATCCCTGTTTCCCTGATGGTGATATTACTGCTTAACTTTTGACATGGCACAGGTGTTTAAAAGGTGCTGAGCAGTTGTTTAACTTTTCTAATTTGCCTGAGCAAACCTTGTAACAGATTCTGGGGGAGAAAAAAAACAGGAGTAGAAACTGGTTTATGTTTTATTGTTTTCCTCCAAAATCATGCCAAATGCAATGATTAGGGGGACATCTGTGAAGACAAAGTAGGGCATGCCCAGCAAATTTGCTTGATTGTGTTTCCTTTGGACTGTATCACTGCATGAGGGGGTGATTGCCCCAGCAGGATGGAGCTTGTGGACACCAGCTTCAGAGCATTGCCCATCTAATCAAAAGCTGATTTGAAAGGGTAAAACTTGAGCTACCACTGCTGCACATGCAAGTGCCAGTTCCACAGGCTGTGAATCTGTGTGTGAGAAGGCTTCTTTAAGCTCAGACACTCACCAGTTATTCTAAAACATCATCTTATGCACAGAGGCTCTGGGACTGGAATTTTAGCCAATATAAATCAAAGTAGCTCCTCAGGGCATTCTGCTGACCTATATGAGCCAAAGATCCTGCCCTGGGGTGAAGAAAGAGCTCTGATTATGGTGTATGTGTGTGTATTTAATTAGGAAGGACTTCAAGCTGTGTCTGTGCTCTGGAGTCCCCACTGAGTTAACCCAGCGTGGCACAAGTAACCTTGTGAACAAACCCAAAATCTGGAGGTCTGGTAATGACTTTCCTCATTTGCTATTATGATATGTGCTTCCTCACAGCCTAGATAAGGAGGGAGGGAAGGAGGCAAAGTGCCTGAGAGGTTTTGTTTTGTCTGTATTGCCTTTGAAATATCATATAATGTGTTTGAATGCTTGATCTAACCAAGGAGTAGTTGCTTTACTTCCTAATCTAATAACTTCCTGATGTCTGTCTCCTCTTAGCTTTGCTGTAGCTTGACTGCACAAATACCATTTAATTGTGTTCTTGTGGAAGCTAAAGGCCAGCAGCTTTGCCAAGAAGGGCTAATTTCATAATGCCCCATGCCAGAATTAGCTTGACAGCTGAGATAAGGCTGATGGTTTATAGTTGGCAATTATCATCACAGGAGAACTGTTGCATAGGGTGGTTACAGGTTATGGAGTTCTCTTAAATATTGTGCATTGCCTTTGGAGGCAGGTGTTTGCTGCAGTTAGAGCAGAATGAAAAAGGGGCAGGTGGGAATGAAAGAAACTGGGTGACAGAGAGGAAGAAAACAGAACCAAAAGGGTGATAACAGCAAATGAAAACAAGCAGGGTGTAGGCACAAGAACAGCAATGGAGTGATCTATTGGTGGAGCAGGCAAGGAAGAGGAATGGATATGACCAACAAAATGGGTGAAGTGTGGAAAAGAAATTGAAAGGAACTGATGGGAGAATCAGGCCAATGAGTACAGAAATTTGAGATTCAGCATAGTCAAAGACTTTTTTGCTGTTGTTGTTTCAAAGGAAATTTTCAGCTTCTGTCTTTAGGCCAAGTCCTTGTCCGCCTGATAAGAAAAGCAGCTTGGTTACCCAGTAGCTGTGCTGGTGCTTACTGGAGTCTTCTCCCTGGGACAGGTTCTTTGAAGCTGAGAGCTGGTCCTCTGCAGAGATAAATGAAACCTTGCCAGGTTTACAATGCTAATGCTGCTGCTGCTGCTGCTGCTGCTACACAGCTGGGGAGTCAGAGGTCTTCAGGATTCAGGAACAGCTTCAGACTCAGTGTGAGCACTTGAAGCTGCTGGCAACAACTCTATCAAACTGTTTATGGCTCTGCAAGGCAAATTGAGACCCATCAATGAATGAGGTAGCAAGTCTGAAAGTGAAGTTGTTACTTCCAAGAGTTGCAAGCAAGCAACCAAGCAAATATAAAATAGCTTTTGGTTTGTGTGGAAAGGTTTTGGCTGCAGGGGTGGCTTCTGTGAGAAAACATGGGGAGCTGTCCCCATGTTGGACAGAGTCAGCTCCAGCCAGCTCCAGCATGGAACCCACCATGGCCAAAGCTGAGCCATCAGCAGTGCTGGTGACATCTCCTTGATATAAGAGAGGGCAAAAAATGCCAGACAGCATCTGTGAGAAAGGAGTGAGAATATAAGAGAGGAACAACTCTGCAGACACCAAGGCCAAGGCAGAAGGATGGAGAGGAGGTGCTCCAGGTCCCGGAGCTGAGATTGCCCTGGTGCAGACCATGGATGTCCATGGGGGAGCAGAGATCCACCCCAGAGCAGATAACCCACCCTGAAGGCTTTGAAGGACTCTGTTGGAGCAGAAGGATTTGCCCTGAAGGAAGCTGTAGCCCTTGGCAGGCACACACAGGAGCAGGAATTCCTGGCAGGAATGTCATGGAAAGGAGCCCATGCTGGAGCAGGTTTGCTGGTAGGAGCTGTGGCCCATGGGGAACTCACATTGGAGCACTCTGTTCCTGGAGGACTGTGCCCTGTGGGAAGCACCCACACTGTGGCAGTTCTTGAGGAACTGCAGCCCAGAGCAAGGACCCAGGCTGGAGCAGTTTGGTAAGGATCATATCCCATGGGAAGGACCCTGTGCTGGGGCAAGGGCAGGAGTATAATCAAGAAGGAGTGGCAGGGACAAAGTGTTATGGACTGACCACAACCCCCAATCCCCATCCCTTGTGTCAAATGAGGAGAGGAGAGGAGGAGAGAGAAGAGTTGAGAATGAAGGACTGAAGTTGAGAATGAGCAGAAGGAAGAAGTATGGTAAGGGGTTTTTGGATTTGCCTTTTTTCTCACTGACCTTGTCAGAGAGTAAATGGCAACAAATGAAATTACTCTTCCCCAAGCTGAGCATGTTTTGCCCATGAATGTAGCTGTTGGTCAATCAAATTGTCCTCACAAGCCACAAACTTTTCAATCCTACTTTTTCCCCCTATTCTGTTGAGAAGAAGTGAGAAAGCAACTTTATGGCCAGCCAAGGTCAACCCACTACATGATAATATATATTGATTCCCAGAAATGTGCAGTTGAGGAAACTTGACTTCCACAAGACTTTTCTAATAAACTTACAGATAGTCCAAAATTCAGCATGTGTTTGCAGCTCAAATCCCAGACTGATGAGTGTGAGATGATAAATAAATCCCACTGTAAATTCAGGCCCCTTGCAGATGCATGGGACAAGTGGAGGGATATTATGTTGTTTAGGTCTCCAGTAGACCCTCAGCAGTGCTGCTCCTTGTTTATAAAAGCTTCAAAGCCTGCAAGTGAAGCTGAACTAGAGACTGAAATCACAACAGGAATAATTCTGGAGAATGTTTAAGTCAAAGAAGTTTTAAATAGGACAAGAGAGAATGACTTTAAACTTAGATTTAGATTAGATATTAGTAAGAAAGTTTTCACTGTGAGACTGGTAAGGCACTGGAAGAGGCTGCCCAGACAAGCTGTGGATATCCATCCCTGGAAGTGATGAAGGCCAGGTTTGATGGGGTCCAGTGCAACCTGATCTAGTGGAAGGTCCCTGACAATGGCAGGGGATTGGAATGAGAATGATCTTTAAGGTCCCTTCCCACCCAAACCATTCTGTGATTTTATGAAATAACCTTTCTAAGTGGTTTTTCTCTCGTGTTGAGTAGACTAAAAACTTCTCTCATTGCAAAGCCCTTTTTGGGGGGGATATTAAACTCTTAGACTGATCTGTATTCTTCATGACTAGGCCTTCTCCCTCTCTGCTATCCATGCTTTGAATGTGCAGATGGTAATTCTGTGTGTCAGAGCAGAATTGTGAATAGTTAAGGACCATCTCATGTGTCATTTATATAGCCCCTGCCACTGCAGGGTCTTGGATCACAGTGGAGGTTCTTAGGTATAAAAACTGTGCAAATGATGTTTATGACTGCTCAGAAATCTTCCATGAAGTACTTTGTCAGTCTGATTTATTGAGCCACCTTGTATAGAGGAGTTCAGCGATGAAATAAAATGAAAAACACTGGTTATGATATTAAAATAATATAGTAGGTCATTGTTTTCCACCCAGCAGAAGATAAATAGTGAGGGGTTTGACAAAGTTTTTCTAAGTGACTTCCCATTTCTTCCCACTCATTTTGACTATTCCTTTTGGCTGGGAATAGAAAACTGAAGTGATGGATGGCTCTGATTATGCCTGGTAAGGTGCATTAAATGGTGTCTCACTCTGCTGCCTCCTGCAATCTCTCTGCTTGCTGTGCTTATCAGGGCTGGTGGGGAAAAGGTAGATGTCTGCAAACAACAAAGAAGTAAAAGGGGAGGTGAAAGAGCTCAGATTGGTCTCTGCAAAAGGATTTTCTGGGCAGTGGAAATGTGTTGAGGAGTTTGAACAGATGCACTTTTAGAATAACTTATTGGGATATGTCTGTCAGCTTCAGGAGTCGGTATCACACATGAGCCCCATCCTGCTTTTCATGGGTCATTTCATGGGAGAGATGCTTGCAGTATAGGGAAAGTTTCTTTTTAGCATCCATCTATTTAATGCTACATGGAGCTTGGCTCACTTAGCTCATGCTTGCCTCTGGTTAAATCATGAAGTCATGTGCACTTGAGTTACAGTGCTGTGAGTTCACAGACACCAAGAAAAATGACTCCATTTTCATCACTGTAAGACCAAATAAGATCCTATGGATTTTTAGCTATGAACCAAGGATGGGTAGGTTTGAGATGCAGTACTTCAGGTTTTGTGTCAGTGCTGTATACAAGAGCTGTCTAAAGTTGTATGAAATATAATTTGAAGTCTGTACAAATGCAACATTGAATTTCTGTGGCTCTGTATCTAAATTTGGGTTGTTGATGTCCGAGAAAATTGAATTCAAGCTGGAAAGGTGCAAAATGCTATCAAAGTGACCCTGTCTAATGCAACAGAATAGCTGTGACTAGTTTATTCCTCCTTGGAAAAAACACACAAACAAACTAGGCTGGTGAGATATGGCTCATCTTTATTAATCTGTAGGAAAGGCAAATTGGGTGGGTTGCTGTTTGAGCTGAAAACTTTCATGAGAGGAATCAGACCTTGGGCAAATCTGGATTGAAAACAGGAAAACTTTTAGCTGTAAGAGCAGTGAGTTTGGGGACAGCCTTACAGCTTGATTAGTGGAGATGGGAGCCCTAACTGAGGTGTGCCTCTGTTTTTTTAGGAAGGAGCTTTTCAATGCACAGTGAGCTCAAATTCTGGGTTTAATATCTCTTAGGCTCAATTTCCTGACTTTAGCTGGGCAGTTTCTGATGGCTGGAACAGTATCCCATGAGAACTGCTTCTGGCTTTGTCTTTCTGGGGAAAGGTACCAAGGTCTCTCTGCTCCTGGTGTGTCCTTGCTTCTGTGGGATCAAAGTTGCCATCAGAAAAATGTATGAGGTTGCTTCATTTGAAAGTGCCAGCCCAGTGAGTTAGGCTGGTGTGATTACCCTGATACAGCAATTCCAGCAAATCTTCCCACAGCCAAAGCTGAACAACAGTGCAAAACTTTGACCTTCATGTTTTAGCTCAGCTCTTCTGTCTTTAAAGTACAATGGCAGTTGTGTCTCAAAGTTAGAACTGGCTCAGTGGAAAGCTGGACAGGACAGTACCATTGGGCAATATATTTCCATTACCTTTCTTGGTTTCAGCTTCAAAAATGCTTTCTCAATCAGAATTGAACTTTTTCCTTCACAGAAGTTTTGATTGAATGATTTCAGTTTTTCAAAGATAACTGACAGAACAGACTTTAAAATTTGTAGGGGATAATTGAGGCATCTCTGCTTTTATTTTCAAGCATAAGGTTTTTTGGGGGGAACAATAGCAAGAGTAAAAAAAAAATCAGAAAAAACCCCCATGTACCTTTCTAAAAGAAACTGAACCCAAAGCATTTGAGCATTATTTTTTCTTTAATTTTAATGAAATCCAGGTAGTGCTTTCACTGAAATCTATCTCTAAATCCAATAGAATCACTGCTCAGCTGATATGTGATGTAATGGTAGAAATTGCAACAGATTCCACTGACTTTTGCTGTTAGATCATTAAAGCCAGGTTTCAATTAATAAAACTGCTGCAAAATTAGAGTGTCTGCAGGGGAGATAACCTTGGCCAAAACTGCAGCCAGCCAGATTCAGAAGATATGTTTGGGGATGCTTTTCTTCAGAGAAAGGTAGAATAAATGCTGTAACTGATGTAAAGAAGTCTATGATTGAAAAGTTCTAGAAGCAGGAAAACTTGTGTCATTCTGGCTAATTTCTTACTGTGGTCATTAAGGGACAGAGAATCACAAGCAAAGGAGAGGGAAGAAGAATTTTTGATTCTTTCAGACTTGGCTGTTCACCTGCTGACACAGAGACTTCCCTTGAAGAAATGATTTTGTATCTGTATAAGTTTGACTAAACAGAGAAAGCTCTGATCTAGACAAAGTTGTGTCTCTAAATTGATTTGCTGGCATGTTTTTCTAGCAGGGACTGAACCTAAGCACAGTGGGAATAACTAACCCTCCCTTTAGCTTCCCTTTAGGATGGGGAAAGTCCTGGTTTCTCAACAGCAGAAAGGAGAATCTGCTTAAAATACAGTGGACCTATTAATATATTTTTTAAAGTTGGAAAAATACTCTTTTTATCTTCCACATGGGAAAAATCTGCAGTAGAAACAGCACAAAATTGAAAGAGATCCATGAGCAAACTCATGGCAAGTTGTCTGTGCTCTTGTGTGTCCCTTAGCTGCACAAAGGGGAAAGTTGTAGAAGGAAAAATACAAGTTTTTACTTCAGTGCAAACACATCTGAACCACTTTCCTGAGTGTCACCCCTGTCTCTTGCTGGGTGTGCTGTGCTTTGCCAGACCTGGCAGCATTTGATGTCACATGGATTTATGAACATTACTCTGTGAGCTGCACTGGACAGTGACATCAGAGCTTCAGAGGACGTGGGTGCTACGTCATTAATGGTCTCAGTCACTGCTCTGAGCTGGCCTTTGGTAATGTTTGTTTTACAGGGTTTTTGTTCAGATACAGCTTCTCAAGCCCTGGCAGTGTCAGACTGAGAGCTGAGAGCAGGATCCTGTTAACCCTGCAAAGACTCAGGCCTGGCATAACTAATTCTTATAATTAATTCTAATTCTCATAAAATAACTAATTCTTTGAATAAAGTGGAATCAGAAGTGTAGCCACATTTCTCTTCACAGAGAAAAGCAAGCCACAATTTTCCCCAAAAATATTTCTGAGATTCACATTCTCTGAACCTCAGAGAAAGGAAAAACAATTCTTATCTCATTTGCTGCTCCTGTGTTGTGCCAGAGTAAAATGCAATATGGAGATTGTTCACCCAAAGTGATGGTGTTTTGTTTCCTTGGCCTATCAGGGCCAAGAGTGTGTGTGTGTGTGTGTGTGTCAGGACTGTCAGCTGACAGTGATGAGATTCTGGGCAGTGTGTGCAGAGTTGAGTGCTTGGCAGATTCACTTTAGATGTATTGTAATAGAGTGTAATATAGTGTAGAATAATATAGTATAATAAAGTAATTAATTAGCCTTCTGATAAGATGGAGTCCTCCTCATCATTCCTCCCTGGCACGGGGATCCCTGCAAATACTATACAGAAGTTTCTCATGCTTCTTTTTTATTATCACAACATAGAAGAAACCCAATTAATTTTTGGTCTTTTGTTAAGATATGATTCCTTGTACTTCTTCCTGATGTATTTCCCCCTGATCCCTCAGAGTGCTGTTTGGATCATCCTCCCAGCTCTGCAGTTGGTGAGTCCTTCATCTTCCCCCCTCATGGAGAAGACTCACGTCATTGCCAATAAACTGTGAGCAACCAAAATCAGTTACAGAAAACTCTTAAAATTGCCCAATAAGTCAATCCATATAGGTGAATAAGGAAAAAGTGCTAAGTGCAATCACATCCATGGAGTGCAAAAAGCCTTTTGTGATGTAAAGAAATGACAGCATCAAGGAAAGTTTGCTATGCAGTGAGGACATAAAGTTACAGTGATGGTCAGTCACATCTACTTATGCAAAAAGGAAAATATTTTGCAGTCCAGGGAACTGATAACCCTGACACCACAGTTCTGCAGCTAGAAAGGCTGCACACAGCTCTAGCAAAGATCCTGAAATTTTTGAAGAGCAAAAGTGGTCACAGACAAGTACAATAAAAGTGATCATATAAGGAGCTGCTTCTAAAGAGAAAAAATATGAATTGTATATATACATGTATATGTGTTGTAGAATGCCTCTTGTCTTTCTTGCTGCAGGACTCTGCCTCCAAGAGCTCTGTTTATAACTAATATTTACTAAGGAATGAAGCTGTGACTATCTCCAAGAAGTGTAAAGGAGTGAGCAGTGATGGAGAGAAATGGGGGTGTTGGATTGAGGGCTACAAAAGATCAATGTCATAAAAGGCAGCATAGAAGAAGAAAAGTACAGGCTGTGTATCAAAAAAGAACTTCCTAATAGCTGGATCTACTGGACAGGGCAACAATTTCCTAAGGGAGAGAGCAGAAACCCTGTTATTTCAATCATTTAAACAAAACTGGACAAAGCCCTGGAGAATATATTGTAAGGAACAATCATATGCCATCCCCTGGGAATGGATAACATGACCTGATAAAGTCTTTTCCTAGTGGTTGCAATGATTCTCTTCAGATTGAGAACTTGTTCTGGGCATGATTTGTCTTGGGACTGGATATGATGTGAGCCTCAGGTCAGTCCTCTGATTGATTCAGAGAACGAAGCAGAGAGGAGGAAGGGGAGGAAAAGAGTGCAGGGACAGTCAAAAATAGAGCTCATGGGAAAATACTGACTCAGAAGTCAGCTGTCAACTGCTGCCCAGCTGGAAATCCAGTGCAGAGCTGCTGTTGGTTTTGGGAGGAGTCAGGAATGGTACACCAGACACAATCTGGTACACCAGAATCACTGCTGCTTAAATGGTTGTCTCCTCACAGAGCTGGAGAGGAACCTCTCCTCTCTTCCCAGCCTCTTCTCTGAAGCAGAGGAAATTTTGAGGATGAGCTGAGATATTGTTCTATCTGCTACAAAATGAACTGGTGAGTGTTGGCATCCTTGATTTCTTGGGAGGTGGTAAACCAGGTGGAAAATACCTCAGCTGCTCTTATTCAAAAGAATTGCCAGGGACTGAAGACATCTCCTATCTAAGCAGTAAAAATAGAAGCTAAGTTCAACCAGAGGAGGTTTGAGATAATCAGATCTTCTGTGTCAGATAGATGAGCAAGAAGATTGTGATTTCATGGGGCCATTTGAAGTTTCCCACTTTCTCTTATTTACTTTTTTAGTAAACCCTTTATAGTGTAAATTTTAAACAGAAAAAAATTGGGAAATAGTCACATTCAAAGGTAAAACAATAACAAACACAAGTAAACACAGATGTCTCAAATATTTGGGTTTTTTTTAAAAGCAACATCTTCCAAATTTTGTCTTTTGCTAGAAACAAGATGTTCCTTGATGAGCAGCAGTAGTCAAGCCTGGTTTCCTGTGAACTCAAAAACATCCCCAGTTCTCTTGAACTCTGACTTGCATCTTCATCCTTGCAGGCAGATTTCCATCACAGGCTGTTTTATAAGGTGATGGAGGCATTTTATTCCTGCAGTTCTCTCCCCTGCCTCTATATCTCACCCCACCTTGCAGGACCTCCAGCTCTGTTTATTTGCAGTAACTGGCCAGAGAAGGAGCTGATCCCAGCTGCAGCTGAGCCTGCACTCTGGGTGTGTTGATTTTTAGGCCCTTTTATGTGTATTCACAGATTGACCAGATGGCAGGCCCAGCAGAACAGATCACTATCAAGTTCACATTACAGTTTCTTCTAAGTGGTGGAAATTGGTGAGCAGCTTCAAAGTTATCGTGGAGGAAAAACAGATGGGCAGAGATATGGATATAGATGGCTCATCCTTACCAAGAAATGAGAAAAACACTGAACTAATTAGAAAAATGAAAGTTTTTTAAGCCTTGGTTTAAACCCATAAACCTATTCCTTACTGCCATAACCCAGTGGGTGTTTGAAAGGCCCAAATGTGACCAAATCTGTGTTTTTGCATTATGCAGAAACAATAGCTCTCAAAGGAGAGGAGCTGTGTCCTGCTGGGGTGTAAATCCAGGAGGAATACAAGATCTTTTCCAGGGGAGGCAAAGAAGTCCCCAGGTCTTTCCACCTGGGGGAATGTTGAAACTACCTGGGTCCAAGTCTCTGGCAGGAGGGGTGCTGAATAAGCAGCACCTCCAACTGCTCTACCCCAAGGAACTGACTGGATTTGTGTCCTCAGCTCCCCAGGGAGGCATTCAGCAGGGAAGAGGAGACATACATGCTAGTGGTGGAGTCCAGGCAGGGAATGAGGAGGGAAATGCAGTCTAAGCAGTCTGAGAACCTCTGAAACACATTTCTCCAAAGTGTCTCATGAACATGATCTTACTGAGACCCTTGCAGGGACTGGGACACATTATTTGCCTTGATCCTTTGAGAATCCAAAGCAAATCTCTTCAAGAGGGTTGACTTCTTACAGAGAACACCTGACTGTATTGCATGTGATCTCCAGCTGAAACCAGCCAAACCAGAAGTCCTACCCTGAATCAGAAATGACCATGGCTGTGTTTCACTACATTTCTGCCTTTGGATCCCTGTAATTTCAGTCAGTGTGAGAAATATTACTGTCTTCCCAAGTTCCACAATCAAGAGGACTGCCCAAAATGCTGTTACAGTTTTTAGCTTCAGCTCCTGCTCCATTGAGGCTGTAAGAATTCAGGGCTGTGTTCTTAAGCAGTTGGCCAAGCACTCTTGGTACTTTTCCTATAGTTGAACCTTCCAATGGAGCATGGTTTAGCCACATCTGGTAATGGTCAGGGCTGGGGGCTGATGCCAACAGGCATTTGGGGTGATGCAGAGCATCCACCGTGTCGATATTTACTGCGACTTGGTGTGGCTGCAAGAGAAGCTATGGGGAAAAATTGCTACCACTAATGCTCCAGAGCAGGAGGTTCAGGTTCCATAAGGAAGGAGATAATGTGGGATGGCTGCAGACCAGGATAGTAGAGGGAGTGAGGAAATGTGGCAGAAGAATGAGTGAGTAGTTATCAGTCTTATCAGTTTTGGATAAGTCCTTCAGGTCTGCTGCTGGCTGTGCTGACAGGCAGCAGATTCAGCACCCCAGGTGAGCTCACTGGAGCCACTGCTGCAGAAGCAGCTCCTGAGGGCCAAACTCTTGTCTGCCCCACCTCACAATGTGCATGAGTGGCTTTCCCACCTGCAAGACTGGCTTTGGTTGTCTTCACCTGCTGCTCAGCAGATCCCAGAGATCACAGAGAGAAGCTGTTTCTTCCTTTTCCTCCTCATTTTCTTGCTGCATGTTGTCTGTGCCTGCCTCTCCCATCAGAGTGATTTTGAAGCTGTTTTCCCTGAACATCTTGGAAGTTTGATTTCAAGATCAAGAAGAAAACAAGTCTCTCCTTATGGTGGGGAGAAAAAAATCAGTGGAAGCCTGTTCCATCCCTTTCACCCAGAACAGGAGATCTTCTGCAGGTTTGATGTAAAACAAAGCAGTGAGCGCAATCTCCAAGGTGGTGTGACCTTACTTCTGCAGCCAGGACAGGCAAGGACAATTATATACAATTGTAACAGACCAGGGATGGGCCAGGATGAGAGGCCATGCCAAGCTTGTTGGAGGATTTAGGATTTGAGGTTGCATCTGGTCATGTCAGATTCTTTTTCCTCTCCTGTGATGTCCCGGAGATGATATTTTCACATATTGCTGTGTGTTCCTGTAGGGAGACATGTGCCACGCTTTATCCTGACATCAGAGACTGTCTTTTGAGCATGGAAGGGGAGGGTGTCTTTGAGGATGGAAGGGGATGTGCAAAACTAAGAGGGATTGCTCAGCTGAAGTCTACAGTGAGACCAACTGACAAGGGAATGAAAGAACAAAGAGGTCCTGGAGATGTTTGAGGAGAAAGGTGACACCGGCTGTTTACAGACACGAACGGGGTGGGGCTGCTGCTGAAAGCACCTCGAGCTGTTTTATTTTTCAGCATCAGTCTCATTACATGATTATGACAATGGGAAGATGCCAGCAGCTCACATTCTAGGCAGCAGACCAAAAAACTTAACGTTACAACTTACTTTATAAGCTTCTTGACCAATCACACAAAGCAAAAGCACATTGACAGTAGTTCTGTCCAGTCACCATAAGCACACGTAGCTTTGGTTAAAACAATGCTTGCTTATTTTGAATACAATATTTACTTGTAAGCCTTAAAACTCAATGCACAGAGCTCCATTATTAAGCTTTAACCTCTTAATATCTTGCTAGGTAAACTTTCTGTAGCTTAGAAAGCTATTCAGACAAGCATTAATACATAGACCATTGTTCTATTTGCCCTTGCTTTTCTACAGTTTAAATACTTTTTCTGCTGACCTATCTCATAGCTGCTGCTTTAGTTCTACTCACAGTTCTGCTGTATCTGAGGCCTGCATCTTGCAGCTTTCCCAAAACCCTCTAATTTTGTGGATTCCCACAAAAGGCAGCAGGATTCAGGGAGAGGCCAGATATGGGAGAGAGAAGAGGGAGCAGTGAGCAGAGCCCATGTGCCGGGAGGGTGGTGTAGCTGCACAGCAGCTCTCATCCAGGTAACAGCAGTTCTTGATTACCTTACAGGAGAAAGTCTTTGTCCTGGTGAATGAGTTACTACCAGTTAGCTAGATAAAGTATCTCTCTGATCCCTCCTTAAAATCTCTTTCATCTGCACCACAAAGGCCACGTTGTTTCTTCTCTCTGCTGAAAGCTGAAAGCATGAGCAGCAAATCCAGCAGACACAGCCTGATTCTTGTGGCGGTTCCTCTGATGTAGATGAACCTCTGAAGTGAAGTGTGTGACATCAGGAAGATGTTTTAATCTGAATTATACTTGCCCATCTGAAGAACAGGTGCCATTATCCTCTCTTCATTATCTCCTGGCCTGGGCTGCTGCCAGCATGAGTAAGAAGGGTTTGAGTCACAGGGATGGAGAAGTTAATTCCTTTCCTGGCCCAGATGCCCATCATGGGGATGAATGATGTGTAGATGAATGAGGGGAGAAACCTCCTCCTAAGAGAAATAGAGCATCCCTCATGAATAATGTAGAGCATTACTTTGAGATTCAAGACATCCAGGACTTGTTGCACACTGAATGTGAATGTGAATGAGGCTCAGCTGCTCTGCAGACACACTCTGGCCTGAGCACAACCTATAACTAACTCACCACTGCCACAGGTTTTATTTTTTAACACTGGCCATGTACTTGGCCTAGTACCAATGCACATCTAGAGACAAACCTCTCTCAATCTCTGACAGAGCTCAATGCAGAAAAACACTCAGAAAACCAATGCAGGCCCTATCTATGCTACTAAGTGAAGCAGGACCTGTGTTTTGTGGGACACAGAGGCCAACAGAGATGTCACCCTGAGTGCCAGAAATAGATAAACACATGTAATGCACCAGGAGGTTGCTTGGTTCCAGGGGACCCTGGCCATGTGGAGCAGGCATGGACTTTGCCTACGACAGTGCTGGTTATTCCAGGGGAAACCATTAATGGGCTGGGCTGATGGCAGAGTGTGGACATCATGGGCTGGTGGTGGAATTCATCCTCAGAATCACAGAATTGTTAAGATTGTAAAAGCTGTTTAAGATCAAGTCCAATGGTCAACCCAGCACCAGTACCATGTTTACTATTAAACCATGTGCTCAAGTGCCAAATTCCCAGGTTTTCTGAACACTCCACTGCTTCCCTGGGCAATCTGTTCCAATGCTTTACATTCCTTTTCATTATTTTTTTTCCCTGGCAGAACTTGAGCCCAGTTTAGTTTGCTAGAGTAGAAGCTGCCTTGCAGTGTTGGAATGGCTATTATGTAGATGCAACACACTGAATATATGCAGGATTTTTTCCCATAATGTTTTCTTTTTGTTATGGATTTACTTATTCTGAGGAGTCTGTATCATTACAATAGCGTGAATTTGTTTAAGATTCTTTTTGCCCTAAAAGCAAAGTGTTATTTCAAGGAATTTGTTTTGGAGGACCGGACAGATGCTACAGACCTGTTTGTACCCTGCAGCTGAGTGTGGTGCAGAAATCACTGATGTAGATCTCAGCAAGCTGCTCTGTCCACATGGGGCTGCAAAGTGGCAGAGGTACTTGCTTGGGGCCTGAATGCAACATGGCATTTTTGGAGATAAAAGGGCTATAAAGTCATGAGTGACACAAAGAAGGGGAATGGGGAACGATTGTTCCTGGTCTCTTCCAAATAGGAGGACATACCATTGCCATCAAATGATAGTAATGAAAGGGAAGTAAAGGAGCAATGGGAATTTTTTTAGAGAACAGATGGTTGTTCTATGAACCTTCTTGCCACAGGATGTCAAAGACATGGAAGGGACAATGCCCAAGCTCATGGAAGAGAAATCCATTTTGTGTTACTAAACTCAGCAAAAAATGGCTTAAGAAATCCCTGAGCACCAAATAATGAAGCTGATACATGAATTTTTGGGGAAAGCTCACATGTAATCGTAGCATTCCTATGCTGCTCTTCCTCAGCCATCTGCTTGTGGTCACTGTTGGATTCAGGGTAGGTGTGCACAGAGTTCCTCTGCAGGTTCTGCTTGTGGGCTGGTACACCAGGACAATGTCTCTTTACAACCCAGAGAAATATACTGGGGTGTTCCCCAGCTGGACCTCATAGAGATTGTAATGAATATTTTCTCTCTGTGTGTCTTCTAAAATGTACCATAGAAAAATAAGTGTTGAAGAAGGCTCTAAATGGTTTTTCTTCAGACCTTTATAGCTACACTCTGGCAAACAACAAAATAGAATTCTTTTTTTCTTCTAGAATTACATGTAGGTGCACATGTTCTTTGAGAGTTTTTCATCAGAGAATGGACAAGGCCTGGAAAAACCAAAGACAGGGAAGACCCCAACAGAGTACTGATTTGGAGCTACCCTTTAAAGTGTGATTCTTTTCTTCCCTTGCCTACAGCTTCCTGCAGTTCTGCTTGGTGTCTGTAGCCCAGCTGTTCCATGACTGGGAGGAGATGGATTTTGTGGTGTATTGGTGCTTCACAGTCCAGAAGTGACACTGAAACATGACATTTCTCTGTGCCAAGCTATTCTTCTTGGTGCCAGCCCAGATGAACTTTGTCTTGAAAGCCTAAGCAGCTGGGAGGGGGTTTGAAAGTGAGGGAGACTCCTAATGACATTGCTTCCATCAGAGTGAGAGTTATTTAGACTTTCCTTGATCACTCAAATGACATCTAATTAAACACCAGACAAAGCTGCCTGCTGTGGTCACTTTGCTGTGTTGTGGTAAAAAGCACAAGCAGTTGCTATACTAGAGTAGGATGGGCAGTGTTTGTTTAGGTGTGGCCCAGTGCAGACCTCCTTCTATACCTTTCTCACTCTTACCTCAGCTCTGTGGCTTATTATGAGATGCATTTCCTGTACCCAGTACTAAAGTCTTCTGTTTGATATTTCTTCTTCACCACAGAAGCCCTGATGTCATCATTAATGCTTCTGGTTTTCTTTAAGCCTTGTGTTTCTTAATGATTGCACAAAGTCATCTCTTTATACTCTGCTAAAGGGCAATGACATTTGTGTAGAGGAAATCAGGAAGAATTTTGGTAGCTGGAGTCTTCTACCAAGGCAGTTGCTTCCACTTCTGCCTTTCCTTGATGCAAGTAAAACCCAACTACCTGGAGACTGACTATGTGACCTGTGTCCTTTCCCAGCATTACTGCTCCTTTGTGCCCCTCTTCCTCTGGCAATTATTCACCTTCCCCTTTTTCCCAGAGGCAGTCTCTGGTGTTAAGAAGGCAATGGTTTGTTTTAGATTTGAAAAATACTGAATTTCAGAGAACATGCACTGCTGCAGTTTGCTTTCCATGTATTACTCTGTACAGTGCTGGATAGATTCTGCAATGCTTAGGTAATGGAGAGTTAGGTCTGTCTTTGGGGTATTTTTCACATCCCTCATTTCAGAGTGTTTAAGACAATGGCAATTCCTTAAAGCCATATTGTATAGGATAAATATGTGTCTCTAATCCTCTGTACATTAATCTATTTGTAGAGTCTTATTCCAGCTGCATGAATAAAGTTCTTTCTTTACCCCAGATTCATGGTGAAAACACAGTAAGAGACATTTATCTGATATTGGGGAACATGAGTATGACTTGGGGGAGGAGTAGATGTCAAAATTTCTGGATTTACTATCTACATATGTGAATTGGAGGGAAACTAAAGCCTGCTGGTGTCTGTGCTTCCCTGTCTGTAAAACAGGGATATGGATATATTTGTA
The DNA here is from genome assembly GCF_012460135.2 of Molothrus ater. NCBI lineage: Eukaryota > Metazoa > Chordata > Aves > Passeriformes > Icteridae > Molothrus > Molothrus ater. The sequence continues at coordinate 148,463,985 of NC_050478.2, read as the reverse complement.
TCTTATAGGAAAAATAATTACAAAATCTGTGAAAAATCTTAGAAATTCAACTGTGAGATACCATGCAAGCACAAAATATTAATGTTTTATTATGTCCCTAAACTGTTTCTTGGGGATATATTTAATGGGAAGGATATAGTGAGATCAAAATAAACTTTTTTTCACCCCAAATATTTTTTTTAGAACCCAAAGTAAAAGTTGTCTCCACCAACTGCCATTTCTGCAACCATCTGGAAAATCACATTTTCTGAAGCTTTCCTTCTCTTTATCATCTGTAACTAAAGCTATAAAATAGGAAGACGTCCCTGGTTTAATTAACACCCCTGTAGTTCAAAAGCTGATCTTAGTAATGAGAGGCAATTACAGCCTTTATTGAGGGACAGTCAGGTGGAACTAACCCAGCATCAATCTGCTGAAGACACTTCCTTTTCCAGGTAATTTGGAAACTGCTTTTTATGATGAACAGACTACCTGGCTCAATACAACAGGTGAATCTCTTTCCTCTATAACCTGGAAAAGAACCTCCTGTTTTGAGTTTTGTGCTTCTTTTCTAAAGTGGTTTTTACAACCCATCCATCACCAAATACCAACTGACCTAAAGAATAAACCTGTTGCTTTTTGAAGGGGATTCTTGCTGGTTTTCTTGTTTTATTTTCCTTGTCTACTCTCGCTTTACATTTTGAAGGTTGCCTGGTGTTTGTATTCTAGTTCTAGTAAAAGTGCAGACTCTTGAGATGCAGCCCCATCCTGAGAGGAAGGCAGAATTCTGTGTTCTGCACCTCAGCAATGGTGTGGCAGAGCTACAGAAGGTCCAGAGAAGGACAAAGAAATGATCCAGGAAATGTGACTTCTGCTATATGAGTTAAAACGGCTGTGGATTCAGTTTAGACAGGAAAAAGCTGAGAGCAGAGATAAAGCTGAGTTTAGCTGAAAACATGAAGGTGGTAGATAAGGAAGATTTAGAACTTCAATTCTGCAACTAAGGTGTTCTAGCTGAAACAAGGAGATATCCTTGAAATTAAAATGTACCTTTTCTACATAGCAGATAATGAACTTCTGGAATTTGTTGCCACAGGAGATTGAGGAGGTGTGCAATGTCAAGGGTTAGAAAAATAATTAGACAAACTCAGAGCAGCAGGTCCATGACCTGAGTCTAAAGGTGATGGGCAGGGCTCCTCAGTGGTCCTGCCTCAGTGGTATCTCATGTCAGACATGTCCTCCAGCTTCAGATCAGTAAGAGTGTGGGTCTGCTGAATGCCCTGTGCTTTATCTGCCAGCCATCTATGGGTATCCTGATATCTCAGAGGTCTGGTATAAAGCTAGATGGTTCTTTCTGGAAAACTGATTTAAACCCTCAATATCTCCAATGCAGGCAGATGTATTGGAGACAGTCACTCAAGGTGACCATCATGATTAGGATATCTTCATTTGGCTGTTTACAGGTAGCTGTCTGCCAGTGCTGTGGGTGTCTAAATTCTTCTGTGGTCAACAGATGTCTAGTCAGTCTAATGGGGACCTAATGAACATGATCAATTAGCAGTCAGAACTGTCATTTCTTTTTGCCAGACTTGGGATGGTCAGTGAAATAACTCACTGCTGCCTGTTTTCATAGAATTTTTGTTGACTGCAACAGGAGTTTGGACACATAGAACACATGCAGATATATAAACGTAGGTATATTAATCTTGAACAGAGTTCTGTCCCAAGATTTCCATTATAATGCTTGTAGAAAAATAGTTGTCTCCTGAGAATAACTCACTGACCTGTTTTAGACATCTCTATGTACACAACAGGAACTGCCCTTGTGAAGTACATAGTTTTTCTCACTGACTGTAAAGGAACTCTAAATAGTGGTACTCACATGGTGAATGGACACAAAGGGCAAGTGGGTCCCAGCCGTCTCATTTTGGAGACTTTGGTACACTCTCTTAAAATCTCAGCTGTAAGAAATGTAGATTTTTTTAAAGCAATGTAATCTGAATAGGTATAATTATAAAATCAAAACAACCCCCTGCTTATAGTTTGATTTAGAATGATTAGCCATGATTTTACCATCTGAAAACTATGCTGTGAAATGTGGTATATCCTCTATTCTTGGATTAGTTTAACATCCTGATGAAATTGCCTTTTCCATACTAACTGTCAAAGCCGTAAAACTATGGCACAAGATGGTAGGTTGTTTATTCTTCCAGTAAGTAAAGGTAGAATGGGCATTAAATCCCTAAATTCCTATGCTGTTCCAGCCATGAGTCACTTTCATTAGGTGTCTAGGAGAAAGGCTTATTCAGTATGGGAGAGTTCAAAAGGAATTTCTTTGGCTGGTGGGCCTGTGGATGTTGTTAACTCCATGCTGTCAGCAGACACAAAATTTGGATCCCATCACTGTACTCTGGTTTTGGGACAGAGTTACACCAACTACTCTCAAAAACACCCTGAGAAAGTCCATCTATTTCCAAAATTTCCACTTTTACCTGTGACACTGAACAGACATGAAATTTCTTCGGTTAATCAATGTGATATAACCTTGTTTTGGAGACTCAACATTGTTGAGGTAGAAGATTGAGGCAGAACAGGCTGCTCATTCTTTCACCTTTCCCACTCCTGCATCTACATTGTTTTTCTGTGCCTTGTTTACTTCAGACACAGGGCATGGGTGAGGTGATATGGGAAGATGGTGTGACCTCAGGGTCCCTGCAGCTTTGGATCTGGCTGTGGCATCATGTCGTGGTGTTTGAGGGTCTCCAGGATGAGGGACGAGATGAGAATCTTGACTCCATGTTTCAGAAGGCTGATGTATTATTTTATGATATATATTATGTTAAAATAAAATTATACAGTAAAACTATACTAAAGAAAGGAGAAAGGAAACATCAGAAGGCTAGAAAAGAATGGAATGAATAATAGAATCTTGTGACTGCTCACAGCCTTGACACAGCTGGCTGTCATTGGTCATCAAGTAAAAACAATTCACATGCTGGGTAAACAATTCTCCAAATTACATTCCAAAGCAGCAAAATATGGAGAAAGCTGAAGCTTCCCAGCTTCTCAGGAGGAAAGATCCTAGCAAAAAGATTTTTCAAAAAACATGTCTGTGACAGAGGCATATAGAATGTCAGAGTGATTTGTGTGGCTTGCTTGATGGGGGAGCCGTGACCATCCCCTGCCCTGCTGACTGTGGTGTGTTTCCATCCCCCCTCCAGGCTATGGACACGCTGCCCCAGGGACAGATGCAGGGAAGGCTTTCTGCATGTTCTACGCCGTGCTGGGGATCCCTCTGACCCTCGTCATGTTCCAGAGCCTGGGCGAGCGCATGAACACCTTTGTCAAGTACCTCTTGAAACGCATCAAAAAGTGCTGTGGCATGAGGAGCACCGAGGTCTCCATGGAAAACATGGTCACTGTGGGGTTCTTCTCCTGCATGGGGACACTCTGCATTGGAGCAGCAGCCTTTTCCCAGTACGAGGAATGGAGCTTTTTCCACGCTTACTATTACTGCTTTATAACATTGACTACGATAGGGTTTGGAGACTATGTGGCCCTGCAGACCAAAGGGGCCCTTCAGAAGAAGCCTCTCTACGTGGCTTTTAGCTTTATGTACATTCTAGTGGGGTTGACAGTCATTGGGGCATTTCTAAATCTGGTTGTTCTCAGGTTCTTGACCATGAACAGTGAGGATGAGAGGAGGGATGCCGAGGAGCGGGCGTCCCTGGCAGGGAACCGCAACAGCATGATTATCCACATCCAAGAGGACTCCCAGCACGGCCGGCCGCGCTACAAGGCCGAAGTTACAGACCTCCAGTCAGTTTGTTCCTGCATGTGTTACAGGTCCCACGAGTACACCAGCCGGGTGGTGTCCCACCAAAATTCGTTCAGCTCGAAGCTGAACCCCCAGTACTTTCACTCCATCTCTTACAAGATAGAGGAGATCTCGCCAAGCACATTAAAAAACAGCCTTTTCCCATCTCCTGTCAGCTCCATCTCACCTGGGTTGCACAGCTTTACAGATAACCACAGGCTGATGAAACGGCGAAAGTCCATTTAAAGGGATTTGTCTTATTTTGCTTTCCTTGTTTTTCCCAGTTCTTTGTTGTTTTGGGTTTTTCTGTTCCTTGAGTGAGACGGAGCGAGGCCAAAGGGAGTAGAGCAAGCCAGTCCTCCTCTGAGACTCAGCTCTTGAGCATGAAGCATGGATTATTACTGTTCCAGCAAAGTATGCCTTACATTACCCCCTTGGTGGATGTCAGAGGATTCAAGGTGACGTGAAGTGGGTACCAAATCCAAAGTTGCACACACAGCTGGGAGCCTTCATGTGCCAGTGGCACTCCTGACCTAACAAACTTTTTTCCTCACGAGCAGGTTGCAGTGTGCGTGCGTGTGCCTGTGTGAGTGCCGGGTGCGTGTGCGTGTGTGTGCGCGTGTGCAATTCCACAACCAGTGCCATGTGACAAAAATTAAAGCATCAGGTATTATTTTTTCTTTTGCCCTTGAAGCAGTTGTGTTCCAGCCTGCTTTTTTAGATTGCTTCCAAAAGGAATGGGGAGGGTGGGAGGGGAGCCAATTTGTTTTGGTTTTCTTTTTTTTGCCAAGAGAAGCATGCGCCATAAGCAGTCAATATACCAGGTGTATCATGGTAAATTTTTTAATGCTAGATTTTAGATTGTATTAACATTAAAAAAAAAGGCAGGAGAAGATGGATCATTTTAGCTTGCCAGTTCAAAATTAAAAAAAAAAAAAATAAAGCATGCACTTTGTAAAACTGGTATGCATAATAAAAACACAAGAAAAACTAGCAATGGAATTAATAATCAAAAGCAAATAATCATATTAATTTAACTATATTTAATTTTATAATTTTCAACTGTTCCAACAATTTGCAAATAGAATTCCTAGGACAAATTGGAAAAATTGTTGGAACAGAAGAGTGTATTTTGTTATTTTAATTTTATTTATAAATTATTATTATTATTATTATTATTATTATTATTATTATTATTATTATTATTATTATTATTATTATTATTATTATTATTATTATTATTATTATTATTATTATTATTATTATTTTATGCAGCAATTACCTGCATGAATAGGATTTTCTATTCTTTGGAATGCTTGGTTGAGATGGGTATAAATAGGAGGATGTATATTTTTTCTTATATAATAGTGACAGGGCATTCCTTGTTTTAAATAAAAAAAAATAAAGATGATTGTCTCTAAATGCTTTTGATTTGTAAATAATGGAAAGCCTTTGTTGGTCTCAGGAAGAATTCAAGGGACAGTATCTTGTGTTTGGCTCACTGGGAACTTGTGAGATTAGATGTGATATTGCTTTTTTTGCTAGGCAAAGGCAAAATGCATTTAGCAGTAACAGGCAAAAATAGCTTTACTCCAGTGTTTGAAGGGTAACAGCAGGAGCAGTTGTGTTGGCAAGTTGTAGTGGAGGATGTTGAGACCATGTCATAGAGTTGTTCCTTGGACATTGTCCATCTCTCAGTTGTTCATCCGGACCAAACAGACTTTACAGAACTTAATTAGAGGCCTGATCCAGCTCCCTTTTAACAGAATAGGAATTTTCAGTGATTACATGGGATTTAGTGCTTTTGGAGATTTATCTTTGATTTTACAAGGGTAGGACTGGGGGTTTTATGAACCTGCACCTTTGTCTCTGATTTAATTCTATCTTTTAAATCACTTTCTGTGTTAATTTGCCATACAAAACCCATTTCTTTTTGGCACTAATCACCTCCTGCTGATTCTACCATTCTGTGCTCTCAGTGTAAAAGCAATAATCCTTTTTTTACCCTTAAAACTAGATGGTGTGTGCCCAGCTCTGAGCTCTATGTGCTGATGGATGTTGATACCCTCTCAAAGAGACATTTATAAAGAGCATTAATAGGGAGAAATAAGGAGTGTCATTCCTCCTCTGTTGTCTTCTCCTTGGCTTTAAATTATTAACTATCAAATATGCTCATGTTCTCCACATCTGTCTTTCAGTAAGTAAATGACAAGCAAGTTATCCATGACTTTGACTCTGTTATGCAGCTTCCTTTGGGTGTAGAAATTGCTGTGGCATGAAATCCTCCATTAAGATTGGTGAAGAACAGGATTCTTAATGAGGATGGACATTTTCAGAGTAATGTGTGGGGCAAGCTGGGTGCATCAATGCTGTGCTGCCAGTACCATGTCCTAGGGCAAATGCTGTGGCAGAAGGTGCAATAAAAGAATACCTAAAAAAGCAGTTTCGGGATGTGTTAAACCACCTCAGTGTTTGACACCTCGAAGTTGCTTCCCCTGACAGCCCATAGGGTTCACAGTGCTCCCCAAATTCACTTTTTTCCTCTTTGTTTGTTATCCCAGAAGTGAAAATAAATGCATGTCTCTTTTCCTGCTATGGAGATAAGAAGTATGCCTGGAATATTCACCTCTGTATCATGTACAGCTGCTGGGTGTATTTGACACTGGAGAGAAGCAGGAAAATTTTAGGGTTTGGCAGATTTCAAGTTGAATTCTGTGCCTGGCAAAGGAGAATTTTGGTAACAGGACCTTTAGCAAAATCTTTAAAAAGAAAAAAAGCAGTTTCATCTTATAAAACATTGCAAAGATTTTTTTTTCTTTTTCTTTAAGAAATGAAGAATTTATTATTTCTTCTGCATATAAAAAAATCACCTTTAAATGTCTTATAAAACATGTTGAACTGGAGAGGTTGAAAACTTTACGTACTCTAGCTGATTTGTTACTAAATCTTCCCTCTGGAACCATAAATGAAGAGTCAATTTTAATAGATGGGGTGTTTAACCAGGGGAGAAACTTACCTCAGCATATCATGGGTTATCTGCCACTCAGAGTCTCTGCATTAAAACTCAATGGCTTTATAATAGCTCTGCTTTAGCTTAGTTGAAGTTTGTAGATGTAGTTGAAGAAATCTGTGTATGTTGATATGAAGGAGCCAGAGTAGATGTCCGTAGCCATACTTTTAAATTTAAAAGATATAACCAGTGTATATGTTTGAAAGTGTTTTGCTTGAATGTATCTGCATTCCTTGGGATTTTCAAATCTGCTTATTTATTTTATTTTCTGGCTGAAGAACCCACAGTTGTGTCCAACATATATTTTTGCCACACATGGGATTTTGAAGTAGCAGGATGGATGTTTCATTTGCAAGGAAACTCTTGCAGGACTTTGATTTGTGAGTAGCCAGACACAAGAACTCTCACATGTGCACATCAGAACACGAGGCAAAATCTGCTTCTCTCTTTAGTTGTTTTCATGGTTCTTGACTGATGTGTGAATAATGGCTTGGGCTGTCTGGAACTGGAACAGGCTGAATCATGAAAGGGAAGCTTTTATCCAAGGTTAATCCCAGCTTTTCACCTAAACATGAAAAACCAGCCAGTGAAAGGTGAGCTGACCTTTGTCAGTTGTGTCTCCGACTTCTTACTGCCCTACATGTTTTCTTCTCACAACACTGCTGTTCACAGAATATTTTGGCTAATACATTATTGGGTTTATTCCATTTAAGATATAATCTCTTTCAGAGCAACTTCTGTTGCTCACTACTCGCTCTTTTGAAATTCAGCTATGAGCAGGTAGTAGTGGTGCTGCTTATGACTAGACATCCTAATGTCTGCTATCACTTTGTGATGCACTCTCATTCCCCAGAGTCTCATTTCCCCTACCATTCCCTATTATTAAGCATTAGAAATAATAATAATAAATCAGATTAGTCTATTTATGTCACACTAATGTGCTCTTCATCAAAACAACACAAATTTAGCTCCCTGCTGTCGACTTTGATTATATAACAACCCTATTATCCTATAATATTTCATATTATCATCAAAGGGAAAAATCAGTTTGATCAGTGAAGCACCAAAATAGCTTTGACTGAGCATGCTGTGATATGGAAACAAGAGGAAACTTAATAGAACAATGCAGGCACAAGTCTCCACTTGGTCTTCATTACTGTGTAAGGAATATCCTGACAGATCTAACAGGCACTGCTGTGCCAGAACTTTGTACATGTACCTGCTTTACAGGGATACCTGTAGCTGGGCAGCTCCAGAAAGGGTCTTTGGGTGTTCCTAGAAGAGTCCAAAATAGCTTCTTGGTTGTTAGTGAATGGAGAAGATGTACAGTGACCTTCAGCAATAAACTTCTGTTTGAACTCTCTGTAACAGCTCATTAGGATGAAACAGATATTATTTAAAAAAAAAAGAAATAAAAATAAAATAAAATAAAAAGAGGGAAGTGACCAAGTTAATATTTTCTTATTAGTTCCCTAGTGCTTTGATCAATGAAATGCCAGGGCTGTAATCAAGATTATTGTGAATCTGACCTTAAGCAAGGTAATCCCTTGTTTTCTCTGACAGATTTGGAAGGTTTTGTTAAGGAAAAAATAAAGCTTGATTTGTTGCTAAAAGCTTAAAAAGGAGCAGTCAGTAGAACCAAGATGGAGCATGAAAATGTTCCAAAACCATTTGGTGTGTGCAGAGCAGAGGGCAGGGGTTTGGGCAGAAGTATCTTTCAGCTGAAGTTTATGTCCTCATTTAGCTTTATGTAATATTCCTGTTAATATTAAGATCTAATTAAGACAGTCATTTAAAATCTTTATGAGGAAGCTGGATGAGAAAGATGTGTTGGAGTGTGTCCATTACACTAATGTTATGGACTTTTTCATGCATATTTCAACAAGACACTATTACTGACTGGAATATTGCACAAATTACAATGAGAATCACACCACTGCTACTTTCAGCAGCCAGAGATGTGTAACACTCACAGAACTGAAAAAGAAAATAATACTTTTCTGACCAGCCTGCTGTCGGCTAACTTTTTATATAAAATTTTGTTTTGGGAACTTCAGCAAGATAAATTGTAGAAAAAGGATTTGCTATCATAACAATTCACCAAAATTGAAACAAATGGAATAATGACATTGGACACAGAGAAATTGATTATGGATGGAAGGTGCCCTGGAACTCTTATGCCAGTTAGTCTGAGCTCAGAGGCTGAATGAAAACCATGAAAAACTGATGAAGCCCTTTGCCAAAATGCAGTTTTCAGTTCTTTAAGATGCATATTATGAATATGGCAAAGCAAATTTCACCCCCATAAAAGTAGGAGGAAGGCAAAAAGAAAGTTGGGAAAACATGAACTTGTTCTCAGAAGCAGGAGTAGTTCTGTTATTTCCAGTTGAAATGGCTGTGAGGTGGTGCTGAAGGACTGCTGAGCTTTCATCTGTGTAGACTCAATCTGGGAGACTGACTGTCCTCTGCTCAGTCAAGGTCTACCCCAGTGTTCCACTGATAATGCCTGATAGGGAGATTCTTGGAGTTCCTGTCTCTCCAGTCAGGTTTTTGCTGCTGTATCCATTTAAACCAAGATTTTATTCAACCAGCCCATCCTGAGCAGTGCTGGCCTCTGGGAGATATTATGTTAGTGATGCTATTTCCTCCTCCTGGTGCTCCCAAGTACAAGAGGACATGAGCAAACTCTCTCCTTGTCTAAGGCCTGGCTAGGCAGGGCCTTCCTCTGGAGCCAACTGATTTGGGTGCCATGCAATGAATCCTGATTTATACCCTTTTCCTGAGACTGGAATTTTATTTGTACCCTTTTCCTGAGACTTTTTTCCATTTACTGCTAGACACTCTATCAGTGCCTCCAACTACTGCTCACCATGAACAGCCTTTCCTAAACCTAAGGGAAAGCAGTAAGACCTAAAACCAACAGTCATCCTGTGTAATTCATGCAGCTGTATTTTGCTTTATGGAATCCAGTCATTCAAAGCTGCCTGCTAATTTTAGGCTGGAAATACTATCCCTGGAGCCTTCAGCCTTCATTTGTCTCTCCTTCTGTGAATATTGTAATTAATAAATATCCCAAAGCCCTCCTTCACCTTGCTTTCTGACAGGGTAAGGAGTGCTGCCATGTATTAACACCTACAACAGATTGGGAAAAAAAAAGGAGGGGAAAGATTAATGTTGCAATATTATTGGTAATTAATATCCACAGTTCCAAGCCGTGTTGTCTTTTAGTTCACTTTGAGAAATGCAGAGCAAACAACAGGACGATAACATTTATCATAGCTGGCAATTTCACAAGTGGAGCTGGCAAATATAATAATTGAAACTGTGCTCCATAATGCATCTTCCTCATGCACGAGTTCTGATACCACCATCCTGGCTTTGATTCATTGTTTATCTGGCCCGTGGAACAGCTTGCAGTAATTGCTGTATCCAGAGCACTCCACTTGAAGCTAGAAGAGAGATCCATTTCACAGACAGCCACCCTCTGGCTTTCCCTACACCCTCTCCCCCCTTTCCCACTCAGACATTAACTCATTAGTTTGCCATTTCATGGACGTATGTTCAGGCCCAGGATCCCCAGATTCTGTACTCTGCCCCCTCATCTATTAATGAACAGCATTATGCTACACAACTACACCCTGGGGAAGGAAATGTTCCTCTCTAATTACGACTGACAAAAGAAATCTACAGATTGATTAAAAGCAATATGTCGGGAATTAAGTAGGAAACACAACGTGGATAACCTTGGATGGGTGAGATCTGTTTCTTCCCTGGCTGGGATGCAATGCATTGTCCTACAAGGAGAACTTTGGAGTGTGTTGGTTTGGGAGAAGGCCTTCAGGAGAATGGCCAGCACAAATCAAATAAGCAGGTAAAGAGCCACAGTGGTTTGGCTCATTGTCCGTAGGTCACTGGTGAGGTCCATGGCATAGTTTCAAAGAGTCATGGCCTTCTGGCTTTAGTTTATTTTCCAGTCATCTGCAGGCATCCTCCCACAGGAGTGGCAGGAGGTGTGGGAAGGATGGACCAGGGCTGGTTCTTAGTGGAGTGGATTGTTGTGGTGAGACCACCTTGCCAACACCAGTATCAAAGGGAAAGTAGGGAAAATTGTCTCCTAGTGCACCTTTCCTCTCCTATTCCATGGAAGAGATCAGTTTCACCAACCCTCCTGCTGCCTGCAGCAAATCCAAAAGACCTGAACTGTGGTATCCTTGTCCATCTTTGATAGCACCTCCCCAGAGCCATAGGAATAGGTGGGAAATTCTAATCTTCTTTAGCTGAGTTCAGGAGGTCACAATATAGCAAAGAAACCTCTTTGTATTGACTGTGTTTGGACAGTTACTACATGTCAAAATGTCATCAAAACTGACCTTTAGAGAAGTAACATTTATTCATTATTGCTGGCTCTCCCTGCAGAGGGGGTACGAAGCGCCTCAATCATAATTATTGTTCAGAGGATAATTAATCTGATAAAAGTATTTAATTATATTATCTGAAGTAGACTGTGTAAGTGATTTTGGCCTCCCAGAGTCTGAAACTGCAACTCTAGAAAACGATTTCCAAAAGGCCTGTTTGATAATATCACTTCTGACATGGGGGTCATGCCTCAGCTGCCCTACTGACATGCATCATCTTGGCATCTTGGCTGGAGCTGGTGTTGGAAGAATCCGGGGAAGGGATTTTAGTTCAGCACCAATGCAGTGAGGCTCTTAATTACCTCTGAATTCAGGGCTGATATCTGACTTGCACACTGGGCAAGAGCTCAGGGCTGGTTTCTCCTTGGGGTTTCTCCTTAGAAACCAAGACATGGAACTTGGGTGCCAGTGCCTTCAGATAGATCTATAGCTGTTCCTTTCAATGCTTCCTGTGAAGTATCCACCACCTTTATCTCACCTCTCTGATTTGAAGCTCTTCTCAGAACCGCTTCTGAATGGTGAAGTGGGTGGTTTGAGGTTTCTTGTTCAGCATGCAGCAGTGGGCACATACCATTGTATCCATTATGCCAGTCATCTAAATGGATCTGGGGGCTAGGTCACAGCAATTCATTGTGTCTGTGACCACCAAAACTTTGCCAAATTCTTCCAATTTCTCTAGCAGCTGCTGTCTTCCCAAAAGGTTGGCCAAGTGGGGCAAAAGACATGTATGTGAGATCTTTCTAGCAATGCAATTAGTTGGGTTTTTTATCTTCATTGTACATTCCTTTCAAGTTCTTCAGCATTGAAGCTCCATCTGCTCTATGGTGACTGATATCTCCATGCAATTTCTCTTTTCTTTGAATAATTCATTACTGCCATGTGTGTTTTCCAGAAAAGATCCTTTTTAGCTTACCTTCTCAATGCCCAACATGGAGAGACACTGCAGTCAGAGGCAGCAGTGGGAAATTCCTCTTGATTGTTGATATTGTGCCCTTTGTATTCTCTTGGGAAGAGCAGAATCCTGTGTGGTCACCATTGACCAACACAACTGGTTTGCTCAACACAACTTAATGATCTTTTCATGGCAATTTCCCTCCTTTTCAACTGTTCAGCAGCATTTACACTGTGGCAGATGCTTTCTGTATAAATTCTTAGCGCAGGAGTATTATTCAGCTGACTGGAGGACAAGTGTAATACCTGCATAACAAGAGAAGGATCCCAGTGTCCAGGTCACAAGAGGTTTAAGACAGTTAATCTAGCAGTTGGGTTTATTAAGTAATTTCTTGGGTACCACTCTGAACACTGCTTTTTTGGACTTTGACAAATTTGGTTAATGCACACAAAGTTAGTTTGGGTGTAAGTACTGTTGGGTTGACCTTGTCTGAAAAAAAAAAAAGCTAATACATGCTTCAGAAAGAATCCTGTCTACTACAAACCTTTGACAATTAAGAAATAAGCAGAAATTATGAGGCAATGGCTTTTTCTTTAGAATGCAAACCTAATCTTTCTTTTACAGAATGCACATTGCCTATAACATGACCAAAAATCATCTGTTCTTCTTTTTTCTTCTTTTTTTTTGGCAAGGTCAGGAGTGAACTGTGGAAGAAAAAAATGCTTTATTTTTCCTCTTCCCTTGACTTGTTAAGATTTGTGTGGTTGTTTGTTGCCATTGAGGAGTGTCAAGTAAAACTTTTGACCCTAGTGACATGATGGCAAAGGAAATTAATTGGAGCTGGATAGGTCAATGGGGAAAGGGAGGGGGGCTTAACAGTTGTTTCCAGTAGGCCAAAAGAATGTGGATACTGTCTCTTCAAGGTGCAATTTCTTACTTCAACAAACTGTTCATCTATGAGAAACAGGGATAAAAGTGTTCAATTTGGGACCTAAGGAGTTTATATGGAAATTCTTGGATTTCTTCCAAACACACATACATGTTGAAATTAAATTGTGAATCCTACTTTGGAGACTGAGCCTTCCTGCTCAGACAGGAGCGTGCGTGTATGCGTGTGTTTGTGAGTGTGTGCTGATGCTGTGTCTCTTTTGGATCTCTTGACACTTTTTGGTGCATTTTTGTACTTCTTTGAATGTGCATATGCGGACTTACCGACGGTGTATTGACGGCATTCTAAAGGCCCTCAACAGCCTGAGATAGAGAAAAAAAAATCTAAATTTCTACCCTGGTTGATACATTCTCTGTGCAGCACACAGAGCATTAGGTGCATGGTCATCTAGAAAGAGGAGCTGCTTGGCTGTGGAGACTGCACTTGGAATTTACCTCCTGGAAGCTGTTTTCTGTGCTCATTTCAGACCTCTAAACTTCAACATAGTTGTTGAGCTGGTCCTAGCAAATGAGAGCAATCAGGTCATAAGCATCAAGATGTGATTTGTTAAACCAGTGATAACTTGATTACAAAGAACCAAATTAAAGACTCTTTTGTGTTTTTCATTTCTTTTCCTGGCCTTCTCCGTCATGGGAGAGGATGCCTTCACACATGGCCTTAGAATGCCGTACTGGAGTCAGAATGCAACAACAGTCAAATGAAAATAAGATGTATTGCAGCTTACTTAAAGAATGAAAACTGTATCACACAAATGTTTACAAGTCCAAGTAGACAGCGAACCCCTGTACAATATGTAATTTATGCAAGGGATTGCATCTTTTTTTTGTAATGAATGCACTACGCAACCCTGTATATATTTTACAATGTCTTTACAGAGAAAAAAAAAAGAATCATTTACTGTAGTGTTGTAAAATAATGCACTTTTCTAATTTTTTCATTAAAAATCCTATGGCACGTTTTCAAATGTATATTGTTTCTTTTATATTGAATGTGGAAATGTTAACTTCCTGTAAAATTGCACTACAGAAGTAAAATCCACTGATGGAACTTATTTTGTTAAAGAAAAGTCCCTTGAAAACCAACAGATGTTTATGATTATACAATATGTATGTGTGTGCATATATGTGTATATAGTGTATATGTAATGTATGTATATGTATATGCACACACAGACATATATCCAGTGATATGTGTATATATAAAATGATATAGGTCCAGATTTATATATGATTGTATTAATATAATATCTATAGATTGATAGATATATAGATATGTATATATATTCATACATACACACAAGAATCACAATGTACAAACCCAGAAAGGATTACTCATTAAATTTAAGGGGGTTGGGGGGCAGAAAGATGTCATATACAGAAGATATTTTGCATTGCAATAAAAGCTTTTTTGACAAAAGTACGTGCAGAGTGAAGTATGAACCTTCATCAAATACCCAACAATGCTGTTCCCAAATGACTGCAGTTCAGAATAAGCAAAACCAAACTGCTTAGAGGAGGCATAAGGGCAGAGTCAGTGCATGGTGGGCTGGAGCCAACTGTTGAGACTCCCCCCATCTTAACTTTGTGGAGCTAAAGGCAGGATCTTAGGATATCAAACTGAAAAGCGTGACTTCTCCTGACTTGAGGAGATCAGTGTTCTGCTCACTAAATGATTAATCCTGTGCTGCCTAATAAAAGAGGGGAAGTGGGTCTCAGTGCTAATTTTAGCAGGCAGATACTGCCTTGAGGCACAAGCATGACTCCTTGTTTGGGATGGAGCATTGGGCAGCTTGTGCTGTTGTTGCCATCCAGGTAAGTCACAAGGGAAGCCAGGGACAGGCCCTCACTTTGTCCTAAATTATGTGATTTTGTTGTGAACAAATGTTTTAAGATCACTTAAAGAATCACCATCAAAGCTATCAGTAAATACAGGATTGATATAAAATGACAGCATGACAAAGTTCTTTGGCAAGATTCACTCCACCACTTGCTAGATGGTTAAGGCATACCAAGGGAAAGCAAAGAAAGAAATCCAGAGTTAATCAATGCAAACCAAAATAGACACAAAACTATCCATGTGGAGGTGGGGTGGGGATGACACAAAAAGACAGAAAGGGTAAGGGTAAAAAGGAATATGCCTGAAGGCCCAACAGCACCTAACAGTATTTAAGCTTAACGGTACTTAAATGAAACTTAACAGCACCTTAACACTTTAAGTTAAACAACTCAGCAAAGGATTCACGTAGGATTTACTGTGCCACAACAGTAACTTACTTACAGGCCTCACCTACAAATCCAAAGTGTCTAAGAATCCAGGAGAGCAGCATTTCTCCCACATTTGCTATGGCATATGCACACTTGCATGCAGACAGACATGAGGAGCCTGTACAAGGTACCTGTGAAAAATTCCCCATGAAGGGAGCAAAATCCTCACTTCAGATGCCTTTGTATGTTCTCAGCAGGTGAAGGGCTGAGGAACTGGGGTGTCAGGCCAGGATCTCTCATTGCTCTGTAGTCCCCCAAGTACAGGAAACTTGAGAGGTCTCTGTTTCTGAGACGTGTCCACTCAGAGGGAGCTGCTGGTCACAGCCCTCTGTGCTCCAGGAGAGCTCAAAGGGTCTCACTTTGGGCTGCTGTTTATTGGCCCAACAAGTTTTGGGCTTTGGTCACAACAATGTTTCATCCTGGCTGCAATTCAGGTCAGTGGCTTTCTTTGAAAGTCTCAGAACACAAATATCATTCCACTTGGGTTGTTATTCAAGCAAAAAACTGTTTCCGAGGCTGTTCATTAAGAAAAAAGGGAAAAGCATGGGCTCATTAGACAGCACAATTTCCTGGGAATGCACAGTGTTCCTGATAAACTCAAGAGGGGCTCATCCCTGGTGCTGTTCATCAATACTGGGGCCTAATGGGCTTTTCTCAGATTATAATGTGGTCTGGGGGAGCAGGCACCACCACAACGACTCCTACACAAGCTTCACCACACCCTCCTACTAATGCAAGGATTGTAAAAGTTGCCAGAGTTAATATTTCACATTTAAAAAACATCTCACTAATGGGAAGAATCCTCTCTTTTTTCCTTCATGGTGATTCTGTGGCCAGAAGCTGATCCCAGCTGTACAGTGACAGAGTGAGAGGTTTTATATTTCCTTCCAGCAGCCTTAATAAAGGAAACATCTACATGAACAGTGAGAATAGTTAACCATTAGAATAAAATGCTGGTTGCAGCAAATTTACCACAACAGGCAGTGATTAAACACAGACCAGCTATGTGTTACAATATAATCATGGAGTTGTTTGGATTGGAAGGGATCTTAAAGATCATCTCATTCCAGTCCCCTGCCATGGGCAGGGACACCTTCCACTTGATCAGGCTGCTCCAAAACTCATCCAACCTGGCCTTGGACACTTCCAGGGACAGGGCAGCCACAGCTCCTCTGGGCAACCTGTGCCAGGGCCTCCCCACCAACTCTAATGAGACATTACAGCAACAGTGAGATGAGGCTGCTGTCATAGCCTTTATCTGCTCTTTCTATTATGAATCTCACTTACAAATGGGTGAAGAGCCAAGAAGTCCTGTGTCTTGGTACACTGTCAGTGTTCAACACATCTTTATTTAGTGCTTGGCCTACATTAAAACAATAAAAAATATGCATGTGACATCTTCATCTTCTGGTGGGGACGGGAGTACTTATGGCACAGAAAGGAGGAAACCAGCAGTAACCACAGAGAAAAGGATACCAGGGCAATCTCACATGTGTTTTGGGCTGCATCAGGTAACATTCTTTCCTGGGAGAGTAGTGAGTGGCACAGGCTGCCCAGAGAGGCTGTGGGTGCCCCATCCCTGGAAATGTTCAAGGTCAGGTTGGATGGGGCTCTGAGCAACCTGGTCCAGAGAGTGGCATCCCTGCCCATGGCAGGGGGTTGGAACTAGGTGACCTTTAAAGTCCTTTTCAAACCAAATGATTCTATGATTTCTATGAACATCTCTATTAGCAGCTAAGATCAACTATTTCTTTCTTTTTGGTGTGGTATTTGAAAGCATATTTTATCATGCACAGAAAAGCTGAAGTGGTGTTGAACCCCATTTGCTCCTTTTCCAAAAACCTTTCAGAGTAATTAATTAAGCAGTCGATAATATAGACTAGAAGACAACATTTTAAAGAGCTCCAGGTAGTGCAGGAGAATTTGAAGAAAACTTTTGCATGTTGAGCTTAACAACCACAGGAATGTCAGACTTCAGGGGATGGGAGTAAAAATGAAGGAAAAAATCTTCAATCTTTCATCTATAGGCTATAGATATCATTATAAATTTGAAGAAAAGTCTGATTTTTTAGGGTTTGGCTGCTGCCATGTGCATGGGTCCTGTCTCAGAGGAGGAAAGGAATTAAGCATCCTGCAGAAAAATGCAAGAGCCTGCTCAGTACATATTTTGCTTGGTTGTCAGCAAACCACACATTTCAGTCACTGAAAACAGGTTTGTGTCTGTAATCATGCTGTGACCAAATCTCTGCATCTTTCTCACCTAAGGCAATATCTTTAGTTCAGCTTGTCCATTGTAAAAACAGTGACTTTTCAGATAGAACAAATGAGGGAATTGTGCTGGAAGTATACCAAATAATGAGCAGTACAGAAGAGATAAATGAGCTCTTCCCTGTTGTGCTCTCTCACTCTCCCAGGACAAACCAATATCCAATTGAACAGAAACTAAAGCCTTTAGAACCTGAGAGAAGAAAATATTTTTATTTCTAATATTAAAAACAATAACTTTACATTTCTAATAAAGTAATAAAGTTATTATTTCTAATATTAAAAACAATAAGGAATTAAAAAAACCCAACAAACAAACAAACAAACATATTTCTACGATCTTCAGGGCTGGGAAAAAACCTGTTCTTTGATTAAAAGGCAGAAAACAAAAGCTCTGGAAGACCTGAAATTAGTGTGTCAGTCTGAATTCAGCCACTGAAAGAGATATAAACGACGATTTTGCTGCTGGGACATGATTCTGCCCCTGTCCTCTGCTCTCCTGGACCCCACCTAGAGCACTGTGTCCAGCTCTGGAGGCCCCAGCATAAGAAGGACATGGACCTGCTGGAGTGAGTCCAGAGGAAGACACAAAGATGATCAAAGGGCTGGAGCACCTCTGCTGTGAATTCAGGTTGAGGACTTGGGATGGTTCAGCTGGAGAAGAAAAGGCTCCCAGGAGACTTTAGTGCCTCTTCCAGAACTAAAGGGGCTACCAGGAGAGCTGGAGAGGAGCAAGGGGGTGATGAGACAAGAAGGAATGGCTTTAAACTGAAAGAGATTTAAATTGATATCAGGAAGAAACTTTTTACCATGAGGGTGGTGAGGCCCTAGCAGAGGTTGTGTCAGAGACTGAATGTTAAAATTTATGGCTTGAACATCTTCATGAAGGGCCTTTACCTATTGTAGCACAACTGTATTACAAAAGCTGCAGAGAAGACCCCCACACCCTGAACAGACCTTCTGACAGAGCTGCTGGTTGATGGAGATAAGATAAAGCAACAACTCAGGGCTGGGGAAGAGGGATGCATTCACAGAGCTCAGTCTTAGCACCTCGGGGTGGAGCCCACAGCCCTGGGGCTATCAGCTATCAGCTATCAGCTGCACAGACCCTCCACCACAGGGTGGGGAAGAGGTTTGGGGTGTGTGGAGGAAAAGGCTCTGGCCAGAGGCCCAGAGACCTCTCATCCTCTGCTGTGCAGACCAGCTCAGCTGCAGGGGTCCCTTCCCCCCAAGAAAAGCTCATCCACAGCAGAGGGGCTCTCATGGCCCATCAAAGGCCCCTCCAAATGGGTCCCCACACCCTGCACCAGAGCACTGCAGATGGTGAAACAGATCCTCAGCGTTGCAAGGGACAGTGTCAAACCCAGGCCCCTTAACAGAGGTGTTCCTACCTGCCCAAAATGAATATTAATCCATGGGACTGTAAACTTCAGAGTGTGGTGCAGCAGTGGTGACAGGAGATCCTCACCACCAAGAAGACCAGATGGAGGAGAGCAACGAGAGGTTGCTGGGATCCTCTGATGGGTGACATGCTTCCACCTAACCCCTGTCACTCTCTCCTTCCCCCCCCACCCCCTATGCACACTTCTGTCCATATTTCTTTCTTTATTTCTTTTCTCTTTCTTTCTCTTTGCCTCTTTTACTATTAAATCAAATATATCAATTTTTGGCACCAACATCTAACTTTATTTGGTTTTAATCACATTTTTTTGGGTATATTTCAAACATTTCTGGGTCTGATCTATTTTATTCACAGAGGCTTAGCTTTCTTTGCTCTTCTGGGTTTAGACTGGTTCATAACAGGTTGCCCAGAGAGGGTTTGGATGTCCCATCCCTGGAAGTGTTCAAGGCCAGGCTGGATGGGGCTTGGAGCACCCTGGGATAGTGGAAGGTGTCCGTGCCCATGTCAGGGGGGGCTGGAATGAGATGATCTTTAGAGTGCCTTCAAACCCAACCATCTCATGACTTTATATTCAGACTATCCTGGCCTCCAGCATTTTACTGCTGGGAAATGCTGACTGTTGAAGAAAAGGAGAAAATGTCCTTGTAGATGAAGCCAATGCACTGTGCCACTTTCATAGTGGCTGTTGATGAAAACTCTTGGTTTTAACACTTGTCATGGATTCAGATGACCTGTCCTGACTTAGGTCTAGGGTTATTTCTCCCAGGTCTGGCTAAGGTAGGAATGTATCACTTAGTTTCTGAGAAGGTGGAAATGCTAAAGATAGAAACTACCAACCTATACCACCCCAGTCTATACCAAGTTAATCTTTCCCTTCTAGTCAAGGTTGAGAGGCAGGACAAAACCTTCTAGTTTAATATCAATTTTGCTCCTACATACCTCCTACAATAATGGTCTTGTGTCACAATAGACCCCAATTTCACTCTGGAAATTCAGGTCATATGAATGAACTTGGTATTTCCAAAAGGAGCAACCAACAGCAGGAATATTCAAACTTAGGTTTGAATGAAAGGAGAACGCATGGTATGTCATGGTCCTTCTCTCCACAAAAGCCAGCAGCTGATTTTCATGGAAGAAGAGTTTACTCCATCCTCTGGTGCCCTGTGCTGCCCAGTAGATTGGGAGCAACAGCTTTTATCTGTTTCACTGTTGTAGTGTCTGGTGAGTGTTATCAGCTGCATTTTGAATTGGATGCAGAGGAAAACTGCAAGATGCTGACATCTGTGGAGTTTTAGGACAGAGTTTTGCTGTGTTCTACACAGAAATGAGAGGGGAGAAGTCCAACTCACAACCTGAGTGACTTTGATCTCAAACTTTGAGTTATGCCTCTTGATGGGTCATATTTAGTAAGCACAACTATTGATGTGCTTTTATTTTGTTATTTCTACTTCATAAAATGTAAGAAATTCCATGTATAAAAAGGAAGCTGCTGAGACAGTAAAATAATTTTACCAAGAGATAAAAGCAGACAAGGAGCAGAGGTGAAGCAGGAAGACAATGTCCCTCAATTCTAGATTCATGTTGCCATTGTGAAACACTGCACAGTAGAAATGATCCCAGTTTGTACTTGTCTGTTAGTCTGTCTCTGTGCTGTGCATGGGCTCTGACTAACATGGTACAGGCTCTGCATTTCACAATTATTCTGATGGCAACTCGTTGAATTTATATTACTGTAAAAAAGAGGAATATTTGGACTAAGGAGTTAAAATAATCCATATTTTGGTGCAAGAGCCTGTGGGGTGCTATGGGACAAACACATGGGTGGAAGTGTAAAAGCCAACACCATTGAGATGGGACTCAGCTGAATACAGGTGTGGTAAAAAAGAAAAGGGAGATAGGGCAGCAGTTAACAGAGACTGATTCTCTTCTCCTTGGCTCTGATTTCATGCTCACGACATACTTCTCTTCATAATGCTAATACAATTTTCCCTATTTTTTCCTTCCATAAATGTCTTCAGAAAAGTCTTTTCGGCTCATATTGTAAATTTACCTGTCCAGAAGTTGTGGTCACCAAGGAAGAACCCTCCTGCAACTATAAAACATGCAGATAGAGAATGTGGATGCTAATAGCTTCTGGCTCATTAGCACAAGAGCAAGTATCTGTGGGAGGTAATTGCTGTAAGGGTAATAATGTAGGAAACAGCCAAAACATCGATCTCTGTGTGAAGGTTAATCCCCAGGTGCTAAATCATTTAAATTAATCACCCAGAGCTACAGGCAATGATTAGTGTCTGCTCCCCCCAAGGGAGAGGGATGGAGAGAGAGAGGGAGGAATCTAGAACACAAATCACAAAGTGTTTGCTGTCCTCTGGATATTCTCTACCTCCTTGCAACAGCCTGCAGGCCAAAAGGGCTTTGCCAGACTTGGTCTTGTCAGGAGTCCTAATGCAAACAAGTCAATCAAGTCTGGCAGATCTGCTAACAAGAGGAACAAGAGGTGACCAGGTGCTGTTTAAGTGAAAGAGGGAGCTCTGGGAGGCCCCTTGGGCAGTGGCACCCCAAACACAATTGATTGCACCTGATAATTTCAATATGATTTTGGCCTGCCTTTGATCATTTAAATCCATCCCATGGTGATAGTGGGAGCAAGGGTCTCTCAATTGAGTGACCATGTAGTTTCTTTTAGAAGATGAATTTTCAAATTTGCCATTTCTTCCCCGTGCTTCATTAGATAACCTGACATGGTCCAGGGCTGAATGAGTTGTAGAGAAGGATTCAGTCATCTTGCTGTAAAAAAAAAAAAAAAAAAACCACAAAAAAACCCAAAAACATCATATTTTGCTTATCTTGGCCTTTAGGGGAACAGCTGAAGGAAGTGATGGTCTGGAGATGTTCCTGAGCTCCCTCCAGATGTCCCCCAGCCAGAGAAACAGCACAAGGGCTCACATCCACCATGAGGTCAGGGTCCTGCTGAGCTGTTGAGTAGCAGCTGAGCTGTAAAACCAGGACTCAGCCTCTCCTCAGGCCATGGCCATCCTATGTGGAGTTTCCAGTCAGTTCTGGTGGTGTGTGTGTTTCTGGACAAATACATAGGGAAATTTATTCTACCTCAGATTTACTGGGGAGCTACATGGCCTGCTCTACTCCAGCTAATTCTCTGTAGGAAACTGGTGTATAAGAAATTATATTCTTTCAAAGACCTTTTCACAGGGTCCATCCTTACACAGGTTGAAAACCCAAAGACAGTTTAGCCAATCCAGCAGGGTCCTAGCAGGGAGATGTGAGGAGTGAAGGGCGACTAAAAGGGGTTGTGAAAGACTGACCTCAGCCCCATTCCCATTCCTCTCCTCAGGAGCTGGGAATGAAGAGGTGAAGGCAGAACTGGGAAATGTATGGGAGGAAGGTGATGTTTCAATTTGTTTCTCATAATCCAAATTTACTTTAATTTGCAATAAATTAGTTACCTTGGTTTGAGTCTACTTTTCCCATGACAGTAACAGGTAAGTGATCTCCCTGTCTTCATCTCAGCCCAAAATATTTCTGGACCTTGGTTTTGGCTTTGTTTTTTTCCCCCCATTGTGTCATGTTGAGAAGTGGAAGAGCAGCTGAGTGGAGTTTGTCCCTTAGCCAAGCTTAAACCACCACAGCACCCATGTGGGATCAGCTGTAAACAACTTGGTCTGACTTTAGTGTTGCCCCCAATTTTAAACAGGAGTCTGGGCTAGAGACCTCCTGAAGTACCTCCCAGCCTGAGCAAGACTGTGATTCTGTGTTTGAATCAGTGTAACACAAAGCAGACACCTGCAATCAAGACTTACCCCACAGATATAATAGCAGTGACTCAAATATAGCCTCTTAGTATCAACAACACTTCTCCAGACACAATGGATCTGTCTCTCCAAATGGACACAGTGGAAGATTTGACCTGGTGTCTGTGAATGAGGAGGAAGCTTAAACAAAGCATAATCTAAGCACACTTTAAATAAATCTTGATTAAATCTTAGTCATTTATGGACATTTTCATAGCACCCTGCACTTACCCAGTAATGATCATTCATCCCCATATTCCAGTGGGCCCAAAGCATTGCACATGCAGCAGCTACAGTGCCTTGCAGGGAGAGCTGTGCAGGCTCAGGTAGGGAGGCATTAATCATTGAGGACATCCAGGTGATGGATGGCTGAGTGAGCAGGGCGCAGCAGCCTTTCCTTCCCAGACAAGCCTGTGATAAGCAGGAGCCAGGGTTGTAAGGACATGATTATTGGTGTAGCTGTCTGATTACCAGAGAAACAGCAACAGAAGACACAGTCTGGTTGCAACTGCTTCCTTTTCCCTGAAACAGCTCTGGGAGAGGCAAAGTCAGGCAGGAGATGGATGGCCCTGCAAAGGCTGCAGCCTCGTGAGCTGCCTGTGAAGCAGAGTTATGTGCAGAGTGCAAGACCTAGGAGGCTGTGCTGCTCCCTCTGCTTGCAGAGGACGTGGTGACCCTAAAGAAAAGTTGTAAGTCAGCCTCTCCTGGCCAACCTGAGCCCGTGGAAATTCATAAGGAGATATAAGCTTTATATCTTTAACCGCTTATATAACTTCATATCTTTAACCACTGATTGGGGAAAGGGCTGCTGAGATTAGGGGCAGAGAAACAACTGCATTTGTCAGCATTGCCACATCTTTTCTCTCCCCTGGAAAGCTGTCAGATGTTCAGTAGTGTGTCAGGATTATCCCCAGTGACAGGAAATTTCACAGAATCACAGAATTTCTAGGTTGGAAGAGACCTTTAAGATCATCGAGTCCAACCCATGTTCTAACACCTCAACTAGATCATGGCACCACGTGCCACATCCAGTCTTTTTTTAAACACATTGTGGGATGGTGACTCCACCACCTCCCTGGGTAGGTGATTCCGGCATTTGACCACTCTTTCTGTGAAAAACTTCCTCCTTAATTCTAGCCTGTATCTCCCTTGGCGCAGCTTGAGACTGTGTCCTCTTGTTCTGTCTGTTGTTTCCTTGTGATTCCAGTGCAAAGAGCAAAACCTCACCTCAGACAGACAGGTTGTTGACAGGCAAGTGTCTGGGTCATAAAACCAATATGCAAAATTATGGCAAAAGTTTTCTTCAGCAGAAATCTCAATACAAGGAGAGAGACCAAGAATGTGAAAAGAGATGACCTTCCTTCTGGCCACCCCCTAACATGGACTCAGGTCTCTGCTGTGGCACTAACACAAAGGGAATCTGAGATCCTGTACAGATCTCAGCAGGAAGAAATTGTGCCTTACACAGACTCATCATGTTCTCCAGCCAGCTGAGTTAGATGTTACAGCTCCTTATCTCCATTGACTGTATCAAGAACCAAACTCTGGTGACCCTTATTAGAAGGCAGTGTGAATAAATCACAATCACAAGAGCTGAGAGCCTCATGCTGCTGCAAGCAGAGGACTCAGCCCTCCAGTTCAGTGGTGTTTGTTTCAATTGATCCACAGAACAAATGACCACAGAGGGGAAAATCATACTGATGTGTTTGTGAAGGCTCTCCTACATAGTCCTATCATACGTAAAAAAATCACCTTTCCCCAGAAATAGCTAGGAGGTTGTGTGCCTTACAGAACCTAAATTCTGTTCCAGCAGCTGGTTTCACAGTTCTGCTTGTCTCCAGTACATGTTGCCTTCCATTTGGGTTCAGTCTGTTCTTTATCTGTTCCATCCCTGGCTGAAGGACAAGGATGTTCCTTGTCACCTTAACTTCTGGACAGGAAGTTATTAAAAAACTCATCACCACCTCTAGGGATACTTCTGAGGGGATAGACCATGGCAGTGATTTATTGCTCTAGAAGAAAGAAAAGAAATATTTGCATTCAATTTTCAAAAAGCAGATGGCACACGGCTTTTTTTATACTGCAGTAAATTTTGAAGTCCCTACTGAAAAATAAGAAAAGTGAGTGTATTCGCTTTTATTTCAAACTTCCCCTGTTTCCATGGCAATATCCCAGTGAGGTACCAAGAGTAGATGCTGGGATATGAGGTATTTAACAGTTCTTTCTCTCTGCATCATGAAAGGCAATGCTGAGATCCATGCGTGGAGAAAAGCAAGCTGCAAATGACATGGGGACACTGTAGAATTATTGCACAGAGGAGGAGACAATTCCAACACCCTATGAATCCACAGAAGGAAAAGGTAGGTTTGTCCCTTTGTTTTAGCCCAGGGCAATTCAATTGATTTTCTGTAGAGTTGTACCAGCACTAAAAAGATGGAACCATTCCCACGTGGAATGGGTGGTTGGATGGAGCCAGACTCCAGCTGGAGCTGTGCAGCAAAAGGATGAGCAGCAACAGACAAGAACAGCAGAAAGTGAAATCCAGGGAAAAAGGCATCACAAGGAGAATGGCCAAGTCCTGGAACAGGTTGCCCCAGTGCTAACCTTGAAATAATCAAAGTCTGACTGGAAAAGCTCTTCAGCAGCTTGATCTAATTTTGAAGTTGGCTCTGCTTTATTCAGAGGTTAGATGATCAAGTTCCATTTCCACTCTAAATTGTTCCATTATTTTATGGATCTCTGTCATGGGCACTTCAAGAAGCTTCCTTTTTCCTTTCACACTGTTTATTTTGCCTAGTCTATAGGAAAGGAAAATTAAATGATACTACTTTTGTTGCATCCTTTTGCAGATCATTGTTTCACAGATTTTGTTTATAATGAATAGGAAAGCCAAATTTCTCCACTGCTCCCTTCTCCTCAGATTTAACGTTGCCCTTGGCTGACACATCAGAATGTACCTGATTGAGCTCTGTATTTACTGTTTGCTTCAGTAATTGGAGGCCTTTGATACCACAACAACCAGAAATGTGTCACCTCTTCAGATAAAATGTGTCACCCAAGCATCATTAGCCAGTTGAGCAAAATAACAGGATCATATGATAATTCACTTTGGAAGGGACCTTAGGAGATCATCAGTCCAGCCTTGTGCCTGGAACAGGACATGGTGAAAGCTGATTTATACAGACTCACTGATTCAGGGGAGGATTTAGAATAGAATCAACAAACCAGAGGATCAGAGTTATAACAGGCATTGGACTGTTTTCTCTAAGAACAGTGAAAATATATATAGTGATCTGGTGGTGGTGGTGGTAGTAGTGGTATGCATTGAAGTCCTAAGCCTTTAGATAGAAAAATATTTCCTTCTTATAATCTAGGTGAGGAAATAAACAAAATGGACATTAAAAGAAGTATATTGGAATAATAACTTTACAAAATCACAAATCACATGACATTTCTGAAAGATGTATCCCTATCATACAGCTGGGAAACATTCACTAAACTGTTCTCAATCCCAGGCCAGTTCCTTCCAGCTAAGACCACTCTTCTCTCTAATGATAGCTTTTGTTCTCTGAGGGGCAGGTTTGCCCCAGCAGCATTCACAAAAGCTTAGGATCCTTCAGTGGGGAAGATGATAAGAAGAGGATTTTGCCTGTGACTTGGGAAGGAAATTGAGATCTCTTTTAAACTTGTTGCAGGTGTGAAATGTGAAGGTTATTCTTTAAGTGGGTCAAACCCATGAATACTTTTTCCAACTTTCAAGCTGGGCCAAGATTTCAAGTGGCCAAGGCTTCAGTAACACTGTCCCTGCTGTTAATGTGGGGGCAAATGAATGAATGAAAATCCCCACAGCACAATGTGAAGCCATCTGTAGCTCTGTCCTCACAGTAACATCCTTGGATCAGCCCTTACAAGTTCACCTACAGTGATAGGCCACCTTTTTTAGTAACTCTGAACTGGCTACCAAGAGGAAAAATAGCTGATTTTCTGAATTCTACAAGTCAAAGTCTGTCCTACTATGGATCCCAAGAAGTCTGGTGCATTCCCTTTGTACTTACTGTACTTAATTTATTACTTTCATGTTTTCATTGCTGTATTCCCATCAGGCCCTCATGGAACAGCCACTGCTTTGTTCTTTGAGCAGTGACTCTGATCTCTGAGCTTGTTTCCTTCCTTAGTTACTCCTGGAAGAGGCTGGTTGGAGTGCTCCCACTTTTCCCTGTGTTTCCACCTAAAGGCTGACACAGGCTGAGAATATTTTCTTTTGTGAGGGGTTCCTAAAACAAATTATGACATTGATTATAGTGAGTAGTTTAAGTATAATCTGAGCTCACTTTTCCAGAGAGGGAGGCACTAGCTGGGCTCTGAGGTCCTACAAAGCCTTTTAACCCATCACTAAAGGATCCCCATGGGTCTAAAGCTCAGGGAGGGCAAAACAAATTCTTGGTCTGCAGAATGACCCATCAGAAAAGTGAGACTGAAACCCACTTGGCACAGCTCCATCTCATGATAAAGGAGCTGTGTCTTCATCTCTAGTGCAAAAGAAAACCACAGCTTTTGAAATAGGCAGTGATTCATGTCACTGGCAATGTCTGAGTTCTGCAGATAATTTGGTTGGGACCACTTTAGTTGTTGAAAAGAAATTTAGAAAGAGCCCAAGTTTGTTCTGATTTCAGGAAAGGCATTTGTAGATTCAGTTGACATTCACTGTGATCCATCCAAATCTGGAGGCTGGGTGTGTTTTAGCAAAAAGGACTGGAAGTATCTGGCTAGACAGGTCGTGTTTGAGCACTGACCACCCTCCAGGAGTACCCCAAACACCAGACAGCACCAACTGTTCTGTAACTATTTAGGAAAAGAAATGCTTGCAGCAAACACTTTCTTCTGTAGCAACAGATGGCTTGAAGCTGCCAGGAGTGAGAATTCCTAATGAAGTCCTTCCAGAGGAGCTCCTGCAAAGGGCAGAGGAGGGAGAGAAATGTGTCCTAGATTCACAAAGTGTTCATCTGCCCTCATGCTGTCCTCCAGCTGTAAAGGGAGAAGCAGAATCTCACTACCTCCTTTCAGGGATTAATCTCATTCAGTGAGCCAAGCCAATTAGACAATTACAAACCAAACAGAGGGTTTTTTTAAAAGACATGAGCTGCAAGCTGGCTTGTTTTCAAAGTTCATTGTTGGTATACTTTTGTGGCATGTGGAAGACTGGGATGGAGCTTTCATATTTGCAGAAGCAATGACGTGTGAGTGGAGGGCTGTGCAGAGAGTGTGAGGCACAGAGACACCTTTGCCATCTCTGCTGAAATCTTAGAATTTCAATATTAATAATATTAACACACACAGAGGCTGAAATAAAATGTATTCACCAGGGCTTTGATATTTAAATATGGTCTTTCCAGTGAGCAGTGGAGGATAATGAGATATGACAGGGAGAGCAGTTCTCAGAACCACAACTAATAAGGAATTTAGACCCCTGAAGTTACATTGTGCGATATCTAATTTTCACTCTTCTGGCTCCAAGAGTAGAACTGAGAAGTCCTGCTTGAGATATACAGGTATCCTACATTATGTGCACAAAATTGTGAGTTAAATTTGAGTGAACAGAGGGTTCTGCTACCTTTTAGAGTGACCTCAGCAGGCTGAAGAAATGGGCTTTATGAATTTCAACAAAGGGAACACCAAGTCCTACCCCTTGGGGAGGAATAACTTCAGGCACCAGGAGCAAGTGGCTGGAAAGACGCTTTGCAGAAAAAAAACCACAGAGGTCCTGGTGCACAAGTTGCTCAGGAGCTGGGAAAGTGCCCTTACAGCAAAAAGGAAAGGCCAACAGCCTCCAGTGCTGCCCGCAGATCAAGGGAGGTGGTTCTTCACCTCCTTCCAGCACTGGTGGGAACCCCAGGAGTGCTGAGTCAGTGCTGGGCTCCCCAGCAGAGCAGAGACATGGAAATGCTGGAGTGAGTCCAGTAAAGGGCCCCAGTGATGGGTCAGGTGTTGGAGCACCTGACATATGAGCAGAAACTGAGACACATTCATCCTTGAGAAGAGAAGGTTCAGGGGAATCTTGCCCATGTGTATAATATTGATGAGATGAAGTAAAAAAGATGGAGGCATCTTGCAGTGTCCAAGATGTCCTCAGTGGTGTCTAGTGACAGGACAAATGGAAATGACAGAAACTGAAATAGAGGCAATTCCATTTAAATGTAAGATAAAACATTTCTCTTGGAAGAAGGGAGGTTGAGGGAGCAAGACTCTGGAACAGGTCACCCCATGAGTCTGTGGAATCTCCATCCTTGGAGGTATTCAAAATCTGAAGGGACATGGCCCTGAGCAAAGTCCTTTAGCATCATGATGCACAATCTTATAGACTTAGAGAAATGAGCTTTTGCAAATGCACATAGACAATAATGTCCAAGATTTTAGAGAATAAATACACTTTGAAAGAGGTGTATTTGAAAGAGGTAAGATATAAGCTATCCATTTGCAAATTATATGCCAAAAGGAGTAATGCTCACAGAGACAGTGATGGGCTACCTGCACTCAATGTTCAATGTCTGTCCAGTGAGAGTCCTGGTCAGAGTTTCTCTTCAGACACAGTATTTTCTGATGGCATTCTCATATTTGCCAGAAAGAATGTGCCTAGCTGGGCTACCATGTGGTTGGGAGGTATATAGAATGGGACTGGAATGGTTCTGCTGATTTCCTTCAAAACTAGAATTCATGGATCATTTAATCACAAATTCCCTAATAGCTCACTGCAATCTTGATCAGAATGCAACCGTAGGCCACACACATCAGTAACATTTGTTTAGCTGGATAAAATGTGGTCATCAATTTACATGGCCCTGTGGGGTGTAGAGAGGAATGATGAGGCTTCACTCTGGCATTTGACTATAGCTGTTGTGAGGGGGAGATAATTTTCTTTTACAGTGAGTTAATAATTTATCCCCTGACCAGAGGAATATTCATTAAAAAACTGTGTTGTCCATCTGGGCAAACAGAAGTCACACCAGGCTATATCCAGAAGACATTAGTCTGTCAAATGCTAGTGGGGCCAGGCCATGGTGTGGGGATGGGATGCTGCAACACTCTTCTTGATTAAGAAATTGTTGGATCTGAAGGATCTGGAAGTTTAAATTATGAAAGAGCAAAGGGATCTATGCATGGGTTGCCTTTTGTGAGGCAGCCAGATGGTGAATGGGTTGTGCAAGTCCTTGAATAAGAAGCCTGAGAAGCATCTTTCAGCTTATTAGCTGAATCACAGAGTGTGAAAGAAACTTTGAAACCTGCTAGACTAGAAAGTAGCATATTTATAGAAATGTCTCTGTGAACTGCATTATCTATTCCTGCACTGCACACTATGGCTGGTATTACTACTATTTGTTCTTACCTTAGTGCAGCTTGAAATGAAGAGATTTAGAGATAATGGCCTAATACCAAGAGTTCCCATCCTTTTGTCATGCCAGGCCTTAAAATGAAGATACTGAGATGATCTAACAGTATTCAATTAATGGAAAATCCCAAGAAAAATGGGAATGTAGCCCCCCTCACCTGCCACAGGGTCTGGCAGCATCTTACAGGGAGAAAGGAGAATCTTCTCATGGCCACCAGTAAGCCAGAAGGTCTTTGATGTGCAGCAGACCCAGGAGCTTTGTGTTGGGACCACTGAGTCTTCAAGGGCTCTAAGGTAACACATGGAAAATAGCTGATACAGCAGGAAGAGACTCATTCCACTTATACAGTGTCCTGAGAAGAACATGGTCCTCTCCTGAGAAGAGTAGCTTGGCCCAGAGACCAAGGAGGAGGAGCAGCCCATGAATGGTCTGGGTTTAGGGAGGCTGCAGCTCATTTATTTCAATTTGCCTGAGAAAAAATGTCAGTGAGTGCAGCACCTGCCACAGAGACAGTCCTGCTTTTCCATAAGGCAGTTCTGGAGCAGATTCTGTTACCACTAAAACAAAAGTAGTTGGATATATCAGGCCTGATTATGGATGCCTATGCTATGAGACTTTCAGCTCTTTCCCTGAGTGTCTCTGTACGTTTCTTGGTGCCAAGGCTAAGAAGGTTGAGGATAGTGTGAGAAACAGTTACATCCTTAATCAGTCAAAGCCAATTCAGTGAGAAACAGATCAGTGCAGTGCAGAGGATTAGTCCTAGCAAAGGTCCACAGCACAGAGAATAGAGAAACCATTTCCCATGGTCATCAGGAGATGTGCAGAAAACTGTCCCTGGAGTGAACCAAATGTGATGGCACAGAGAACAATTCCCTTGAGCAGCATTCCCCAGGGAAATGGAGCACTGGAGAGGTTATGAGCTGGCTCCATGTCTGTGTCCTCACACAGGGCAGGGAGGGTGGGACTCAGCTCACAGGTGATTCTCCAGATTTCTGTTGGTCAGAGTGACCCCAGGACGCATTAGAAAATCTCTTTTCCCAGCCCAGCTGTCAAAAGAGGAGTCAGGATTCTTCTGTTCTCATTCTCAAGGTTGTTTATTGTTTCTTATCTATAAAATTCTTTCTCTGGCCTGCAGAGGTCTGTCCAGTAGGTCAGACAGAGGCACTCTGGCTGCCCCTGGGGCAATGTTATCTTTTTATACTAAAAACTACATGTACATTATTTACAATAATTTCCCAATACCTATCACCTATGGTAGACAGTAAGCTTCTACTCTAAACCAATCTAAAAGTGCCAACATCACCCAGAAGATGAAGGCTAAGAAGAAGAAGGAAAAAGCCTGAACACGCCCAGATTCCTCCATCTTGCCTCCTGAACCCCCATTCTAAAAACCCCAAAATTCCACATTTTCACTCTGTGATAAATTCACTATCGTTCTACTTAAAATTTTGTGGCTTGCAGATCCTCATATAAGGTTGGTAATTTTTTCCATGGGTCAAAATCAAAATCACAGGTGTTTTTGACTACATTCCAAGATCTCTGAGCCCCCTGTTAGGGTCTCGAGCTCTCCAGGGCAGCCAGAGGAATGTCTTGGGTTCCAACTAGTGATGAGTGGGAGTGGCAGTGGGACAAGGGAGGGATGTACCAGACCCAGAGCATCCCATTTCTGGGTGGGGAACAGCTCACTGCCAGTGCAGCTGGGTGGGCTCTACTCAGGGAGCTCTTTGGTGACAACCCAGCCTTGCTCTGCTATAGTAGAGGAAATGTATTTAAATATCTGTATAGAGGCTTTGTCCCAGAGGTCCCGGTTGCCCTTGATGGGCTGCAGCTGTGATGTCCTTAATTGGGCTGCAGCTGTGACCAATGAAGATGACTGAGATAAAAGGGGGCGGGTTAGCCAGTCAGGGAGAGCCTTGGAGGAGCCCTGACCTGAGAAAGAACAGCATGTGGAAGGAGTCAGTGAAGAGCTGCAGCCATGAGAATAGACCCAAGAGGTATGGACTTTAGAAATCTAATAACAACAATGTAGGACTCTAGAAATAATAGAAGAACAACAATTGGTGACCCCGATGTGATAGTTAACAGAAGATAAGACAGCCGAGAGCCGTGGCAGCCAAGAGCTGCAACAGAACAGCCTTTGGGTCAAGGAGCTGTGAAAGAGTATGGCCTTTGAGCAAGGAGCTATGTGAGTTGTACATGGCCTGTGAGTTATGAGAGAATATGTGGGTTGTACATGGCCTGTGAGTCATGGAGAAATGTGAGTGTTGTAATTTAATATCTGTACAACTGTTAACTTGTGTAAAAGAAAAGGGGGAAATATAGTAGAGGAAATGTATTTAAATATCTGTATAGAGGCTTTGCCCTGGAGGTCCCAGTTGCCCTTGATGGGCTGCAGCTGTGACCAATGAAGATGACTGAGATAAAAGGGGGTGGGTTAGCCAGTCAGGGAGAGCCTTGGAGGAGCCCTGACCTGAGAAAGAACAGCATGCAGAAGAAGGAGTCAGTGAAGAGCTGCAGCCATGAGAATATGCCAAAGAGGTATGGACTTTAGAAATCTAATAACAACAATGTGGGACTCTAGAAATAATAGAAGAACAACACTCTGCCCTGCTGGGATGGAAGGAGAGGGGGGAAGGGGAGAGGGCCCTTTGTGCAAGGGCTGGATCCATCACTGAAAAGCCTTTATCTTTATGTGGTATCAATTAACACTCACCTGTGCCCTCTAGCAAAACAGTTCCTGCTCTTCTCCCCACATCCCACAGCCACCAGCTGCTTTCAAAGCCGCTGCTTTTCCCACCAAATTGCTGCCATGTGGAGGAGGGGAATCAGCATAACATATGTAACCTTTGAAAATGTTTTAAATCGAGTCTATCTTGTGGCCACATCTTATTGGGCAGGGAGGATTTGGGGGGATTAATGTGTTTCAGCACAGCAGCCGGTTATAATGACACAATGTCATGAGTGACTGCTTGGGGTGGGGCTCTACTGCTGCCTTCTGCCACCACTCGGGGCTGGAGAATGAGTTTCATAAAGAATTTAGATCTGCTATGGAAGTAGGAAGTATCTGGCCACTGTAGAGAAATATTTCTCTGCAGGATTTTTTGAGATTTGCTCCTTTAAAAGCAGTTGTGGTGTTTAAAATCATGACAAAAGCTACTCCTTTGTGGAAAAAAAGGCTAGATTAAATAAAGCAGTTTAAAATTTACAACTGAGGGGATAAATCTCTACCTTACAGGCTTCCCCTGAAACCACATGGAACTCTGATCCTTTGGTCCTGGAGACAAAAGCCAGAGCCAGATCTCCTGGGGTGCAGGCAATGCTCACATACCCCAGTACTGCTGAGCTGAGGGTCTCCATCCACCCCAGCTGCAGATTCCATGGACAGAGGCATTCCTTGGTGACAGGGAACTTCCCAGTCACAAATTCTAGGTCTGACATGATTTTTGTAGGTCTCTACAGGGACTAAGGCCTCCTGATCTGTCCCTGTTTCAAGTCACCTGTACCCATGCAAATAGCAGAGGATATTCAGCAGCTTGTTCCCTGGAGTTGGGACAGGCCCCAAACCATTGAATACCAGGGTTGGCAGCACTGGATAAGATCCTTCCTCAGTTTCCCCACTTTATTATATAGTGCAGAGGTCTAGAGAGGTGTTTCACCTTCAATGCTTGTCAAACTGCTGAAGCAGCTGAGGTTGATCTGCCTGAGGATTAAAATGCAACACTCAAAATCATTAAAGCACTTTAGGTTAATAATTCAAGCAGCACCG
Source organism: Molothrus ater (assembly GCF_012460135.2). NCBI lineage: Eukaryota > Metazoa > Chordata > Aves > Passeriformes > Icteridae > Molothrus > Molothrus ater. The sequence goes on along the minus strand of NC_050478.2, from coordinate 148,430,032 downwards.
TAAACACAGGGGAGTTCAAACCAAGACCTCGTAGCCAAACCCAAATGTTGGGTGTCTGGGTGTGTAGAATTCTGGACTATGTTGGATTTTGCTCCCTCAGTGAGTATTTTATGGGTAGGGCTGGGTTTTCTGGCTCAAAATTATTTTTTACCCAGACGGGATTTGGTCTAGTTTAAGTGCAATACAGGCTGTCCAAGGAGTATCATGTGCATCACCCAGACTTGTGCATTTTTACCTTGTTTATTTCCCTTCTGCAAGATAAATATTCAGCTTTTGCACTAGTAGGTGGATAAATTTTCCACAAAGAGAAAAACTCAGCTCTGGTAAATGGGCTTGCAGCAACATCCCTGCACAGGGCTGCCAGGGGTGGGGAGGATGGGACCTTTCTGACTGAGTAGGTTTGAGTTATTGGGGAATTTAATTTATTTTCCCTAAGCACTCCCTTCCTTTCTGTGCAAGTTATTTTTTCACTTGCTATTTAAACTGATGCAAAGTGCCTAACATAGATATGAGTATCCAAGCCTGCTGCAAGTATTAATGGATAATTGAAGCAGCAATGCAAGTGAATGGGAGCACCCTCCAGGATGTAATTGACTGATGTCCTCAATTCTGCAGAAATTCACAGATCACCAGCTGGTCCAAGGTCTACTGGGGAGGAGGAAAACCCACCTACATACACAAACATAGATGCTACCTTGTTTTAGGGCTTCCTGCAGCTTACAGTGACATTTGAATGAAAAATATTATTTCTGAAAATAATAAGTTCAGTAGTTAAAAAGAAATATAGTAAGGGAATGCAATATCCCTGCAGGTGCAGATAACCTTCTGGGACTTACACCCCGGACAGAGAAGGTAAAGCATAACTCACAGACAATGGAGAAAGGATGAAAAGAAAAATTCTGAAAAGCTTTCATCAAAGAAAATTGAATTTGGGGGATGAATTTGCCCCATAAATCTAGGAGTAAAAATAGCTGAGGTTGACTGATAGTGGTCTGAAAAATGAGTTCAGTCAGAACAGTCACAGCTGTGATGGATAGGGGAGCTGCTTCTTATCAGGTCAGGCCAGTAATGGAAAGGCAATGGGATAATCATCAAATAATTCTTTTTACTACCTATCAGTTACACATAAGTGGTTGCCTTACAGAACCAGTTAACTGGTGACAGTAAATCTGAGCAGAGCCTACACGCTTCAAATGAGGGTCTCCTGGTGCTCCTCCCTTACTCGTTGGAGTGCATCTTGTTTTTCCATCTCTGATGTAGCTGGGTTAGCTCTGACTTAGTGCTCTTGCTGTTTGATAGTGTCCTGGTACCTGTGAGAAATGAGCCAGGGATGCCACAGTAGTTTCCAGCAGAGATGCATCACCAGCAAGCCCCCCATCCCAGACTGAACTTTTGCCAGTGCAATGCAACTGAGATCCCTAAAGAGATTTTTTTTTTTCAGATAAAAGCTGAAGTCATGGCTCTGCCTACTAAAAATAATGCTTCTTTTACTACTGTTAATGCTCCTTTTACTATTGTTACTACTACTGCCAATACTGCCAATACTACCACTACTACAGGTGATATAGCATAACCAGTAGTGCTAGTGGTAAAAGCAACAAGGAGTAATCATAGTAAAGACATTTCCCACATTCTCCTGAGCACTAGAACTGCCCTGGCAAGAGTAAAAGAAATGGCACTGACTGAGCAGCAGCATCTTTGATGGTGATGAATACCCACCCCCTTTGATGGCTGTGGCTTATCCATGCAGGGGTTTCTGAGGGTGTCACTTTGGAGCTTTGCTGTGGAGTTGCCCTTAAAATGTGGTTGAAGAGGGTGGAGGGGGGATGTGTGAAGATAGATCACCTGGTGGGATAGGTGGTGCTGGGGCTGTAAGCAATTGCATCAAAGCAGTAGAGTTTGTGATTAAAATTGTGACCATAGCCATGTTCACAAAGATGTGGAATATGTCTCTGAAGATCACTTAAAATTTTCAGAGCAGAAACAATGCCCATATAGGCAATTACTTGGCAGCTCCTTGTGTTTCCAAGTTGAAATATGCTCCTGTTTTGTAAAACACTGCCCTTTACAGGATTCTGAGTCACCTCCTGTGCTGAGGCATGGTGCGTGCTTAGAACAACCAGGTCAGGATCTTTTCTGACCCCTGACACTGGTTGCTCTCAGTGTAAAGGAAATTAACCCAGAACTGGGCAGTAATGGTAGCTACTGGTAGGGTACAGTCCCAGTTGTTTCTGTTACTTAGGGAGTACTCAGAAAATTTTAGACTAATGAGGTGTTTTTGGTCATGAGAAGGTTCCATCCACCAGTGAAGTTACCAGGGATCTGTGAAGCAAATTGAAACCTGCAGCCATGTTCTCCTGAGCTGCAGAGTGAAGGTACTGACTTTCTATTGGAAATGGGCTGGGTTTTTCTATTGCTTAGTAAATTCTTCAGTGGAGTCCTAACTTTGTGTAGGGTTTTTTTCATGAAAGGGAAATGTTGATTTCTTTGTGTCTCCTCTTTTTGACACGCAAAAAAAATGCTGGAAGAAAAATACTCACTATTTGCTTCCTAGTGATGTTATTCTACTCTTCATCAGTCAAACCTCACATTCAGAGTTTCAGCTGTTCACAAAGCTTTGCACTATTCTTTCCAAAACACCAGACTACTCAGGGAAGCCTGAGCTATCTCATGAGTTTAATTAGTTATGTGACTTAAAGGAAAACACAGTTGCAGTTTCCCACGTGCCATGTCACACTGTGCATCTGTCAAAGAGGCAGTGGGAGTCTTCCAAGAAATGCTTGCCCAATTATTCAGAAAGCCAAGGCCTTTTGTTCCCTTCAATGGCAGCTTGACTTAATAATTAATGCCTAGCACTATGTAAACATGAGCTAATGAACCCTCACACTACCCTAAGGCTAAGGATTAGCATTTCCCTCGCAGTGAGTGGGAGACTGGGCTCAGCAAACCCTTTTGTGCCTTCTTTTCTGCTTATGATGGCCCAGGAAACTTCAGGAATCTGATGACCCTGTAGAAGAAACTGACTTTAGGCAATGAGCTGAAACAGGAGGTATTTTCATTCAGGAACAATATGAAGAAACACTGAGTACAGTGGATCTGTGCTTCTGGACTCTGTGCTTGCTGGTGGACCAGAAGGCCAGAAACCAAAACAGGCAGGAATTCAAGCTGCTGTAAGTGGGGTTGGCTAATATAAATTCAGTCTCCGTGTCAGAATCATTCTTAGGGGACCATGACTCTCACGGCCTCCTTGACCTTTCTGAAAGTTTGATGTCACAGGCTGAGATACACAGTGATTAGTCAGGCTTGTCACTCCCTCTCATCTCATAAATCAATAGAGAAATGGAGAATCCTTGAAAAATTCAATAGACAAGTGAAGGTGCCAAAGTGAAATAGGACTCTGGTCAAGGAGAAGAATTCTGGCTCAAATATTAATAATAATAAAAAATTCAGATAATGAGCCCTTGAGCACTTCCTCTTAGGAATGCAAGACAACAGACTACCAGAAGCAGGAGTCTCCTGTTCCACGGAGTTTATAAAGATGCAGATGATGCCAATGATGTTCTTTTTCTCCTCCCCTTCGTATCTGCAAAAAGCCCTAAACATTCACCAGTGTTCCTGTGCCATAAGACTTTCAAAAAGATAATACCATAACCAGACTTCAAACCTACTGATAAGGTGAGCAGGACAAATCTGGTTTCAGGCACCCATTCCATAGCCTTGCTTTGGCCTGGCTCTGTGGATGGCTCACCAGCTGAAGCTGATGGACAAATACGAGGTTTTTTGGATCGTGTCTCTTGAGGAAACTTATGTTCCCAAGGCACCTAGGTTTAGGTGACACCTGATCAGTGGTTTTCAGTATGTTGGTGATTAAACAATAGTTAAAAAGTGCTTGCAAGGATACAGGGAAATATCTCCTACAGCTTTGTTTCTGTGCCTGATCCCAAGAGTTTTGTTTCCCTGGTTCACAGAGCATCACAGCTGCAGTCTTTGTCATCAAATCATTGCTGACATCGACATCTCAGAGTTCAAAGCTCTACCCAGCTCTGGTGTCTCTGCAAACAGCATTCAGCCAGGGGGCTTTTTGTATAGAAAGGATATTGTCACATTCATAAAAACAGGAGGCTTCTCTATTACAGGGGTTTTTGTTCAGTATTTTCTGCATAATGGTGCTCTCATCCATTAATGGGAGTCATGCAGATCCCTGTAAACACATTCCATAGCCTGGAGAAAAGGAGACTCAGGAGAGGCCTTATCACTCTCTACAACCATCTGAAATGAGGTTGTAGCCATGTGGTGTTGGCTTCTTCTTCCAGAAAATTAGTGACAGGACAAGAGAACATGGCCTTAAGCTGCACCAGGAGAGCTTCATTTTGGACATCAGGAAGAATTTCTTTATGGAAAGAGTTGTCAAGCATTGGAATGGGCTTCCCAGGGCAGTGAAGTCACCAACCCTGCAGGTGTTCAAGAAATGATTGAATGTGGTACTTAGTGCCATGGTTTAGTTGACAAGGTCTTTTTAAATTTTAATGATTCTGTGATTCTCACTCTAAGAAGAAATGAATGCCATTGGTTTAACCAAGTCAATCAAAGCTGTGGCAGAGCCAATAACTGAATCCAAATCTCCCAATATCTTCCTGTGTTTGTACATCTGGCTGGACATAAAACTGAACCAGGGTTGTGAGTCTGTGCACCTTCACCCTTCCTTTTCAATGGCATCAGAGGCTTAAATGCCACAGTCAAAACTCTCCTTTCTTATCAGGCTGTGGATGCAAAGCTTGGCAAGGAAGGGCCTGCAGGGGAAGGGGAGACCTCTTCTTCAAAGCAGCTTAATCCTGGCAGGGAATTGCTTCTGAGCCCAGTGCTGAATGTCACCCTGGCCTGCCTCAGCACTCTGGTGAGGAGAAACTCCATGGCTTAAGCTTCTCCCTGTGCCGGGGGATTCTCCCCAGTGATTACCGTGGTGACGCAGCAGCAGTAGCAGCTCATCTCTGACTCATTCATCGACGTCTCTGAGAGGAGCAGGGGCAGGAGGGAGACCTGCATTTCTTTCATTAATATTCCAGAATTTCTGTGAAGCTGGTGAGGAATGCCCAAGACCGCCTGCAGAGAGAAATGTTCACCTTTGCTTCCTGTGGGAAGCTGCCTGTGGCATCCCCCACCCCTCTGAGTCAGAGCTGGCAGCTCTTCACTTTATTTGTTCTCCTGGACATAGGCAAATGCTTCATGTGGGAAAATGGGAAATGAAAATATGTTCAAAGGACAGTCACTGGCACGGTGGAGAATGGCACAGCTTTCCACACAGCGCAAGGGAAAATAAAACTTAAAAATAGCAGCATTAATAATGTATATGTGTGCTAAAGCAGCATGAGCAACCATGAAGAGCTGCATGTTGCACAGCTTTCCCCAGTTCTCTGTGGCAATTGCCTTGGGAGGTCTAACAGTTCACCTTTGTCTCAAGCTGAATTTAAAAGGGCCTCTTTTGTCAGTTTGTCTGCTACTGCAATGTTCCCAGTACCCTGGTTCTTTGCCTGCAAAGCTGCCATGCAGCAGAGCCTCCTGGTGTACTTATCTTGGTGTCTGACATGGTTTTGCCCTGAACATGTTGTGCCTCTGCAAATTATAATCCAATTTGAAAGTGATGCTTATCTAAAGTGGGCTAAATGACTTACCATTCATAATCCTGGGCTTCAATGAAAGAGAAAGCATCAGATGCACAATATCTCTCTGTCCATAATGTAGTGTACAGTCTGTCAAGGGCCCTTATTTGGGAGAAGGGATTGAATTCCTTGTGTGTAGCACAGACATCGTTGCTTGCACGATCCCCAGGCTTTCAAGTCATTACACTACTGACTGCTCTGCTTCTCAAGCAACTCCTCAGCTTCATTTCTGTGCCTGATCCCAGGAGTTTTATTTCCCTGGTTCACAGAGCATCACAGCTGCAGACTTCGTTATCAAACCATTGCTGACATCGATGGAGTTCAGAGCTCGGTCCAGCTCTGGTGTCTCCAAACAAAATTCAGCCAAGGGTTTTTTGAATGGAAAGGATATTGTCTCATTCATAAAAAACAGGAGGCTTCAGGGGTTTTGTTTCAGTGTTGTCTGCAAAGTGGTGTTCCCATTCATTAATGGGAATCATTCAGGTATCCACAGGCACACTTTTGTTAGTCCAGTGGTCAAACATCTGGAAGACAGGCTCAGTGTGCTGGTGGTGACCTGCACTGACTCTTGCTGTCAGCAGGTGGATGATACAGTGCCTGGTAGAGAATTTCTGATAACTGAGAAGCAAGACCAGGCTGGATGAGGGTCTGTCTAGGCAGCCTCATCTAGTTGAAAGTGTTCCTGCCCCTGGTAGGGAGTTGGAATGAGGTCATCCTTAAGGTCCCTTCCAACCCAAATCATTCTATGGTTCTGAGTCTATGACCCTTGGTGCTCTACAAGCTCCTGTGGTAGCAGTGACCCTGGGAACAGCCTGGAAGGGCAGCAGATAGATAAATTGTGGCTAAGTCTGTCTACACAGACATGCCCTGGCACTGCACACATCTTTCAGCTCTCAAAGGAGTTTTCTCCAGGGCAAGGAAATGCAAAATCTGTAATGTCTATACAGGAAACAATGTTTAGCCCTACAAGGCAACACCAAATGTATTTGGCTATAAAGACCTTGTGACTGTAAAGCAGGGGGAGAGCAACATGAGGCAGGAGCAGACAGATGAAGAATGACTGAGGCTGCTCTGGAGATTTGGGTTGAATTTGAGTTTTGCTGCACCCAGGAATCCTTGGACTGTGTGAGACCCTGCAGGAATTTAGGGCCCCTCACATTACTGAGTGCAGTCACCTGCAGACTCTGCTGAGCTGAGTTCAGTGACTGCCTTGACTTCAGGTCGACACTGGATTAGCTTTGCATAAACAACCTCCTTCTCCAAAGCTGGACAACCTTGAATAACCTTTCCCAGCTGCTCTCTGCCTCTTTTGAGTCTTTTCATTTTGCAATCTGAAAAAAAAGACAAGTGTTTCTAGTTCTAGGCTGATGCTGTCCAGATGCATAATGGAAACCACGTGCTTTGTTTCAGCTCTTCTGGTTGTAGCCCATAAGATGTATTGAAACAGGTCTCAAAAAAGCTGCATTGAGGAGGAGAAGAACAGAATGAATATTTTTTTTTTGCCTCAAGTGCACTCCTGACATGAATTTGTCTTCCTTTGCTTTGGGCACAGCCCTTGTGGCATTCCTGGGGTGTTTATACTCCACTGCTTCAGGACATGAGAATGACTTTTCTGCTTGTGAGGCCAATTTATTCAAATTATCCACCACTGTATGAATCCCTGCAAGGATGACTTCCCTACCTCCTGCAGATCCCACCTCTGTCTTCTAGTGTTAGTGCTGTGCAAGACATCAGACTTCAAACCACCCCTTGCAGAAAGTCTTGTCTAATAATAGGTAACAATGGAATGAAATCCCAGGTTTTATGTGGTGTAATTTTTATAGCAAGCAGAATTGATTCCTCCAAAGATATTTGCTTGACAATGATAAAATAGAATTTTGGAAATAAATTAGCTGGAGATTAACTCATTGTTTAAAGGCAGAATGAGGTGAAAATATCAAACCTGAAGTAAAGCTGTCTCTGGAGATGGGAGATGTGAAGTCTGTATCTGGATGAAGATTTGGATATTCCATTTAACCCAGTAAAGGTTTCATGGAGAATAGCTGTATTATTCATGAATGGCACTAATCCTTCTGGTTTGTTTATGTACAGATTCTTACAGAAATATTATGAGTTAGAGAGTTATAAAAGACTTTATGGTCTGCACATCCCACTACAAATCCAGGTTGCCTTAGTTACCATCTGGCTAACTGCACAGGTGAGGGGAAAGAGAGAGACTGGAAGGGAAAGAGGGAGATTAGTACTAATACATTTTTTAAATCTAGAAAGATCTTGTGAATTCTAATGCTGTGATATGACAGAAAGCTTTCAAGGCCTGCATAATACAAGAGGACTATGAAAGCAAGGATTTGGACTGGCAGCTCTTTGACAAGAACACACTGATGGGTCTTTTTGCTAAGATCATGAATTACCTAATCAAAAGCTTCAGCAGAGCTAATATGCAGTCACTTCTTGAGTATTTCCTGTACTTGGGTTGAGAAGCTGTGTCTTCCTTGGTTACAAAATGTGCTTCAGGCAGGGGGTAACCAGGTGACCAAATTGTAAAGACTGGATGCAGAATGCCATGATCAAGTCCTTGTCTGGTCTAAATTAGGGTACATGGAGGCACAGGAAGAAAACACATCTTCCCAATGTCTTCAAGAAAGGCCTATCTGCTTGAACAAAGCAGGCTGGAAGGGCAGCACTGGTGTTCCTGAGAAGTTTTGTCACACAGTTGTGAGTCACATATTAGTTGACTTAGAGCAAGTCCCAGCTGACAGAATCAACAGCAAAGACTTGACATCCTCAGCCTTCAACTGAAAAGGCAAAAGAGATGAAATCAAATACTCCTAGCACATGCTGTTGTGAAGGAAAGTTTACATGAATGGAGGTCCTTTCCTGTGGGAAGAGGGGCCAGCACTTCATAAAAGCTGTTATTAAAAGCCAAGCTCATAATCTTGTGAGAAAAGAGTAATTTCTTTGTGAGCAGCACTGCTAGTAGGGTAGATGTCTGAGTCCTAGTGCTTTCCTCATCCCTATGCATACAAAGTAAACCAAATTTGCTGATGTTTTGTTTTCTTTTTTGGGGATTTTTTGGTTTTGTTTTTTTTTGAGCTTTTTTTTGTTTTCTTTCTTTTTTTTTTTTTTTTTTTTTTAATAAGGCAAAATGCACATAAGCTGGAAGAAGTTTGTAAACAAAAGGAGAAGTATCTGCCCATGGCTGTTCTTCCCACACAACTTGGAACAGTATTCATGGCTCATTAGGCCCATGGCTTGCCTTTTTGGTTAACTTCTAATGAGTAATATGATCACACAGAGTGAGAGCTGGGAATTGACTTTTGTGGGACTCTATGCCTCCAGGGATGCCAAATACAGATGATTGCAGTCACTCTTCTCTAAAAGATACCCTGGGGATCTTGCATATTAGTGATGGTAGCTTCTGTGTCCTGACAAAAATAGTTTCTTGTGGTGGTGTGTGATGTAACGTTGTTTGATTTGGTCTGGTTCATCCTGAATAGTTTCCCCCTCTTTCCCTGGAAATCCCCAATTTCTTATCGTTATTTGTCTATCATGTTTCCCCTCCCCTATCCATCAGATGTGTCTTGTTGTCCCCACCCCTGGCCTTTGTCCATCACTTGGCAGCCCTGCCTTTTCTTCTAGAACCTTCTCCCCAGGGTGTCAAGTGATTGGGCAAGGGCAGGGACCCCTCCCCAGTTTTTTGCTGATTTGTTAGCCTCATACGTTCATCAAACTATGTATCAGTTTTTTCATACCCTCATTTGCTGTCGTGTTGCCCCTCCCTGGCCCTCCCCCTTCCCTTATAAGCTGTCACTTGCCCTCAGTTCGGTGCTCAGTCCTTCTCCCTCCACCCTGCTTTTTCTCCCCCTTCGACCTTCCTCCAATAAACCTGCCAACCCTTCCTGAAGGCTGAGTCCTCCTTTCCTTGCCTGCGCCTCCCTGCGTTTGCCGCCCTCCTCCGCTCTCGTATCGTGGATCTCTTCGGGACCCATAGGCGCGATAGGAGCTCCGGGCTCCTCAAGCGCCCCTTCGCCGCTGATCGGGGCTGAACGTGAGCCGGGCAAACTCATCACCCCAGCACCGCAGCAGTTTGGCGCCCAACGCGTGGCGTGAAGACCCCTGCATCTGAGGCAGTCTGCAGATCCTGAACACTGTTCGGAGGACTGCATCTCGGAGCAGGAGTCCCGCGACGCGCGGGTTGGATTGCTCTAATCCTTTGGGCGACTCACCGCTCTCCGTGTAGCACGCCCTCGTTTCGGGAGGTGCGGTGCTCCGGAGAGAAGAAGGCGACACCCTCTCAGCGCACCCTAAAGAGGCCGCCTTCGGCGCAGGCAGCTCCCGCTAGCAGCAGCCTTGGTTCGTCCCCCTGACGGGTGAGTCTCTTGGCTGTGTTGTACAGCCCACCACCTGACCTCACGGAAAACCTGGCATAGGCATCCCGGTCCTCTCCTCGGCCAGTGGGAGGGGGAGGTCAGGGTCAGTGGGGACCCCGTTTAGTTTTATTTTAGATTCCTTTTGATTTTCCTGTTGCTAGCGGTAGAGCGAGTGGCTGACCCCTGCGTATTCCATCTGCAAATATGGGTGCTAAACTGTCGGCCACTCAGAAAGGGGTTTTTTACCAAGTTGTGGGTACCCTGGGGGGTGGGAATTATAAGTTTAATAAAAGGGAAGTTAAAAGTTTAGTCCGCTGGCTGACCCATACCTACCCCGATTTAAATGCCGAGTCAGTCCGGGATCCCAAATTCCTGAGGCGAGTCCAATCCCGCCTTCAGAGAGAGATCCAAGCTGGCGGCAAATCCTTTCAGAGCCATTTTTGTTTAATATCCCTTTTGATTTCTGCCCTCGCTGTTAAACCCTCTTCCCGGACTCAGCCAGCGGACCCCCAGTTATACCCCAGTTCTCCCCGTCCCCATGCACCTGCCCTTCGTTCCTTGCGCCCTCCTTCCCGAACCGAGTCCCTGCGGGGAGCAGCCCGCGACAGCCCCGCGCCAGGGAGACACCCGTCCCTAAGTTCCTCGCGGGCGACCCGGTCCCCGAGCCTCCGAAGGTCTGGCCAACCTCCGGAGGAGACTGTTCCTGCTCCCTCTTTCCGCACCCCCTCGACCCCAGTTGTTAAACCCAAGGTTCGTTTCAGTTCTCCGCGGTCCTCTCGCCAAGATGGCGTCAAATCATCCCAAAATGGAGGGGACCGCGTGTTCAATCCTAAAAAACCCCCTTCTCCTTCCCAGAGTTCCCCCACTCCTTCCCGAGCCCCCCCCCAAATCCCTCCCCTTCCCCCCTCGCGGGTTCCTCCCACGTCCCCTCCCCTTCCCCCTCCCCCTTCTCCTCCCCCTCCTCCTCCGCCCCCTGCTCCCGAAACTCCTCCCCCTCCTCCCCCGCCTTCACCCCCTGCAACTCCTCCCCCTTCCCCTCCTCTCCCACCACCCCCCGCCTCCGCAACGACGTCATGTGGCCCCTCCCACAAGGGGAGGAACTTTGCTGCAGAACCCTCCCTCCAGTTCCCACGCCGGGACCCTCCCTCCCCCGCTCCCGGTTCCCACGCCCTCCCTTCCGGTTCCCACGCTCTGGGGGCTGGCGGGGGGGGGGGTCCCGAGCCGGGGACCGGAGCTGTCTGCAGTCCCATCAGCAGCCCCGGTCGTTTTTCATCCCGCGGGAGATGGGACAACCCTGGCTCAATGGGTCCCCTTCTCTCACTCGTCCATGAAGGAGCTGTGCAAAGCACAGAAAGAGTTCGGGAGGGACTCCGAATATTTTCGGGGACTCCTTCAGGCCGTCCTGGCGGAGTCGGTCATTACACCTGCCGACCTCCGCCGAGTCTTCCGCTGCCTCCTCAATTCCACCGAGCAAGTGCTCTGGGAGGCAGCGTGGAGAAAGGAAGCCTTGAAGGTGCTCCCGTCCCTATGGGATTCCCCGAACTCCCGGACGAGTGTAGACGGGGATGTCATTTCCATTGACCATATGCTTGGGACGGGGAACTGGAGTGACGGAGCAGCCCAAGTCAGAGCCATACCCGTAGAGGTTCTGCAGCAAACTGCCCGGGCGGCTGAGAAAGCTTTCTTGGGGTTGCGAGCGGCCACACCCCAGGTCCCATATGCCAAAGTCCTGCAGGGTGCCGAGGAACCATTCCTCGAGTTTGTGGAGCGGCTCCGAAAGTCCATTAACTATCAGGTTGAAGGAGAACACTTGCAAGCCGAGCTGTTAAAAGAGATGGAATTCCTCAATGCCAACTCGGCTTGCAAAGATGCAATCAACAGCCTCCCTCTGGAGCCAGCTCCCACCCTGCGGGACATGCTTTTGGTGTGTGGGAAAAAGGTATTAGTTCCATCAGGTACCGGACCACCACCTGCCGCAGCCTCCCGCCTGAAGACACCTTTTCGTCCTGCCGCCGCCGCCGTCGAGGAGCCCCCATTTACCACCGACGTCTGTCCCACTACTGCGCAGCCGCTGCCACCAACATCAGCCCCGGTGCCCAAGCCTCCAGCCACACCGTGCCATCTGTGTGGGAAGCTGGGGCACTGGATGCCCGCATGTCCCCTCAAACAACAATTTTATGAGTTTAAAAAGTCCGTGCAGGGGACCCACGGGCAAACTGTTCAAAAAAACTAATTAAACAGCGCAGCGGCCCCCTGCGCCAGGACACAAATGCGGAGGCCTGTTCACACCATCCGTCCTGGCGGGAGAAGAGGGAGAACAGTGAGATAATGCCTCCAACTGGACTTGACCTTCATGCCGGACTGACACAAACACCACCTACTAATACTCATGCTCTTTCATCCTGTGTTTCCTCCCGTAGGTTGCAGCTTGCGGAACCATTACATCTCCGTTCCGCCGGTTTCCACCACGTTGCTGTCCTCCCGGAGGGTCTAACAAACTGGGAACGTCAAAGCCACAGTCTCCTCGTCCTAGGCGACACAAAGGCGACCCCACCAGAAGTGAGTATTGTCCCGAGCCTGCTTCCCGCTGGCTCGGAACAAATCTCACTCATGCTGCATTGTGTCCACCCCCCGCTCTTCCTACCGAAGGGGCAAATAATGGCCCAATTCTTTGTCGTGTCACCACCGTATGCTGTTTCCGATTTATCACCTCCGGAATTTCAATCGGCAACCCAGGCTCCAGACATACCCACAGTAGCCTGGGCTCAAACTCTTGGGCATGAAAAGCCCAAACTTATTTGTAAATTAAAAAAGGGGGGAGAGCAAGTCGCACTACGCGGCTTGCTGGACACAGGGGCAGACGTCACGGTCATTCCCTCTCGGGATTGGCCGTCGCGTTGGGAATTGCAAAGCGTCCCTGGCCACATCAGAGGTGTAGGAGGCCTTCAATTGGCAAAACAATCGAAGAGCATCGTACAAATTACGGGGCCCGACGGACAATTGGCTTCGGTTCGTCCGTTTGTTTTAGATTATACGGAACCCCTGTGGGGGAGGGATCTCTTGGCCCAGTGGGGAGCCCGAATTGACCTACCAGTGGCTCCCCAGGTTTTTCGGGCAGCGACCACTGCTGAGCGCCCCACCTGGAAGCTGGATTGGCTTTCGGATGAACCAGTACAGGTGGCGCAGTGGCCGCTAAACAAACAAAAATTAGCGGCGCTCAACGAGCTCGTGCAGGAACAACTACAGAAAGGGCATTTAGTAGAGTCCATGTCGCCTTGGAACTCTCCCATCTTTGTCATCAAAAAGCCCAACAAAGACAAATGGCGACTCCTGCATGACCTCCGTCAAATTAATGCAGTTATTAAAGATATGGGACCCCTCCAACCAGGGATGCCGTCCCCTGCGATGCTCCCTAAAGATTGGAATTTGGCAGTTGTTGACATAAAAGATTGTTTTTTCCAAATTCCTCTACACCCTGATGATGCGCCGCGCTTCGCCTTCACGGTTCCATCCATCAACCGTGAAGCCCCAGGCAAGCGCTACCATTGGACAGTATTGCCACAAGGCTTGAAGTGCAGCCCGGTGATCTGCCAATGGTACGTCGCTTCCCTGCTGACCCCTGTCCGTGCAGCTGTGGAGTCAGCCGTCATCCATCATTATATGGATGACATTTTGATTTGTGCGCCAGACGACGACCTGTTGGCTCATGCGCTTGACCTGACAACCACTGCGTTGGTTGCTGCAGGGTTTGAGCTGGCGCAGGAAAAGATTCAAAGGATGCCACCCTGGCGGTACCTTGGCCTTGAAATTACCAAGCGGACCATTGTTCCGCAAAAATTGGCAATAAAAAGCAATATCCGAAGCCTAGCAGATGCCCACCAACTGTGTAGTTCTTTAAATTGGGTGAGACCTTGGTTGGGTATTCCCACGGAAGACCTAACCCCTCTCTTCAATTTGTTGAAGGGGGGAGAGGAGCTGAGTTCTCCCAGGACCCTCACCCCGGAGGCCAAAACCGCTCTGGAGAAAATTCAGAGTTTAATCTCGGCCAGGCAGGCCCACCGGTACCAACCGGGCCTGCCATTCCGTTTTATTGTTTTGGGAAAACTGCCACACCTTCACGGCATGCTCTTCCAGTGGGACGGAGTCATCGGGAAGAGCAAGGACCGCGGGGCGAAGGACCCTCTCTTGATCATAGAGTGGGTATTCCTGAGCCACCACAGGTCCAAGAGAATGACATCGCCACTGGAGCTGGTGGCTGACCTGATCCGGAAAGCGAGATCACGGATCAGGGAGCTGGCAGGTGAGGACTTGACGTGCATTCATCTTCCCATTAAATTTGGCACGGGCCACCTCAAATTAACAATGTTTGAGAACGTCCTTCAGACGAACGAACTTTTACAACTAGCTTTGGACAGCTACACGGGCCAGATTACGATAGATCGGCCGGCCCACAAATTGTTTAATCAAGAATTTGTTTTCACCATCAAGTCAGTGCAGAGCAAGAGACCCCTCGATGCCCTGACCGTTTTCACTGACGCATCTGGAGCATCCCACAAGTCAGTGATGACTTGGCGGGATCCTCAAACTCAGCGGTGGGAGGCAGACATCACTGTGGTGGAAGGATCGCCACAAGTGGCTGAGTTAGATGCAGTCGTCCGGGCTTTTGAGAGGTTCTCTGAGCCATTCAATTTGGTAACTGATTCGGCATATGTAGCCGGTGTAGTGTCCAGAGCGGAGGGAGCAATCCTCCAGGACGTCTCGAATGTTCGTCTTTTCGAGCTACTCTCCAAAATTGTAAATTTAGTCTCCCACCGAGAGCAGCCCTTCTACGTAATGCACGTAAGGTCGCACACCGACTTGCCGGGGTTCATTGCGGAGGGCAACAGGCGCGCTGATGCCCTTGCCGCTCCTGTTCAGGTGGCCCCGCTCCCTGATCGCTTCGGTCAGGCCAAACTAAGCCACCAGCTGTTCCACCAAAACGCGCCTGGCCTTGTTCGCCAGTTCAATCTGACGCGCGAACAGGCCAAAGCTATCGTGGCGACATGTCCCCAGTGCCAGTCCCACCAGCTTCCATCATTGGGCCTGGGGGCAAATCCTAGAGGACTTTCGAGCTGTGAAGTGTGGCAAACAGATGTCACTCATGTTCCCTCCTTTGGCCGGTTGAGCTTTGTTCATGTCTCGATAGACACTTTCTCCGGCGCGGTATTCGCCTCCGCCCACACGGGGGAAAGAGCAGCAGATGTCGAAAAACACCTACTTCAGGCATTTGCTGTTCTGGGCATCCCTAGGCTGCTCAAAACTGATAATGGGCCTGCGTACAAGTCCAGGGAACTGCGCCAGTTCCTGCAGCAATGGGGAATAGAACATCGAACAGGCATCCCCTATTCCCCGACAGGCCAAGCCATGGTAGAGAGGGCTCACCAAAGCCTTAAGAAAACTTTAGAACACCAGAAATCCACCACAAAGGTAGAGCCCCCTCACATCAGACTCTCAAAGGCGATGTTCACTTTGAATTTTCTGAACTGTTCCTTTGAGAGCCTGAACCCGCCCATGGTTAGACACTTCGGGAGCCACAACGCGCTGCAACCTACAGCCAAGCCTCCGGTCCTCATCAAGGACCCGGAGACTTGGCAGACCCAAGGACCCTTTGACTTGGTGACCTGGGGGAGAGGGTACGCTTGCGTCCTCACTCCTTCTGGTCCCAAGTGGGTGCCCTCAAAGTGGGTTCGGCCTTTTGTGCCCAGGGAAGCGAAACACCGGGCGAAAGAGCAACAAGTCCGTGTCGCCAGTTGGAGGCGCCGAAGAAAGCCCCTTGACCCCCTTCTTCCGCCTATCTGTTTTTTATTCAGTGATGAGCCAGAACCATTCGAATATTTAGTTCACGTTTCTTAAAACCCAGTTCTCCTTCCCTGATACTGCCTCTTTTTAGTTTTTCAGGTATGGCACGGCCCCAGACACACCTAGTTGCCACCTACCTCCTTTGGGCCACGCTCACCACCAGCTGCTCTGCATGGACTCTCCCCCAGCCGAAACCTAATGTTTGGCGGACCCTCGCGGAAGCCCTGGGGCAAGATCACCTTTGCCTGAACACGGCGGCAGCAGAAGACCCGATGGCGTCTTGCCTCGTGGGGATCCCGCTCCCCCCTTCCCAGCTTCCCTCCCCTTTCAATTATATTTACTCCTTCAGAACTACCCCGAAATCCCCCACTGCTTTTTGGAACGCCTGGAGAGACCACCTCCGCTTACAACCTACTCTTGAGGTGAACCCTCCAGAGCTCCATTTGCTCGGCTCTGCACTTGCCCCAGTTTGCCTCATTTTTCGATATATCCCCAGCCCCGGTAATCCTCTATATTTTAGAGAAGCCCCGGGTTCCCAACACCCCCCCTCTGCCTCACTCCGGTATTCACGCACTCTGACCCTGTTGAACCCCTCCAATGCCTCCTATCTCCCGAACCAATGGTGCAAACGCATTGAAAAAATCCCTCTAGCCACCTCCCCGAATGACAAAGCAGTGACCCTTCCCCATGGTTTGTTCTTAATTTGCGGAAACCGAGCTTGGGCGGGAATCCCATCTAATCCTATCGGGGGACCATGTGCATTAGGCCGGCTGTCCCTGTTTACACCCAACCTGACCCATATTATTGATTGGCAAAATAAAAGCGCAAGCCTCAATTCGACCTTCGATTCAAAACGTATCAAAAGAGATTTAAAGAATTTAGATGAAGGCTGCGACTCTGTGATTGAACATTGGGACCGTACAAAAGCGACTGCCCTCACAGTTTTACTCCCTTGGGTAGCGATCGCTAAGTCACTAGGCGAATTGGGCCGCCTAGAGTGTTGGGTTGTAAAACAGGCCAATCTTACGTCAGCCGCCCTAACGGACCTCCTTTATGATGAGAAAGTCACGAGGCAAGCCACGCTCCAAAACAGAGCCGCCATCGATTTCCTCCTCCTGTTACACCAGCACAAGTGCGAGGAGTTTGAAGGTCTCTGCTGCCTCAACCTCTCATCCAGGGCTGAAGACGCGAGAGTCTCCATTGAGCGCATGCAAAATCATCTTGAAAATATTAAAGCGCAAACTACCGACTGGCTGGGGGACATGTTCCGCGGGTGGGGGTTTTCAAACTGGGTAGTGGCCATCCTGAAGCCAATCGTTTATTTATGTTTTTCACTTATATTTGTGTTGCTCGCTGCCTCAATACTATGGAAAGTACTGAAAAACTTTATTAACCGAGCCCTCTCCTCTCCGGAAGTCCTCCGACTCCAAGCACCCCCTAACTCACCAGAAGAAAACTCTTGGGAGGACCCTGACGAAGGAGACAGTATGGAGCCTGTAGACCAAGAACTGTCCTATGAGGACAGCGAATTCGAACCTTGAGAACATAAACTCAGATACTTATAATAAGTTAGACCCCCCGTCCCCCCTTTCCTTTTTTTTTGTTGTTTGCGAAAGGGGGAGATGTGGTGGTGTGTGATGTAACGTTGTTTGATTTGGTCTGGTTCATCCTGAATAGTTTCCCCCTCTTTCCCTGGAAATCCCCAATTTCTTATCGTTATTTGTCTATCATGTTTCCCCTCCCCTATCCATCAGATGTGTCTTGTTGTCCCCACCCCTGGCCTTTGTCCATCACTTGGCAGCCCTGCCTTTTCTTCTAGAACCTTCTCCCCAGGGTGTCAAGTGATTGGGCAAGGGCAGGGACCCCTCCCCAGTTTTTTGCTGATTTGTTAGCCTCATACGTTCATCAAACTATGTATCAGTTTTTTCATACCCTCATTTGCTGTCGTGTTGCCCCTCCCTGGCCCTCCCCCTTCCCTTATAAGCTGTCACTTGCCCTCAGTTCGGTGCTCAGTCCTTCTCCCTCCACCCTGCTTTTTCTCCCCCTTCGACCTTCCTCCAATAAACCTGCCAACCCTTCCTGAAGGCTGAGTCCTCCTTTCCTTGCCTGCGCCTCCCTGCGTTTGCCGCCCTCCTCCGCTCTCGTATCGTGGATCTCTTCGGGACCCATAGGCGCGATAGGAGCTCCGGGCTCCTCAAGCGCCCCTTCGCCGCTGATCGGGGCTGAACGTGAGCCGGGCAAACTCATCACCCCAGCACCGCAGCAGTTTCTCTAAATTAGAATGAGGAAAATGGGTAGAAATTGTGACACCATTTTTAAATTTTTTTGTCTGAATTTATACTGACATGACCATGAAAGATGGCTGTGTGGGCATGCTGACTGCTAGTCAGTATCCCCTAACCCCTATAAATTTTAACCTGATGGCCAAATTCACTTCCTTCATCTGCACTGGTGTGGCCTCACCTTGAGTCCTGTGTGCAATTTTGGTCACCACAATATAAAAAAGACATTAAACTGTTAGAAAGTGTCCAAAGTAGAGCAATGAGGATGGTGGAGGGTCTGGAAGAGAAGCCATATGAGGACTGGTTGGGGTTCCTTGCTCTGTTCAGCCTGGAGAAGAGGAGGCTGAGGGGAGTCCTCATTATGGTCTTCAACATCCTCCCAAGGGGAAGTGGAGGGGCAGGGACAGATTACCTCACCCTCTTGACCAGTGACAAGACTGGAGGGACCAGCATGAAGCTGAGGCAGGGGAGTTTATGTTGGATGGCAGGAAAATTTTCACCCAGAGGGTTGGGCGCTGAAACAAGCTCCCCAGAGAAGTGCCAGTCCCAAGCCTGACAGAATTTGAGAAGTGTTTGGACAATGCTCTCAGGCACATGGTGTGACCCCTGGGCTATCCTGTATGGGGCCAGAAGTTGGACTTGATGATCCTGATGTGTTCCTTCCAGCTCAGCATATTCTGTGATTCCATGGCTCTAAGATTCTTCTTTTGTCTGCTGCTGCTTGCTGAGCATGAAGCCAAATGGTGTGGGACACTCCTTTGGTCAGCTGTTGTCCACTATCCTGGCTAAAATATCTCTGTGTTATTGACATCTTTTTCATCATAAATATTGACACTATTTTCACCACATGAGCTACTATGAAGAAAATTAACTCTATCCTAGCCCAAATCAACATAATAATTGAGGAACTAAATTTTGTGTGTTGACTAAAAAATACCCCAGATCTCTTTCTATGCTGGTAGTCATAGTAATGATCCATAAGTAAGAAAAGCAGGAATGTTAAGTTGATGTGATTGAAGGAAGGAAGGAGAAACCTTCATTCAGATCACAAAAGAAGGTGAGAGGAAGACTTTGGTACACACTTGCTCTTCCTGCAGTAGCTCTGACTGCTTGGTGATATTAGTTCTTAACATAATGCTCTTTCACAAAACCTGCACTTGGTCAAGCATGTGCTTCTTGGGATAATAAGAGTTCACCAGTTCTGGCTTATTGAAGGCAGAGTTACTGAGCTTCACCCACAGGCAGAACACTTGGACATCAATCTTTATTCTCAATTCTGGCATTGGCAATGTGGTTCCTCAGGGCTTCTTTTTACCCTTCTCCATGGTGAGTGCAGTCATAACTTATCCATCTCAGGTCTTGAGATTTCAAAGTGTAACTAAGAAATCTTTATTCTTACTGGTCACTGAACTAAGTGGGATCAAATATTGGATTTAAATACAGAGTGGAGTACAAAATAGCACTCATTACTTTCTCCATGGTGCTCAGTTTCCTTTTTAGACTTGATGTCTGAAATATACTGGACAGAGAATTTTTCTAGCAGTGCTAACTATATATAAGTAATTCTGATGGTCTTTAAAAATAGCTCAGGCAAAAAACTCCCCATCTACACAACTAATACACTCACAACCACCACATCTTGAAGTTCTCTGGTTTCTTTTAAGGGTCCCTATTCCAGCATTTGAAGCTTAGTGAAACAATAAATATGGCAACACTGCCTTTTCTGATGGGATGAGGAGCTCAGGACTGGTTAGTTAGTTAATTTACTCCTTGAGGTGGTTTGAAATTTGACAAAAAATGTTGTTTTGCTGTTTCTGTTTCAGTTTGCTGGCTGAGCATTTTTTTAAATGCCTACTGCCTCTGCTCAGCAGTATAAAAGCACGATTGCTTTTTATTGCCATTCTCTCCCAGCACAAGATTGTGTCTCTGTCTCTTACAGGCTTGTCAATCTGAAAACTTCATTTGTAATTTGCCAGAAGCCCTCAGGGCATATTTCTTGCAGTAGCCTACCCTCTGTCTCACAGGAGAAGAGAGAGATTCACCTTTGGCTGTGTGGGATGGCAGAGAACCAGCCTGCATCCTCCTGGGAGGGTTCTGCAGGGGCTGGTGATGATGTGGTGGGTGGGCTGCATGTTTTCCCTTCTGTCCCATTTTCAGTGGGACTATGACAGCAAGCTGCAGGATCCCAGGGCAATCTATGGCTCAGGGAATTGTATTTGCTGTTGTGGGGACTGTGGCACTGCCTGAAATACATCCTTTGCTCATCCCAGTGCTTTTCCCTTCTCCTTCCTTTCAGTCCTCTGGCACCTCATCACATTTCCACTCTTATCTGGGTTCTGGGCCCTTCTGCTTCTCTTGGCTGCCTGGATGCCAACCTATTTTCAGTCCCATAATTGTTCCTACCAGCCAAAAGAAGCAACCTCAGGAAAAATTTGGCTCAAAACTTGGGGTGGAGTGTCCTTGCTAGACTGAAAGTTCTAGAAGGACCAAAAGACTTTGTGAAAAATACTCTGCTGAAACTGCAGCTCACCAGGAACAAGGAGAGTGGACAGGACACTGCTGGGAAGTGAAGCTTGGAGGTGAGTATGAGGGTGCTAGAGAATTGCCATGAAAACAGTGAAATAATTGGCTAGAGAATTGCCATGAAAACAGTGGAAGATTTACTTCCCTAGATTTATTTTAAAATACTTAATATCTGCTTCTTCCCTTTGTGTTATTCCTTCAAACAGCAGAAGCAATTTTGCTGAAATTTCCTAAGGACCCCGCTTTTTCCACAATCAGAACATACATTTAAGGGAAAATGTTTAAATGTTCCAAGCTTGCTGTTTGCAAATAACAGGGTGTTTTATAACAGTTTTATAAAGTCTCTTATAAGACTTTCTGTTGATTTCAGTGGAAGTTGAGGACAAAGAGAGAAGGCTGAGGCAGAAACACAAGGGACAAAGAGATCAGTCAAAATGTGTAAGATCAGTGAACACGTCCTGTCCTGCCTCCATGGCTCACTTTTCCTTGCTTTCCTCCAGAAAATGAAAGGTGCCTTTTTCTGCTCTGCAAGTACAGCCTGTGTCTCACTGAAGATGTTGAGATGGGGAAAGGGAAGGTTTGTAGGGGAGCTGAGAAATGAAGGGAAAATTCTGCTCATGACTCATTTGCATG